>NC_091810.1:93882500-94493750 GCF_041296235.1 Equus asinus
CTGAATTCTAATTTCTTTTTTAAAACTATGAAGATACCAGGAAGCACACCTTCAACTGAGGCTGCTCTCTTTTCGAGGGTCATCATTTCTCTTTTGAACCTGAAGCTGCTCCACAGACTTTTGGGAAATTTAGCAAAAATAAAACTCGCTCTCACGAACAGCAGAGAATGTCTTTCACAAACATTCCTTCTCACAAGGTCTGGGACATGTGCCTGTTGAGAGCAGAGAAAGATCCGCTTTCCTAAGAAGGCTGTGCACTGTAGAGCCGGCCGCGAGCCCCTCGTGCTCACAGCGATGCCCTCCGCTTGGAGCACCTGCCGCATCCCGAGATAACTCATCCACGATCAGATACAAGCAGGTCAACTCTGCCGCTACAGCAGCCAATGCTAAACGGTAGGGACCAGTGTCAGCGAACCTCCTACTTCAGAAGATTCCTAATCAGAGGAGATACCAAGCCTCACTGGCCTTTTTGATTCTAATTCTGTAGCCGTTCAACTCGTCGGCCTGAAGGGCCACTGAAAAGAAATAAAGAAGCACCCTATGCTCACTTGCATAGATCTCTGAGCTGGGGTGTGTCTGGTCCCCACCTCGATAACGAAAGTTGAAGATGGCAACACTGGGCCCCAGGACGTAGGGAACAGTTTGAATTTACCCTTCTGGCTACCAATTTGGATTAGATTTCATCATTTTGTCTCCTCTGCTAAAATTTACGTTCTCTGAGGGCAGCCACGTCTCATTTATCTTTTTATCACTTTCCACTATATAAATGTTGGCTGAATAAAGGAATGAGGAGATAAAGGACAGAAGAAATGAAAAAAATAATTTTCCATCCTGAAATGAAGGTTCACTTTAGATCTGTAATCAATCCTCAAATCCAAGTGTTCATATCCTGGCATGATTTCAGTGACAATGAGTTGACACTTGAGCCCTTGGCATGGAGGGGGTGGAGGGGAGGTCAGACTGTGCAACAAGGACTGAGGAACTGTTTTCTCCCCAGCAACAGCATCAGACTGCATGCCTGAGAAATAAGGGCATGGAAGAAGGAAGAAGAAATGAAACTGAATATTTCTGTAGTATGTAATTTATAAGGAGCTATCATATATCTATGAATGATAAAAAAAATATACAGAGCAGTGATGAGTTCCCAAGAATCAGGGAATAAATTCATCTACTGACTCCTTCCTACGACAGAGAGAGCATAGGATGGGGCCCCTCCCAGAAATTCTCCCTCGGGCCGGCCCAGTGGCACAGCGGTTGAGTTTGCACGTTCCACTTCTCGGCGGCCCGGGGTTCACCGGTTCGGATCCCAGGTGCAGACATGGCACTGCTTGGCACACCATGCTGTGGTAGGCATCCCACATATAAAGTAGAGGAAGATGGGCACGGATGTTAGCTCAGGGCCAGTCTTCCACAGGAAAAAGAGGAGGATTGGCAGCAGATGTTAGCTCAGGGCTAATCTTCCTCAAAAAAAAGAAAAAGAAATTCTCCCTCGATAGAAGTGCAGGATGATCGAGGCCTGCTGCAAGGCAAGGACCCTGAGGAGACAGGCTGCACGACCAGGACCCTCGTGCAGGTGAGAGGAGAGCCAGGGGAACCACACACTGCCCAGAAAGCAGGGGACAGGCGGGCATCGTGGACTCTGCAGGACGTGGGGGTGGGACCAAACGAACAAACGGAAGTCAACAGATAATCTCCAGACTCAGCAGGCCCATCACTTTCTCCATCCATCATGCGTCTGTACCAGAGGCCGGAAGGCAGCTGAACAGTTGAGCCAAATGTCACTTTTACTGCCAGCCCATTGCCCTGCTCCTGCCCTGGCTTACACGCACATAGTGAGACAGAAAATCACCAGATGCAAGACGTGAAAACCCACCAAGGTGTACACATAATCCACAGCTGACAATCAGACCTCTTGGCAGACACCCCAGAAAACCATCAAGGAACGTTCCAACACCATTTATCAAATGGCCTTAAATAATCTCTGACACTGAGGAGCAGGCCGCTTCTGGCTAGGGAAAACAATCCTCCATGATTAAAAAGTCTCTTTAGACCTTTTTCCTGTATTCCACATAAAAAAACATCAGAACCATCCATGCTATCCCTTCTCTTCCTCCTAACTACAGACGCACCCGTGTGCACACAGTGTCAGAGCTGAAATGTGACCCTCTGTGAGCAAATCCGGACAGCATTTCTCCCTGTTGTCCTACACGGTGCAATCACACACTGTGAGGCAGCAAAATGCTCCCAGGTCCAGGCTTCTGGGGATCAGCCCCGAAGGAACTTGGTTGGCATTTCTCTAATATGAACCATCTATACTACACTCTGGTTCAAAGGCACCTACTGTTGGGATAAAGGAAACAATTTGGGGCTCTTACCCCCACCCCTTTGCAGAAATACTTTCCGTGGGAAAGAAGGAGGTGGAGCAAGACAAAGAGAAACACAGAAAGAGACAGAAACTAAGAAACAAGTCATTCTTTGCAGAATGGTCACAGCTTTGTGCAAAAAAAACCCCCCAAACTCATTAAAGTTCATTAAATAAAAAACTAAGAGAAAACTTATAATGCTACCATAATGCTGTTTAATTTACCCTACATTATAAAATAGAAAAGTTATTCCAAATGGAATTACTAACCAAAGACAGAAAACAATAACACAATTATTTTCTGCTAAGAAACATGATACCGAATATCTAAAAACAGTATAAACAACTGTTACCCTGAAATAACCATGAAAGTTCAGATGCAAATCTTCAGGGTAAAAAGCACAAGTGTAGTTATACGATAAGGTTACAGGCCTCACATTTAGAGGGCAGTTCAACTCAACAAGAAAGCACAATTTACATTCGCTTCCCTCATCTTCAAAGGCAACGTCTAAGAAACTACTGCAATTCATCATGTTTTTTAAACCTCACACAGGATAGATACTTTCTACCCTAGAATTTATTTGATGGGAAATACATTATTCATTTACAGAAGTCAACGTATATTTTTGAAAGTATCAGATCTAAGTAAAAGAAAAAAGTGTTTACCGGAACATCCCTAGCCACCTGCAAGGAAGTTCTCCAAAACAGTTAAAACTACTTATTTCCTTAAACTAGTGAAAGGAAGCTACCCATGTATCATGCTTCATGTGAGTCATAAAGTCGGAAGAATTAGAACAATAAACCAAAGCTTTCCTCCCCAAAATGTAGCCAGCAAAATTTATGAGGCCTAAAACATGGGCGACGTTGGTTTAGCAACACAGAAGAAAGAGTTCTGCTCTTGCACAGACCAAGCCACTGAAGCAGGGAGAAACTGTGGCTTCCTTCCAGGATTCACCTTTACTCATTTTCTGAAGTGCACGCACCGAGCCTGACCCAGCGGACACACAGCAACATTCTGTCAACTGAACGAACAAACGAACGAATGAATGAATGAATGGAGTATGGCGCAAAGGCGCCTGATCAATGCCTAGGCAGTTTTGCAGACCACTCTATCAGAGTCCATATGCAAACCATCTTCCTTTCTCTTTCTCCCTGAATTTTCCCTCTTTTTCATGCCCCATGGTAGATCAAAGATCGTTGAAGATTCTCTGTAATTCCTTCCACGGACCATCCCCTCTGCTATCTGCTTTAATCTGGGGGGGCTCTGTGACTTCCTACCAAGAGAATATGGCAGAAGTGACTTGGTGACAGTTTCCAGAACCAGACCCTAAGACACTAGCAGCCATTTCCTGTCTCTTGGAACATTCTCTCAGAGAGACCTAAGCTGCTATGTCATATGTGCCACTACTCTGCGATTGCCATGCCAAAAATGCCATATGCAGATGCTCCGGGTTTTCGTCTCAGCTAAACCCAGCTATCCTCACCAAGGTGCCACACACTTGGGTAAAGCCATCCTGGACCCTCCAGACCAGCCCACCCAACAGCTGAATGCCACTAAGTGACCTCAGTCATACCATGTAGTGCCGAAGAACAGCCCAGCTGACCTGCCCAAGCTCCTGACCCACAAAGTTGCGTGATATAATAAAACGGCTCCTGTTTTCAGCCAGGAAGTTTTGGGATAACTTCTTACACAAAAATAGATAACTGGAACATATTCTTCCTCTCCTTCTAAAGACCACCGGTGGAAGCCTAAGGGAGCCGTGCTGACATAGCTAGTCTTTGTTCTCATCAGCTTGGCTCTGAAGACAGTGCACACAGACGCTGGGAGAAGATTCTGGATTCTACTCAGGAGGTTTGGAGCAGAACTCTGGGCCTTGAATGGTTCTAGAAAAAGGTTTACCCTGATGGCTAGCAGCTACCTACCCACCAGCCTCAGTACCAAAGGCCATGGAGCCTCCGCCAGCCAGGCCCCATGGAAGGCCATACCTGCCTCATGAGCTCCTCCTGGCGCATTCTAATCCTCTCTCTCTCCATCTGGATCCTCTGAAGCCGAAGTTTCTGCTGCTGCTGCTGCTGCGTGGTCAGTGCATTGGGCATGCTCAGGAGCCCCGCTGGCGGGTTCTGAGGCGGGTGGTTCTGCTGGCTCAGGGCACTGGGTGCCACCTGCTGCTGGTGCGGGTGAGTCATCACTGCAGGAGGGAAGAGCAGAGAGGAGATGCATGAGCAGGGCCCACATCACCTTATCAGAGAGACCATCAGAATGCCTGTGCCGTGGAGTATGGATGCCCAAGATTCCTTCCACAGCACTTGCCTGTTAATCATTACTGTTGAAGTAATTATTACCTTAATTCAATTCACAGAGCTAGATACCAGCCCCACTCCTGACTCATCTACTCTCGGCTTTTGTGCCCTGTTAAAAATCTTATTTCACACCTTCCCTGTGTCTAGAGTACATTTTAAGCCTCTCAAAGAACACAGTGGCCAAAAGTAAATTCCACAAAGGTTACCACAACGTATGAGATAATTCACCAGGACATCTGGGGTGTGTGCACGTTCTCAGACAACCTGTGTGTTCACGGCAGAGCTGGGGAGGGCGTGTGGCCACAGACATGGAGCGGGTACGTGATTTCTAGGGTGGATGCGTGAATGGACAAGCAACACGTGAAACAAAGCCCTGGATCCGGGACCTCCGCATGAGCAGGACCCCATCAACACTTCATCAAAAAGGGCGCCCCAAAGATCATGAGCTCGGCTCAGGAACAAAGAACTGACTGAGAAAAAATGTGCTAGTTTCTGCAAAGGGAAAAATGAGTGAGGAAGAAATTACATAAAAGTGCTGTGTTTGTGATTAAAGGCACCAGAAGTGTTTTAAACTTGTTAAGGATTTTCCTTTTATCTGCATTCACCAACATTTTAAATTTTAGCATATAGTACTTCATTTTAGAAAAAACTGAAAAATCCTTTAATGAATTCTAAAAAAGTGCATTTTTAAAAGTGCTAATTTTTCTCAAAACGGTTTCCCAGTCAAATTTGCTTAACTTCTGCCTGGGCAATATCTTGTAATAATGAAAACCCTGCTTTTCAATCTATTTGTTCCTAGGTCAGGACCAAAGGCAACAACTTATAATTTTATATACTCACTTCATTTCTGAGAAAAAACTCTCAATTTTAGCTATATTTGGTATCATTACTGATAAAAGATAAAATTATTGTCATTTTACTTGGTCTAAAAGTTAAATATTTTAGATCTTCAGTTTGCTATGGACATCACGTGGCAACATGTTGATAACTAAATTTTCTTAAATGAATTTAAAGTAGCCTAATACCTATTAAATGTATATGTGGGCCCCACACACACACACACTGGAAAGACACTACCAATACTAAAGATTTTCTATAGAAGAATTGGTTTCCTCAAGAAACAACTAATTCCATGGCAGGAACTTCCTCCGGATGGGAGTAGAGGTGGGGTAAAAACATTTTTTTTAATTTATTTATAACTCTCTGAAATCTTTATTGGCGTTCCCCCTGTGCGAGGCACTGGGTTTGTGGTTGGGTAACTGGCTCCTGCCCTCATGGAAACTATGAGGATGTGTGAAGGAATGAGATGGATTGTGCTCTGTGGCTACAATGTTAGGCTCTGTAGGATCCTTGGAGATTATCTAGTCCATGCCTTTCTTTTATGGAAGAGAGACTGGAACCCTGAGGGGGGCAGGGCATGCTCTGGTTATCGGCAGGCGGGACCAGGTCCAGAGTTGGGGCCTCCTGACTCCCGGCACACCTGCCCCTGGCCACCCTGCCATGCCTTCGACTGAAGGACAGGAAGGTGGCTGGGCCTGAGAGCAGCCCTAGAAACATAGTTTGCTTCTGACCACAAGGAAGGACCCACTTAACCAGCAGTCATCAGATCAGGGACCTGGGCCCAAAGGTTTCGAACAGGAAGGTTCAAGAAGGGTCTGCATAGACTGACGACTCGGCTCTGTACCGAGATGCTGAAGGGGAAGGAAGAACTCTGGGAGAATTCCGCCTGAACAATTCAGGCCCCGCTTCCTGAATTAAGACCCCCAAAAGGAACCGGCCCCATCCTGAAACACAGGGAAGCTCAGTGAACGATGAGAAGAATGGAGGAAACCAGCTCAGCGTTTCTGACGTTCTAAGTTTGAGAACAGGGGAAAAAGCACAGTTGTGCTGATGCCGAAACAACCGAAATGAGCGTTTCATTTCTGTGGCTTGTTCGAGCACAATTACAATCTCAATTTGAAGGTCTGGGTGGGAGGTCAGGGGTCGTGCACACGGTGTGACAGGGAAAAAGCTCTTTAAATACAGATTCAAGTAGACAAAGTCCAGATATCCAGAAAGGCTAACTTCATAAGACCTCTTCCAGGCCAGGAGAAGGAAGCTGAGATGGAAGAATAGTGAGTGTTTCCAGGCACAGCCACTTCTGAACCTCCTGAAAAAGTCGGCTCCTATTTTTCTGACGTAACCACTATAGACAAAAAAGATGCCCAATTGTGTCTATAAGAGAAATGAGGAAATGGAATTTTTCTAATATCAGAAATCCCCACAGCAGGAAAAAGAAGCTTGAAAAGGTTAAATTTGGCGGGGGGGGAAGCAATTAAGAAGCTATTAACTTTATGTTTTTCTAAATCAGATACTTTGAAAAATTTAAAAACTGACTCCGGTCTGGCAACTTATTGACATGACAGAACTGGAGCAGGATGGCCTTCGGTGACTCGGGAGGACCGCCCGGTTAGTGTACCGGCCCTGCACTGGATTTACCCACGGAGGACTCTGTTTCTCAAGCCCACACAGCACCCAGACGCTGCTCGGCGGACTTCCTTACTGTCTGCACCCTTATCTGGGGCAGTCTAAGACTTGGCAAGCTTGTCCCAACCACGCCCTGCTGGTCTTCAAAGCCCCAGCCCTGACAGAGACACCCACAGGGAGGCGTGGTGGGGCAGCTGCTTCCTTCCACTTAAGCTACATGGGACCATTCAGACTAAACATCTCCAGTTATTAACTGTAGAAACTGGAAAAAAGTGGAGCTCAGACAATGTCTTTGTTTTCAAAGTAAAGCACAACACCCCAGCAGAGAAGCCTGTGTGGGAACACATACTGTAGGATCGTCTGGAACAGCCAAAGACTAAAAACGATGCCCACCCGGGGGGAGATTATGATCCATCACTCAGAGGAATTCCATGTGACTACTGCAAAGAATGAGGGAGCTCTGTAGGTACCTACATGCAACAATCTCTAAGAAACACTGTTCAGAGGGAAAAAAATCGAAGGGACAGAATTATATGCATGAACATGTTACTATTTGTAGTCAGAAGTGGGGGTGGGGCATGATACACACACAGCAAATCTCTCTAGAAAGATGCCTGAGGAACTGGTAAACAGTGGGTGCCTCTGGAGAGGAAACCAGGTTCAGGCGTGGGAGATGTTCCCTCCCCTCTTCTGCACTGTTTAAAGTTTTCCTACATGCATTTATTGCTTACGTAAAACATAAAAATATTAAAGTAAGAAAACATAAAATAAAACATGGTCATGTATGCATCAAACTCACTATTTTCTTGGTAGAGTGAAAGGAGGTAACCCCAAAATTATATGAAAAACAACATAATTGAGATGGTCCAAGCTGACGGCCCAGCTGGTGCATCCTCCTGTGGAGATGAGGAAAGCAAGACCCAGAGAGACAGTGCATGTGGTCATCAATGCTTGGGGGCCTAGAAGCCAGGTGTCCTGGTTCAACCCAGGTGCCCACGGTTCACCTACTCTGCTCCGTCTAGTCCTTTCATTTCCAACTGTTCCTGAACCTTCTCTGAGACTGGAGCTCATGAACTTCACTGATGGCTGAGGTTCTTTAAAACCATGGCTTCTGTTAGCCGCTCAGAGACAATGGGGGCAGAGGAGGCCCCAGACAGACATAAAGACAGAGGAAGTCCTCAGGAAAGCAAGGGAAGGCAAAACATCTAAATTTGTGATGAACAAAATACTCCTTGGGATACTATTCCAGAACATGTCAGAGAGAGAACAATAGTTCAGTTAAAAAAAAAAAAACCAAAGCAGAGTATCCCAAATTCGGTATCTGAGGCCAAACCAGTCCAGGGCAGACTGCCACTAAATGCCTCGGACGGCTAAAGACCTCGTGAGTTCTAGACTTTCGCTCAGCCCCACAGAAAGGGATAACCCAAACAGAAGATTTCTCCGCTGAAGCAGGAATGCATCAAAACTAAAGCAGAGACATCTTTTTCTTCCCCCTTCTAAGAGAGTTAGAAAACACCAAAAAAGACAAGCCCCCAGCACGTGAGGTCAGAACACCCTTTGGTGCAATGACTGCGTCCTTGGAGAAGGAAAGGGTCAACATGGGAATGGGACAGGGCACGGTGCCCATCCACAATGGACACGACCCTCCGGTTACTGCTGCCCAGGACAGTGTACACTAAGGCACCTCTGGCACTTTCCAGCAAACGCACTTGGCTGCTCCTTCTGCAAAGCCCCCAGAGCAGGCTCAGGGCCAGGAAGGTTCTAAGCCTGTACACATTTGCTATTGAAGAAGCAAACATGCAAGAGGTAAGGTCTCCCCTCCTGAACGTAGGCCTTTCCCAGCACCAGGGAACAGAGAGCGACAGCTCAAAGGGAAAGGCTTCGGCAGCCTCCCCAAGCCAGGAGCTGCAGACACGAGGGGCCAGGGAACCAGAGGCTGCCCAGCGCGCCGCCTGGAATGTCTGACAAACGTCTTTTTGGCCTTGGAGAGGTTCAGTGGCTTGCTTTTCTGTGTCCTGGGCTTGCTTCCCTCATTTTTAAAATAGACTTTGGTTACTTACACACACACTCACACACACACACACACTGCCAAGTGAAGAAAACAAAACCGTAGGGTCAGGCTCAACTACAAAGCCATCACGGGCCTGCATGGGGCTGGCTCTGAGTGGATTATGGAAAGGACAACCAGTGCGCCAATGGCTGGAAGCCACACCTCAGCCCTAGAAAGACACAGAAAGTACTTTATTCCCTTCAAATCCTTCTCTCCAATTCACACGTGAATCTGGGGAGGGCAAAGCAGGACACCTGTAGCTGGTTACGAGTTTCTTGTCTCGTTCTCAGCCTCCTCCCTCCTTTGACAACAAACTTCTCAGCTGAGGTATCTCTACATCAGGCACCTTGAGCTGAACTTTTAAAAAGACGTGGGTTTTTTTTAACACGTCAGAGGCACAATTCCACGTGAGTGAGTGAGTGAGGCCTCCCCAGGCCCTCCAGGGCTTTCCCTGCTCCCGCACCCATCCCCAGCGGTACTTCTGTTCTATCAGTAAGGGGGAAAGTCACGCATGTTGTTGACTAAGGTTCATCAGTTTAGTAAAAATATAACAGCCATGAGTTTTCAGTCATATAAACAAATGATTGAATGAATAAATAAGCGGGGGGAGAAGAGACAAATCTCCCGTACAGAATTCCAAATAATTTAATATAGATTCACTGCCCTCAAGGAAGGGGGGCAAAAACTCCCTCTCCTGAAGCGAGGACTGTGCAATGACGTCCTCCCTCGAGGACAGCAGCGAATCGGTGAGGGATGGTAACTTTACAGGAGGGGTCTTGCTATCAGCCAGGTGATCAAGGTCAACATCAGCAGGGCTAAGTCATGGCGATAAGATGTGATGAAAACGGCACTTTGCCTCTATGATCTTCCTCCCAAAAACCCACCATCCCAGTCTAAGTGGAGAAAAACATCAAATTCCATTACAGGGGAATCCTACAAAATTCCTAAGCAGCACTCCTCAAAACTATCAAGGTCCTCAAAAACAGGAAAGTGTAAGAAACTGGCACAGCCAAGAAGAGCTGACGAGACATGGCAGGAAAGGTAACACGGTATTCCGTAGGAGATCCGGGAACAGAAAAAGACATTAGGTCAAAACTAAGGAAATCTGAAGAAAGTACGGATTTTAGTCAACAATGGTGTATCAATATTGGTTCATTAATTATAACAAATGTAGAATACTAATGTAAGATATTAACATTACAGGAAATTGGGTGAGGGGGTATATGGGAACTCTATTCAATTTTTCTTAAAATCTAAAACTGTTCTAAAAAAACTGTGTGTGTGTGTGTATGTGTGTGTAACCACGTCTTCAACAAACACCAGGAACTGTGCCGGGCACTGTCTCTTCAACATTCACTATTAATTAGTTTTTATAGGGTATATAAAAAATGGGTAAATATTCAAAGAAAGCATGGTCTAAAATGTATTCCATGGGAGTAAATAGATATTAAGCTAAAACTTAAAAAAATAATAATAATAATAGCTGCTTCCAGAAGTGTTCCATGGTCAAATAAGATTGGGAAATTTTGGGCTAAACAGAGTTACAAGAATTTATTCTATTGCAGTATCTCTCAGAGCCTTTAATATACTAACAGAGACTTTCCAAGAGGGAAATATACAATGCAGCACTTCCCAAATTCGGAAGAGGAGTGTTCTCCTGAGTCGGAATACTGGGAAATACTGGTTTACTGTAACTTAGCAGATGCCTTGGCAGTCCTGAATTATGAAGTGAACTGAAAATGAATATTTTTTAAGCTCCTACTATGTGCTAAGTAAACTCTTTTTAACGAAGCAGCATGTAGGACGCAGAGCCAGAGAAGGGAACATAACCACTCACTGATGTTGAACAAAGTGGTTTCATGTGCCTAGAATTACTCACTGCTGTTCAAGATACAAAGTAACAGAAAAACGCACCAAAACAAAACAGGGAAAGCAAGGCTCATGATAGACATTGCCCGAATAGCTGCTGAAATTCTCCATAAGCAAATGCTGACTGAACAGGAAAATAAATTTCAAAGATAGCTTAACTTGTGTATCAGTTTTGACAGATGGTGAACAGAACCTTGCCAAATTAACTTTCATTCTATGTATTCAGAATAACCTATCTTTTGGTTTAGTCTTGTTTACCTGCTTCTATCATAAAACAACATTAAATGTTCCCAAGTGTCCTAACATCATCCTGGGAGAGTGGGAAGAGCTTAGAAGAGGCTGACTTACTGTTTTGAAAACCTGTGTGCATTCAAAGACACACACTTGACTTGGGATCCGGGAAATGTCATTCTCCAGGATGGAACAGGTGTCTAACTCAGTTTGATGTTTGGGCTAATAAGTTTATACAAATTGCATCAGAAACACCTTCCAGAAACCTAAACACCCCATGAGATGGGTGCACAAGAGCCCCTGAATTGGCGACGGTCAGAAGTGAAAGCCGAGCGACCACCTTACTGTCTGTCCACTCTACAAAGTCTGAGACTGAGAGGCTGAGGTCCTTCACAGAGGGCGACCACTCGTCTTCGTCTCCCGGGGCCTGAGGGGTTCCTGGGACCCTGGACTCCAGGGCTAGATCCGGGACAGCCCCAGGCAAACGGGGTGGTTGGTCCCCTGAGGCCTGTGCCCGTCCCAGGCCCCTGGGGCTAACTCAGGCAGGACCCGTTCCTACATCACCCTCGTGTGTGCCCTCACAAAGAGAAGCAGAGCCAGCATGAAACAATCACGTATATTCAAACCACAGCCGAGCTGCCTGATCAGCTCTTGGCGTGTCCTCCACAATTACAACCACCTGGGGGTCCTTTTGCACCCACAGTACTTGATAAGAGAGAGGGGATATTTCTCCTCCATCGCTCTGCAGCTTTTTGAGGAAGTCAAGCCCTGTTTCTGACACTGCAGCACTCGTAAACATGCATTGGTTTAAGTCTGAAAATCAGCAAGTCGTCCCTGCTGGATTCCTGGCTGAGCCGTCCACGCTCAGGAGCAGCGCTCTGCAGAAACACTGAACTGTCCCTCTCCCATGATTTGAACTCACTCCCCTCTTCCCGAGGGCTGGACTTGTGCTCCTTATAAATAAGATCCGGGAAGGAGCCAAGCCCCATTACCCCCCAGAACCGGCCCAACGATACGGCTCTTCCTCATGAACAGAACAAAAATAATCCAGTGCGTTTCACATCTGACTTGCAGATGCACAGGCTGGGCACTATACATCCCGTAAACTCAGCTTCAGGGTTTGTGGATCAGAAATCAGTAATAAAATGTCAGCATCATTTATGAGGAGATTATCGCCACAGACATTTTTTAATTTAAAAGAAACATAACAAAAAGGAAAAATCAGAACTGTGTCCCGCCCCCAGACACACAGACACAAGGCTTTCTCTTGAGGCCACATTTTCACTATCACTCCTGTAATTTTCTTTAAAGAGTGGCCCTGAGCTAACATCTGTTGCCTATCTTCTTTTATTTTCCTTCTCCCCAAAGCCCCCCAGTACATAGCTGTATATTCTAGCTGCAGGTCCTTCTGGTTGTGCTGTGTGGGACGCTGCCTCAGCGTAGCCTGATGAGCGGTGCCATGTCTGCAACCGGGATCCAAACTGGCAAAACCCTCCGCCCAAGCAGAGCGCACAAACTTAACCATTTGGCCACGGGGCTGGCCCCTACTCCCATAATTTTCCAAGTGGCTATTTAACAAATGCTAGATTTCTGGACTTTGCTTCAGCAGTAAGATCTTTCTCCAGAGCCCGACTGACGGCATGAAGCAGAGGCGACCCTCATGAAGCAGTTCACTTGAAGCAGACCTAGGCGTGGTGCCAGCGGGCGAGTGGGCACTTCTACGCGGCCCCTTGGCTGTCTGCTCTAAATTCCCTTGGCCTCGCATTCGCCGTGCTTTCCCCACAGGTGTTTTTCAACTCTTGTGTCAAAATATTAAACAAGTTTTTAAAATTTGTTGAACAGACACAGCTTTTTGAGACTGGATACTAACTGAGCCTAGCTTCAGCTCACATCCCCCTGAAATCCTGGCATGGGACCTTGGGACACAATTTAAAACCAATGATTTAGGCCAATTCTCTCATTTTAGAGATGGAGAAACTTGGAAGGTTATAGGACTCAGCACAAATCACGGGCATGGACTGTGACAAGTCTAGGAAGCCCAGGGAATATGCTAGAACGCCGTGGCTGTGCCAGCTGCACTGATCACCAGTCGCTGCCCTGTCCTGCCCACCCTCGGCCATCAAAATATAGTTACTAAGTTTGGTGACAAGGATAAGAAGTGTTTTGCATCCCCTATTGCATGACAAAGCTTAATGCAGACTAATTTAATTAACTTATTTACTACTATTAAACGATGAAATCCACATAAATCACATGTTATGATGACACCCTGTTTGAGTGATTTGGTTTTACAGAAAATGGCATAAGGCTTTGTTCTTCGGTCCCTAAAGAAAAGGACAAAATCAGATAACTTTGAAAAGTTACATTTCCTAATTCAGGGAGGTTTAAACAAGAAGAGCTGGTCCTCAGGCAATACCAGACCTTCTGGCTACAGTGGCTTTCGGGCAGTAATGATATGCAACTGGAAGAAGCCAAAACATACAGGTGTAAATCGTTTCTGACATATGTGCAGACCCAGCCACACCGAGCTTCAAAATTACCCCGCGTCAAGAGTGTCTGGTGCAGCTGCAGGTCTCTCTTCCTCTGTTTATGGGCCATCCATGGCTTAACTCATGTGCACTGGCCAATGTCAGGTGTCACGCAGGCCCGTCTGATGGAAAACACATGTCTAGGAGGTAGAAACAAAAACCCAGGCGCGGTCCAGCCTTGACTCAGTCACGACACAATGGAGGGAAAAAGGGCTGCAGACGCGTCTTCGCCCTTCTGTGTCTCTCTCAGCTCCTGCCAACAATGAGCCGCTTGTTTCTCTTATTTCCCAGAAACAGTATTAGCCGTCCAACAAGGTCAGCAAAAAAAAGCAGCTTTTCACTTCAGGGTGCATTTGGTTCCAAAAATCTGTAAAGTATTAAACCAAGAAGTTGCACTACCCCAACTTCACAGTGAGCCCTTTATTCCAATTCTGGGTGAGAAGAGCTGTAAGGAAATTTCTCAGCCGGTTCTGCTGATAAGGCCCAGGGCCTGGGATATATGTGGTTCAGCCACACTTTGCCGGTTTCACCGTTTCAAGCCTTAAAACCACTTCCAGGTGACCCAAAACCTGACAGATGGACCTTCAGTTTCCCAGACGCCCCCGGCTCTTCTGGTTTCAGACATGTGACCCAAGCTGCATTTACTTCACAGGAAAACCTGAGTTGTTCACATCAGGAAATGCTTTTCCTACTTGCGAAGCTGTCTGCCCATCCGAACAGGAACCTAGTAGGCACACCAGCACGCGAGTACCGGACAGCTCGGCTCTGTGTGCGGATGGAAACATCCGAAACACTGCTTCTTACATGTTCCTAGCAAATGCGCTACCTCCAATATGTATTTTATTGGCATTTAAAGGATTTAGACATCAGTTTTCATCATTAAAATATATGCAGAACAAGCTAGAAAAGAAATCACATCTGTCTGGCGTGTTGATTTCTATTGGATCCTTTTGCTGTAAAGAAATCACATTTCTCCCACCTAAAGCAGCACCAGGATGTGCTCCTCAGAGTCCACGTGATTTCTGGGATCTCTCAAGATTTATCAAAAGGGGCCTGTGGCAGGAAGAACATCTATGAAGCTAATGAGTTTAGGCAAATAATGACCTAAGTTGGGAAAAAGAGAAAATTGGCGCTTCACTGTGCTGCTCCACAAAGTTATCTTTGTGTCTTTGAATTTAATTCCATGGCCTGGCAATAGCAGCAAAACCAAACCTGCTTTATTATCTTCAGACAATAGGTAGACTTTCTTCCCAGCAGGAAATGGAAACTCTGATTCACGCATTTATTTTCGTTTCAGGAGAGAGTTTACTGTAGCTTTTTACTGGTTAGCTTTCCCGAGTGATTTTCAAACTCCTCCAGGTGCAAAGAGTGGCAACCCAGCCCTAAACAGAAAACGGGTCGACAGCTGCTCCCCAAGCACTGGAGAAACAGCGGCAGTGTGGGCCGCTGGTTTCTAATCTGTTTTCTTTTTATAATGTGCCATTTTAGTAAACATCTTTATTATTTAAAGAGCTCACACAACAGACACTCCAAGAGATAGTCAAAGGGCTTGAGCGATGTATGAAAGAGAACATCCCATTAGTAATCAACATGGGAAAATTGTCAGCTCCACAAGGAATCATAGAAATGCAAATTAAGAGCTATTTTTCAGCAATCAAATTAGCCAAGATAATAACATGATACAGCGTTTTGCCAGGACTTCTCAGGAAAAAAACGAAACAAGAATTTAACCAGGGCTGGCAGGATTAGGAAATCTGGTAAAAGTATATGTCAAATTTAGGGAATTTGTGTATATACGCATTTTGAGGATCGTTCCCTAGATCTTATAGGATTTCTAGTGCCCCCTAAAGGTTAATTACCTTTGAAATGAAAAAGTACGAAAATACTAATAGTGGTGTCTGGATGGTAGGACTGTGGATGAACTCTTTCCTGTGTTCAGTTCATTTAATCATTCGCTCATCAAACATCTGCTGAGCCCCATGGAGGCATAGGAGGTGCTGATTCTAGTGCTGGAGAGACTGATGAACAGGATGGAAAGGCCCTGGCCTCCGTGAGGTTACAGTCCAGTGGGGAGACGGACAATAGCAAATACACAGCATAATTCTAGGGACAAGGGCTTTGAACAAACAAATGTGGAATTCAGGCACATGAGTTAAGGAAGGCCTCCCTGAGGAGGTGATGTGTGATCTAGAAAAATCCAAATGAAGGGCAGAAATCAGAGTGGGGCCACTCTGGGCTGAGAGACCGGAAGTGCGAAGATCCGAAGGTGGGAAGGATGACCTGTGGGTTCGGAGTCCCTGTGCAAACAGGGAGGCCGGCATGGCAGAGGAGCTGAGATGGGGGGCAGCCTCGCGGCTGCGTGAGCACTGAGCTGGCCTCTAGCCAGGGTGACAGAAGTCTCCGTTCGGTTCACTGCTCATCCTACGTGGGAAACTGCCAGAGTAGTTCACACACTGTGTAAAGTAGAAATCCCGAAGAAATGCAGCGCTGGAGAAGGGCTGGGGTCCAGTCCTGGGCCCAGAGGCTCCGGGCCGTCGTCTCCCAGCCCAGGCTGGGAGGTGGGGACCACTGCGAAGCGGTTCAGGCTCATCTCGGGGAAGAAAAGAGCTCTGGGGTGGGGGTAAGGCGGGGCAGAAACCACAGCAGCTCCACTTTAAACACTTATGAAAGGAGACTCAGGTCCCAAACAAAACAAGGCAAAAACCTATACCTCCCAATTTTATTGGGGATGGTGTGCCAAGGGATTCTGTTCTTAAAAACAAACACAAAAGAAAACAGGCAACCACAACAGCAGCTACCATCTGGACTTTCTCTTTTACCCTGGAATCAGACTGGGTGCATGGTGAGCCCGTGCTCTGGCCCCGGCGATTCCAGGCTGTGCCGAGACGCTGCACCCACCTAGCGAGCAGGGGCTGTAGGAAGCTCTCTCGAGCACCCCTGGGCGTCACTTCGGGGAGATACTCTGAGGACTGTCCCCTAGATCACAGTGTCTAGATCATTTATGGGGAGTCGGAGGGAAACCCTCTCTTAGGCATCTATGCCTGGAAACACTATGTTTCTCCCCAGCACCAGGTGAGCCTCTGCCTCCGGGACACTCTGACTCCTGGGACTGAACGTGTTGTCCTCTTTGCAGGAGCCTCAAGTCTCAAAACCAAATCTGCAGCCACCTCGAGCACCACCCTGGGCCTGGGGTATGCATTTTTCTCCCTGACTTTATTATTTTCTCAGCCACAGTCTCCCTTTACTCCAACTTAACTCAATTATTTATATGTCTCCTTTTGAATGATGTGTTTTATAAGACACAAGAGTACAGAATAAATGGAAGGAGGTATCGCAGGTTCATTGTAAAACTATATCTCTGTGTGTATAGCTAGATACGTTATTTGTCAGTTAAATGATGTTCTGTGAAGCCTAACTGAGCATGCTGGAAATGGCATTTGTGCGTCACCCCAAGGAGAAGGGTCTACGTGACCTGAGGACACACCTTGCAGAGACCTGCTGGACCAAAAAGCTTTTCCTCATGTCACATTGTCTTCATGCAACATACTCATTAGAGGAGCCAGCAGACCCAGGCACACTGTGCCCTCCACCCACTGTCCACAGACGCTCCCTCAGCCCTGAGAACAGAGCCACCATCACCCACTGGGACGAGGCGACATCACGAGCCTCCTGATGGGATGTGGTGAGAACACCATACCACTTCCGTGGTGTTGCTGCCAAAAATGTATAAGCCAGATTGAAATCACGAGGAAACCCAGACAAAGCCAAGTTAAACAACAATCTACACCACGACTGGCTGACACTCTTCGAAAACGTCAAGGTCCAGAAACACAGGGCTGAGGAATCGTTCCAGGTAAACAGAGACTAAGTGGACAGAACAACTAAATGCAATGGACGCTCCTCGACGGATCCTGGACCAGAAACCAAAAGAGCCATTGAGGTCATTATGCTGGCAGATGAAGAAATTTCAAATATGGGCTGTGGATTAGACAACAGTATGGTACCAATGTTAAATTTCCTGATTTGGGTACCTATACTGTGCTTATGGAAGAATATGTCCTTCTAGAAAATACAACCTGAAGTATTTAGGAGCAAAAGAGCATGATGTCTCCAACTCAGTCTCAAAGGGTTCAGAAAAAAAGAAAAAAAAATCTCTATACACATGCAAGGAAAGAGAGAGAAGCAGATGTGGTGAGTCAGAAACAATTAAGAAAGGCCAATCTGGGCAAAGGGTGCCTGGGAGGTCCCTGTCCTGTACTTGAAACTCTTCCGTAAGTTTAAGATTATTTCAAAATAAAAAGGGACACACACAAAAAACACAAAGGGAAAACTTGCCTATACACATGCTAAACTCCCTGAAGATTGAAAATTCTCAGTCTGGCAGGGTCCTGAGAAACTGCACCCCGCACGGGCCATTGTCCTGGGGCGTTACCTACCGTTGAGAACCACCCGACTGAACAATGGCTCTGAGAACTGACTGGGGTTTGGGGGCAGCACCCTGGCCGTCATACATGCTGCATGATTCTGAGACCTCACACTCACCATTCTTCCCAGCCTCCCCCCTCCACCCCCTACCCCAACTGTGATTTAGAAATAATTCTGGGTGAAGGGCGTCAAAAGGCACAAAATTCCAGTTATAAAATAAATAAACCATGGGGATGTAATGTACAGCATGGTGACTATAGTTAACAATACTGTATTGCATATTTGAAGGTTGCTGAGAGAGTAGATTTTAAAAGTTCTCATCATAAGAAAAGCTTTGTAACTATGCGTGGCAATGGAGGTTAGCTAGACTTATTGTGGGTGATCATTTCCCAATATATACAAATATGGAATCACTATGTTGTACACCTGAAACTAACATAAGGTTGTATGTCAATTATATCTCAATGTTTTTAAAAAAAAAGAGAAAAAAAATCTCATTTTCAATAAATAGAGAGCCTGGGCAGACAGGACAAAGAGGGGCTCTATGAGCCTGGTTGGGGAAGTCTTTCAGAAGAAACAGTCTGGACAACTCATGACAAGACACTAGTCTACAAGAATTACAAGTTTTCTTGGAGGAACCTAGGCTCCAAGACAGTCAGTTGACTGTAAAGCTTGAGCCCCTGTGTCGAAAGGCCCCCACTCCCAGGGTCAGAGCCGCAGAAAGCGATCCACGTGGGCCTTCCTGACAGAAGGGAAAACAGACAGGCTAAGAGGGTAGAGTCAAGGCTGGATAAGGAACTAGCAAATGCAAACAGAGGGAAGTCTGTTTCCAGAAGGAATGTCTCAGGCCAAAACCATGCAACTGTGATACAGTTTGGACCCTGGGATTCCCCTAAACTGCAGAGAAAAAGCTGCTGTGCTTGAAACACAGAAGACGACACACGAGCAAAGGAGACCTGCGGACACGGAGACGTGGGGGCTACACGGGACTATCCCTCGTTTGCAGTGTCTCAGGCAGCAGCAACAGAAAAACAACATTAACGATGGAGGCCAGCAGCCCAGAAACTTCCGTGTGCAGCTGCCCTGGGCGTTCAGTTTGCTAGACTCGGATGATCCAATTCCATCTGGGGAGGAATTAGAGTTCCATTCTAATTAATTCAGGCATTATGGCAGTTGACAAGGGTAGAAATATAATATTTTTCTTGATATTTAAAGTGTGAGTTTTGAAGCAGCTAAATGAAAGTCTTGAGAGCCAGGACTAAATCAGCCACGTTAAAAATTTTTTTTTTTTACTTTATTTTTTTCCAGCTCTGCAAATATTTATTTCTTGGCAAAAATGGAAACTCACAACTCAGTCTTCCCTCGTGTCTGAGAAATATAACACTGGAAGGGGAAAGGACGAAAATAATATGGAATAAACACATGCCACGTACTGGGACGCAAAACAACTTCAAATGAAACTTCCATCCACGGCTTAGTCAAAAACATATGGAGATGCAGCTGAAAAGCAGGGCCAGTGGGAAAGCGCAGAGCCTGGTTAAGGACACTTTCTGTGGCAACGTTAAATCATTTCTTGTAAAGGAAAGTAGCACCCTAAACAAACCCCCGACCAACACACACAGTGGATCCGCAGACAATTACATGTTTAGTTTGATCAAGGCAAACCATGTCAAAATTGTGTTTTTTAAGGAATTCTTACACTTTACTAACAAACATTCCAAAGAACGTGGAAAAAAAGAGAGAATTAAGGTACAAAACTTTATGCACAAGAATATGTACTGCAACATCACTTATAATGATTTAAAAAAAAGACTCAACCTACATGTCTTTCAATCGAACAACTGGTGAAATAAATTATGTTATAGTCACAGAATGGAATACTGTATAGCCATTAACATGGTGTAATGGTGTATAAACAGAAATATGCCAAAGTCCCTTCAGAACTTCAAAAAGTGTACAGATTAAACAATGAGATTCCAATCTGTATCTATCAGAATTATAAAGACTACAAAGCTTGATAATGGACTTTATTGACCAGAGTAGTAGAAAGAAGCACTTTGATACACTGCTGGTAGGAGTGTAAAGTGGTGTAAATCTTTGACCCAGGAATTCCACCGCTGCAAAATTATCCTGTACATAAATGGCATATGGAACGAGGATTTATGAACAGCAATGCACAACACAGCATCATTTAACAATAGCGAACAATCAGGAAAAAAGCCTAACTATCCAGCCTGGGGGATGGGTTAAATAAATTGTGGCGCATCGATAGAGTGGAACATTACATACTGCTGATGAAGATGAATCCATCTATACATACTAATTTAGAAAGCTCTGTAAGATATGTTAAATTTAAAAAAGACATAAGCGCCCAAGCATGCATACGTCTGTAGAGTATTTCTGAACACTCAGGAAGGAAGTAGCAGTGGCTTCGCTGGGGAGAAGACAAGGGCCAGGGGTCCTGTTGCAGAGGGGACTGACTTCTCATGAATACTCTTTGGAACTGTGTGACTTTTTTGCCATGTTTGCGCTACTTTTCCAATAAAAGCAGCCAATCCAAAAATATTGTAAAAAAAAACCCCAAACATTTATTGAAATGGAAAGAGGCTCATGACATATTACATGAAAAAAGAAGCCTACAAAAAAGAATGTGGAGGATTTTTTCAAGCTTTTGTGTTTACGTTTGTATTGAAAGAAGACAAACACATGAGAAAATGTTAGTGTGACTTTGAATGTTCAGATTACAGTGTCTTTTTATTTTCTCATGTTTAGCTGATCAGCATTTTCTGCAAGGACCAAATAGTAATTATATCATATGAGGGAAAAGAACATTCTTGAATCTTGCTGCCTCAAATATGTTTAGGGCCTTATTTTTCCCTGCCTTTTTTTTTTTTTTTTTTTCCAACCAGGGAGGGGGTGATCTTTTTCCCTTCAGCATTTAATGAACAAAGACTATGGAGGCTTTTGTTTTCCTGGCTTCTCTGACGGCATTATTTTCCTGACTTCATCACAGAGAATTATTGAGCCAAGCATGGCAGAACAGCTGTCTCTGACCACCAGCAACTGCAGGACACCCAGGGAATAAATTTAGACTTCCAGAAAGGAAGAAGAAATTGATCTTCCAGCTGGTACCAGGCGGGGGAGGTGATGGTCACACACAGGCTGGGACAACATCACCCGGGGCCCCAAAGAGATCCAAGAAAAGTGTCCAAATGTCACTCGGCACTTAGCAATTTGGAACAAGTGGCTGAATGACAAACCATCCCAGAATCCCTTTGCCTCAAACCTGAACTGGGTGAAATTCTCCCCAGTAAGGAAGTTCCTGAGGGCGAACAATTAGAAGTCAGCCAGGAGATAGGACTAAAACTGTCAAAATTATTTTTAAACTCTCACTAGAAGCCCACAGCTTGGTGAAGAGATTAGACTCCATTAAAAATAAATAAGTAAATGAAGGTAGTGCGCACAAAGAGGGGACTGAGGAAGAGCTTGACCTTGGCTGTGACCTCCTTCCTAAGAGCCTCCCTAAGGGGCTGTGCTCTTGATCAGGGTATGAGGCGCCCCTCTGGAATGTTCCATGGGTTTAGGCGTGCAGAGGCCAGACTCTCTGGCCAACTCTCCACAGGAGAGTTCAGGGTGGGCTCACACAGTGACCCTGTGAATCTAGGTAATACAGTTCGACAATCTTGAGCCCAAAGTGCAACGTTTCCCCTCGTTTTTGAAGCTTACTCGGTATGACTTTTTCGCTGGAAAGTGGCTTCACGTACCCAGGGCTCGTGTGTACACTAACACCAAGTGCCAAAAGGACAAATGCCAATGCCACAATAGCTGTCTATTTCGGACAAAGAACCCAGTCAAAAAGTTGGCGAGCACACTCAGAGTTCTTCCCAGGCAACTCAAGTTAAAGACTGGATGTCTGAGTGGGTTTCTGCCATTTGCCCTAATGGCACCCTCCAACCACTGTGCTGAGACACACAAGTCTGTAGTGGCCCTACACCTGGCAGATGACCAGAGTCACCACTTGAAAATGGCGCCCATTCCCAGGCCCGCCCTACATCACCTCAAGCAGGGTTTCCCAGCCGTGGGGCCTGGGCAGCATCCCTCCCAGCAGCAGCCCGTCACTGCCCTTTGGAGAGCAGCCAGGCTTTGGATTCTGAAGTTGGACGCTCAGCAGATGCCCCCAAGGACCTGACTAGCGCTAGACCAGGACCCCCACCTGGAGAAACGCTGATCTTAGAGACTAGGGAACGACTCATTTGTCACACGCAACCTCAGTCAACTGCAGGAGTTGACGATTCATGGTTGTGTCTGTATTACACACAGGGCCTAGAGCCATCTTCCTAATGCCCATCCTCCTCTCCCATCATAAAAAGTTCAAGGCACCAAGCGGTTCTCCTTTCTTTTTCTTTTGGCTATTATAAAAGTGATATAGCCATATTACAGAGCAAAAAAAGGGGATCACCCTAATCCAAAAGCCTTATCATAATCATTAACATTTAAAAATACATAACCGATTTACTCAATACATTTACACTACAAAATGGTGCACCTGAGATGCATAATGCAGTAGACTAGGGGCTAGAAATACACAGATAGAGAGCAAAGCCTGGTGGAAAAGAGAATCTACACAACGTCTTTTTGAAAAAACAAAATTATAATCACAGCATAAACAATTTGCCTGCTTTATAAAATTAGACTGATAAATAAACAGTTTTCTATGTGCCACATAGTCCTTTTTCTTTTTCTTTTCCCCCCCCGAGGAAGATTCTCCCTGAGCTAACATCTGCTGCCAGTCTTCCTCTTTTTGTATGTGAGCTGCTGCCACAGCATGGCCACTGACAGACGAGAGGTGTAGGTCCACACCCAGGAACCAAACCCGGGCTGCCGAAGCAAAGTGAGCCAAATGCAACCACTAGGCCACTGGGGCTGGCCCCCACATGGTCCCTATAACTATTATTTTAATGGCTACAAATAAATTTATTTCCACATTGCAGGCATTTAACTGGGGGGAAGCTATATTATAAATAATGCATCTTTGGGTACAAAGTTTTCCAAAGTGTTCATCTAGCATACTACTTAGGAAATTTATCTTGGAGAATATTTTCTTAGGAAAATTGTGGCATAAAACATTTTTTCATGTCTCTTGAGACTTCTTATCAAAGAGATTTTTCTACCTAAATTTCACATACTACAATCTACATCTCATCACCTAATCTTAATACATCCAGATAAATGACCACTGATCTAGATAAGAGATTCATCCACATTAGGATAAATGGGTTCCACTCTTTCTTCACATACTATCACATCCCACTTTATTGCACAAGAGGAATTGAATCAGTTAATTTAATAATTTATTTTCAGTCCAATTTCACCTATTCTTTAAAGTCTTAAAAGAAATTAACGTAATGCATCTTCCTTTTGGAAAGCCCAAAGAAGAGTAGTCTTCAATAATGTTGATTAAATAAGAGTGAATTTTGACACCTTCCCCAAATCTAAGAAGAAAATAACACTGATTTTCTATGGTGTTTGGAAACTTGTTTCTTCTTTTTCTAATCAAGGAAAAAGAAAAAACAAAACATTTTTCTAATCAGAATCTCTTCCCCTTTCCCATGCCCCCCGGTCTTCCTTCCCTTCCACACACACCCACTGTCCACCACAGCAATCCTCCCAACGCCCCGGCCCTCCGCCCGCCCCATCGAGTGTGGGGATCTTCAGCGTCTCTGGGTTTGTGTGTGGATGTGCTGTCCACATTAGGCTAATTTATGCTGCAGAAACCACAAACTTCAAAAAGTAGTGAGAACATCAGAGTTGGAAAATCACAGTAGCCAGATATATCTGCCATGAACTCACCACATAAATTTGATTAGGGAAAAACCACTGGAAAAAGAAAAAAATAAGATAGCCTACGTATAATTCCAACATTTAGCAAACTTTCAGGATACCTTTCTACATGCATTAAGCCACAGTGGGCCGAGGTGTCCCTTAGCTGTTTTATTTGCTTTTGATAAAATGTTTTTAAGTGTCTTTGTACACTTCCTAGAGGAAGAATGAGCCAATTGAGCAAGTGAGCACAGACAAGACCCTCCCTCTCGTCTTGAAAAGCATGCCTTGCAAAAGAGAACCCACACATGTGTTTATAATTTGAAGTACAGATCAAGACAGACCTGGAGGACTTTGGCCTGGTGGATGGCACTTCTTCAAAGGGGGAAGTGTGTCTGTGTGAGAGAGATCTTTTAAAAATTCCTATAGCATTAAAAATACACTCTGGCTGCGCTTTACCAAAAGTTTCTGAACTGGCGAGGGCTGGCAGTCTGGTGAAGCTGTTACACAGTCTTTATTTTTCCTGTCCTGTCTGGGAGGATGCTGGCAGCCCAGGTGGGGGCCTCCTTCCAACAAAGAGGTCCGTTAATGTGTGACAGGAGCCCGGCACACCATGGTTTACGATCGTCAGGATTCTCCCTAAACAGGCAAAATTGCCTGTCACTTTCTCTTGGCAAAAACATTTCAAAATATGAGGATGTTTCAAGTTGGCGCACGACTCCAGTACTGGTGTGCTGAGAAATGGGGAGAGCGTGATACTGTCACACCTGCAGAGGGAGTGACAGCCTTCACGTGGCACTGCCGGTGTGCCTGCCCCTCACAACCTCCCTCTGCGGAGGACCTGAGGGGGCTGCAGCCACTCACCAGCTCTCCACCTCTCGCAGCTGCTGTCTGGGAGGGCTCGAGGCTATTTTCGCAGGGTGTAAGCAAAAGTGCCCGAAGGACAGAAGTTGCAGGCACGGTGGCTGGGGTTCTCTGAGGGAGGAGCACACCACAGGCCCTTCCTCCGAGCACAGAGGAGGGGCCAGACAAACGAGGGAAAGCCGAGCCACCAGACAACAACAGTGACAACAATGCATTTCTCTGGGGGCTTTGTCTACCAGGCCAGGTACCAAGGCTCGAACTACCGAAACACTCAGAACAACTCTCATGAGGCAGGTCCTACCACTGTCACCATTTTATAGACATGGCAATGAGACTCAGAGAGGTGACAGACGAACACAACTGCAAGTGCCCAAGAGAAACCCAGCTCTGACGCCCAGTTCTTCCCAGTAACCACGCCTCGCAGAGGGCCCCTGCCCTTCCCCAGCCATCCGCATCCCCATCCTGACACCCTGGCTGATCCCCCGAGCAGGCGCATCTCTCCCCAAGCCCGTTGCTCTATGTGTCATAATAGGGCCTATGCAGAGTCTTTATTTTCTGTTTCACTTTTTTTCTTCCTTCAAAAAAATTGAGTCGGTATAAATAGTAATTAATCATACTAAGGACCCACTTAGAGATCTGAGGTCCTATCCAGGTTGCGTTATGAAAAAAATCAACTTTGCCATGTACAGTAACCGTCCCCCTTCACGGCGTGACATAAAAGTGAGGATTCCAAAGAAGGTGTCAGCCCCACGTGATCTGGCTTCCACCAGGGGCAACCTCTCCTCTCTACTGTCTGAAGTCCTCTGCGGTCTCCCTTTCTGCTGTTCCCTGGGGAGTACCTCTGGGGACTCAGCCTCAAAGGTCACCAACCTGCTCAGACAGAGTCAAATTGGATAAAACCTAACAGAACCTCCTGCTTTGGCAACTACGAAAACGAAAATTTCAGTGAAAACTAGACCAACTTGGAAATGGTCATTCGAAATAAGGTACAAAAAAATGTGTTTTGCATTTTTGCCCTTCAGAGTCTATTTCATCTTCCTCGGGCATTTGGAAGTCAGCAAGTTTGGACACACGACACACCTGCCATCCTACAAGAGACTCCTTGTCTCTGGCTACTGATGCAGCTGACGAAAGCAGGCTCCGTGTCTACAAAGCCACTCACTCCAGGACGCCTTGAAGAGACGAGTCTCTTCTCTCCCGAGTAGACTATGGTTTGACTTACAAACCACATCTCGGGAACAGATCTACTGAAGAAACGCGATACACCCACTGATAGGAAGTTTCCTGGAGAAGGGGGAACTGAAACAGTTCCACCAGGGGGCGCTCTCCTCACTGACAGTAATAAGTAAGCACATCAAATTTAAAGCCCTTTGCACTCTAACCAGCCCAAAATGAATCTTTCTTTTTTCCTTTTGAGCTTTTATGATGAATAGAGAAACTACCTTCAAACCTAACATTCCATAATTAAATAAAATATAAAACTTTCCTTTCCACAAAGAGTAATGATGATAATAAGGAATAAACCCTTATTTATAGCTTATTATGCGCCAGGAACAGATCTAAGCACTCTATCACATACACTCATATCATCTCCTCAGACTATAAAAATAACCCTCATTTTACATACAGGGAAACTGAGGCACACTGTAACTTAACAGGGTCACCAAGTCAGTAATGGGTAGAGCCAGGATTCAAATTCTGACCGACTGACTCCCAAGTCCACGCCCCCAACCTTCAGGAAAACACAGCATCCAACAAAAGGAGATTTACTGCCGAATGGATTCAGCCACGTCACTGGTTACATCAGAGCTCTAGAAGCACAGCACATTAGCTTATAAAAGCCGCTGTCTGCAGCAATGCTATGAACTGTGTCTTGATATCATTTTCACGTGTACATGAATACCTCCCACTGAAGGGGACATATCACTGAAGTTCACCTATTTGTCACCTACACTCCACTGAAGGGACCAAAATTCTAGATTTAAAAAGGAGGAGGAGCAGGATCTGTTCCGGTCAAAAGGTAAAAAGAAAAGAAAAAGCAGTTGATGTAAAACAGACATAGAAATTTTGAATGCCATTCAAACTACTGCCTTTATATATACACACACATGTGTTTCTATCTATGCTAATGTACACGACATTGGTCTAGTATATATAGTATACATAAAAACACTGATGTCTAAAATAATGAAAATAAGATGCCACATTCTGAATCTTTAAAAAGAAGAAGAAATAGGAGGAAGAGAAGGAGCTGCTCTTTATGTTTTTAAAGATTATAATAAAGAGCATAAACCACAGCAGAGCTATAGCTTCAAATAAAATATTCTGAGTAACTCATTTATTATTAGAGCCACAGTGAGACTCTCCACTATCCCCGGTCTTGGGAGCTCACTCTGCATTCCCTGTTCTATTTCCAGCCTTGGGACACATCTGTGATGCTCTATAGGCTAGCAACACACTTTGTAATGGGCACATACTCAAATATTGTTGGAAAAACCCCAGAATGCATGTCTTGAGAAATTTACTGCTCCAATTTGTTAGAAATCTGGAAAGTATTTTATTCAGCTCCAGGTAAACTTGTTTCAGATATTCAGATTATAATTCCTTTAGATATACTTTAGCAGCAATTGGTTGTGTGTGTGTGTACGCACACACACAGGCACACTTATGTGTGCCTTCAGGATCAAGTTTCAAGCATTCAAGGCCCTTTTAACTTAGTCCACTTCCTACATGTTGCACAATGTTTAAGAATTAAGGTAAGTACATAAAAGAGCATAAGCAAGGATATTCACTCCAGTATTGTGTGTCCTAGCAACACACCAGTAACACCTGAATATCCATCAGATGGTGCTTGTTAAAGAAACCAATTATAGCACATCGATATGTCAGAGCGTTAGGCCATTTTTTAAAAGGATGAGACTGCTCTGTACATACAGCTATAGAAGTAGAAGAAACAAAGTACAGAACAGTGGGTGTCATACACAGGCACATGTGTGAACAAACACACACGTGTGACTAGAAACACTGGCTGACTCCAGGCAACAAGCAAGAAGTTGAGGAATGGGGATGAGAGGAAGGCTTACTTTGTGAACCCGTCTGACAAAGTGACTGCATTTCTTTAACCAGGTCCATGAAAGGTTTCTTCCAATTATAATCGATTAGAAAGTTAATGGCTTAATAATCAGTTTTTAGAATTTTTAACGAAAATTAGATGGTTAAAGAAATCTTGAAACTCGTCTATGCTCCCTAATTTTTGGTTTCTTCACTGCACTAGCCTCTGCTTTCCTACACCGGGGACAGATGACTCATGGGGAGTCCTGGTTTACCACTGCTGCGACAAGCTCGGGTTCCATTTTCCTCCATCTGCCCTTTAGATAAGGAACACAACAGAGGTTATTCCAAATCATTTGCTTTGGGGATATATTTTGCAACTGCAAGCTTTCAAATGGTAGGTCCAAACTTCCTGGAAGAGCGGACAATCCATTTACTTGAAGCTGACTCGGATTTACCGGAGTTCATCCTCGCTGAGACTCAGCCACAGCACCAGGGAAGGGGGCATAGGAAGAACTCTTCCATTTTTATCCTGTTCGTTCCTGAAAACCCAACAGGAGATTCTTCTCTCTCTCTAAAATTAACTGTTCTGTGTAGAAGCCGTAGGTGGACCTCTGATCTTAAATGGAAATGTCATCTGAAAACGGCACCATCTTCTATAAAACTTTAAAATTGGACCTCTTATTTTTAGCCTTTGGGGCTGGGGGAGAATGACTCCAACAAAAGCTGATTAGTGTATTAATTCACATCTGATTATCTCTACTGGGCAGAATTTTAGTTCTTTTGAAGTAAAGGCAATTAGCAGAAAACAATCTCAAGTCTAACATTACACTTATTCTAAATTAAGTGAAAAGTGGGCGGTGCCCTCGCGGGGCGGGGCGGGGGGAGCGGCGCCCCAAGGTGTCTCAAATCAGAGCCCCGCGCTCCCCTCCAGCTCCGCCGTCCAAGCTCGGGACTTCGGGAAAGGTCCCGCATCTATGAAACTGGAATGCTTCGTCGATTGTTGTGAGGACTTAATGAGGTAAGACAAGAACACACCTGGTCTGGTGTCAGTCACACATTAAGCCAAAAAATAAAAAAAAAGCAGAAGAAGAAGAAGGAAGGGACTGGAGGCCAGAAGTGTACCCTTTGGCAGAGCTCAGGGACCAGTTTCACAGAAAGGGGCTCTGTGCCCGACCTGTCTCAGTCTGGATGAAGACAGGAGGCTAAAGGATCTTTCAAAGAACTTCAAGAAAGGCGGGTGGAGGGGACACCGCACCGCAGCGTGACCCCTAGGCAGCTGTGTGGTGAACTGCGGGCAAAGAGCCCAAGGAAAGAAGAACGTGGCAAAGGCCACGCAGCCAAGAGGGAGGAAAGACACTCCCTGGGTGCGTGAGGCGCCCCGGGGCCACCGGAGCTGCGCTGAGCTCCCGGCCCCTGGGCTGAGCACCGTGCGTTCCGCTCCGTCGGGCTTCGGGCTTACCGAGACTCGGCTGGGACACGGCCATGGACCGGGCGGGCGCAGGCGTGGAAGTGGCGGCAGGGTGGAGCGTCATGTGATTCAGCGGCTGATTCATCGCCTTCCTAGGGTCTTGCCACGTGGTGATTTTTTCTATGTGACTAAAAGAAGGAAAACAATTACCTTGTTAATTGTCAGCACCATCATCATCATCACCATCCCCAGTAATAGCACCACATTAAATGACGCTGGCTCTCCTTCCCCTAGGATCTGCTCGCAAGTGGCTGACACACTGTGTTTGCTCTCATCCAAGGTCAGGGATGCCCAGTGACCCTCCACCAAGTTGGGCCACATGGGGGATTCTGCAGGGGGCTCTGTGAACACAAGCCCATGACTTAGCTGTGCCAGCTGCCCCTATGAGCAAAAACCCCCCTAAGGGTATTCTGCCTTACCAGGGACAGACAAGCCCCGGGTACCTCCCCACAGCCCAAAGGGCCCGGGTTCCTCGGCTCCTCAGGTGCGTCCCGCCCTCACCATCCCCGGGATCCCACAGCTCTCCCAGCAGCGGGGCTCCACCGCCCCCAGCCTCCCACACTCTCCCGACTCATGTAATTGACATAATGGGGACACCTCCGCCTGTGCTCTGCCAAAGACAGGGCCCTTGAAACCAGCCTCGTAAACATGACATTCCTGAGCTCTTACGAAGGGTCAGGCACCGTGAGGTCCACACAGGCGATACACAAACCCCCCGAGAAGCCTGTGCTCTACCGTGCAAGGTAACAACGGTGTAGCCGGAGGACAGAGTGGCAGGAAATGAGCGCAGGACGGCAGGCACATGCCAGACCATGGAGAAACCCAGGTGCCCAGGCAGGAAGGTTTCTGAGGGAGAGGACGTGACTTTCGGTCATCTACAACTCCCAGTATTTGTTATCATGACAATCTCAGAGAAACCAGCACAACACAAGCTTCTGCCCAGAGTCTCCAGCGTGTCCCCAGGAAGATGAACCGGACCTCCAGCTTTGCCTGCCTCCTCCCGCCTCACATCTCAAGTCACTCCTGTGCCTTAGAGATCCTGTGCCGCTCCATAAGCTCTACCTTTTTTGAATTTGTTACATCTTTCTTTTAAAAAGGAGCATATTCATCTGGGGCCACAACTCTGTTTTACAAAGTGTATCTAGAGCTCTTCTACATTATCAAAGACGACAAACTCCGAGAGCAGAAACTGAACGTCAGTCCTTTGTTCTAGGCCTTGCAAGATGGGCTTCTCCCAAACCTACTGGCAATATCAACCCCCACACAGTAAGAACCCTCCTAGCTCCACAGGAAAAGGAGCAGGATTGCTCTTTCTGTTAAACACACCTCAATTTTGAATAACACTGGCCTCCTTTGAATCGTTAGTCTAGGAAACCACTATCACTATCATTAGGTTTGACCCTAAATCATGCAGCCCCTTCCGCTGGAGTGGTGTGTGTCTTGTCTTTTGCTTTTGTTTCCTCTTGTTCGAATGCTGCCACTGCTGCAATTCTTCAGATTTCTTCATCCCGATTGGAAGTTACTGCCATGAGGAACTCATCCATTGCCTTAAGTGAAAACTTGGATATCTTCCCAAGAAGGCCTCTAAGGGAGCGTGATTAAAAAAAAAAAAAAGTCAGCCTCGGTAAAGGAGGCAAAATTAAATTTAACTGTTGAGTTTCAATACTGTAAGAGCCATCAGCAATCTTAAAAAACCATCAAATCTGAACTGGGAGGAATAAAAATCAAAGAACCAAGCCTGTCTTGTTAAGAAAAATGCAAACAGAGGAGGAAAAGACTGAACTAAGAGCTGAGAATCAATTACCTAAGCATGAAAATGAAAAAGAAAGAGACAATGGTCTTAGTTACACCTCCAGTTTAACAACTGTAATTCCGTTTAAAGCTTTCATGAAATCCTTTCTTCAACCTTCGGTCATGTGGAAACTCATAGCCAGCCTCAGGGGTTTGTCACAGGTCTGCAGAGTGAGGAGCCAATTGATGAGCATGTCAGAGTTACATAAACTCCCTTTAGCAAAGTAATTAGAGCGACGAAACCCTTTAACTAACCATTCCTCCAGGACTCATACTATTAAAACATGTTTCCCAGGGTAGACACATCCTGCATAAATAATTTCCACTATAGGACCAGAAGCGGAGGAAGGCTGCTTTCTTTCAGGAGCTTTTCTGAGACCTTCTGACACCGTGGGTCTTGATGCTGTCCTAGCACCAGCATGAGCACAGCCCTGGGAGATGGGGTGATAGACATCCTACAGTGGAAGACATTTAAGGACACTGCTGTGGTCAGACACTCAGCCACCAGTCAGTGGTAGGAACAACACGGTAGGAACAAGTGGACTGTGGCAGAAAGCAGGGCAGAAAGGCTCGCAGCATCCGCAGTGGCTGATGAGCCCAGCTTGCCTAAGGACTGCCACCTGGGTGGCCGGCCTCCATCCCCTGGGACAGAGCGCAGAACTTTCTGAGCGACACTCTGGCCTTCATCCCGAGAGGTCTGACTCCGAAGATATACAACTCAGCCGTGGCTTCAGGTCCCAGAACTGCCCCAGACCGTGGGAGCCTCTGCAGCCCACCCTTCCAACTCCACACCCAGCCACTGCTCTTAAAGGCATTTTGTTCCCAGCGGATTTGTTAATTAAAATGTCACTCACTGCATTCCCCAAAGACTCAAGGACAAGAGGGAGCCTTTCTTAAGTGAGCAGTTCTCATTGCCCTGAAACAACTCCAAGAAGAAAGCCACTCAAATTCCCAGCCTCTGGGGACCAGTGGAGCCAACGTCAGCTTTGCTCCAAGGCTGGGCTGCTGTGATGTCCAGGGTGGCTCCGAGTCTGAATGCCAAAAGCAAGGGCGCTGCTCACAGGAACTTAATACATCGCTGGTGACTGGATCTGAAAACTCAATTCTCCTATTGTTGGGACCACTTAGCTCCCCTTCCCCAATCCCAAACTCAGGATAAACTGCCCGCTCTTCATGCTGCTGTCTCATCGTGGCTCCCTCTCAGAGTCCCTGAGTCATTTCCTTTCTCGGATTTCTGGGTGCAACCTTCCTGTCTGCCAGGACCCACAGTTACGCTGGATGAAGGCTCACTCCCTGTCTCCCAGCTCCTTCCTGACCTCACTCCCTTGCTGAGTCCACTTCAAGAAAATGTCTCTCTCTCATTTTTAAAAGCCACATTTCTCTTGAAAATTTATACATATATTTAATCTGCCTATACATGTGTATTCCATGAATTCTGCACAGTTTTTGCATTTGAAAATGGGGAAAAAGTTACCAAACTATTTATGGTGATATGTGCAAGTATAGTGCTTTTTTTTTCCCTTATCTAAACTCTTCTGTACTTTCCAGGTTTTTAATGAGACTATGTATTGTTTTCATAACCAGTAAAAACAAAAACACTCGTGAAAGGACAAAAAGGATAATGATGCGTGGACACGCAGGTCACAGGATACCGAGAAGATATTGAAGACGAATGGCAGATTTGCCTATTATCTTCGTGTAGCCAAAGAAAGAAGGGACATGGACTCAATGGGCCCCATGTCATTTATAAAGGAAAACACAAACCAATACTTAAGGGAAAGGAAAACTTTTCTTGACATCAAAAAAAAAGGCCTGCAAGGTTTTCCCACGGAAGCCCTGGGTGGGGTGTGGAGGAAGAGGTGCTGTCCCAAAGGTAACCAGGGTGGTCTTTCCCCCTTCCTGTGTGGGTCCTTGCACCACGGCTCCCAGGACTGGCTGCTGCTTCCACCAGCTCCTCACCTCCCGCCCCCGGGAGTCTGGCTCGGAGACCCGCCTGCACCCCAGGACTGCAGTTGGCCCAGGCAAGGAAGGTCAGCACTCCTCTGAGGAGGTATTTGGCTGGAAATGGTAGCTTACGGAAAACTGTGCTGCGGGAAATAATTTTTCCTTCTTGGGTTAATATGTTCTTTAACAAAGACGCAAATTTAGAAAACCACTTTATTTATTAAGGAAATTTGTCTTTGGGGTAAAAATGTCATTGAAATGAGGGGGAGGAGCATTACCACCCTCCCAGGCACCCGCCTCTGGGCCTGGCCCCTCCCATGAGCCTCCAGGGGATTGTTAATTTAGCTCCCAGTTCCTCCTCTCCAGCCACCCGCATGACCTTTCACCTTGATGAGCCTGCACAACCTTTCACCTTGATGAGCAAATGGCCTCCAGGCTTCCCTTCCTCCATCCCTTCCCCCACCCTCTCTGACAATCCATCTCTATCCCACCTCCAGACTCTCATCCCAAGGACAGGTGGGATCTAAGTCACCCCGGGGCCCATGTAATAAAAGTACCACTCACAGAGGCATCTTCCAGACAGACAGCCTACTGTACTGGGGAAAGACCACAGTTTTGGAGTCACACATAGCTGGTGTTAATGCGAGCTCTGACCGCCTGTGACCTAAGTGGACAGACCATTTCACCTTCCTGGTCTCAGACCCGTGTCCATGACAGGAGTAAAGAAGTTGACAATCGCACCAGTTCCTTGTCGTGAGGGTAAAATAGGTCTGCTCTGGGAAACTTAGGACCACCAAGTCACCTGCAGATTTCATGACAGGCCACCGGGCTTCCAAGCTCTCGTCCTCAGCAGTGAAGGCATGGAAGGCAGCTCCGGCCAAAGCTGGCAACGTTTGGCTCAAGTTTATTCAACAAGCATGGATTGTACGCCTATTGTGCACGATGCACAAGGTAGGCACAGAAATGAAAAGCATTTAGTAAATATAAAACCCTGCCTAGCAGCAGAACCATTTAAAGGCAAAGATAAAATCTTATCTGTAAAAATAGATTCCACCAGCTTCTGACAGTCCAGGAAAAGGCCTGGTGTTTTTGGATGAATTTACCCTCCAGTTCATGACCTATTACACTAACTTTGTGGAAGGAAGCCACACAACAAAGACTTTCTGAAATAGAGAAGGCCTATGTCATACGTTTTGTATTGCTGGAAGCATACAAAGATATAAAAATAGGAATGATTACAAGTGCTTAATTTTGAAAGAATTTAGAGTTCTTAGCAACGTAAGCTGCTTGCTTATTTCTATGCACAAAGATTTCATCTTCAGATCTAAAGGCTTTGCCTTTTACTCCCCTCTTCTCCGCCCTCTCTTCTTTAGCCTCTTAGAGCTTTCACGTCAGTGTCAGGCACAGCTCAGAGCTCCCTCCCACCAACGGAGCTGCCAGCACAGCCCAGAAGCAGGCTCCAGCCTGCCTCTGCTTTTCCACCAGGAGCTAGCTCGCAGTTAAAGAACCACACCAATGAGAAGGGAATTTAAAGGCAGCCTGGGGCCACAAAACCAAGGCAGACAGGTTCAAAACCCAATTCCCATTCAGGGCTATTTGGCTCCATCCTCCCCACCCCCCATTCAATCTCGGTTTCTCCTTAACCTCGCCCTTCATTCTCTCTTTTCTGAGGAGTACTAATATTTCTCTTCCAATGAAACATAAACTTTTTTGATGACAGAAATTACCCTATGGGGCATAGCAAAGTGTTCTACACATAGTAGGCATTTAAAAAACAATACTCCTGCAACCTCCATAATATTCATAAGCCCAACTCAAGGCATAAGTAAATTGTCTTATTTTTTAAAATCAGACATTATAAACTTTCTTGATTTGCTAGGCCAATTCATCACCCTCTTAATGTTATAACACATGTATGTACACTGAAGATGATTTGCCTAAAAACTGCTAAATGAAATAGCTTTGCAACCTGCTTGTTGTGAACCCGTTCAATTAAACACATCAGTGCTAAAAATGGAAACTGAAGCAGATTTGCATGAGGTTGATAATTTCCCAGGTAGGGCTTGCCAAGTAAATCTGACCCCTTGTCAGCAGACAATAAATGTTACCCAACATTTAATCCTGCACCAGATGGCAAGGAGACTTGCCCAAGACTCACATTAAAGTTTTGAGATTTTCTCCAATTAGGATTAAAATATAAATATGCAAAAGCTGGTTGACTTTTTTGTTGTATTTCAGGGATCAATGTTGCCTGTGTTTCAATTAGATTAAACGTGCTGGCAGTGTGTTCTAGTTTAAATTTCCAGATCTGGGAAATGACACATCGTATCTTAGTCATATCTTGCATTTGGTGGAGTGGCGCCTTTTTGTTTGTTTTGCTCTGTTTGGTGCCAGTGGTACTTAGCTCTTCCGACTGACAGCAGAGGTGGGTCTTAACCACAAGAACAAAGACAGCTGGCATTCACACTGACTAATTCTCCCAGGCCCAGAAGCACACTCTTTCTCCAGATAGTTCCTCTGCTGTCACCTCGAGCAGAACGTGGTGGGAGCCACCATGGCCACGACAGCTCACAGCCCATCTAAACTGGCAACCCAACCAGATTCGTAGCCCCCCAGTAAATTGCTCCCCTCCGCCTCACCCGCTATGTCCAGCTGGGTAACAGGGAGTCAGCTTGTGAACACTGATTCACTGACAAAGGGAAATAACACCTGGCTGAACGGACACACAGCTAAGGTTTTATTTTATTTCTAAAGCCATCCATCTCCCTCCAAATTGTCATCCTTCCTATTGTCAATCCAACTGATGATTCTTTGTTCCAAAGCAGCTCTCATAACACTATAATTGGTCACAATTCTTTTGCTGTTCTGCCCAAATCCAAAACAGCACATCTCTGGCGAGTCCAATGCATTCGAATAAAGGACACAAAGAGGTCAACGTCAGGCTGCCAGTGTACAGAGCGGACACACCCATCGGCAAAACATTCATATCATTCATGGATTAAACCCCCAAGCTATAAAAACCAATTCTCTCCTGCCATACAATAAAGGTGACTGTTCACACAACAGAAGTGTGCTGGATGAGAAAGCTCACCCTTCTTTGAAACCACAAGGAATTTATAGTTAAAAGGTTCCGGTCAGATTTTCACTCAAATAGCTCATCAAACATAGCTGCAGTCGATGACACAGGGATAATAGCTCATATATAAATAGGGAATTTTTTTTTAGGATCCTCTAATAAAAGATGATAGGAGACCAGAAGCTTTATTTTGTGCATGCTTCCGGTCTCTCCCATTCACTTGCCAATCCAAAAAATTTCAGAGTTCTCTGGAATTCGGAATGAATGGCAGGGCTTGTATTTTTAACTAGCAGGCTCTAATCCTTGACTTCCATCACAGCCGTGCCAAGCAGCTCACTTGTTTAAATTAGCAGCAGCGTGAAGGTCTGCCGGCACTTCCGCCCGGCCAGCTGTGGGGCTCGAGCTGCTCTCTCCTTTCCAGCGAGCACCCCCCTCTCCTCGGCAGACTCACTCCTGGACCTGCTCCGACAGGACAGGCGAAGCTGAGTCAAGCAGAGCTGCCGTCAGCCCACATGAGCCTGTAACATCCGCAGCTCCTGCAGCGGGTTATCTGCCAGTGCTTTGTCCCTGGGACAGGAAAGAAGGGGACACTATGAATGGGTCACTTCTGGAGAAAACTGCCTTGGGCAGCTGCTGACTCATCCACACAGCCCCGAGGTGTGACTCACGTCAGAGGGCAAGCCACTGTGTTGTACGCTGGGGTCCCCGACGTCACCCAACACAGGCAAACTGAGCTAAACTCTTGCTTAGCCTCCTTCTTCCTATTCCCTAAGAAAGCAAGAAGAAAAAGGAAAGGACTGGGGTTTAGTTTGCTTGTTTGCCTTGGGCCCAGACCCCCATGAAAGAACTCTAGCTGTGTCACAGTTTGATTATCAACGCTCAGCATTTTTTTCTCTTCTCACGTTAGGATCAATAACGCCAAGAAAAGATTTATAAACCACGTTAAGCTTCCTGGGTTGAAACCAAACAACAATGTAAGAGTTTATTTCACTATGTTTTATTATTTCCAGATATCAAGTATAAAATATGTACTTGGTACATATTTTCCCACTTCCCCCATTTTCCACAAACTGAAACACGGGAAGGGAATGAGGAGAAGCAGAGAGAAGATGGGGCTCTTTATGAATGCTGAATTCTAGAATTATCTATAGGAAGTGGAATGCTATGCCTCCATTTTTTCACTCAACAAGCATTGACAGCGGGGCTGTATCTTCATGGGGATTCAGTCCCATAATCAGTTTTGGCGAATGTGGAGGGGGGTGAAAATTACCACCGGAAACCCTTTCAGTGGCCCATAAGTCTAGCAGGCTTTGAGTATATTATCCTGTCTTCCGATGAGTCCAGCGCAGCCAGTTCCTTCCAGGGTGAAGACGAGGCACTATTTCTATGGCTGAGACCCAGATGGAGTGACTCCGTCCCCAAGTACTTAGGTTGGGATTTGCCAGGTGAGTAGAGTTGACTTCATGCCACTTAAACAGGTATATGGTCCTGAGTGATTATGGCGTCTTCCTCTCCGGGGTGGACGTGACAGAAGATGACCTGACATGGGCCTGAGGAGATGGCAAACAAATTGGTGGGGAGGTGGTGGCAATGAAATAATGAGTGGTGCGGAAGTGAAAAGAGCACAGATCCTATTTTCATTGTTATATAAATGGTCCAAGCCTGACATTCTCCCTCGATGGCTGCATGTTAGATATGCTCCCCGTATCAGCCGCCTCTGACATCTGGGAAGCAGCTTTAATCTCGCAATGGCTTTTTAGAAGTTTGTTTTTAAGCCACCAAGCTACTCTAAATGCTAAAATACTTTGAAATTTGTTTTTCCAGGCTCTCTGTACCCAACACATGTTTCAGTGTGTTGTTTTCCCAGTTGTTCTTAAATGGGACACTGACACACGGCTTGCCTACTCGTAAGCCACTCCAACGTGAAATATCTCATAGCTAAAACTGTGGCTGCCCTCTTCTTCCTAACGGGGCCAAATGACTGAAATGTCACTTGACTCAAAAAGGAGGACACAGCCTCCTGAAAACCAAAAACTCTTTTGGGTTAATCTAGCTTCTTTGTTATTCATGTGAAGAGATTCAATTCCTTTTTGTTGGTTTATGGTTTTTTTAAAAATTCTGGGAAGAGGATGAGCCACCCTGGGCTCTGGTCATCAGTCACCTTCTGCACATGTTTGAAAGACATGACACAACTGGAACTAGAGAAAAGGCTGGCACGAACCCCAGCCCCAGCCTGGAGAAAGACCAGAGATGGTTTTCAGAGCCAGGGTCCCGTTTCGCAAGACGTGAGTGATTTAGAGGATCGAAGACAAAAACTGAGGCATTAAAAGGGATGGAGGGCCAGCCCCGGTGGCCTAGTGGTTAAGTTCAGCGTGTTCTGTTTTAGCGGCCTGGGTTCGGTTCCTGGGCGTCAATCTACACCACACTGTTAGCAGTCACGCTGTGCTAGCAGCCCATGTACTGAAAAATAGAGGCAGACTGGCATGGATGTTAGCTCAAGGCAAAGCTTCCTCAGCAAAAAAAAAGGTCGGGGGGGAATGGAGTTACAGTTCCGATTCAGGGAGAGGAGCGGGACAGTGGGGACCTTGAAGATAATCTCCAGGCAACACTGCTTATGTTTCGTGTTTTAACTCAGCCCACGTCTCTTTACCGGTATTCCTTGGCACCTTTGGTTGAAAGAATCACCCAAATGAGGCAGAGTGGTGCCGGCCTGGACCTTTACCTCTGCTAGGAACCAGTTAAGAGACCACAGTAACTTCACTTAGCATCTCCGAGCCTCAGTGTCCTCCACTGTACAACAGGCATAAGAACACTGTTGCAGGAGGCTGTTCTGAATGTTTCCTGCAGCGACAAAATAAAGCTCGTGCACAGCAGCAGACACACACGCCTCTACGCAGTGACTCCTTCCTTTCCCCATGAAAATCTCTCCCAACTGTTCGAAAGGATCTGAGGAATCCAAATGCAAAAAGACAGCAAAAACCCTACAGTACAATGAACCCGGGAAAACAACAGCGGACATCAATTCACTGGAAAAACTACAGATGTCTTTGATTTCACACAGTCAGAGTGGCTAAGTAATAATTAATCTGGAGACTAAAACATTCTCAAAACACAAGAGCCAGCTAACCACCGGCCTCAGGTGGCTCCTCCACCCCCTTTTTTTTCATCCTAATAATAACTCTCAGATCCAGAGAAGAAAGGGCCGAGGCTGCAATCCCCTTAGTGCCCCTGTCAGCGCCTTTGGTGGCAAGGAGCATCCGTGCCAGCACACGACTCAGCCTCCTGTCGAAGCAGAAAGGGATTCCAGCTTGAAGAGAAAAGCAGGGTAAGACTGAATACCAGACAAAGAGCATCTCACGGCTTTCCATTTTTCCTACAGCAGTGCTCAAAAAGTTTAGGCTAATTTAGTTTTTTCATCATTTACGAGGTGACGAGTTCAGCCCCACAGTTCACCCCAAAATGTAGCAGTACAGATCAAGTACCGAAATGCTAGAAGACTCGAAGCTTCTGTGACTCAACGAATGGAAAAACAAATTTAGCCTAAAAAGTACCATAGTTTTATACAAGGTTTTGTGCAAACTCCAAATAGTTAGCTTTGTATCCACAGGTGGATGTTAATAAACAACGTACTACTGCTTTAATCTACTTTATTTAACAAAGAACAGAAATATGTATCTGTTTCAATTTTTTATGACTTATTTCCCCATCCAAATCCCACTGTTCTTCGCTAAAGTGGCTGGTGTTAATTCTCATATAAAAGAAACATCTACTTACGTGGACGTAACTCTTAATTTTGATATGATTTTAAACTCACAGGAATATACAAGTTACTCCCATCTACTGATTCACCAACTGTCGTATTTTTTTCAAAGTTAGTTCTGACTAAAAAGCGGCACTGGCAGAATCCTTGGTTTTTATGTGATTCCCTGGGTGACAGTCAAACTTGGGCAGATGGCTCTTCAAACTGAAGAGAAGTGCATTTTATCCTATAACATATGCAAGATAAAGAAGGACCAAAAAAAGGGTAAGATAACCCATCTGAATAACCAAACTGAGAAAAACAATGACGCCAAATGTGTTACGGACCAAATAAGCAATAAAAATCCAGGACTAACAATGACCCTTGATATCCTTTCACAGATGAAAACAGGCCCCACCCAAGAGGAGGAAAGCCCAGGCAGCCGATTCCTGTATCTCTGGAGCTGCTGATGGCCACGCCACGGCCTAACAGAAATCAAGCACTTATAGCTAAACACCGACTCGGGCAGAGCACCGTCTTCACTGTGCCTTTTACTTAAGGAGGGAGCCACCTTAGTTTCCTTAGTTTATTAATTTAACCTCCAAATAAGTTTTCTTGGAAGTGGAGGAAATATGTGTGAATGACATTTAAATTCTCAGGCAAATGTCCTTCCAATATGTGGAATGAATGCTCTTCTGTACAGACATAGATTCTGAAGGAAAAAGTCTCAATGTATCAAAAATCCCCACGTCACCCCTGCAGAATGTTTGATTTAAGCAAAAGAAAAAAGACAGCTTTAAAAATGCCCAAGAAGTGCTCACAAAAGAACCCACAGCCTTACTAAGGGTCACTCACGTGTCACTAGATTTAATTTGGTTAAGTACCATCTTTTTGGAGGGTAGTTTGTCAACACAAAATCCTTGAAAGAGCTTTGATCCAGCACCTCTGCTTCCAGGAAACTTATACCAAGGCAACAATTAGATACACATGGCAGAGATGGCTGGCCGCCTCTGAATCTCTCTCCCCTTCTTCTAGATGTAGGTGTGGCCAAGAGACCAAGTTCTATAGACAATAAACAGAAGACCTATGTGGGATTCTGCGGAGGTTCTTTAAATGGAAAGGATACACAGACTTTTCTGCTTTCCGCCCTTCTTCTTTCCTCTAGGTTGGAATGTGGACATGATGGCTAGAGCTACAGCAGCCCTCTTGAATCATGAGGGATGGAAGCCACTCATTGAGAACAACAATGTAGGAAAAAAGTGCATGTGGAGCCATCAAACCAGCCCTTGACTGCCTTACTTCAGATTTCTTTACTGTTAGAGATAATTAAACAATCTCATTTCATGTCTGTTAATCAAAAACGTAATTCCAAACCAACACATCAAGTACACAAAACGTATGTGCAGAGATGTCCACTGCAGTTTTGTTTATACCTTAAATGTGTTAAGGGGTTAAATAAATTAGCTCAGTCAGACATGGAGGACGGAACAAACATTATAAACAACACAGATCTGTATTTGTTAAGATGGAGAGATGCTCACAATATATTGCTAAGTGAACATAACCCCATTTTGGTTAATATACATATATATGAATGAGAGGAAAGTAGACTTTATTCATATCTTTAGATTTCTTTGTACTTTCTTCATTTTGTACAATAAGCATTATTTTTCCAATCAGAAAAAAAGAACAAGAAAAGCTATCCTCCCCACAAATGAACTCACTTCCTGCTTAAAAATATAATGCCACATTCCACATTTGAACCTGTACCTGCTAATTACAGCCTCTGAGAATAATCCCACAGCTAGCGTGGAGGGCTGAAAATCTCATCCATCCCCTAACTGTGAGTTGGAAAAGGCGCCGTTGTAATACTCACGAGGGGGCTCAAAACGGGGGGGAAGCAGCAGAAGGAAGGGATGAAGGGGATCAAGGGAAATTCTACCATTAAGCAGTATCTTGGGGCTGCCTCTGGCAGCTGCTTGAGTGAGGCGGGGACTGAGTGAGGCATCAAGAGACGGGAGCAGCTCTCTCCTCGGGCAGATCAAGGGGGCCCATGGTCCCGCACACTGTCTACACTTCACAGGACAATCGGGGCATCTCAGACCCAGCACCTGTCAGCTCCGGGGGCTCCCAGCTGCAGAGCTGTTATTGCTGTCATCTGCCTAATCCAGAAGGGAGAGGCATTCACTGTATCTAGAAAGGTCGGGAGGAACCTATCTTTGATTGTTCTTATGAAAGAGAATGCATGCCTCGTAGCTGTGTTTGTGTTCTCCTCGTTCCTCCTTTTTTCTTTCTTTATTAAAGAAACCCACCCTTGCAGCTGTATTTTTCATGTTTAACCCCCACGTTAATTATATATTCACTCCAAATAACGGTTTAAATTTAGTCTGATGACCAGCCGCAAGGCTCCTTCTCATCCCACTCTGAGGCACATCCTGCCTTCGGTGCCTTTACGCAATTCCCATTGACTCGGAGAGGAACTCAGTGCAGGAATGAAGCAGGACATAGATCATAATAATTGTCCGAGGAAATGGTATTTTCTTTACAGGATGCATTTAAATTTTTCCTTTCCACGAGACTTTTTAAAGTGGTGTTGAAATTGAAGGAGACTTTAAATAATCTTCAACTTCTCGGGAGAAGGCTCGACACGCAGCAGACATGCAAAATCTACTCAGGAAATAAATGATTTAAAAAAGGAACAAATAAATGAATATATTCAATGGGTTTCCTTTAGCAAATAATTTTGCTCCTCAGTGTCTGTGTTAAACGAATCTCATGCATATCCCACATATCTTTATCTATAAAGTACTCAAAAAACTCAGCCAGAAAGATCTGTTCTTCACTGGCCCCCAAAAGACATGAATGCAAGAGAACGCAGCAACATCCTCTAAAACAAATGAAAACATTATCAGTTCATTCCTGTTCAATTCAGCAAACTGGTCAACTGAGCCTTTCCCAGGTGCCACCTACCACGGGCCATGAAAGTACCCCACCTCAGACACATAGGAGACACTCAGTAAATGTTTGTTGAATGAATGAAGGAACGAATTGGTACTAACATTCATTAATAATGATAATAATGATTTATATTAGTCATCATAATATTCACAATAACGATGGTAATAATGTCTGATAGTAAGTCGACATTTATATAGCATTTTATAGCTTCAAAAATTTTCTTAATTTGATCCTCACGTAACAGATTTATTAATCTCCTTTTATAACATCCAGACACTAGTCGGGAGAAGTTAAACGACTTAACAGACGGCTTGAGGTTTCATGTGACACAGCAGAGAGGCCGATCTTGTTCTCACTGTCGGGTCTGGGGCTTTTGCCGTGACCTGATGCTGCCTTGTGAACCCAAATGGGTGGACGTGCATGACCAGGACCGTCAGGAAGGAAGGAAAAGAAGGTGTGGACAGTCGGTGCTGCGGACGGCCTGACTGTCCTGGAACAGCATCACCTGCAGGCTCCGCCGTTCGGAGGAAGGGGCCAACGAGAGGAATTCTGCCCCCTCTCGCTTCAATAACACACCAGCATCCCTCCTCATCCCCCTTGCAGCCCTGGAGTCACGTAGCATGTACGCTTTCCTGAGAAGCTGACATTCTAAGCGCCTGGTTTTAATCAGGCTCATCCTGTCAAGAAAAGGGGCGCTTGGGACAGTAAAACAAATCAGCTCCCTGCGGTCCTGTAGCTGATGCTCGGGAGAAAAGAGGGGAGAAATACAAATACTACTTTAAAACAGAAACCAACTACAAAGCAGAAGCCAAACTCTCTGCTATGACCTAAAAGGAAGAGGTACAAGGACTCTGAAGATGCCTGGAGATGCAAAGCTGACGACTGGACGTGCCTGTCCCAGCACTGCTGGAAAGCTGAGCCACGGCGGCGGGCGTGACTTTGCAGACCCCACCTCCTGGGAAGGCTGCTCCTTCAGAAATGTCCCCAAAATAACAGCTTCAGCCTGACTTGACTTTAGTTTTTATTAAAGCTAATTACTGGAAAAAATATTCGAATAGGGTTGATGCTCCATAAAGTAAATGTGTTCATTCTATAATCTGTTAGGTTTCTAGCCTTTATTGTTGACCATAACTACAATTACTTACCTGAAATTCAACATGGACATTAATCTTTCTTAATTTTTTCGAAGAAAAAAAGCATTAAAGTTAATTCCAATTTTCCTAAGCTACCACCTTTTAGCTCTTTATAATAACATTTTACATTTTTAACATTTACACAAAGCACATTTTTGTGATGCCCTCTGAAATAAAAAGTTACATTAGAAGAAACAGTTCATTCGGGGTTAGGATTCGCAGTCATTTTGAATGACTTTCTGAGAAAAGGCTCATGTTTGCAATACTCAGACACGTAATAAACACAATGTTAACACAAAAGGGCAGGAAAATGTACAAATGTTAGTTATCATGTTGCCTGATGTGAGAATAGGGTAGAAGCCTATTATTACATTGAAATGAAATCAACAGGAAAATATCAGAAAACTTGACTTTAGATGGCTATCTAAATGGACCATCTGTATTTTCTTAGTTTCCTCCAAAATGGTCCTTGAACGTTAAATTTTTGTCAACATGGTTCTATAAAAAAGAGGGCTAAGATAAGCCATGTAATTGTGCTTTAGTCTGGAAAATTCCCGTAATACTAACAACTATTTTGCCAAAAAGATGAAAATGAAAGTGTGTGCTACGGTGGGGGCCTGGGGGTAATCAATATGATGTCACTGTGGGGTGATCAGTGGGAAGGACACTTCTGAAGCTGACAGTCGCATCCCTGCATAGATGGCCCTCATCTGGCGTTTCAACCCCAAATCTACTTCTCAGGTAACAAGGGCTTTTGGACTCAGTCACACTGCCTGCAAGGAGGTACAGCCACAGGTGGGACAACCTCAGGTCTGTTCTACAGGACATCCATCCAGAAGACAATGCCCCCAGCCCCACACCCAAAACAGTTTTGTTATGAAAGAAGTCTGGGAAACACTGAATGTTATATTTCCCTCCTAAAATTGATACAATACGTGTGCATTATTATAAAAGTCTCTGGATTTAAATTAGCTTAGCCCATTATTTCTCTAATTTATTTTGGGTGTGATCGTTTTTTCACTTATGAATAGGCCATAGGATACATTTCAGGAGTTAGAACAGACAGTCTGTGGTATTTATTCCAAGCATCGCTTCGGATTCAATTCAGCAGCATCGTCTCAACACACAACATGCTGCAGACGTTACGGCAAGATTTTTACACCCAACGGACTGGAACCAAAAGCTGCAGGCGTCTCGAGAGTCACCGGGTGAATGCCGAGTGCGTAAGATTTGTATACTTTTCTACAAAAAGCAGACTTCATTTTTAAAATGTATGTGTTTAACGCATACATTAAACACAAGCTTAACTTCAAGCTTTTTTATGTATATGTGTGTCTATATATTTCCATATATGAAAGCTTGCAATTAAACTTGTGTTTTTAAAAAGTGAACTGGGCTGTCTGCACCCAGAAGCTTTAAACCTTCCTCCTTCCTGGAAAATCGGGAGCTGTGGGCGTCCATTCTTAGTGTGCTCAGTAGCTTCCCTCGGCTCAGGGTCACAGCTGCTGCAAAGCACTCTGGGTGGTTCCTCTCCATCCCCCGGAAACAAGTGGTGGGAACCTCGCACCAGGCCATCAACCCAGCTGTTCAACTGCACTTTCTAACTTTAGCAAGTCACTTTGAAACTCATGTCACCAGGGCATGCCACTTTGAAAACCACACCAGTGACCGTCGATTCCCGTCCCCAATAAGACGCTCCCGGCACACAGGGTGGTCCCACTCAGGTGCCTACTGCAATGTCACCCAGACGCAGAATGCAGGACCCACATGCCCTTACACGAGGAGCATCCCAGTGATGGAGGACGGCTTCACCAGACACCACAAACCAGCAGGTCGCCGTCTCTCCCCTCAGGTTAGCCTGGCAGAAAGTTACCTATTAGCAGCCGCAGAGCCCAACAGCCTCATGTCCAGAAGACGGTGAACGCCGCACCTTGGTCCAGAGACTGGCACACGCGGTGCCATCTGGCGGCTTTCTTACTAGGAGGCAGGATGCACGCTCTTCCACACTGTTAATGTGCCATAAAACTGTCACGAGGCCCTCAAGGTAATTACTTGCATTTAATTAGTCGTCCATGCCCCCATGCTAGTTGTCTTTCTTTCTTTTTTTTTTTTTAACTGCATGCTCATTGTAATTACTTGTCCCAAAGCCAGGAGATTTCAGAATTATTTGACTGTTTATTATCCTTTGAAAGTTACTAATTAAAATAATTTCCCTCAGTGAAAAGAGCTGCTCTTTTCCTGAATTCGCCTCGACACTGCTCCCCACGGAGGGGAACTCTAGGAATGCCTTGCTAAGCTCCCCTATAATTGACTGCCTCCATTGTTAACATATGCGTGGACTTAAAAACATTAAACGACTTATACAAATGGAAACAAAATGCCCTTTGAGTTCTATTGATAACTTAACCTTTAGCGTTTTGGGGAAGCAGGGGGAGCCAGTGAATGAAACCATTATGTAAAACATTGTTGTGGGAATGATTTTGTGTGAAAATGTATACAGTATATCATTTAAAATGTCTTTGATTGAAGGTGGGCTTTCGTAATTCGCCCACTAAAATATACATATCTTTTATGGCTTCGCTAATTTGTGCTCCCTCTTTTAGGGAAACAGAAGTAATTTTGAGCAGGCAACCGAATCCATGACACCAGCCATCAGGAGAGTGTCCCCTGGGGGTCACGAGGGTCTGAGAAGGGGCAGGCGCGAACTTGGAAGGCTGCTCGTGTGGGTGTGTTCAATTTGCAAAAATTCATCAATCAGTATACGTAAGATTTGTATACTTTTGTACAAAAATTATACTTCATTTTTAAAAGTAACTAAGAGAACTTATTTCAATTTTTAGAAGTAATTTCTATAAAAGAAAAAGGGATGTAGGTGCCATCTGGCAGAAGCAGAATTAACCTAAAGCGTTTACAAGGAATAGAATTAAGACTGTAGTTTATTTTTCTACTCTTTTTTTTTTTTAAATGGTGCACAATATTTGGTTTGAACAAACCAATGTAAAAAAACACATCCAGGACAACTGGGAAAATTTGAATATGTACTGGGTATTCGAGGATATTAAGAAATTATTGTTTGGATCTTTTTTTTGGTGAGGAGGAATATTGTCACTGAGCTAACACCTGTGCCAATCTTCCTCTATTTTACATAGGATGCTGCACCAGTGTGGCTTGACAAGCAGTGTTAGGTCTGCACCCAGCATCCGAACCTGCAAACCCTGGGTCCTAAGCGCCTAAGCGGAGCCCCCAAACAACCACTATGCCAGCGGGCCGGCCCCTATTGTTTGTCTCTCGATGTGGTGCAATCAGAAATTCACAACATGATTTGTTGTATTTTTGTCAAATTTTTAACCTAATTTAACCATAAGGAACCCATGTGGGGTATTGGTCTAAAATATTAAAAAAAAAAAAAAAGTTAACGTTGTGAAAAAGAAACTAAATACTAAGGGGGAGAAGGGCATTGTTTTGGATCAAAAGGGGGACATAACAACTAAAGACAATATGTGAATCCTGACTGGATCCTGGACACACACACACACACACACACACACACACACACACACACTTGGCTACAAACGGTGGTTCAGCATGGAGAGAGTTTGAAGAGCTGCATATTAGGTTCTATGACTTCACTAAGGTTAACCTTCTTGGGTGTGATCACGGCATTTGTTATTGTGCATAAGAATGTCCGTATTCTTAGGAGACGCATGCGCAAGTGTTCAGGGCGAAATCTCATGCTGCCTGTAACTTGTTTTCAAATGGTTTAGTAAAAGAAGAAAAGAATACACACACAGAGAAATAGGGCAAAATGCTAAGAATTAGTGAATCTAGATGAAGAAAAGTACACTTTTTCAATGCTACTTCAGGTTTAAAACTGTTCAAAATGAAGAGAAAAAATTATTTTTAAAGGTGTCAGGCAAGAAAATGGTAACTTTGTTATGTAGGAAAACATCCTTATGTTTTAGAGAGATCTACTGAAGAAGACATTTAGTGTTAAGATATCAAAGGTAGTATTTGCTTGAAATACTTCCTTTAAAAACATATATGAAACAAACACCGCAAATACTCGCCATCCTTCAGCCCAGCGGAGGGGTACATGGTGGGCCATTACACTGTTTTCTCTGCTTGCATGTTTGAAATTGTGTATCCTAAAATGTCAAAAATAGCAACTTTTGTGACACTTCTTCTCTCTTTCACAATAAAATCCTTCCCAAGTCTTTTTGGTCTCAAGTTATCAAATGAAATTTCAGCAGAATTCCTTCCCAATTAATTTTCAAAGTTCTCCATAAATCGGTAGGGCACGGGGAGACTCCCTCAGCTTAGCGGACCTAGAATTCGGATTCTGTGTAAACAAAGTCACATGGCACACTTCCCTCTCCGCTTCAGTTGGAACAAGGCTTATCGGAGTGGATGGTGAGAGTCCCAAGAGAAAGACAGGTCTCTTCGGAAACCTGGAACTTGCTAGGATGTTTCCACAGCCATCCCATTCCTGCCCTGCTCGCTCACACGCCGCCACTCTAACAACAGCCTTCAGGAGTTCCTTTTGTTCTTCCGGGTCTTTCTCCACTGGGGAATTGGCTCTGGCACTTCTAATGCCCCTGCTGGACCCCACACAAGCCCTGGCACCACAGGTCTCCAGGAGAAGCATCTGGAACCTGCTGCCAGCTCAGAGCACCGATTAACTTAGAAAAGGAACGCCCACTTCTCTGTGGCTCTCTGACCTCGGGAAGCAAGAAATTGTGGATTTTAAGACACAAGGCAACAGCTCAAGTGCAGTGGGCCTTTGAGGGGGACCTGCCCCTAGCATGCATTTTCTCGGCTGTTATGACAGCAGGGGCAAAAGCCCTCAGCGCAGCCCCTGGTCCCATAGCCTAGGACTCCGGGCCATCTGCATAGCGGGCCAAAGTGCGGGCAGCAGAGTCAGAACGAACCTGGCGTGAAGGCCAGCTCTGCCCATTACGAGCTGGGTGACCCTGCACAAGTCACTCAGCCTCTCTCTTTCTCAGTTTCTTCATCTGTAAAATGGAGACATGGAACAGTGATTAAGAGGCCTGGAGGGGTGAGAGGTGGGGGAAATGGGTGAAGGGGGTAAAAGGTACAAACTTCCAGGTCAGAGGTACGCAAGTCCTGGGATGTCATGCACAGCGTGGTGCCTGTAGTTAACAGTGCTGTCCTGTGTATGTGAAAGCTGCTACGAGAGCAAATCTGAAAAGTTCTCATCACAAGAAAAAACAAGTGTAACTATGTGAGGTGACAACATTAACTAAACTTTTGCAATCACTACGGATATTAAATCATTATATTGTGCACCTTAAAACTCATACAATGTTATATAGCAACTATATCTCAATAAAACTGGAAAAAAATTTTAATGAAAAAAGTTTTTTGGGGTGCCAGCCCCATGACTGAGTGGTTAAGTTCACACACTACGTTTCAGCAACCTGGGGTCCAGCAGTTTGGATGCTGGGCGTGGACCTGCACTTCGCTCATCAAGCCATGCTGTAGCAGTGTCCCACACAGGAAAACTAGAAGGACTTACAACTAGCATATACAACTATGTACTGGGGCTTTGGGGAAGAAAAAAAAAATTTTTTTAATGTTATTTAAAAAAAAAAAAAAAAGCGGTCTGGAGCCAGACCATGTTCCAAGGCCAGCTCTAGACTTTCCACTTGTATTAACTTGGGCAAGTTTCTTAATCTCTCTGTGTCTCAGTTTCCCACCAATACCCACGACATACAAAGCGTGGCGGGCAGAAAGCCATCGATAAGCATTAGCTACCATTATCATTATTAGGACAAAAGTATCGCCCCATAAAGTTATCTTGAAATTACAGTTACTAAGGCCTGTAAAGCTCTTAGCATAGGGCCTGGCACATCATAGCTGTTTATAAGCGTTTGCGATTATTGCTGGGCTTCACAATAACTGTTAGGTAAGCAATGCCAGAAGTAGTATTTTACTGATGAGGAAACAGAAGATCAAAAAGACTCAGGGACTTTCCCTCTGTTTTATGCTGACAATATGACTTCTGTCTCCATGCTGCTTCCTAAAATCATCCACGCCTCCAGGATCCACCACGAAGGAGGGCGCACAACTAAAACAGCACCTGAAGATGAGCTCTGAACATGAGCTTAAGCATTCTGAAGCTCAGTTTAAAATAGCAAATAGTAAGTGATGGGAACGACGGAGGACCGGCTCGAGAAGGCCACATGTAAGGAAAAAGGCCGTCCAGCTCGGACACTGCGCACTGCACTCTGGGCCACTCAAAGTTTATGCTGAAACCCTTTTTCGTTTGGTTTGTTTTCAGCACATTTCAAATACACAGAAAGAGGCCCCTCTGAAGAAAAATTTTGTTGCAAATCTTTTTGAGAAGTGAGTGATTATTTTTCCGAAATAAGCCCCCTCCCTTTATCAATGTTATCGCACATACAGATTTTTTGCATCTGTTTGAAAATAACCAGCATCTGTATTCAAGGGCGTGTGCGCCTTCAGGTGGGGGGAGCTGGTCCATCTCAGGTAGAGTGATGGTCGTCCCTGACCACGCGACAGTGCCTGACAAAGCCATAAAGGCAAGTTCTCGCAATGGATGCTTCCTACCATCTCTGTTTCTCAGACGCGGAGCTAACAGCGCAAAATCAGAGCACAATGCCAAAGTCAAGATATAACAGAGGGCGCCTCCCTGAAGCTGTTAGTACTAGCTACCCACCAGCTGCTGGTCTCCAAAGGGATCTCAGGAATTCTACTTGCATCATTATCTCATTTAATACTCACACTAATCCTGCAAAGGGAAATTACTATCTTCATTTTATGAATGAGGAAATGGAGGTTCAAAAAGTTTAAGAGACTTGCCTGAAGCCCCATAGCTTATAAATAGTGTAGGAATTCGGACCCCAGTCTGCCTGGCAAGCTAAGCACTTCTGAAATGTTCTTTAATCTTGTTGTTAGTGTCCCTTGGAAGAAAAAAGAAGACAGTACTCAGAATCTTAAGAATCTGAGTCTAAAATTAAAAGAAAATAAATATTTTAAAGAATTAAGCCCAGTCAAGTTCAAGAATTCCCCGTGGGCTCTGTGCAGAGCAAGACATCATTTCTAAACAGACACAGGCCGCCAGGTCCCTCGCTCCCGTGGCCGGCTTACTGTGCATGTCACCTCCTGCTTGGTTCACAGCGGCCACCACGATGGGGACCACGGGCTCTGATCTCCTACTGGCTGTCCTGGGCCGGCTCACTACCTGGTTCAATCACACCTGGGGAGGTTGAGGAGATATTAAGACAGAGACAGAGAGAGACAGGGGAGGGGGGAGACATGAGGGCAGCACTCCCCTCTCCCTGAGGAATGAGATTCCACTGCTGAGGTTCAAAGAGGAGAAAAGCAGTTGAAGTGGAGCTTCAGTTCAAGAAAAGCAATCTGTGCTTTTAGCTCGGGTCTTGGTGCTACACAGGTGAATTTCTAAAACCTGCATTTAGAGAAATTTGCGTTTTCCACATTTTGTTCTCTTTCACCTCCCAACTGGCACGCTTTCTTCCCAGATCTCTTCAAGGAGATAAAACTCAACTGAAATGGGAAAACTGCTAGGAGAAGAATCATCCAGGAATTGTTTTTAGCAAAATAAACAGAGGTGGTGTTTTTAAGCTCCGTGCCCTGCAGGGGCAGGGGAACCTCTCAGTGAGAGGGTGGGAGGGGTGAGGCTTCGTGACACCTTTGCCTGTTCTGTCCCCAGAGTTTCGTACATACAAGAAGCTGGCTTACTAAACAACAATGAATAAACTGTTAATCAATTTCTCAACATTTTAGTGACACTTATGAGTATCAAAGCTAAGGGTCTTAACCTTTTTATATTTAACTTTTGAGCTCTTGAGGGAAAAAACACATTTAAACAGACTTTTCTATAAGGACTAACAGTTACACTTCTAAATGCAGACCATAGTGTTATCATTTTCAAGAACAGATCAGCCCGCCCCTCTCCCACCAAGCTTTGTGTCACTGAGTAAATATACCGATAATTAAAATATCAATATTCTTTAATACTCACCCAAATATGTCTAGCAATGGTCTAGTCATTGACTACCAAGACCACAAATCCTACAGCATCTACTACAATATGGAGGTAACTTTTCCCAATAGAACTCCTGTGTTCCTGGAGCTGCCGGTGTGACATAAAGCCCTCAGGTAGCCTAGAGAATAGACTAGATTAGCAGGTATCTTCAGGGCAGGCTTGCTCCACTGAATAAATATTTTCATCATCAATAGCATCCAGTAACATTCACTTAACACAAAGGCAGTGCTTCTGAAAAGCTGTTAGCAGACACAACTTCTCAAATCAAAGCACCTTTTTTTTCTTTCATGTGCCTTACGATCAAAGAGCTTATTCCTAGGAGACAAAAATGCATATATCGTCCCATGCACACCTGGGATGGTAAGAAATGGAAAAAACCTTAGACATCATCTAATCTAACTTCCTTGCTAATCTGTCTTCTGCTTCACTGTGCCACATTCCTAAGCGACAGCAAGAAGCACGAGACTCACACCTCACAGACCATCTCAACCCACCCAAGAAGCAGAAGGAAATGACCCGGGCATGGGTACTGTTCTTCTGGGTACCAGCCCAGTGGGCCTCTCCAGTCTTCCATTATTAGAGGGCTTTGTTCCCCCTTTTATTTTTTTTTTTAAGTATCTTCTGTAGATGATCTTTTTTTTTTTAGAAAGATTTTTATCTTTTTTTCCTTTTTCTCCCCAAAGCCCCCCAGTGCATAGTTGTATATTCTTCGTTGTGGGTCCTTCTAGTTGTGGCATGTGGGACGCTGCCTCAGCGTGGTTTGATGAGCAGTGCTGTGTCCGCGCCCAGGATTCGAACCAACGAAACACTGGGCCGCCTGCGGCGGAGCGCGGGAACTTAACCACTGGGCCGTGGAACCAACCCCCTTTGTTCCCCTTTTTGAGGACAGCCACCATCAATAGTCAAACAGTGGCAGCCACCAAGTTTGATCTTTTGCTTATTTTTACAGGGTGAAAAATGACCACCTTACTATTGAGAATAAGTCATTAACATATGGGCTTTAAAAATTATTATCTGTGCATAAGAGCAATTTAATGATATTTGCACTATAAAATTATCTTTAACCAACCAATTTTTAATCATACTCCACTATATTTCACTCCTGCCATGTTTGGATTACATTGGTCTATAAGGTAAGGATTCCAAAAGTGCAGTGACCACGGTCTGCCACGGGAACCTGGTTCCGAAATTACCATCACTCTGCACAGTACTGACTTGGAGATTAGTAGCTGGATTGTGGAAGGAAGATTTGATCTGTGCAAGTTAACAGGCTGGGGAAAACAATGGGTCTAACTGGCAAATGGATTATTCTTGGACCCTTTGCTAGTTTCAAAAAGATAAGCTTATTGGTTCCCATGGCAGAAAATGCAGAACAAATAACCAGGTTAATCACTGAAGTTCAAAAAAAAGTTGGCCAGTAATGGTCGTCAAGGGCTCTGTGCCCAGGAAATCCCGCCAGACAGGCACTGTTTGCAAATGGCTGGGAAATATGGTCAACTGCCATCAAAAACAGATGAAAAGCAGGATTTGGTTTAAAAAAGTGAGTCTTTGCCCAAGCAAAACCTTTCCAAAGTAAAGAAACAGTATATGCTGGCTGCCAACTGACCTCGGCTGAAAAGAGGGGACAGCCCCGCTCTGGTGCTCATCATACTCAACCGCAACACTGTTCCACGGTATCGAGTGGAAATGAGACTCGACTGCGGGAAGAGCCCAACTCTGACAGTGCTCATATCCCAAACTAAAACACTCGGATTCTTGTTTAATCAGATTGTCTTTAACTTAAAAGTAAAATACACCAAGATAACATCTACTCTAGTGTTAAGAGAAACTACAATAATATGAGGTACGTGTTCAAAAACATCAAAATTCCAAGAATTTTCAGAATATCTTTAGAATATCTTTAAATAGCAACAAGGTATATTTTCTACAGAGTAATAAAACAGGGCAAGGGATCATTAACAACCATCTCCTCAAAAGGTCAGGTCACTATCAAGACTCAGTATCAGTGCTCTAAGTAAGATTCTACCTGTAACACAGTCTCCTATGGGAAAACAACCGAGCTACTATGTGTCAAGTGCCTGGGACACAGTAAGCGCTAGGTAAGTATCAGCTGGGCTACTAAAGTCACAGGGCCAAAAGGGAAAAGAGAAGCCTGCCAACTTCCTCACCCAACCCTAAGGCACGTGTGCCCTCCTCACCCCTCCAAGAAGCTCAAGCTGGGATCCAGTCCTCGGTCCCTGACACTCCACTTGCCTGAACGGAAAGAGTAACGCTCACCCTATAACAAGCATTGACTATACCTCACGGACTTGGCACCTTCTTTTACTCCTTGGTAAGAATAAGGCCACCTTCCCCAAGGCAGGAGCCACCCTGGGGGCACCCATTTGATACATTAAATGAAGTTCAAATAAAGTGTTTCCATAAGTCATGAAATTGCCTATCTAAAATTCACACTATCAACTGCTTGACCAAGAGAATATGGTGCCAGTTCCCAGGTTCAAAGGTTAAGAAAGTCACAGCTTCTACTTTCCGTCTCTTGGAAAATGGTCATTCTTGAAACCCAGCCACCATGGGATGAGGAAGCTCGAGCAGTCAGCAGGAAGACCCACAAGGAAAGAAGCTGAGGCCCAGCTGACAGCCAACACCAACGCGCTGGCAATGGGAGTGCGCTGCCTTGAAAAGGGCTTCCTAGCCACCCGTCAAGCCACTCCAACTGACACTCAGCAGAGCAAAGGGAAGCTGTCCCTGCCAAGCTCCGTCCAAACTGCAGATATGGGAGCAAAACAAATAATTGATGTTTTAAGCCAAAAAAAAAAAAAAATCATATTATTTCAGTAAAACACAGCCATGCTCAGGTTCTAATCAATCAACATTTCTGAACTCCAAAATAACATAAATTTTAAGGGGTGGGTGCATATTTCAAAAGAAGCAACCAAAAAAAGTGACCAGGCATGACTATTTCTCCTTTTCTTGAAACTGTAAGGTCAGTCTTCCCCTGAAAACTTTTCCATAGTTTATACCCAATACTTTTCTAGTTAACAACCAGCCAAATACCCCCAAACCCACACATGTCCCAAGTCTTCATCCTATAACGTCACTATAAACAAAGCAGTATGACCTAAGAGATGAAAAAATTTTTTGTAGATTTTTTTTTTTTTTTACAAGATCCTGTTCCCTGCACACCTTTTAAGGATCCTCTAGTCTCCTTGAGAAATAAGATGTGCATGTTTGTAACACCCAGCAAATAGTCCTAAAGGCAGGAGAGCGAGTAAGCAGCCACGATCCACATGGTGTGGAGCGGCCGCCTCCCTACAGAAGGGATTAGATGGAAGCACGACGTCAGACGGGGGGCATTATGCTCGCAATTACATTTATCCACAGAGATTTACACTAGTGGTTGTGGTAGGTCTTATTTCTGTCAGATTTTAAACTCCTTTTGAGCCTGGACCACATCTAATCTTCACATTCACCACTAACAACCACAAACCAGGCCCAACTAGAAAAACTATCAATATGTATTTGGAGGCACTCAAATAGTGCTGGGGGGAGGAGGAGAGATGAGGAAAAAATAAAGTTTTCCCACAGGAGAAAAATGTATCTATGTAAGGTTCAGAAAGGTTCAGAAGGAACGTGAGGAAAAGTCAAAGCAAAGTTCAGTTCGAATTTTTCATCCCCAAAGTCACCCCTAAAAGGATACTTTTAAACCTTTTATACTCTTGAATGAGCATTCGCATATATTTTTGCTCACAACGACTTTGGAACGAGCTGAGGATCTGGAGCAAAGGATGTGAACAGAGGCAGCCCGACGTGGTAGGATGGCTGGCGGCCGCATTGCTCCCTCCTTCTCTCCCCCTGAGCCCTGAACAGCTCGGAATCCAGCAGCCACGGGGCCTAGATGCTGAGGACATCCCGACCCAGTCTCAGACCTCCCAGGTATAAAGCACAAGATCACAACAGGAACCCAGACGCCAGTGGCTGATGTCACCAGGACACACTTTTAAATGGTCGCTAAACCCCTTAGATAGCTCACATTTTCATCCTTGTATAAACTGGCCATGCTGATGCTCAAACAACTTATGAGAAAGCCTACTTTTAAAGCCTAGTAATAATTAATAATAATAATAACCAGGCTTCATCCAACTCTAGGCTTCAACTGTAGGAATCTATTTTCAAACTGCAAAAAATACTAACTTTGGGCAAGAATTCTTCAAATCTGACAAGAAGAGACTCTGAGGTAACAATGTGGTTCCTCTCACTTGGAGGAGCCAGTGTCCCTGGTGACCCCCCTCTGGTCCCCACCGCCCCGGCCTCACAAATTGCCCTCATCACCGCCGCGCTCTGGCTTTCCACCAAGTCCTCAAGAAACGATTTACTAAGTTCAGTCAAGTAACCAGATTCTATGAAAAAATGAAAGGAAGATGGAGTTCATGACTGAAGTCGAGCTGGGTGGAGACATAAAGGGTCTTTTGTTAATACCCGCACAAGGGAATGCAAATGAAGACAGGCCTCACAAGGAATTCTGACATCTTAATGAAGATTTATGAAGAATTTTTGGCATATAAACCTCCATGCAAGGGGAAATGGCCACATGAGATACTGTTTCATGATTTCTTTAGCTTAAAAACAATTCAAAGGACAGTTCCTTCATAACAATCCTAATAATTGAATTGTGAAGGGTTTTTTTCCTGTTCTCTACTCTAATTACGTTCCCCACCCCCCATCCCACTGGCCCGGCTGTTCCTCCACTCTGAAGTGGTGGGGCTCATCGCCTCCCCAAAGCTGTGAACTGCCCACTGATGAAATCAGGAGAGGGATTAGATTTCTCTCTGCCACACAGAAAGTTTTGTGTTACACAATTTTCTTTGTTCATGTTCTTAGCAATGCCGAAAATCAACTGACATTTTCTCCTAATAATGATTGGATTATGAGATAATGTCACCAGAAAAAAAAAAAAAATGCTGTGACGGTAAAATGCTTTACTGGTGCTACGTAAATGTCACCCCAAAAAACAGCATGCAAACAGCACAGATCTGAGTAAGGAACACATTTCCCGAGTCCGAGGTCAGCGGCGGTGCTTTTCCACAGTCGAGGATTTTATGTTGCGTTCACGATACACGGGGAGGATTAGAACGTCTGTGAATTCATGAAATATGTGCAAAGGTCAGAAATTCTTTAAACTTCATAAGCAGTAATAATAATTTCCTAGTAGCGATAGTACTATGAACAAGTAGCGCATGCAAAGTGTTTTCACATTTCATAACATACAAACCCTTTTTGATTTTGATTCTTCTAACATTTATTTCAGGTTCTAGCCCTGGAAGATAAGTATTAGCAGCCCCACTTTATAGGTGAAGAAACAGAGGGTTGGAAGTTTACATGATTTGCCTAAAATCATGCTGCTAGTCAGTGGCTGAGACCCGGCCCTGGGATGGACCCTCATCAGGGCTCCGCATGCAAGGCCAGGGCACCCTGGGGAGGCGCTGGCCCCGGGGCTTTGCGAGAGCACCAGAGTCGGCTTCCATCTCTACTCATCATCCAGAGGAGCTCCTGAGCTAAAAGAGAGGCCAGGCTAGGAAACCGTGCCTGAAGCCTGCTTTACTCCCGGCTTCTGTCTCCTCGATGTTTAGCTGCAATCCAGAAAATGCAGGAAGCGAAGGAAGGAGGCCAGAGAAAGAGCCCCGGGCCTTCCAGGAGGGCCAGGTGCTCCCTGTGTCACAGCTGCTGCCACAAGGGCTGCCTTAATCCCGAAGCTCGAGCCCAGCCCCATTCCTCCCAGCCCACACACTGCCAGCTGCTCGGTGCTTCTGCACAGGGCGTGCGGGGGGCAGGTGTCAGGCCAGCCCAGGGCGCCCGGCCCTCCATGCGCTGCCTTCCTGCGGAGGCGTTGCTGACCCACCCCCACCCACTCCCCAGTCTCCCAGATCAGATGCACCGGCAGGCCAGAAGGCAGGTGCCAGGACAGGTGCCAGGAGAAGCCTGGCACAGGGCGAGGCCCACGCAGAAACTGAGGCCCTAAGTTCTACATTCTCACCCACCAAGCAAAGAGGGGGAAACGTTAGCGAAGACTTGAGTTGCGGAGGTTCACAGTCACCTTATTCCAGGATTTCGGGGTACTGAGGTTCACGGAAAGGCTTCCAGGCCTGTGCATGGGAGGAGGAAAGGATCACTAACTGAAGGGACAAGTAATTCAGACAGAGGGAACAGCACTGCGAAGGTCCAGAGGCTGGACAAAGTACAGTATGTAGGAGGAACTGTAAGAAATCCAACATGGCTGGAAGCGGGGGCTAGGTCACGAGGGCCTGGAAAGCTCAGTCAAGGCATTTGAACTTTACCCTAAAGCCAGATGAGAAGCTTTAGAGCAGATGGCAGGATATCGACATTTGTCTTTTAAGAAAATCACTCTGGCCTCAGCATGACAAGGAATCAGAGGAGAGTAAGGCGGTGGATGCGGAGGGCGACCTGCGAGAAGACCCCTGTAGGAGGCGGAGCAAGAGACGATGGTGACCTGGCCGAAGGCACAGGGAGGGGAAATTCATGTGGAGGGACTGAGGGGACTCAGAGAGGGACTGGATGCAATGGGGGGGACGGAAATGACGGGTGAGGTTCCAGCTTGAGCGACATTGCCGAGTTCCAAGACAGTGGAAGAGAAGCACAGTTGGGAGTGAGATAATGAACTCACTCTGGACAGCAAGGCTTTGCAGTGACTGTGGCACACACGAGTGCACATGTCTAGTGGGCAAATGGCTATAAGGGTCTGGAACCAAAAAGAGAGATTTAAGCTGGAGGTTCGGACTGAGGACCTGTCTGCGTACAGTTGCTGAAATCTTTTCTCTAGTTGCTACAATGTGGCCAGGCCTCAGAGACCCTCTGAAGTCCCAGCCACTCCACAAAGCTGCTTTCTTATCCCCAGTTCCTGTTCTGAGCTCCTCTCCTGAACTTAACAGCCTGTACAATATCACTGGGACATGAGGGAGAAAAGATGAGACATGCAGACAGACAGACGGACCCTGTCACTGGCTGCACACCAATTATTTCAGGCATATGTATTTTCCTGTCTTGCCCAACTTTAAGCTGCTTAAAGAGAAAGCGGTGCCTGGTATGTGCCCTCGTTTTTCCAAGGCAGTCCTGGTTCCAAATATTCTGGCCCTATGCATTCTTGTGCCATTAAATTTTCTAAAAAATCCAACAATTCCTCACACAGTAATTGAACAAATCTTGTCAGTAAATATTGTAATTAAATATATAAGTCATGAAAGATCAAGGCCCAAAAAAGACACAGAGACGCACGGGAGGAGGAAACATCACGATTTCTCACTAAATCACATGAGTAGCTGACATCGATAATTCTCTAACTGAAGCGCCCAGGCGAGAGGCAGGCTCTGGGGTCTCACAACCCTGGGCTGGCACCCCAGCTCCACCACAGACAGGAGTGGAACCTTGGGCAAGCTACTTGACCACTCTGCCTCAAAAGCCTCCTTTGTGACGGGAGGATGGACCCAGATAACTGAGTCCATTCATACGAAGTGCTGAGATAGAGGACAGGCAATACAGACTCCACCTTCATGCAGCTTACCATGAGATTATGACATAAACCATCAATTACAGCTGCTCTGAAGAAGGGCAGGATGCTACAGGGCGGATGACAAGGGGAGCCTTCTGTCCCCAGGGAGGCCGGGTAATGCTTCAGTGAAGAGGGGACCTTTCAAGGTGAGATTTATCAGGAGTTAACCAGGTGGTTGGGTTGGCAGGGGGAGATCCCAAGGAGCAGTGAATGAAGGCGTGACAGGTCTGAGGCCAGATGTAACTTTATGTTATCGGAAAAGCTGAATGGTGACCACTCTGACCAGAACGGAGCAGAGGCGCGTGGTCTGCAGGGGACAGACGGGGGCACCAGCCCTCACTATCGCTGGGTTACGTATCACTGCCATCGTTAGAATACTATTATTATAAAGTCCAAGCATGTCAGCCTCTTATAATGGGTACTGCTGAGGATTTGCAGGGGCTTTTCTTCGCCCCTAATTTTGGTTAGTAGTCACTGAGTAATGTATGTGGACTATGCACAGGCATTCAACACCAGCATCAATCCGTTATCACTGCTCAGAAGGCTGACGGTCTGGCCTCATGTGAGCGTCCCCTGGGAACCTGACACAGTAATTTTCTAAAGGACCCATGTGGCTGACCATCCTTAAAGTTTTAAGCTGTTTGAAGAGCTTTCCTAAGTAGGTAATATAACTTTAAAAAGTGAGTCCATTCTCTGTCGGGGAGGAATCAGGGTTATCGTCAGTGATTAACAACTTTGGGAAACTAGGAGAGTCAACAAAGACCTGTGTGACTACAAAATTTCCTCTGATCACTTCAAACCATGACTCAGAGATTTGCCGAGAGATAACTGGAACGAAAAACATGAAAAACAAGTAGTGAGTAAGCAAACCTCTTGTGAAAAGTACAAATAAAACCACCCCCATTACCTTCAACAAAAGATTTCCATTAGAACATAAGCTTGATATTCGAAAAAAAGAAAAAAAAAAAAAAAAAAAAAAAAAGAATGGAAGCTCTCTTTGGTCCTCGATGCCTAGACCAGTACACAGTAGGTGCTGAATAAATGTGTGTTGCCTGAATGAGTAGGTGAGGAACTACAGTAACAGTGCAAATATTGACAGCTGATATTCTTGCTGAATTCTGAATTATTCATATAATTTTATTATTTTTAATAAATATACTTTAAATGTATAATTACCCACTATATTGTTTTTATAACTATAAGAAAGACTATTTCTCTATCCTCACGATATAGAAAAAATTTTCATTTGCAACACTGAAATGCACATTTTTGTATTCTGACTACCTCACCATTCCCCTCCAGACACACACACCACCACCACCAAGCCTTGCACAGTAAAGAGCATTTTCGTTTCTCAATAAATATCTAAATAACTTTTAGGAAGGTAGATTACAAGAATTATCATCAGAAAAAGAACTGAAGCAAAGTGGTCAAGGGTCTAAAGTGTTAGGATCTCCATGAAGCATTCACAGTCATCTCCTCCGACGCCATCATACAGCAGACGGGTAACCAGGGTCCACATGCCGCTCGACTTTGTATTAACGGGGCAAGGACAAGAACATGAGACTCCTGAGGAGTCATCCACACTCCACTGGGGATTTTCTTCACAAGTTTGCATTAATTAATCTAAATCATGATCTACTAAAACGTACTGAATATGCAATGTGTTCACCGTTACACCCTCCCTCCTCCAAGAAAAATATCATACTAATTTTGCTGGGGGTCAGCAAATCACGGCCTGCAGCCAACTGCCACCCACTACGGTACGTCAGCAAGCTAAGAATGGTTTTTACATTGTTAAATAATTGAAACAGATTAAAAGAATAACATTTTGTGACATATGAAAATTCAAAGTTGTGTCCATAAATAAAGTTTTATTGGAACACGGCCACGCTCATTTGTTTATGGATTGTCTGTGGCTGCTTTCGTGCCCCAACGGCAGAGCTGAATAGTGACAGGGACTGCACGGCTCGCAAAGTCTAAAACATTTATTATCTAGCCCCTTACAGAAAATGTCCCCGACCCTGCACCAGGAGACACTTACTGTGGTTTTGGTCAATTCCACCTTCCCTGAGAGCCAGGCCTGTGCCTGCCAACCAGCTGCAGTCACCCACATGCTATTTCCTCTTCTTTGATTATTGAAACTCCACAGCAAACTATTGTTTTTACCAGTCACTCAGAAAACAAAGATAAAAGTTTCCACAGAGGAAATAATAACCCTCCTTTTCCAAGGTCCTCATCTGCCTCGCTTCCAGTGAAATTGAAAGCAAGGCTTCACTCACAAGTCTGTCCGTATCATTTTCCCCAACCGAATGCAGAGGACCCCCACAGCCTATTTCTCCCAGGAGGGGCTCGGGCAGACGAAAACCAAATAGCTAGGTTAGCAACTGAATGCGCCCTAAGAAACAGAAAGAACATTATTACCTAAAACTGAAAGCATGCTTCTCTTCCTTTGAGATGCTATTCTTCTAATATCAGAACGTGAAAAACGTCCTTATATACTACACATCTTCTAAAAATTGAAAATCATAACATCCACACTAAAATTTTAACTTGCCGGTTTTCCAGATGAAAACAAAAGTACCAGATTTATATCTGCTCAGTGTTGCAGAATGATCTTCCAGATGTAATGAAGTTTTTTGTTTGATTTTGTTTCATATTACTTTCCTCCACCAGCATATAAAGTACTGCTTTGTAACGCATAACCTAGGAAAAATGCCGTTCCCGGGGCCTCTGGAAATAACTGTAAGGGTGTCTGTGTTCACTTACATCATGACCCCAGCTGTTATGCTCCCGAAGTTACAAATGGCCACTCTTCATTTTAATAGCACATTTAAAGAAACCTAATGTTAGTTCAACACGGGTAAACAGTCTCCAACACTATATAAATAAAGAATTCTTTGAGTTGTAAATAGTAGTTGCTCAAAGTAGTGGAAAGCTGGCTGAGAAAAACAGAGACGAGATGGACATAAAGCTGGGAGGGCCTCTCCCCTCCCTTTCCATCAGACCAGGGAGAGGGGACAGGACACCAGAAGTCTGGAAGGACTAAGCCATCCACAAGGACACTAAGGTTGCCAATGCCTAAAACCAACCGCCAGCCAGTCACTGTTCACTCATGCTGAATGTCGACTGAACACTCTCCCACCCATACAACATCCAGGGCATCCCAAAGAGTGAAAACGCCTGCCTCTGCCCTGAAGAAGCCTACTAACATGCAGGTAAGGAAAAATGTGTGCAGGACTAATAAAGCTACATAGTGGACAATGACATCTTCCAGGGGTGGCTGGCTAGAGCCTGCAGGCCAAATCCAGCTGGCAGCTTGTTTTTGTAAATAAAGTTTTATTGGAATACAGCCATGCCCACTCATTTATGTATTGTCTATGAATGCTCTCGTGCTACCATGGCAGAGTGAGTAGACGCAACAGAGACCATGTAGCCTGCAAAGCCAAAATATTTACTACCTGACCCTTTCCAGAAAAAGTTTGCCAACCCCCGAATATGCCAGAGATTGCATCCTGCTGGGGTAATGGGAAAAGACGACAAGAAAGAGCTGGTTATTTGGTTTGAACCTTGAGGAATATGGAGAGTTTCAAATAAATGGGAAAAGAACATTGTAAGGGACAAAAATGGGCAAGATGAGAAGAGTCTGAGCAATGAGAGGACCAAGTTTTGTTTTTTTTTAAGACTGGCACCTGAGCTAACATCTGTTGCCAATCTTCTTTTTTCTCTTCTTCTCCCCAAAGCCCCCCCAGTACATAGTTGTATATTCCAGTCGTAGGTCCTTCTGGTTGTGGCATGTGGGATGCCGCCTGAGCATGGCCTGATGAGCGGTGCCATGTCTGCACCCAGGATCCGAACCGGCGAAACCCTGGGCCACCGAAGCAGAGAGCGTGAACTTAACCACTCAGCCACGGGGCCAGCCCCGTGAAAGGACCAAATTTGAATGGGGTGCAGAATACAAGAAAGGGAGTTGTGGCAAAGCAGCCAACAACACTGATTTAGACACTACAGTTTAACTGCTAATAACACAGTCCCACAGTGTTTGCTAACTTACTGGCAAGTTAGTCCTTTTCCTCTAGCTCCCTTGAATTTCTGGCAAACCTCATTGGGACCTAGCAAAAGCCAGGGTGCATTAAGAGAGCTCAAAAAACGTCTGTCTACGACTGATTTGTATGTTCAATCATAAATTTGCATGTGAGTTTAATTTCAAAAACGCTTATTTACATTATTGCCTAGACTTGCATTGAATCCTCAATCGTGGCAGATATTATTAATTCCATTTTGCAAAAGAGGAAAACTTGAAGACTTACCCTATGTCCCATAAGGAGTCAGGGTCCATGAGACTGGCCTGGAATGCTGCATTCTCCACCCCACCCGATGACTTACCCTAGGAAGAAACTCAGATTGGAGGGGCTCCCGCATGGACCACCCTGAAGACTAGAAGTTCCGACAATCCAACACCAAATAATCAACCAGAAATGCTTTCTTTGGACACATCTTTGCCAAACCTGAACTGTGGCCTGAGGGCTGCATTAGCTAAAGCTGATGCTCCTCAAACACCAGATCAAAGACCAAGAGCTTGGGGTAAGTGCATTCTGTGCTTCCACGAGTGCGCGTCAATAGGCACCAGGGAAATGTTCGCACGGATTAACCTGAATCCACGACAGACGGAAACAGGACCCACCTACCAATACGCATCTTGGCAGTTGGATCCTCCTTACTCTGCACTGGATCCATAAGAGAAAGGCATTTTCAATCACTAATTCCTGTCCCTCTGTACTGGCAGGTACACAGTAAATGTGGTTTGAATGAGTCCCTTAGAAACCCCATGGGCCTGCCAACTGAGTAATATCTTCTTTTCAGGGAAGTGCCATAAAAGAGATTGATACCTTGGGTCGCTAAATATTTCCTATGCAAGAGGATATGAGGCTGCAGCACTGAATTCCCCATCAGCAGGATATTCAGAGTGATGAGTAAATTAGCATAGAAAGCAGGAGTTACTCCCACGGTTTGTCATTCCAGAGGTTCCACAATCACCAGGTTTGTACAAATGGCTTCTTGAACCCTGGACGCCGTCTCCTGTCAACCCCTCCCCGTGTGTCTCCACTCACATCCCACCTCCAGGATCCCTCAAAACACCTCTTCCTGCACAATTCTTATCGTTTTATTCCTTTAACTGCTTGCCTTACACAAGCCTGTCTAGAGGCCTCTAATTAAATTATTTCCATTATGGTTAACTTCAGAACAGACATGGTTCCATAGCAGATCTGAAAACTATCTTGAAAAATGTTGTAAGTCTTCCTTCAAAGTAGAGGCGGGGAGGCTGCAGCAGAGCAGAGAGGTCTCGTTAAGCTTTCAGGATGGGAAGAGGGACCAGCTCTGCTCTCTGAGGTCCCTGTCCCAGTCATTCTGCTAACGTCCTGCATCTCCCATCTCCTGGCCTTTCCCAATACCCATCTCTTGAAGCCAGGGCAGCCTCAGAAAGCAAATCAGGACATGTAAAGGCAGAGCACAGGACAGAAGCAAGTGTGAGACCTCAGCACAGCTGAGGGGACAGGCCTGGGAAGTATGGTCAGTGGTCCTCTCACGCGGCCTAATGAGATGATGCCTAAAGGGGAGCATCACTCCCCACCACCAGTAAGGAAACACAGGCGAGAGTCAGGGACCAAGGAAAGGGGTGAAGAGAAACAGCAAGACTAAGAGTAGAAACTTGTAGTTAAGTGGCAGTATCTGCTTCCCCTGCCATCCTCACCCCAACACAGCCAGCCTCTCCTCCCTGCATGCCTTCATTTGTTTTGGTAATTTACATTCTTTTAGTCCTTTTTTAACAACCAAATAATCTAGGCTCATGGTGGAAAAAAAACTGTTAAATACAGATACACAAAAATGAGAGAGAAAGATGGATGGATGGAAAAAAAAAAAGAGAAGAAAATCCATAATTTCCCCACCCAGAGAACCATGGCTAACATTTCAGTATTGCCTTCCAAACTTGTTCCTGCTGACACGTTTTTTTGAGGAGGTCTTTCTTAAACTGCTATCAAACATCTAATTTTACTTTTATTCCACCTGGAAAAAATCAGTTCTTCTGAGAGTTATCACTGCCATACTACTCAAAGGCAACAGCATTGATGACTAAGGATTTCTTTCCATTTAGTGTAAATAAATATTTGGTTCTATACCTTTTTCCCAATGTGACCTTTTAAAACAACATGAACATCTTTCAAAAGGAGACATCAGAGTGACAGCCCAGGTGATGGGTCTGGAGTTCACTATGCTATGCTACTCTGCTAGTGTCGAGGCATGTCTAACATCGTCCACTAGAAAAAATGCTTGGCACATGCATCCAAGTGCTGTTTTATGTGCAGACCAACAGGTGCAGAATCCACTGAATGAAACAAACAATACTTTGTACTTTCAAAGTGCCACTCTTCAATAAAATATTTGCAGACATCTCCTGATTTAGTGCAGAAATACCTAGAACTCGGCAATGAAAATTGGGCTTAAGACATTGGTTTCTACCATTTTTAAAGTTTCTTCTTTGGCCCACTGATTTCTCAGACTCTTATAAACTACACACAAAGTTATATGCTATCTGGAATTTGCTTTAAAATAATTTAGCTAGCAATTAATCATTACAAATTTTAAAACATTTTTAAAAGAGGGAGCGGATTGATGAACAAGAAAGGCAGAACGCTGGTAACTGCTGAAGCGGGGTGATGAGGACCACACAGGAGTTTCACACTATTCTCTCTACTTTTACGTATATTTGAACATTTCCATAAAGCAAAGTCTTTTAAAATCCCTGTGAATATATTGCTCCTGTCATGAACAAAGCTTTCATACCCAGGATAAAGATCATGAAGCCTTATTGGAGTGGCTGCTCTGTGCCCAGCACTGTTCCTGGCACTTTATACTCTTCTGTTCCTCATGACACGCCTGCTCGTAGGTGTTCTGGGTCCTGACATGATATCCGAAGAAACTGAGACCCAAAGAAACAAGCAACTTGGCCAAGGACCGAAGGCAGTGGATATGGGGGAGGGAGAAAGCCACACCATGGAGGTGTCAGCTGCTCACACTGTTTGGTCCCTTTGTAAATATTATTGTACGTGAGCATGTCTGTTTCATTGTCACTTGCAGTATTTTAGTGCATCCTGTTTTTCTAGAAAAATGAATCAGCCTCTCTCTGTTTATCCAAGATAACAAAACAAAAAAAAGGCCCGAGAACAATATTGGTCTGATGGAAGCCATCCTGACTGCAAAAGGAAACGCCTGAGTCAGTATCCTCACCGAGAGACATCCCTTCATAAAACAAACCAGGAATATTCCAGCAGGGTGAAAGGAAGCACAAAGACCCACCCTGCTCAGTGCAAGCTCCTCTGCGCTCACCAACTACAGTTCTGAGCACTGTGTAGGCTTTTCCTGTCCCATCTCAGATTCATTCCATGAACTCTATTCCCTCAAATGGCTCCAGCTTTATAGCTTCCATAAAGGTCACTTATTTTTCCCCTTAACTGAGATGCCCTCTCCTGGCCCCTCTTTTCTGTCTATCAAAACTCTACTCTACCCACAAAAATCCAGCTCAGGGAGCACCCTCCTCTGTGATCTCATGTAATCCCCTGGCTGGAACAAGTTTCTTCCCCTGTACTTTCCTAATAAAGCAGCTATCACCTCCTTTAATAAATTCCCTTCAATTGCCATGTATTATGATGTCATTCTCATATTTCTCTCTAAAACTCAACATCGATTATTTAGAACAAAGGCCGTGTATTGATCATTATTACATCCCACAGTCCCAGCACACAGTAGAAGCTCAGTGTGGAAGGAGAAGGAGGAAGGGAGGAAACACACAGGCCAGAGAGGAGTCTAATAAAGGGGTTAGGCTCTCAAGCCACCAAGTAAAGGCAAAAGTGATGCAGGAAAGTTGCTCTCAAAAATCTAACTATTAAGTTTTCTGTGCCATTTTTAGACATTCTATCTCTTAATAAAACCAGCACACCCAGTTTTCCCCCCAGTTAGACAGACAGCTGGGAAGATAACTGGCTTGCACTAAGGCACCATATTGTGGTCACCCCCTGAGGGTCTCCTTGGAATGGAGATGAGCAGAAGGAAAAACAGACTCATACCTCATTTCACACTCCCTCCCGGAGTACCCTCCCAGAGCCAGAGTGGAGCATTATGCAAGCCGTCTTCACTTCCTCTCTGGCCCCTCTCTCCAGGCTCATGCAGTTGCATGTGGGAGCATCCAACGCACACAACGCAACTCCACGGTGCTTCCTCACGGCCACAACGACTAGAGGCCGTGGCTTTCCATGACTTAGCTGTTCTCAGTATTTCTAGCTGGCCTCAGTCTAACACAGGATTTATTTGGAGCCCTTCAAAATTCCATAAATCATATCAAGATTATTCATAACCTTTAAAAACGTCTCCCATGAATACAAAAATAAAATGTAGAATATTCCAGCACTGGATAAAAGAAAATAACTTACTATAGTATATACACATAGAAAAACTTGGAAGGATATAGACCACAGTGGAGAGTGGATATTCAAATGGTAGATTAGGGGAGTTTTTCCCTCCTTATTTAACAAAGAACTATGGTTACTTTCGAAATAATTTTTAAGTTACTTTTTAAAGGCTACTATCAAGTTCTTAGGGATGGACTAAAACAAGAGACTCCAGTCTGTGCCTCTGCAGGCACGTTCTTTCATACGCTGAAGAACGGTATGAGGGGCTCCCCAAGCCAACAGGCTGCCTGCCTGAGTTGGCCACAAGCCTGGGGCTACAATGTCATGCAGCCAAAAGATATGCCTGGGCGTGCTGGTGGGGTCGGCAGACATCGAGGCGCTAGCACTAAGCTGGGGTGGGTGGACCAACATCTCTGAGCATCCATCTGTGCCAGTCTTGGGCCAGAGGCCCCACACATGCTTATCTCTAATCCTCACGACGACACCCAAGGCAGGCAAGCTAGACAACTTGCCCAAGGTCACACACGGCCAGAAAATGGCAGAGCCAGGGTTTGAAGCCAGGTAAATCAGGCTCCAGAAAGTGCTGTGAGCCAATGAAATACAAAGATGTGGTCCCCACACATCTAGAGCTTACACACCAGTGGAGAAAAAAGCGAGAGATCCATAACATCAGGGGTGAGGAATACCAGTGAAGAGTAAGGACGGGAGATTGAGGAATGTAGAGCAGGGAAACCTTATCAAGGACAGAGGTGGGATTTGAACCTAGTTCCACCTGGACCTAAAGTCTTTGTGCTTTGGACCATATTAGGCTGCCTCTCCAAGCTGCAGGAGCCTGGAAAGGCAGAGGCAGCGCCAACTCAGAAGACAGTGACCTGACAAGTGCGAACCTGTCCTGTCCCCTCCGCTCTCCCTTCCCCCCAAGTACCACCTGGGCTCCAATAAGAGGCAATGCAGGAGCCGACCGACACCCCCTCCAGCCATGGACATCTGTGTGAACCCAGAGACATCCCACCCAGAGATGTTTAGGCTTCTGGCCAAACAAGGAAATCCAAGATAAACCTGCCATTCTGTCATGACCTCATCCTGCCGGGAGACAGACAGAAACAATGGCCAAGGGGACCAGCCCTGCTGTGTTTTCACGGCACCTTTCAGGAAGAGATGAAATCCACCGTCAGTCACACCTCTCTGGTGGGGAGCAGGGACTCTCCTGAAGGTAACCTATGCGCCCCCTGCAACTTCTCGAAGAATGAAAAACAGCACTGCTTCCCCTCAAACTCGTCACACTGACTGACAGGAGTTCCCATGAGGCGCTGTTTGTCAGTACTATTGTTAAAAAAGAAATCCGGTCTATAGCACTGGCTGATGATTTCTTCTATCCCACACTCTCTTTATTGGAGCACAACAAAGCTACTTTTATTCAAGCTTATTACCTGGGCTTGGAGTGACTGTGAAAGGGAGGCCCCGAGTTTACTGTTACTGCTACAGATGGGATGGTCCAGCAACACCGCCTGCTTGGGTTGCTGGTTAATCCTAAAAACAGGCTGAACCTGAGGATCATATTACACCAAGGGTCTGGCTCTCTCAGGATCTCGGAGCTGATGTCTAAATTTTGTTTTCCAAATTGGTGGCCCTTTGGAAGCATCAAGGATTCCACCATGACACCTTCCTTTAGGTGCCCCATTAGGGACTTGACTCCATTTAACATCTACACACTTTGATTTTTAAAAGTTTTCTGGTCCTGGGCTCCATCATCTGGCACTCTTGAGCACTTACCTAAGTACTTTACATAAACTGGCTCTCTTAATCCTGGAAGCAGCCTTGTTGAATAGGTGATTTTGTTATCATCTCTGTTTAGAGATGAAGAAACTGAGGGACAGAAGAATTGATGTGCCCAGGGTCACACTGTTCCTGAGGGGCTGAGTCGAGAACTGACCCCACACATTCTGACTCTAGAACCTGTGTTCTCAACCACTGCACTAGACTGCGTCCTCCACAGAGGGTTTAGGGTGACCTGGTTTCTTCCTGCTTTAAATAAGGTACTCACGAATGGAAGCATGGCACGTGCAGCATAAACAGAGGCACAAGGTCATTCATGGACACCCTGACCTCAGTGGTAAGAGTCCCAAGGATATAAGTGAGTCTTCTATGAGCCTCAAATTGAAGCAACAGAATTCACCTTCCAAGATGATAGTAAGTCCAGCCACAGAGCCCAGCTGGACTGACAAGTCTGGATGAAGGAGAGTATTCAGCATCAGCTGCCTTCAGTTCCAAGTGCCTTAAAGAAGACCCTCTGGGCAGGTGGATCTCAAGCAACCACATATGGTGTTCTCCTGCATACTTCCTGTCCCACACACACACACACGCACGCACGCACACACACACCCCGACTCTATCTTTGTCAAAGACTTCTTTTAGACAACACAGAGTAACTTAGCTACTCAATGTGACACAGAACGCTTCTACAGGAACAGAAACAAATGTCCACCTCCTTGTTATCCAGATCTTATCTATCTACACCTCACGTTCCAGCTCAAGTCCCATCTAATTCGACTAACAGCGTTTCCAATGCGAAATGGTACAACCATGTCTGCCCTGTACACACCCAGAATGCATCGCACCTCCAGGCTGTGGAGACCACACAGTGCCCTTTACACAAGAACCTCAGCTTTTTCCTGCAGTGCCTCCTGATGGTCCCTTTACTCAGAGCGACACAAGCAGAGAGATGCACAGAAACCGCCAGAAACCTGGAGCGTCCTGAAACAGCCCACGTCACCCTCAGTAGACACAGTTCTGTCCTGGGACTAATTCTGCTGAATGAACCACAGATCTCTGAAAACTAACTTGCTGCCACTCTCACTTAATGGTCCTGAAAATGACGCAGAATGACACGCTTTTCCACCCTGGCTTTCGCCTCGCTTGAACTGTTCTGAGGTATACTAAATATGGCATTTTAAAGGGCAAAAAACACTACCCAAACAGCTTCTAGGCTTCTCTAATGAAGAAAGAGTCCTTGTTTTTAAACTTTTCAAGCTTCTTAAATTTGCTTCTTCGCTGTCTTCTTTTAAAAATTCCAGACGGTAATTCCAATCACAGCGGTCTTTGTGAAACTACATTTCCGTGATTTTTTTTTTTTTAAATCAAGTAATGTTATTGGAAGGAAGCAGAAAACCACAGCGCCCAAACAGAAGTGACTAATGCTGGTAGCGAGTGCTGGAAGAAAAGGCCCCACAGAGAAAGAGACCGCGGCCCCACAGCAGCCCATTGTATGTGACCAAGGCCAGGATTATCTGGAGACTGGCGACCAGGTTTTCCAGCCCCTGGATGTGTTAACCAAAGTAACCAGGTGCAACTCCTTTCACTGGCAATGTTTTGCTAAGGATGATAGAAAGAAAAAATATAAGAGGAACAAAAACTAAGGAGGAGAGAAAGAAATTCAAATAAACACTCAGTTCAGTAGAAGACAGAAGTCATACCGTACAGCCTATCCCCAGTTACGTTCCAGATTTATATTTAAAGAACTACATATCTTCTATTGTCTGATGTTATGCACTGCAGGTGTTCCTCAAAAAGTTTTACGTGCAAGATAGACCAGTGACCTAATATTAAACTCACTGAATTCCTCTATTATCATTTCACCATGCTGTTGGCACAGTTGCAAAACTGGTATGAGGTTTTTCTTTGGTGCTGTAAGGATGTGTGCTCTGGGTCCCAAAGAGTCAAAACGTCTTACTCATTTAACTTTCCTTACCTTTATTCTTTCAACTTGCACTCACTCACCCTTATCTAAAAAGCATTTTGGTAGAAAGCACGAACCCACATGCCACACCCTTCCCCTGCAAAAATAATAACCCTATCTGCTACTACTCACTGCCCCCCATGTTATGACATAGTCAGTAATAACTACTTCTTCATGAATGCAAAATCATTCATCTCAAAAACAGCAAGGGGCTTGTTTTAGCCCAGTCTTTCAATGAGATGTCTCCCTGACAACAATGTTTTAGTTACAGCCAGGTTGGTTAAAGCAAATCTGAGATGTTGTTATTATTTTCCCAGAGGCTAGTGTTTCTTCTATCAGGTTATTATTTGAATAACAGATTTACTTTTCAAAAAGCATCAAAATATAACCAATTGTCAATTTATTAGGGACATTAATTAATGAAATTTTACTCATAATGTAATATAAAACATAAATAATATATGATGATAACAGTCTCTTGGTATTTACTACCAAATTCTATTTTTCCACACAGTAAAGGAAAATAAAGAATTAATATACTTGACTCAATAACCAACTAAAACGGTTTTCTTTCCCCTCTATCCCCATTAAAACCCATGGCAATGATAACCTTGGATCCAACAATTGCGTTTCTAAGAACTAATTCTAATGAAGCAATCACAGATGTATCTTAAAAATCTATAATGTTTATCACATGGCCCATTTAAAGTGTGAAAACAGGAAACAATCTAAATAAGCAGTAAGAGGGCTAAGTGAATACATGAAAGTACACCCATAAAATGGAAGGTTGCAAAACCACTAAAAGTCATGCTATGACGCCAATAGTTGTGAAAGGTATCCTAAAATCATTTGTTTGCAAAATATGTGGTTTTTCTTTTTTATGAATTAAAGCCTAAATCCATTGAATAACACCACTTTCATGAACTTGCATTCTGACATCTTACTTGAACAGGAGAGAAATAACTCCTATGGGGAAGTGTAGATCCGTATAAACAGAAACGATAATTGCTTTCAGGATGAATCACCTACTATGTGTCCATAGAGAAAAGAGGTGAAAAATTCTGATGAACAAACTGGAGAGCTACATACGGAAAGTAGCACACAATGCTAAAATTTTATAGTTCTCTCTGAAGGACCTCAGTTCACACTGATCACACTTAACTCTGCATCTCCTCATTACCTCTACGTAGTTTGGGCAATGCCTCGCTCTCCCCCACGTATGCGTGGTATCTCTCCAGTCGGCCTACATGTTCATCGTAGGTAGGGTCTCCGTCTCCCACAGTATTGAAGGTATGTGATTATGGTCTGCCTGGCATCTCTTCCCCTCTTCTGGCCACAGAACCTCCCACCCCACCACGACCATGACCGCTTCCATTGAGCAGCTGCTCTTTCCCCTTTCCAACTATGTGTTTCTTGGGTGGTGACCAACCCAGTGTCCTGCTTTGGTGGGCTCAGAGAGGGGCAAGTAAGCAGACCTTGGCATACAGTGAAGCTGGAGGTAGAAGGAAGCCCTCTCATCCCTTTGAGGCTGCTCACCTGGGACATGGGAAGCCCAGATCTGCCTGAGGCCACATTCCTGCCAACAGGAGATGTGGCCAAGGGGAAGAGAGATGCCAAGGAAGCAGAGAGGAGTCCAAATGATACTGATGTCGTCCCTGGATCTGGAGTCAACCTCGACTTTAGTTGGTACATGCCCCAGCTAGGGAGTTGGACACCTGCCACTTGCAGCTGGAACAGTCCTGAAAGGTTCAATCTTACTCACACAAGCCAGAGACAAGACTCTACATTCTGTGCTGTATTCATAGCCAAAAGGACCAACCTCTGCTCTCCCAGCCCTCCAGGTAACTAGGTTATCACCTGGGAGGCGTGGGTCACACAAGATCCAGTTTGTTGCATCCTTCTAAAATACCAGTGCTGGGGCTGGCCCCGTGGCCGAGTGGTTAAGTTCCTGCACTCTGCTGCAGGCAGCCCAGTGTTTCGTTGGTTCGAATCCTGGGCAAGGACAAGGCACTGCTCATCAAACCACGCTGAGGCAGCGTCCCACATGCCACAACTAGAAGGACCCACAATGAAGAATATACAACTATGTACTGGGGGGCTTTGGGGAGAAAAAGGGGGGAAAAAAAGACTAAAATACCAGTGCTTGTGCTAAGGAGAAGGAACTGGTTCATTCTGTTTCTTAGGAAATTGAGAAAAATAAATCCTAATCACTCAATCTTCACAGAAGGTCTCTTCTCAGGAAAAGTTGCCGTTAGTGAAATAGACTGCTCTGCCCTTTTTCATCTCTGCCTCCTGTGACAGAGTTACAGTGACTCAGTTTTTCTGTTTGTTTTTAATGAAGCAGAAATTAGGACCACGTGCAAACAAGTGTTTTCTCATAAGGAAGACACGAGTTGTTGTAAGCACAGCACTAAAAGCCCTGACTCAAACCAAACGCCACCTCCTTAACCACTAACACACCTCCATGGAGCACCCTGAGGTTCCCATTTAAGGAACTACAGAGTCCCTCCCTGCCTAGATGCGTGACACCCAGTCAAGCTCAGAGATGAAGGTGACACTCATAAACCATTCCTAGCAATGAATGCACTGCAACCACACAGTGATGACTGCAAAGTAATCGTCACTCATGATAAATGAGTTTTCCTGTCGGGCCCAAGAAATAAAAACATCACAGACGGTGTCCTGAGTCAAACCAAGGTACAAGGATGGTCTTAAACCAGGGAAATCGTGCAGGTAAAGATTTCAGTAGGAAACAGTTGTAAACAAATTGTAAACAAATTAATCCCACTCTGTCAATCCTCTACCTTCATTACTGGAATCTACTCATTAATAACAGAGCCTCCAAAAAGGGAGCCCAAAACCACAGCAGACAGTCAGTGATGCCACATCCAGGGGCAGACCAGGCTGGGTAAGCATCCTCTATGCCTCACGATATTTCCTACAGCTCTTTTTCTCTCCTAAAATCCAACCGGTGGAAATCAGTCACTATGCAAAACAAAGATAATAACTTCTCTTGTTTGAACCAGAATTTAAAGAGAATATTTGTGTACAATCATATATGTCCTGTAGTATGTTAAAAAAAAAAAAAAAAAAAAAACACTGACCAGAAGCACTGTGATGTTCAGCATACAAATGAAAATAATTTTTACCTTATTTAAATAATTCGCATTAAAAAGCCAAAAGCAGACTCAGGATTACCGGTTAGGGATGACATTCTACTCCTCTCTTTCCAAAATTCAAGAGAGGGTACTTGAGGTGTTTGCCCATGAAGACTTTAAAAGGGCATCAGTTGGAAAGCAGCCCACGATGAACGTGTGCGTAGACGGGGTGACGACACATAGACCACAGGGGTGCATCCAAGAATAGTATCAAAAACAAGATGTTGCCCAACTTTGGCATATAGTGAACAGGTAGTTGAACACCTACGCTGTCCTGAGGCCACCAAGCAGCTGCTTGGGCAATAGTTTATTTATGTCCTGCCCTGCCCTCGCTGAGCTCACACGAGCACAACACCCTGCCACTGCGCCACTCCCGACGCCTCTCCACGGCACGGAAACCCTAGGCCAGGCAAGCTAGAGGCCAACAAAAAACGTGCAATGAGACATGAGAAGTATCTCAGGGACTTAGGTTGCCAGAGGCAGCACATAAAAATGCAAGCTACCCAGTTAAATCTGCATTTTAGATAAACAACAAATCATTTCAGTATAGTACATCTCATGCAGTATTTGGGATACGCTCATACTAAAAATTTATCTGAAATTCAAATTTAACTGGACATTTGTATTTTATCTGTCAGCCCTACTTAGGGTAAACATCGGTTGTTGAGCCCGCATCATCTATTCCCAGTTCTTTCCTGACCAAAAGCCAAATTTCCTGGGAAACAGGGGCCCCCATTTTCAGCCAAGTGGGGTGTCATGTAGGGTAGTCATGACAGAAATTTAAGCTGAGCAATGAAATGCAACATGCAGTGGAACACCACGTTTTGATGGGAAGAGACTACACTTTATTGTCTTAGGGGTGAGGAAGCTTGAGAGAAAGGAAGGTATGACAGCTGCCTTCATCCAAGCCCTTCCCTGGCCCCCTTTGAAATGCCAGAGAAGCCACGAAGGAGGGCTGGGCAGTGACAGCTGAGTGTGCTGTGCCTACAACGGGCATCCCCAAACCAAAGTGGTCAAAATCTGCACCAAGCCAACCAGAGACATCCACGCCGTACGGTCCACGAAACCCCCGGGTTCTTTACCCATTGATGAGGTGTACGTAGCTCTCTAGGGTAGGTCTTACCCTTTCTTTATATACTAGTGTGGCCTAAAGGGTCTTTTTTGTTTGTTTGTTTTAAGAAAGTATTGTTTTAAAAACAAGTCTAAAGGCATAAAAAGTTTTCATTATTAAGCCAGTTTGGGCATGCTGCTTTGCAACAGGGAAACCCAAACGAACAAACACTATTCTAACAATAGCTCTGCTGAAGTCCACCTGTGGGTCTGGGTACTGTCCACTGCTTTGTATGATGGGCTGACTCCCCCACAGGAGTCTGTTTCCACACGACGGCGCATGCACCCCCGCCGACAGGAACTACAAGGGGCGTCCGCGAGGTTGGGAAAAGCGACCGTCTAGATCCAATCCAACCATTTCAGACTTTAGCACAAGGAAAAACTCGAATCCGACGATAGCAGTTGTACAGATCATTCTTCCAGCATTAATCTGTGCCAAGTATGTTAAGGAAAGATTAAAAGAAAAACATTTTTCCTTAACTGTGCAGCACAGGTTTTAAATGAAAAAACCTCTTCAACTCCCGCAGCACTTTCAAGCCTGAGGCCGGGAGGGCCTCAGCCTCCCTATCTGAAGAAATAACGCCGTCTGTAAAAAACTATCTCACTCGTTTCTCAATCAACCTAAAATATTTGTCTTGGATCTTACAGCAGAGTCCCCCGGGCTCACAAAAGTGCTCATGTTTGTACTTCTTGCCTATTTATTTAGGATATTTATACTCTTATAGAGAAGGATATCAGAGATCATCTAAGAACCAGTTCAATATTTCTTAGGTTAGAGACGCGTTAAGCCAAGCTAACCCCAACTTCCAAAGACTCCGTCCACTGGACCCTGTGGTCTCCCCAGCATCGCCCCCGTGCTTCCTCGTTTCTGAATCTGAAGAAAACAGTCTCTCTCTTCCATTTTCCAAATACCAGAGCTTGTTGTCCAGCATCTTGGTGAGAGAGGTCTGACACAAAGCCATGAAGACATCTTCTCTACCACAATAATCTTTGATAAATAGCTTTTGTTTTCGACATAACTGACCCTAAATAATGTATTAGAAGTCCCCATGAGTTTTAAATTGGGTAACAGCACATATTAGAGGAATTTTTTTAAAAAGACCTTCCAAGTCAGCCAACCCATCTGCTCTGGAATATTTGATTATGAAAGCATTTAGCAATATGAAAAGCATATATACAAGCACAGAGGAAAAAAATGTAAAGTTCTTAGGGTGATGAGGATTCTCCACGAGGCTTTCTTTTTAAAAAATTTCTAATTATCATTATAAATTATTTTTACAATAAGTAATATTTAAGTGAACCATAATTACGAGTGGTGGTCCCATAATAACTTGTATAAAATGAAAGTCTTTAATTTTGCTTCTGCCTCCAGCTCTAACATGAACAAGAAGAGACAGAAAAAAGGTTTTTTACACAAGACACAAGAAAACCAGCAACTTATCTCAAACCAATAGCCAAAGATCTATAAATTTCAGAGGTCCTTTACTGTCTCCACACTCCTTTCTGCCCACCTCAGAGACAGGATGCGCCTCCATTTGGAGACAGATGAGCAGGATTTCTTCTTGCTCATCCTCCAGAAGCTCAGGCCTGCTCAGTGCACTATTTTCCTGGCAGCCATGAGCCAGAAATACAGAGCCAAGGCTCCCGCTTCCTGTGAGGCCCCAGTCACACGCCCATGTCCTTCCGTGCTCCTGGGGCTGGCGAACGGGAGGAGTCTGCTCCTAAGTGGGGGAACCCCAGCCCCAGGACCAACATGAAACACAGTCAAACTCCCGAAGGCAATGGAAAGGGCTCATAACGCAGACGTTTAAACTCTCCTTTTCCAGGGTCATGGTGTAGACCACAAGGCTGTGAAGCGACCCCAGAAATGATGTCCATTCTCACCTCATCCATTTGCTTTTGCACAGTTGCATTTGATTGTAGCAAATCAAACTTCCTTTATTTAATCCTTCCTTGTTGCTAAGCTCTACTTAATTCTGAAAGAGTCAATCTAATGATGGAAAGGTCAGACTTAATGGGAAAAAAGGCGTGTCAGTCCCCCAAAAACCACCATTCTTTTGTCAGGATCTCCCACACAAGATCTGGCCACTGTGTCCGCCTGGAAATGTTGACCTGCTCACCACTGCTGGGCACGGTTCAGACTCATGGGGAGGATGCCACAAGACCTGTCCCCACTCACCTGGGGCCAGAGCAGAAGATGGGGAGGGAAGATGCATACAGCCCGACCATCGAGTGCCTCCACCCCCAACAAGTTCACAGGGGCAGAAGCCACCGCTGAATGAGGAAAATGACTTACTGTCCATTCTCTCAAAAGACCTGCTGTCGTGAGTGTAAGAGCTGTATGTTTCTAAAATCTACTTACTGTAAATAATAAAAATATTTTTGTTATTCTAGCTGTGGAGGCAGACCTTTCCTAAAATCCAAAGCTGTAGGGTTCCTTGATTCTCACTAACAATGCTAGCCAAATCAGTGTTACTGTTATGAAGACTCCCTCCATATAAAGTTTGGATCCTATTAACATTTCACTCTTATTCACCCAGTTACCAAAAAAGGCATTGTCAGTCTTCATACACAACCCTAAATAGAAGGGCCAACGTGTTTAATAACCATTATCACAGCTACACCCTCACAACAATGTTTAAGGAAAGCCTCCACAGGAAGCATGCCACCTTCCTTGCCCATCCCCACAAATTCACTCCTTCTGTAACTTCTTCTCAAAGAGGGAAAAAATATCTCACCCACTGTAGTCATTCTTCTCACATGGCCTGATGGAGCAGTGACCAGAGCACAAGTCTACACCGAAGAGCAAGAAAGGCCATTAAGATATGCAAGGAGAGGCGTTTAACTGCCCCAGCAAGACTAAGCAGGTCCACCCTGGCAACTGCAACTGGGATGACGGCCCCAGCTCCACGCTTGGCAGGGAGGCTGCGAGACACTGCATGCAGCTACTAGAACTGACAACCGTAAGTACTTATTCTTTGTAACCTTTATTTTTACTTATTTATTTTTGTCACCATAATGAGGTCCCTGTGCACTGGCTGATCTGCCTCGGGCTCCACACCCTTTCTAGCATGACCCTGACTCTAAGGAAGCAGGCAAGGTAGTTCCCATTTAACAAACGAGGAAACCGGGGCTGCTGAAGTTACGCAAGCTCAGTAAGTGGCAGAGACGTGATTCAAACCAGAATCTCTGACTACAGAGCTCACAAGTACTCCCCACAACAGCTCCCTGCCCCGTGACCAAGTCCCAAGCACCCGTCCATCCACACTGCACAGACACAGCCATCAGGCCCAGATTCCCACCGCCACAGAGGGAAACTGCTGGTGGCAACTGTAGAAAACACAGCAGGGAAGGCCATTTTCCCCTCAAAAATACATGTAAGTAGCCAAAAGGTGGAAACAAGTCAAAGGTCCACCAACAGATGAATGGATAAATAAAATGTATGTACATGCAATGGAATATTACTCAGGCATAAAAAGGAATAGAGTACTGATATACGCCACAACACGGATGAACCTTGCAAACACTAAGCCAATTAAAAGAAACCAGCCACAAAGGCCCATACAATATGTGACGCCTTTTATTTGAAATATCCATGGGCCGGCCCCATGGCCAAGTGGTTAAGTTCATGTGCTCCACTTCAGCGGCCCAGGGTTTTGCCAGTTCAGATTCTGGGCACGGACCTAGCACTGCTCATCCAAGCCATGCTGAGGCAGCGTCCCACATGCCACAACTAAAATATACAACTATGTACTGGGGGGCTTTGGGGAGAAGGAAAAATAAAAAATAAATAAAATCTTTGAAATGTCCAGAATAGGCAAACCTAGAGACATAAAGTAGGTTAGTGCTTGCTGAAGGCTGGGGAGGATGGGGTTATGGGGGAGAGGGGTGATAGCTAACAGCTACCTAGCTAGTAAAGGATTCTCTTTGTGGTGATGAAAATGTTCTAAAATTGTGGTGATGGTTGTACACACCCGTGACTATAATAAAAACCATCGAATCGTACACTTTAAATGGGTGAAATGTACGGTATATAAAATACATCTCAATAAAGCTATTTAGAAAAATAAGTGTCATCAGTTAAGCAAATTAAGAGACCCTGGCTATTATCTCCTTCAAATTCCTCTTTTAAAGGTGAGGAAACCCAGCAACAAGCTCCACATTAGGGTCTAAATCAGTGTCCCAAGGTGCCTACTAGTACCACTCAACATCCCCTGGGTGCAAGCCCCACACCAGGCCACGGATAATGGGGGCCCCTCATCCCGGCCCCAAACGGCGTACAGGTCATTGGGCTTTTTCAGCTTGAAACAATGACGTCCTACCCAACGGCCTGCAGCCCTGGGCTCAGAGCAGTGAAGAGGCAGGAGGTGAGGAGCCAGGCAGGAGGTGAGGCCTGAGATGGGCCCTCAGGGTGGGATGCACTGGGCAGAGGGCCAGGAAGAGTGCTGAGGTCACTCCTGGGAAGGGAGACAGGTGGTGCCAAGTGCGACTTCAGCTTATACAGGTCTTCAGATGAGGTCTCAATAAGAGCAGCCCCGCTCCCAGGAGAACGGGTAGAGAGGCGGGAGGGCGGCCCACCAGGCCAGGGTCCCGGGGCAGTTCTGACACGGCAAGGACAGGATGAGAGGGGTCCTCACAGAAGACCAGCCTGGCTACGGGGACCAAGGTCAGAGGCCAGCATGTTGTAATCTGCAATGAAGTTTCAAGACACACACTAGGGTCGGGGAGACAGGGATGGCGAGAAAGGAAGGAAGAGAGATCACGAAGGAGAAAAACCACCAGACCAACCACGTCAAGACCTGTGCGAGGGCACAGAGGGACACCCAGGGCCCAGAGTGCCCAGGCTGAGATCCTCACTAGCCACGTGACTTTGGTCAAGTTACTTAAATGCTCTGTGCCTCAGTTTCCCGAGTAAAGTGGGGATAAAAATAGCATTTCTGTCAAACAGTTGTTGGGAGAATTAAATGTGGAGGGTGCTTAGGACAATGCCCGGCTCTGAGGAAGCGCTTATGCGCTGTTGGTTAAATAGATGCATGTACACGCATCTTCACTGGCTGTGGCCCCACTTCTGAAGACAGGAGCAGTGAGGAGGAAAAGCCCCCTTATCCCCCATCAAGCTCCCTGGTTCACTCTTTCCCCATTCATTCACCCCTAGTTCTAGGAAGAGTGGCTCCCTGCCCTTGAGGGTGGGCCTTCCGGGAAAAGAGACAAGAAGAACAACGAATATTCTCACCAAGACCCTTGGTGAGCAGCCAGAGAAGTGAGTGAAAGACCCAGGACCAGACAGGCGTGTCCTGCGGGCAGGCAGCACCTGCGGCGACACCTGGCGGGTGTGTACCCTTCCACCCAACACTGCCCTTTCCAGGCGCTGCCTCAGACTCGGGAACCACTGGGTGTCCTCTCTGCCCTGCTCATCCTCTGGGCCTGTCCCCTCACAACTCAAATCAGAGACTCTGAGGCCCAGCCCTGTATCGACAATGCTGGCCAGAAGGCTCTGGGCAGAGCGTGTAGACCAGAGGAGAGGAGGGATCCCGAGTGGGATGGAGGAACCCACCGTGAGATCTTGACCAAACTGCCCCAGAGCGTCAGGAATGAGGAGGGCGGGCTCTGCTCTAGCCTCTCCTTCAGGAGGCTGCGATGCTGTCGGGGTGTCTCCTCTGCCCCAGCCCAGCATCGTGCATACACACAAGACTCCTGGGGTACAGTGCCCACCTTTAAAAGAAGTTTAGAGGGATGACCCAGAGGCATAGTGGTTAAGTTTGCGCCCTCCGCCTTGGCGGGCCAGGGTTCATGGGTTCGGATCCCAGGCACGGACCTGCACATCGCTCATCAAGCCATGCTGTGGCGGCATCCCACATACAAAATAGAGGAAGACTGGCACGGATGTTAGCTCAGGGCCAATCTTCCTTGCCAAAAAATAAGTAAATAAACAAAGGTTAAGAGGGAAAATGTGGAGGAAAAAAAAAGTTTAAATTACCACACAGATGCAAGGTATATTTAGTAACTGGACTTGAGTCTCATATCTTTGGATAATTACTAAAAATTTCCCATCAAAATGATGAAAAACTCAAATGGAGAGAGAAGTCAGTTTATACCATGTCTTGATGATGAGGTTTCAATAACGTTACAGTCCCATTATTAGGAGAACGAGAAAATAGACGGTAGCACAGCCAATCGATGGAATAATATATTAACACAGATCTCGAGCTACTGTTATGGAAAAACATGCTTTTAAGAGGAAAAAGAAGACATTAAAGTATAACATGTAAAAAAAAATCTGAACCACAGGTTTCCACATGCACACATCTATCTGTCTGAGGGACAGGCTGACCTGAGAAGGGGCTCAGCCTCTGGGGAGGAGCAGGATTTGTGGCTCCGAGTCAAGAGACTGTCGCCAGCTGGATTTCTTAAAACAAAATGCATTCACGTGTAACCTGAGCAGTTTTTAAAAATAAAAAAATACCGTTGCATTTAAATATATGACCGACCATCTACGAGTAAAGTAAACCTGGTTTAGAACTTTAAATTCTTCTTCCCTTTATTCTGGCCAGAAGGGGGTTCATCTCCACTCTTCGAAGGTCTGAAAAGATGATAACAAGAAATTCTGGTTCTGAGTGACCTTAGCGGACATGTAAAGAATAATAAAAGAGTCCAAACCAAAATTTAAAATAAAGATATAATCATGGATGTACGATTTAGAATGTGATGTTCCCAGGAGAATCATTTCTCCTGGGTTTATCTGGCTAAACTTCCTTTCAAGTTTGTTTGTGGATGATGGTGACACCACTGAGAATGAACTTGAGGCTGTGTTTAACTACTTGTCACCAACGAGCTCCTGTGACATCTCTGGACTCGCTATTGACACAGTTAATCTCCTTAATTACAGTTTTGTTGATATCTCAAATTCCTCGTACTTACTTTGCATCCTGAAAAGTCCTTTGAAACCCAGTCTACTATCTCTCCAGCTCCATTTGGAAAAGTTACAATCTAAGGCTCACGACTCGCGGGAGAGTGGGGCTGCTGTGTTTCCAGTGGCCTGGAATGTGGAAATAATGTGGGAACAGATAAATATATTAGATTATTCCCACCAACTTTTCCTCTCTTGGATCATTGTTGTTCTGCTTGAGGAAGTGATTTCTTAGAATTTATAGTCAGACTAATAACTAATTACAAAGAAGAAAATAGATTCTCAAGTGTAATACCCTTCATGGTCCCACTATGCTAAGTGCAGTACCAGTACCTGCACACAGTGTGTGCTCAGTAAGCATCTCCTGGCTTCTCGCACAGGAAAGCAGCACCAGACGATCTTAATAATGGGGAACTAAGAAACCATTTCTATTTCTTTCAGCAAATATTAACTGAACTCCTACCACGAGTGCCAGGCACCAGGTTGGGCACTGAGAGGTGCAAGAGGGCTAAGCTTTGGGTTTTGTCCTTCAGAGTTCACAGTATTAAGAGTGAAAATAAAGCACAAGCACTCTCCATCAGAGCAAATAATCAAGGGTTGTCTATTATTTCTAACACTCAACTTCAAATCAAATCTCTTGTCCTATTACATCTAATCTAAAAGCATCCTTTTCTGCCTCTGACCACCCGGTGACATTTGGATTAATGCAACAGTGTGTTCAACATCAGCACTGATCTCCACAAATATTCCCTGGCACCCATAGGTATCAGGCATGAAAGACAACACAAACAACACCAGGTCCATATTCTAAGAGCCGACGAGTCAGGAAATGAAATAAACCCATTCATTCAACAACAAGCCTTACACGACATTTTAATGGACAGCAGGAAAGATTCATTGCCAAATTACCCGGACAGATCAAATTACTGTGGGATGTGGAGCAGGAGGAGGTCCCTTCTAGCTGGTTGGTCCAACAAGGCGTTAGAGAGGAGACGGGGTTGGCTGCGAGCTAACAGGCTCAGGAGAGATGGAGGACATTCCAGGACAGTGAGGGAAATGACACGCTCCCCTGAATCAGGAGCCCAAAGCGAGCCACTCTGTACAGAATGTGCAGAGGCCATGAGCATAACACGGAGAGAAAACTGGAAAGGGAAGCACCTTCACCACCATGACGGGCTCCCTTCAGGCCTGTTTACCAACACGTTCCCAAAAAATGACTGCACTGTTACATATCCACAGGCCTTGAGACAAAGGTGACCGACTGGAAGAGGATGCAAGCCCCAAAGTCGGCTGGCATCCCCGACATTTGTATTTTTAGAGTTCCTGTGAAGAGGGATGACATGGGCATCACACTGGCTCCGGACTTTGGGTTTCTAACCAAATGTTAAAAATGACTCGTTCTCTCTTGTCTCTGTGTGCTCCCCTCCCTCTCTTGGCCTTTCCCTTCTCTCTCCCTTTATTGTTCCTCTCCACCCATCTCTGTGTAAGTTAAAAAACAAAAAAAAAAATCAATGCCACAGCTTCTTATGTTTAAATTCAGCCCACATGACATTTCCTTCGAGTTTAATTGCTTCCATACAATTTATATCCACTAGTCACGCTAGACCCCGGAGTATTACCCAGACGCTCTTACAGAGCAGCTCTTGTCCTACAATAACCCCCACAATCAAAGTGCAGGAACTATGGATAAGGCCCAGCCAGAGGACGGCGAAACAAACAGGTTTTTAAATTCACCCAAAGCAGGCTTCGGGCGGAAGCAAATCAAAGCTGGGCACTCTACCATCAGGCTTGAGAGCAGGGACACTGGAGCGCTAGCTGGGACGGAGATCGGGTCATCTCGGCATGCCCAGCAGGGCTGAAGGAGGTCAGATACTTGTCTCTGGGCTGCTGATAAATCCACCACCCGGTGTCGCTTAAAGGTTACATTCTGCTTTCAAGACAGCCCATTCCAACACGTGCTAGCGGTGGTCTTCAGAGGCTGCGCTTTCAAGTGAACACCTCCTCCTTCTTTGTCATTCCAAGCAGACAGAAGTTACCTCTTCGATCTTCCTCTAAACAACTCGGGCAACACTTCTGGCCTTGTCCTATAGCAAAGGACATCTACAAACATCTCAAGGTCTTTTATAAACCCTTCCCTTTCTGGACACTCATTAAACTTCTCCCATTATCTTCCCTGCCTCCCAACAAACCCCCTCCCCAAAAGCCCACCTTTGAAATCTTGTAACTGCAGGAGGCACTAACCAGACTCCTCGGATCTCCCTTTTGCAGGTTTTGGAACCTCCCGTTTTGCACAAGAACTGTGCCTACCCTTCTTACAAAATCCCTTTATGCAACATTTTTGGTCCTCCCCACTGTATTCAGATAGGTGCTTCTCTACCAGGATCAGAATTTTTAAAAAAGAAAAACAATTTTTAATTCCATGCAAACTCTCCTCCCATTCAAAACCCATTCAGAGCAAGAGCAAAACAACCTGAACGACTCATCAGACCCCACTCTCACCCCTCGAAGGACCTGGCAAATGTTCCCATGGCTTGCCTCTTGGCCTAGGTTCCCTCGTTGATTTTCACAGACCAACGATTTTGTCTGTGGATCAAGGTTAGAACCCAATGCAGTCTGGATCAGGTACGTTATTCTAGTCTTAGAAACTGACAGATGAAACCGCTTTGCTTATTGCCAATGAGCCACTTCTGACCTATTATAATAAAAAACAATTTCTACACTATCACTAAAACATGTGAGGTTGATTTACCTTTTACATGTTCTGCGGATATGTCATTTATTGCAGTAGTCCAGGTCTGGACACATTCATAGGCATCATCAGTTTATGCGTCACGTCCCTGGACCGACCAATCAAAGCAAAATCAGATTTTTTAAAACATTTATTTAGAAGCTCATATTTACACGTTAGAAAAGAAATCTTATATTTTAATGGTATTAGATATTACTTATCATGCACTGTCCTTTCATCTTGTTCCATAATATAACTTTTTTTGTTTCACTCTTGGCAGACGACTCCCACGGTACAAAACAGACATTGTTTTAAAAACCCATCTGTAATAGGCGTCAGTAACTATGATCTCTCAGTTCAGCAAAGGCAATTCCAAGGCATCATTTGTGCCTCCACGCTCCCGTGGAAGTCTGTCATACTCTTTTTCAGAGGCTCTCAAAACCGGACTCCAAAGAGATATATCCCAGTCACCAAGACGTGGACCAGGCTCCGCAGGACCTACCAAGAACTCTTAAAACTTAACTTGTCACTGATGCTCTGCTCTCCGGGGAGTGTGGACAACGCCACTCAATCAGCCAGGCTGTGGGCCCGCCATTCACACACACAAGGCAAGCTGGACATTCCAACGCATGTGCACATGGGAAATCTGAGCCCTTTAATGGTTTTCAATCAATTACCTAGGGCTGGCCAATTATTAGGTTAAATGAAAAGCACTGTGGGAAAACTTGACTCACTTCACGATGGCTAATAATTAAAAAAGGCCGTGCTGGTCCATCTCACGCTCGACTCACCTGCCAGTTTCACGCGAAAGCTTCGACTCGGCTGCATCTAACCTCTAAAAGCATTTCTTTAGTGTTGACACTCCAAATGGTGCCGCATGACCCTGCGCTGACGCTGCTCCTACTGTTCGACACCTGTTAATAATCACCAGCCACTCAATAGTTATTAAAATGTAAGCAACAGACAATACGAAGAAGAATGGCTGCCCTGTGCACCAGGTGCGTGACAGCCCTGGACCTGCCCTTGAGAACGCAGCTTCCCAAAGCCCCAAGCCCAGCCCTTGCCGTCTCAGAAATGCAAGATCAATAAACTCGAGTTTAACTTTTTTCAGTCCATAGATAAGATAACTAAACTTTTTTAAAAGCCTGAGGAAAAAAGAGATTATATTTTAAAAACACACTTGGGTACAGTTGATCTTTTCTTCATTCCTGTCTTTCCTTCCTTCAAGGTTTTCTACTATATGTATGTATATTATGGTTGGATTTTATGTTAAAACGTACAAATAGCCAAATAAATGTTGGAGGATATAATCATGTAAGAATCCATGATTGCCAAAAGTTCTATATGCATAGGTTTCTATTTCACATAGTACTTAAGACAAAGAACCATAAAAGTGGGGACAACGGCACTGGAAAGTGCGTCTTCGGGAACATAAGTAATTGCATAAACATCACCGACGTTTACTGCTTCTTTTAGGATTCTTCATCCCTCCTACTAAATTCACATGTTGATACAACCCCAAACCAGGTGCTCTCAAACTAGCAAAATGCAGCAGAAGGGCCTTTGAACTACAATACCAGCTGTAACTACAAAATGGATCCAAACTCAAACCAGTTTGATAGGACCAAGCACATTTTATTTACCTTACATTGTGAAAGGGTGAATTGGCCTGGGGCCTCTACGTGCATTAATTTCTGAATCCCCTTTGCTGGGTGATCAAAATCAGTTCCAGCAAATGGAGAAACACAGGGGCCGGCCCGGTGGCGTAGTGGTTAAGTGCACACGTTCTGCTTCGGCAGCCCAGGATTCACCGGTTCAGATCCCAGGTGCAGACACGGCACTGCTTGGCAAGCCATGCGGTGGTAGGCATCCCACATATAAAGTAGAGGAAGATGGGCACGGATGTTAGCTCGTGCCCAGTCTTCCTCAGCAAAAAAAGAAAGAAAAAAAAGAGGAGGATTGGCAGCAGATGTTAGCTCAGGGCTAATCTTCCTCAAAAAAAAAATGGAGAAACAGAAAAGATAAATGTTTACCTGAAACTACAGTTACATAATATTCTGAACCATAAATTTTTAACTGATACTCTCCAAACATAATCTGCTATTTTTATGGCTGCAATTAAGTGTGACGCATCCCAGCAATAACAGTCCTGTCAGCTACAAACCGTGACAAGGGTTTTACCACAGCGAGGAGTGGAGACTGCAATTTTCCTCACAGCAAGTGACTGTCATATCAATTAGTCATATTTTTACCCAAGTCTTATAACTTGTCTCAGTTATAAGATTTCAGTCCTCATTTTAACAGGATGTTTAAATGAGCAAGTGTGTGGTCCTGTTACAGGGCAGTGGGTCCACAGAGTGTGAGGCCCGGGCTCCTTGGCAGAAACACCACAGAGTATATGGGAATTCATGGGACATCCCTTATCTAGTTCCGATGCTTATTTTCTTCATTCTCCCTCTTGAAAAGCTAGATTATATGAATGAGTACCCCAGGCCCCTGCCCTTGACCTACCCTGGGGAAAGAAAGTGGGCTCAGTGGAAAAGCCATTCCCTGGACATTTCTCAGTGCTCATCTTCCCTGACCTCTGAGAAACATGCCACAGAAGCAATCACTCCTCCTTCTTGAAAACGCTTCCTGCCCTGGATTTCACGCACTGCTTTCTGGATTTCTTCCTGTATCTCTGGCTGTTTCTTCTCCACCTCCTTTACAGAGTCTATTGGGACTTAACTCCCTTCTCCTTGCTCTGTCTATGACCTCTCTCTAAGGTATGTCATCCACACCTGGATTTGAATAATCATATATTTATGATTATTATAGTTATATAGGGATACATACAGTTAGATATAGATATAGTTGTCTGGAATACATATATATCTCCCCTGGATATCTTTTTTTTTTTTTTTTTTTGCTGAGGAAGATTTTCCCTAAGCTATCATTGGTAGCCAATCTTCCTCTATTTTTTTTTTCTTTTATGTGAGCTGCTGCCATAGCATGGCTGCTAACAGACGAGTGGCGTAGGTCCAAACTGGGATCTGAACCCCAGGCCACCAAAGCAGAGTGGACCAAACTTAACCACTAGGCCACTGGGGCTGGCCCATCCCTTGGATATCTTTTGAGGATATCGCCTCAAACTCAACATGTTAAAAAAGTTCTCAACCTCTTCTCAGCCGTCCAGTACTGCTTGTTACATTAGAGCCACCACCATTCGTGCATTATACAGCCAGCAACCTGCAATCTGCCTTTTCACCTCTTTTCCTCACTGCCCTTTTCTAACCCGTCACAAACTCCTGTCAAATCCACCTCCTTAATACCCCTTCAGTGATTCCACCCCCCTCACTTGATTTCCTCTCTTCCCTTCCCCAGCCCCACCACAGCCACTTCCTGCGGTTAAATCACTCTGACCAGCTTCATTCCAGAAAGGCAGAACAGTCAAGTCACGGCTTGTGCATCTTGCAACTGCAGTTAAACTTTCTACCCCGCCTTGTCCCGTGCGGCCCACATCACACGGTCCTCGAGGCCCAGGTCAGTTTTGGAGCACCAAGGACATCCATTTCCTGAGCCACAGAGCCAAATCCTCACCTCGGAACCACAGCTACCCCGACAAAGCTTTTCACGCCCAGAGGTCCCCACCAGGTGACATCTAGTTCTCCATAATTTAATCCCTATCTGTGCTCTGCTCAGTCCTGAGGCGGTGTGAGCGTCAGCCAGAAACAAGCATCATCTGGGCTGTGGTTCCCACGATGCCAACACAACGCCTGACGCCGCCATAAATCAAGTCACGGGGACACAAAACACATGCCAGGGAGACACAAGCAACCGTGAACAGTGGTCACTCTGAGGAGCAGCCCGGAGGATCAGGACTTGCACTTTTCACTCTATATCCGTCAGTTCTGCTTTAATTTTTTGATAGAGTATGTTAAAAAGTCAGCTTTTAAAAATAAACCCAAAAGTAAAATCAAGTCAGTGAAAGTTACGTCTGTTCATCTTAATTACGTGTACCATTTGCTGACACTTTCTACTTTTTGATGGGTTATCACACTTGCTTCCTCAACCTTTGAAAACCAAGGCCAAAAAACGTTTTTCATGGACAAATTGGGAGCAAGACAATTGTTCAGTATATTACTATCTGCAGGAAAGCCACCACAAAGGACTATATATTTTTAATAAACAATCTAGCATGCATATTTTTCTCCAGGCACCATGTTTTGATTCCTGAGTCTGTAGCTGGCAATGCTGGAAGGTGGATTAGTCACAAAAAGCCCCAGAATCTGGATTTACCTACAGTGTTCAGAACTGAAGGGTGCCAAAGCATATTTTTAAAACAATGAGTTCATGAGGGGCCACAAAGACATAAAATATACTATGTAATGGAAAATAGATTATACACAACCTTTGTGCCATAGAATTTGTTTCCATATTGAAACTTACTATTCAACGTCTTAGACTGATTATTCTAAGTGAATGAGACACGAATGGCTGACTGATTGGTTGGTTGATACACAAAAGATAGTTACAAGGAAGGATGGAAAAACAAAATGATAGGTAGGTAAACGGATAGATGAATAGGCAGACGGGTAGAGATGACAGACAGAACTAAGAGAGAGAGAAAAATGGACAGGTCAGCGCTTCTCAAACTCTCTGTGGTAAAGGACCAGTGTTCTCATTTTCATCTGTCCAGAGCAGTACCTGGTCCTCCTGTGGATGGCTTGTAAGTAGCTCGGGCCACATGCGACTCACCACACAAGTCTGGCACACACAAACTGCCCTATTCCATGAGACAGTCCCACTGATCATGCACTTAGATGTCACAGCAATGCCATTTTGCTCTAAAAGTTTCTAAACCCTCTGATTCCAGGTCCTCGTGGGCCAGTTACACTTGCACGCTGGCGTCAGTCCACAGGCCACACCTTGAGTACCACTAAGATACAGGATCAGCTACTTCACACTGGTATACCACTCATTCTGATTGGCTGAGCATCCATCGACCTGGCCAGCGCAGTTGCCAGACCATGTATCACCCTTGTATAAGAAGGGTGGGAATAGCGATTAACAGGAAGAACAGTAGATGATAGACAAATTAGATAACAGACAAGCGAGACTGACAATAAATTAGATAGGAGCCAGAGAGCTGCTCTTTGTGCAAAGAACATCTCTGGATAAAGTATTAACAATGGTTCACTCCAAATAGGCATCCAGGGAGGATCAGAAGATTTTATTTTCCATTTCCCTCTCTCCAGTAGCGTTTGAGCACATATTGTTGTCATAATTACAAAGAGAAAGTCAGAAACAATCCAAATGTCCATCAATTTGGACAAATTGGAGATGAGTTAAATAATTTTAGAGTCCATCCACACAATGGAATAGTATATTGTCCTTAGAGAAATAAAGCAGATATTTATGTACAGAAGAGGAATGAACACCAAGATACGCTAAGTGAAAACAGGAAGACGCAGAAGAGCGGGGACCATGTGTACTGTAGTGAAAACGGCCCAGGCGGGCAGACATTTAACTTTACATACACAGGCATGCTTGGACACACACAGAGTGTCTCTGGAAAGACAAAAGAGGGGACCAGAGGACCAGGGGAGGGTGAAAGCGAGACTTCTCATAGCATATGCTTTGGTACTATTTGAATTTTTTGTCATCTACATGTACGTATTACTTATTCAAAAAAATTTTTTGTTTTAATTAAAGAAGTCTTCTGAAAACATTAACATGTGATTCAACATTGTGACTTAGTGCGAAAAGGCTCTCAATGGGCTTCACTGAAAGTCTAGAAAGTCTGAGAAACTCCCTGAGGAGGGGGCCACCGGCTGCTCGGGCCGGGCATCCTCAGGGGACAGGGCCCAGGTGGGCCCTGGTGGGATAAGTGTGGTCCCAGAATCTCAGTTCCGTCTGTGCCCAGTTGATCAGCCTCAGAGCAACTGAGAAACCATCTGAAACCACAAGAGAGTATTCTGGGAACAACCAGACCCACAAGCTGTTCCTTCACAAGCAGAAACGGCGGGTGCAGTGGGGGTGGGTCTGAGCCAAGGGCAGTCTCGTATCCTACCAACGGAGAAAGTGAAGACCACCCACTCTCGTGGAGCTACCTGTGCTAAACTACATGTATAAGACATGGGTGGATCGACGGACGGAGGAGTTGCTGTGAGAGGCTCTAACATTTCAGAATCTTAAGTTAGTGTAAAATGCTTACTTCCCTAAACAACTAGCAAGATCTCAACATAGGGGACAATGGTGGGGTCTTATACTACATGCAGATAAAGCTAAGACTGGTCTGTCTCAAAGTTAAGGGGTGAGGAACATGACGTTTGCTAGCGAAAGGTCAGCATGCCCATCCTAGCTGAGGTTCCGAAACCTCCATGGGACACACACTCATCCACCAACCAACACTCACCTTTTAACCCAAGTCCGGCCGGGTCCTTCTTGGCCTCTAAAACACACTGCCAGCATTTCTGCCTCTGTACTTCTCTTCCTCGCCCCTTTCCTCGAAGCCCTCTTTGCTCACCTCCCCACGTTCTTCCCTTTGTCACAACTCCATTTATGTCCGACCACCTCGCAGAGACTTCTTGGAACACCCACCCTTCATCCATCTTCCTGCCCACCGCCTTCAGTCGTGGAGCCAAGATCCTAACTCAGTGTGAGGGGCACAGACATGACGGATTACATTTCCAACCACAGCAGAGTCCCATGAGGAACTCCAGTCCATGAGCTTGTGATGCAAACAGGTGAAAGGAAAGATGACAGGATTCCTTCCTTATCAGGCACCACTGTGTGCCAGGTAGGACAAGCAAGACCAGCGTCAGTCCTGCCCTCATGGAGGTTACAGTAGAGGGCGAAGGAGAAAACTTAAACAGAAGGAGGCAGCAGTGCTCGCTGGGCCCACAGAGAGGCCAGGGGAGAGCCCAGCAGGGGCACCTGAGCCGGGTCGGGGCTGGGGGTGAGGGAAGCCTTCCTGCGGGGTTGGCATTACCCTGATGCCTGAAGGGACAAAGCAGAGAAATCATGGCGCTGCCCTGCAGCCTAGTGGTTAAGTTGGGGGCCCTCCGCTTCGGTGACCCGGTTCCATTCCCAGTGTGGACCTACACTACTCACGGGCTGCCGTGCTGTGGCTGCAACCCACATACAAAATAGAGGAAGACTGGACAGATGTTAGCTCAGGGCGAATCTCCCTCAAACAAAAAGAGGAAGATTGGCAACAGATGTTAGCTCAGGGCAAATCTTCTTCAGCAAAAAAAAATAAAAAATAAAAAGTAGAGAAATCATGATTTGGGCCTGGTAACAGCTTGTGCAAAGTTCCCGAGGCCAGAAGGAGCAGAGCCAACAGTTCCAGGTGCCCCCACCCCGTAGACCTCACTGGAGCCTCTGAGCCTGCTGTGCGGTGGGCAGGCTCGCTGGTCCAGCTGCTCTTCTGGTCCCTGGCCACACAGCCGCTCAGGGCGGACACCTGCAGCACGCTCCTCCCCCACGCCAGGGCCAGCTCCCCGGAGGAGCCCAGTGCCTCACAGCTGTAAATGTAAGAACAGCTACAGATCCTTTAGGTGGCACGAAGCAGGGCCCTGGGAGCTCTCGGCCCCCTCGCCGTCTCCACCAGGAATAATATCAGCAAACAACAAACACTCCGCGGTGCCCACTGTGCCAGACACAGCCCTAGCCCTCGGCACACAGCACACCCTCATTTCACCTCCTCAACCTCGCAGAACAGGGCGCACAATTTTCCCTTTCTTACTTGTCATCCGCTGCGCCCAGACGGAACGTTAAATAAAGCCACAAGCCCAGGAAGGAGCAGGCACATGAAGAACAAGTGGAGGAAATCCCTATGGCCGAAGATTTGCCAGAGCCTGCTTCTCACGCTGAGGCGGCTCGTACGGAGAGCTCTTGGTTAAGGTTTTAGCAATTACTGTGCAGGTCGTTCCTAAAGAAAATAACCCAGAACAAGAAAAGTACGCGCAGCTCCCAAAGGGCATCCCTTTAGTAACGTGAGCTCCAGGCTTCAGTTACGAGCTGCGGCGAAGAGCTGCCCCCCGCCCCCACGCCCACCCAAACCCAGCACCCATCTCCGCTGGCTTCTTTGCCTTCCTTCTCCTGCGGTTTTTACAACTCCCCACCACCACCACATTTTAAAATACATGTATGTTTACCGTAGGACATTTGGAACATACAGAAGGCAGAAAGTAGACAAGAAAAATCATCTATAATCCCAGAAACGACCATGTACCCTCTCTCTCACACACACACACACTTTTTAAAATAAAATCAGGATTATGATAGTACCACCCTGTACTGTAATTGTTGAATTTCTTGTGTTATATCCCACTTGTCTGATATTTAGGGCCATTCCTTCGCTCTAAGCATTGGCAAATGACTATTAAATCAAGAAATATAAATGAAAATATAACATATACACAAAGCACACTGAAAAGAAAAACTATAACTCAATGCAAACATGAAACTCTCAACTCTAAGGATAACAGGTCACAAAAAGGTTTCCCAGAGCGTGGTCCACAGAACACTCCTGAGTGGATGTTACGTAATACATGATACATGGAATAAAAATGTTCAAAAACCATTTGTGAAATACTGGCTTAAACAAAAATAAACTAGTTTTTTTAATAAGTCATTTTGGAGTGTTTAATGTATATTGTGAAATTCCAAGGAAGACAGAGCGTACAACATAGCCCAAACCTATTGGTCCAGGAACCCTTTGTTCACAAAGCATCTGAATGGACTAGGGTTCCAAAGAATACACTTTGGGAAACACTGCTCTACTGATCTCTCAATGCACTGAAGCACTCTCGGCGCCCACAGACCAGCGGAAGGACCGTCCCCGCAGAACGGGCCCCGACAGGAAGTTAATTATACTTTAGTCCTTGGTCTTCCAAATCACCCTTTAAAAGAAAAACTGGGGGCCAGCCCCGGGGCGCAGCAGTTAAGTTCACATGTTCCGCTTCTCCACGGCCCGGGGTTCGCCAGTTTGGATCCCGGGTGCGGACATGGCCCCACTTGGCAAAAAAGCCATGCTGTGGTAGGCATCCCACATATAAAGTAGAGGAAGATGGGCACGGATGTTAGCTCAGGGCCAGGCTTCCTCAGCAAAAAGAGGAGGATTGGCAGATGTTAGCTCAGGGCTAATCTTCCTCAAAAAAAAAAATAAGAAAAAAGAAAAGAAAAACTGTCCTCTGGATTGGTTGATCCTTTTACTTGCACCATGCTCTCCTGTGGTTAGCTATTTAACTGAGAGAGGGAGGAAAGGAGAGGGTGACATATAAGGCTGTAATTCCTACAAGTCTTAACTGGTCAAAAACAAAAACTGAGACTCAATGCTGTCTTCAACCTCTAAGCAATTTATTTCTAATCAATTTCCACAATTATAAAAGCAACGGGAAGCAACTTGGCTCTTTTCCCTCTAAACTACTTGACTAATGTTATCTAATTAACCCTCTCAACAAGTCCTCAGCAACGTCCCCAATCCTGACATAAACTAGGTCTCCCGCCCTCCAGGCCACATCTGTGTGCCCTGTAAAATGGCATGGATTTCTTAACAGTGGGCATCTCCATGAGAGGATCATACACACTAGCAGCCTCCCCACGCCTGTTTGTTTCTCTGTCGCATCCTCTCGCTCTCCAGCACGGAGAGCTCCAAATGTGCTCTCCCAGCCTGAGTTCAGAAGCACACTCTAATGCTCCATCCGCCACTCCAGAGTTATCTGGTCACCAAGGATACCTAATTACAGGGCCTAATTACGGGCACGTAATTGGCATGAGGCAGCACGGCGCAAGGGCAGGAGCAAAGGTTTCAGAATCACACCATCCTGATCCCATCCCTGCCACTCACCTGCGATGTGACCCTCGGCCATTTACTCAACCTCATGGGGCCTCAGTTTCCTCAACAGGAAAACGAGATAATAACATGTACCTGTTCACAGGGGCACTGTGAGGGTTGTAACAAAGACTCTGTGTGAAAGCATCTAGGTATGGGAGAAGCTTCCGTACACAAGTGTCGGGAGCGTGCTCCCGTGATTCTGGTGCCGTGTCTCCGGGAAGCCCGGGCTCAGCTCCCTGCCTCATCTGGCATAGAGCAGCTCATCAAGAATGCCGACTACTCACCTCTCCCCATTTCTCAATCCCATCTCCCCTCCAACCCCCACCCCACACACAAAATCGGCCCCACCAGTAGCTATAAGCCAGATTCCAAAAAACGAAAAACAGACCCTCCTCAGAACAGGCTGGGTATCCTCTGCCCAAGACGCTGAAAGGAAAGGGCACCCATGGGGGCATCCTATTTAGGTGTTTTAACAGGAAAATTGACTCTCGGTCCCTATTTTAAATTTTAAAAACTGGCTTTCAACTCAAGATCTAGGTTGTCACTCGGAGCCATACCTATAACGGAGAGTCAAAAGCAGCTTATCCTTCTGCCAGGGTTTCTGTATCTGTTTTCAGCCAGGTAGATGTGTGTGGAGACAGGCAAGGGAAGGCAAGAACAAACTTGTACAGAAAGTCCACATGTGCCAGATACTTCAAATATGTTATCAGATCTAACCTTTCAAAATACCATGAAATAGGTATTACTATCCTCATTTGACAGACCAGGAAACTGAGGCAGCAGGCACTATTTTTTGAAAGACAAAAGACTCTTCATGAAAACAACTACGTTGTATTGTAAACAGAAAAAATAAGCTGGGAAAAATAAAATCTTTAAAAAAATTTTAAAAATAAGTCAGAGTCATTTTTTTAAGAAAATTTATTTGGGGCCAGGCCCATGGCCGAATGGTTAAGTTCATGTGCTCTGCTTCGGCAGCCCGGGGTTTCACCAGTTCAAATCCTGGGCACAGATATGGCACTGCTCATCAAGCCATGCTGAGGTGGTGTCCCACATACCACAACTAGAAGGACCCACAACTAAAAATACACAACTATGTACCAGGGTGCTTGGGAGAAAAAGGAAAAATAAAATCTTTAAAGAGAAAAAAGAAAGAAAATATATTTAAAACTTTTAAAATAAATATTTTCAAATTGAAAAGGATTTGAAAAATTTAGCTCCCACAAACATTTCTGAAGAAGTTACTCAAGCATGTATTCCAGCAAAACAAGGGCATAAACGAAAAAAGAGGAAGACATGGGAAAAAGAAACAGCACTTCCAGGTATGGAAAGAAGTAAAGAGAAGTCCCAAGACGACACCTCTCTTGTAGGCCTAGAGAGCAATCAGAATCCAGAATGGCACAGAAAGATGGAGGGATCTGGGCATAAATGCTCAGGGAAAGGAGACTTGATAGAACCATGGGATTAAGAGCCTAGAAAATTCTGAGATCATAATAAAAGCAAGTAATGTGTAAACATATAAAAAGGCAATTAGAAATACTAGAAGAAAATATTTTAAAAAGTCAAGGTCCAAATATGAAGAAACTAAAAGGTGACACAAATTTCAACAACCGATGAGAGTAAAAAGAATCCGTTTTGACTTCAGTTTAGGACAAGGAGTCCCGACACCAGGCCCAGAGGGCAAGTCTAAAATCCAATCTCAATGCACAAGGCAATGAACCATATGTACAGAATTGTAACCAATGTAAATGCTGCCTACAGATTTTCAACTTTAAGAATAATTTATGAATAAAAAGGTCAATTTGGGGGCAAAGCACAAAACCTTTACCAGCTATAGGTTCGGAGCTTTGGAACGTTAAGTTGCCGTTGACAAAAATCGAATTACAGAAGTGGTAGGCCCCAAAGCTCCTGGACTCACGACGTGGAGCATCAAGAGATATTGTCAACGTCGACCAAAAATCACACAGGTGGCCAAACAGACAAACTAAAAATAACATCAATATCGAATTGGGGAGAGGAAGGAAAAAAACTGTTTAAGGAGTGACATTCTGACTTTCATATCGGGAGGTAAAAAGTTGATAAGTCAAAAAATAGCGGTAAAAGCATATTACATAGGGTTACGGAGGAGCCAATCTAATAATTAAACACAGAAACAGTTAAAAACAATTAAAAGGTTCCCACTGTCAGCCTTGACCAGGTAAAGGAAACCATCGTTTTTCGACAAAAGTCCTTCTGTACTATTGGATTTGTTACCAAGTATATAGATAACTCTGACAAAAATAATTTTCCACCACACATTTCAGAAAAGGCAAAACACTACATTATTACTAAAAATTGGGAGTGGCAGGCAAATGTTATAACCAGAATTGTATTTAAGAGTGGGGATAAAATTTTTTTTCTTATAGAATATGTTAGTCAAATAAAGTTTGTCTACAAGAAAGGAAAATTCTAATGAAGCCAGATCATTTTCTTCTTTACAGTTCTCTGTTTTCTGGTTTAAGAAACACGTATTCCATTTATAACCAGAAATTCTTTTAAATTTTAACGTGATCCATGTTGAAAGTCAGCATACCAGGTTGCCAAGAGGGCAACAGCGACACAGCCCTGCCCGACCGACGAGCAGCTCTGCAGGCGGGCAGGAACCAGGTCATGGTCCTCAGGGGCCCTGTTTCCCAATCAACCCCATCCTCCATTGTTACACGCTACCCTGAAGGACCGCCAACACCAGCGAAGGTGTGGACGCTCAGGGAAGGTGACCTTCTCGAGGCACCAGAAAGTGATTACCTCATACAGCCAGGAACAATCTTACCCAGAACAATGACAAAAAGCTTTTAAAGCTTCTTAGACGCCCAGGCTTTGTTTCCCATAAAGCTCATTGTTCAGCTGGGGGAGTGACAAGGGGATAAAGGTGGGAGTGGTGACAACGGAAAACTGTTCCTTAAGTAGATGGCGACAGATTCAAGCTGCCATCCAGGGCCCACCCTTAAATAACCACATGACGTTCCCAGAGTCACATCGTCATCACCCTTCCCTGCCTCAGTCTGCTAGCCAAAAAAACGAAACAAAAAACCCTGACACTTGTCAATTCTAAAATACTTTGATTTCCGATTTATAAAACCCCCAACTCCTGACAGAATCAAGAATAGGATTCTACTGCTAGCCCGATTTCACAGATGACGGAGCAAAGCAATGGGCAGATTTTATGAAAATTAATTCAGGGTCAGTTGCCATCATTTTTCAAGCATCTACTTAATCCACCAAAATACAACGCCTTGTGAGGCTGTGTGACACAGTGTGACATACAACAACTGCCTTATCCCAACTTTAAAGGAAGCTCCAAAAGAAACTCAGAGGAGAGAGGCAGATTGTTTATCTTGAAAGACAATAGCCACGATGACTTAATTTCTTAAATTCCCTTAGCTACTTAGTCAAAAAGTTTCCAGAGACAGCATCACATCAGGCTAGCCTAGTACCTACACGTTTTTCCAGCTGTCCTCTTCGCTGAGGATCCCACACAAGATGCAGATGCGCTCGCCTTTGGGTTGGGGACTGTCTGTGGCGGGCGATGCGCAGATGGCTCAGAGCAACCTTCTCGAAACCCCAAGGCTAACTTCCATTTTTGCCCTACTTCCAGGAACTTAGTTCTGAGCTCCTCCAATCATTCAAAACATGGGCATAAAAGGGAATTTTTTTGTTTTGCTTTTGCTTGGGGCTCTTTTCTCCTAGCTTTCCTCGGATGTTAGACAAGTCTAGCTCTTATTTCATACTTTTAATAACCACAGTATCCTGATCAAATACGTATATATTTGTGTGTGTATATTCATAAACACAATTCAAGAATCATTTGGGACCAAAAAAGATCCCCCCCAAATTATTGTAAACTACTGGGTCTTTTTCTATTTGTGTTTATTACTAAGTCCATTTCTATAAAAGCCACAAGAAAATATTCAAAATTGTATTTACCTAAGTAAACAATACAAGATGCTAGCTGTTTTGGACCTTTATGTACTATAGAAACTAATGTCATCCTTTAAAACAATATCATCACATTTAGGAAAATCTCATGTTATTACATCACATACTTGAGTTCCACCAGCCATCTGGAAGTCAAAGCACCGAGTACGCGTCCACACTATCGCTCCGTAACCGAGAGAAGACCAGTCGTGGAATAAAATGACCATCGAGTCTGTTTCAGGACACGAGCTTCCCAGCATGGCACCAACACCAGAAACAAGATACAGAACTCCTCCTTGCACGAGATGTCAACAGCTTTGGGATGGGGAAGGAATCATTGGTCAGCAGCATGAGTCAAAGAGCTGGCTATCATAAACATCATCCACCACTGTGTACTCATCATTAGGGCCCCTCAGAGCAATCAACGTATCAAATACTAGTGCCAAAGAAAGCCTGGATTACGTTTCAAAAATAGCACAGAACTTCTTAACACAACTTCTAAACTAAGGCTACTCCATCCAAGAAATATGGGCTTTAACATAAATTCTAAGGCAGCTGCTGAGGAGAGGAGCTTCCCTGTGTGGTGGCCACCGGTCAGCGCTGGCAATCCTGAACCCAGTGGTCCAGCGGGCACAACTTCCATCTAGGCCATCAACAGCCTGACCCTCGTGACCTCACTGGTCACATTTCAAGTTCCGGCTTGGTTTCTCCTCCGGAATATAATTATCTTAGGGTACCACAACTGAAACAATCTTCTTTATGTCTGTGAAGGTATTTTCCCATACCGTCCAATTCAAATCTAATGTAAAACTCGTTAAATCAAAAAGCCAGAACACACGCAAAGAGAAGAATGACCAGCAGGCTCCTGATCCCACGGAAGTTCAGGTTACCAAGTGAGACATCATGGAACTCCTGACCCAATTTCCACACAATTATTTGTCCAGCCCACAACCTCACCACGCAGTTGCTAATTACATCACTGCGCGCGTGTGGCCATCACGTCACCCAGCGGGAGCAGTAAGGCCTACAGGCAGGGTTCAGTTTTCCAGCTTGCTTTTCCCAAGAACAGAGAGGCTGCGGACCACCTACATTACCAGGAGTCACTCTCCTCCCAGGCCTCGGAACTCTGCTTTCATTTGTCTCGGCGTCACATCCCAATGGGCCAGGCTCTGGGGTATCAGGCTTAGAGCGGGCTCGGCAGGGCGAGGATTTTTTGCCCAGGAGTCTGTATCCATACTCCAGACTCAGGGTAAAGTCACCTATGCGTTTCATAAGAATCCTCCAGAAACTTTTTTTTCCTCCTACCTCTAGGAGTTTCCACATCCCCTGCAAGAACCTCCTCAAACTCTCTGTTTCTGATCCCTTACAATTCCAACACCCAGAGACTCACTCCCAGCTCCCAGATCTTTGGGAAAGAACCGAGAAAAGACACACACCATCTCACTCACACACACGCGCACCCACAGGAACCAGCGCGCGCGCCCTGGGCATGGTCACTCTGCGCCCCCCGGGGTCCGGGCTGACTTACTTGAGGAAGTACCTCTGGCCAGTGGCCGTGAAGGTCATCTCCCAGCCTGGGGGCAGCGGCAGCTCGTCGGTCACGTCGTAGGACTGCTGGCGGAGGTGCGCGTGCTGCTGCGCGGGGCTGGCCGCCGCGCCCGCGCCGGTGCCCAGCTGCAGGGACGCGGGCGACGAGTGCGAGCGGACGTGCTGGGCGCCGCCGGCCAGCCGGGGTCCCGGGTGGCCCCCGGACGAGTCGGTGCTCGACTGGCGCGAGTGCGAGCCGGAGTCAGGCTCCTTAAAGAAGGACTCGGGCAGGATCTTCTTGCGCCACGAGCTGGGCTTGGGGTTCATGACCGAGTTGAAGAGGGCTTCGAGGTCCGTGTCGAGGTCCTGCGTGACGTGGATCACTTGCTGCCCGGGCGGCGGGAGCGGCGGAGGCGCCGAGGCCGGATTCATCTTCTGCAAGGAGAAAGGAGGTCGGGTCGGCCTTTTACTTAAAGTCGAAGGAGGGGTCCAGGGGGAGACGAGAGAGAAAAGAAAAAGAGGAGACGGATAGGTGTGCGCCTGGGGATCGCAGACGCTCAGCAGTCAGACCAGGCGGATGGGGGAGGGGTCCCTCCTGGCCTCGAGAATTATGCAACTTTCTTGAAGCCAAGGAGTTACGGGGGGGGGGGGCGGGGAGGAAGGGAGGAGGGGAGGGGGTAACTGTACTCGCGACGTTGCTGAACTGCTGGTGGCAAAGGACAGGTCGCAACTTTCCACGGCAGGCAGCCCCCCAAAGAAGTCGCCACCCGAGCCCGTCCGCGACCCCTCGCGTCCGGAGGCCCGAGGCCGGGCGCCCGGGGAGGGGCGGGGGAGCGCGCCCCGCCGGCGGGCACTACCTGGGCGCGCAGCGAAGCCGAGTCGGGGCGTGCGGCGGCCGCGTCCCGCCCGAACTCGCCGTCGGGCCTGGGTCGCTCCGGCGCGTGCGAGCGCGCAGGGCTGGAGCCGCGGCCCGGCTGGCAGATCCCGAGCCGACGCGGTGCCTGGCAGCCGAGGGGCTTCGGCTCTCACATCCCCCGGCCCGGCCCCGGGCGTTCGCGCTCCGCGGCAAGGAGGCGGAGGAGAAGCAGACAGAGCGCGGCCGCCGCGGCTCCCGACTGTCCCATAAACAAAGTTTGGAGCAAACTCCCACTCCCAGGAAAGAGGCGGGCCCGAAAGCCGAGCTGTTGAATTATGCATGACCTCCGAGTCCGGGGCCTGCCCGCCCCCGCTCGCCCCTCCCCTTCACCTCCTCCCGGCGCCCCCCCTACCCGCCCCCGTCTCTCCTGGTCCCCCTGTCCCCGCCCGGGCTGCAGAAGCCCCTCAGCATGCTGGCCACTTGGCGGGGTCGCAGGAGTCAGGAACCCCCACCCTCTCCGGGGCGCGCGGAGCTCTCCCGCGGAGCCCCGGACCCGCATTCCTTTGGGTTTACCACGGACTCGGGGCGGGGTCAAAGGGAAAGTGGCCCGAGCCAGTTTAATCAAGGGCTTGTGGACCGAAACCAAGGCTGGGGGCGGCGGAGGGCGCGCGGCGCGGCCCCGGCGAGGAACGGCCGCTCGTGGGCGCCGCGCCCTTCGTGGGGCCGGGAGCGCCCGGAGCCCCGCGCTGCTCCGCCGTGCTGCCCGAGGGCGGGCCCGGGGCGCCCCGCGCGGGAGACCCCGCCGGGGCCGGCCTTGCCGCGGGAGGCTGCTGAGCGCTTGTGACCATATTTGGTCTGGCGAGGAGGCATCTTGGCTGTTTGGCTTTCAATTGTCTGCTGGAGCGCAGACGGTGCCCAGAAAGTGCCTCTGTCGCCTGCGATGCGGCTTCGCCGCCGGGTGCGCTGTAAACACACTACCTTCAAACCGTTCGTAAATCCTGAGTTTCCTCTCGGGGGTGACTCAGGTCACCAGGGACTGAGCAGAAACCTGGTCAAAGCTGGTGCTGGAAAGGGAGAGCAACCGCGCTCCCCCTCCCCCGCGACATCCGCGCGGGTAGTGGGAGGATTGGAATGTCCCTCACGCCCTCCAGAGAGCCTGGAGCCGGGATGGAGCCTAAGCAGGTGGCTGGGAGTAGAGAGGGTGCGCCAGTGACCCGGAAAAAACCGCCCCCCTCCCACCGACTGGATCTAGGCAGGGGTGGAGACCCCCTGCCCCTAGATGTAACCTGGAAAGACAGCTGCGGGAAGTAGGAGGCGGCCTTGCCCTCCGGAGCAGCTCGGTTCCTTCTTTCCCTTGTCCCCCAGTGGCGGGGGAACAAGAGATAGTGGCAGCGAGGTAAGTCAGGCTTCAGAAAGCCCCTATAGGGGCCCACCCCATTTGATTCAAATAGAAGTTTATGAAGTAAGGCAAATGAGGCCATGTATGCAAAGCACTTGGAACGGCCTACATAGCTGTTTGTTAGATAAAATAGAATTGTAGCAAGTGCAGGTATTATGCCTCAACATTTTTATGAGGGTGAAAGAAAGTCAAAGGTAAAATCTGGAGTTGCCTTGAATGAGAAAAGTTTACAGGAGCGACAAGGCCACCCCATAGTTTTGCCTTGGAAAAGATGGGAGTCTTAGGGGGCGACTCCCTGAATGGCTGCATCCCTGTCACTGCCCAAAATAGAGCAGAGCCCCCCAAACTGAGACTACCACCCCCACATCGTCTACTTGAGGATGGGCTCTGCCCACAGGAAGCCAGGGCTGCCTTAGAGGAAGAAAGCCACACAGATCACCTTCAAAGATGAGCAGACCGAGCGAGGCTCCTTCCAGATGACTCTGGAGCCCGTTTCCCATGCAGCAAGTCCTCTGCCCACAGGACCTGCAGCGGGAGGGGGAAGCTACCACAGGTCACTGCACATGAAATAGCATCTTTGCAAGCTGTCATCAGAAGCCACCACAGTTGCGACAATGGGGAAATTAGCTATGGAACTAGAGGAAGTGACGGGGACCAAATGGTTAGTAATTCAGAAGCCACAAGGCTGACGTGATGATTGAAGGATGGAAACTTGAGGCCAGCCCCAGGCCAGGAAGGTCCTCACCCAAGGAGGAAGGTCCTGCTTTGTAAAGAGTACCTCGCTGCTACAAGAGAAGAAAAGGCTGAGGGAACCGTGGTGCTAAGCAGCCAATGAGGATCAGGGCTGGGATTGGCTGGGCAAGGATGCCATCTTCATTCCTTGTCAAGCTTCAAGAAATGATCGTGGAGGACACAGGAGTTGATACCTGAAATGGAAATTGCCCTGATCATGGGATAACTCAAAGGGAAAACCCACAGTTCCCAATCAGCCTGTAAGATGTGGTAGTGGACGATTGAAGAGATTTGCTTCCATCCTTTGAACAATAGCTTCAGATTCAATGACATTCGAGGTGCCTGTGTGGATCGGGTGCTGTTCATAGAAGCAGCAGGGTGTAGTGGGCAGGGGATAGTGTCTGGGGCAAAACGCCGGAGTCACCTGAGGCAAGACTTAGACTCTATTCCTGGGTTCCTCTTTTGTAAATTAATAACAGTACAGTAACAGTACCCAGCTCCCAGGATTCTAGGTTAAAACACTGTACAGATTTTCTCTGTTGACCCATGATTTAGAACGCAGCCTTCAAAGTGCCTAGCTCTACTCTGGACACTGGGCAAGTAACCTGGCCTCCCCAAACCACAGATTATTCATTTACAAACAGGAGACGATATATGGTGGTCTGTGAGACTGCTGCCCTTCGATGGACCACCCTTCCGTTAGTCGAACCCTTATGGAGTCCCTTCCGCTTAAATCTAGACTGGGCAACCGGCTTTCCTTGACCAGGAGCATGCAGGGGTGGAGCTGTGCCCGTTCCCCCACTTAAATCCTAAGAAAGTGTGGAAGCTTCTGCTTTTGTACTTTTGGGAGATCTGAGCCACTAGAAAAGAAGTCCAACCACAGGGTTGGAGAAACCACATAGAGAGGGACAAGTCCAGTCCCCAGCTGGGCTGCCAGCTGGCTGCAGACACATCAGTGGCCACCATAAAGACCAGTAGGACCACAGAGCCTAATCCGGCCTAGACTGTTTGCACTGTGAGCAACTAAAGTGAATATTGTTTTAAGCCACTAAATTTTGGAACTTTTTAAATGCAGAATGGGCATTCTAATGATTAAATAAGAAAATGCAAATAAAGTTCTTAACACAAATCCTGTTACATACTAAAGTACTCAACAAATAATGGCTGTGGTTGAAGCCTCCTGGAGACTGAAAGAATAGATAATACCTTCTATATTCCCATTTTACAGATAAGGAAACTGACCCAATGAGTTTTAAAGTATTTTCTCCAGCTATATGCAGTGAATTGGTGAAAAAACCTGGATTCAGCCCAGGGTTTGTAATCTGAAGTCCCAGTGCTTTTTCCACTCTCTCATCCTGTGTGAGCCAAGAGTTGCTCCCTGGTCCTGTGCGGTCATTGTGGATCAGTGTGCTACCTCCTGCCTGCCTATCTCATAGAGAAACTCCACGGTTGTCATAAGATAGTCAGTTGAGAGTACACTCCTGCCGATAAAGAAATCTTTCCACTCGCGAGGACTTTCCACTGGAAGTTGATGGCCTGCTCCCAAGTCCTCCCTTCAGCACACTTCCTACTGAAGACTTCCCTGAGTCGTCAGCTGCTCCTCCCTCTCTGTCCACATCAAACGAGTGGCAAGTGCTGCCGACTGATTCTTCCGTCGGGTGTCCCTTGCACCCATCCATCCTTTCCACTCCCACAACGGGACCTTATCTCAAAATGCTGGCAGTGGCCTCCTCACTGGTTTCTCCACCCCCAGTCTCTTGTTTCTGGCCTCCTCTTTTCATGATGTCATTCGCTGGCTCACAAGCTTTTAACAACTGCCCACGAGACTAAAGGTCAGAGCTGTCAATCTGGCACCCAAGGACTCCCAACCACCCGCCATCTTCATAGCTTTCTGACCTTGAGTCCTGCACAGATGTGTCCTTCATCCACTCCAGCCAGGCTCTGACCCAAGCAGATATGGCCTGCTCCTTCACTATAGCTCTTTCTTGGATCCTTGCTCCGAACTCCCCTCCATACTCCATTGTCAAGCGTTCATTAATCTCGCCCTCTTTCCCCTTAATTCCAGTTGTTCTTGTCTTTTTTCACTCCTTCGACACATAATCATACATACCACTGCGTTATATTACATTTTGACTTTTCCCTCAGTCTCTCTTGCCTCCCCCGTTGGGTTGCGAACAGCTGCAGGGCAGAAGCCTCTTTCGTTCCGCTATGGAATTGCTCCTCTGCGGCCGTAATTCTCTGTTAAGGGCACAATGACCCTGATAGGATTTTGCCCGTCCCTCTTCCAGCACCCACTGGTGTCCTCTCCACAGTTTATGAGGTATCCTCCCACCATTCACTACAATTTTGGCACCACGTATGGAGTCGAATCCTGAGCAGGACTGCAAGCTCGTTGAGGACAAGTCTAAAAGGACTTCATTTTCTTTTTGTTTTTCCCGTGCCAAACAAGGTGTTCTCCACACAGGAGTGTCTAGTACATGTGGTCACCTAGCCCAGTGGTTGTGGCCCCAACTATGTCATCTGCCATTTTTGCCTCAGGGAAGCCACAAGCTGCTTTTCGCAGCCCTGTCCCTTCGAATTGCTGACTTGGCCTGAGTGACTGATGCAGCTAAGGAGAATGGTTGGAAACTTGGTTGGGCAGGTAAATGGTAGAGGACTGTGGCCCAGAAGCCCCTCGGGCAGAACCTGCCTGGACTTGTTGAACCAGTATGGAGAAAATTCCCAGGGCAGGGTCACCATTAACAACTGAAGAGGAGCAAAACAGACAAGGACCTTGAACAGATAAGGGTTGAATAATAAAGAGTCCAGAAAACTGCTGAGTAACATTCATCTCGATTCCACAGAAGGGTAGGAGCTGACCAGTTCCTTGACCAATCAAACATGATACTTGCGTACTCGGAATTCCCCACATCAAAGCGTCTAGCACGGTGTCCAGCGTGGAGCAGGTTCACAAATGCTTAAAGCAAATCGGAGCTGCCACCCATTTTGGCATTTACTCTCCTCAGGTGCAGGTCTCACTATGAGGCTTCTCTTTGGTGTTCCTAATAAGAGCATCACCGGCATGGTCATAGGAAGGTGACTTTGGTAATGGTGATGGTGAATGGGGCTGTGTCTGCCTGGTGTTATCTGTTGCTTCAGCAATGTACTTGGACCAGAGGACAAAGGAATTTCTGAGATTTGGTGTTTACTGGAGTACTGTGAGCAAGTTGTTTATCCTTTAATATTTTCACTATTTTTTTTTGACTGTGGAAAATATTTTCAAACGGAAATAGATAATATTTTCTTAGAAAAGTACACTTTTGAAAATGCTTAACAACATAAGTGTGGTCTAGAGGTTAACCATCAGGCTGTATGGCAAAGTTGCCAAGTGCAGCATAATCTATGATAGGGGAAGGTTAGAAATTCCCTAAAATTTAACATGAGATTGGCTACCTATATCTGACCGCTTAATATAGCCAATGTAGTTTTCGGTAGCTAGCTGAAATAGTATTTATGAAGACAGTGTACCAATTTGAAAAATATATTTTTTATAATTGTTGATGAAAAAAATCCAGAAACAAATGTCTATGAGCAGCATAATTACCACTTTGTTCAAAAACATAGCGGAAAAAAGTGAATGAAAAGTAAGACGCTAAAATAATACAAAAAAAGTAAAATACCTATGTAAAAATAAAAAAGATAAATGTTTCTCTTTACGCACTTAGTTCTATGTAAATCTACAAATGTGTAACATGATGGAGAAATTGACTCTTCACCATCAGAAGCCCAAATTGTATTATTATTATCATTTTGGGTGTGATGAGAGAACTAACCAGCAGTGTTTTTGCGAAAATTTCAAGGTGCTTGGTAGTGTCCATACATTCAAGAACTATATATATAGGGGCCGGCCGGTTGGCGCAGTGGTTAAATTTGTGCACTCCCCTTTGGTGGCCTGGGGTATGCCACCGTGATCCCAGGCATGGACCTACCCACCGCATATCAAGCCATGCCGTGGCAGGTGTCCCACATATAAAGTAGAGGAAGATGGGCACGGATGTTAGCTGAGGGCCGGTCTTCCTCAGCAAGAAGAAAAAAAAGAGGAAGATTGGCAGCAGATGTTAGCTCAGGGCTAATCTTCCTTAAAAAAAAAAAAAAAAGCCACAGCAATAAAAAGAACATTTAAAAAAAAAAACAACTATATATATATTTTTTGAGTGGCCCCCGTGTGCAAGGCCAGAAGTTTCAAGCTGAGCTTGGAAGAGGTTGCCACCTGATAGGACATTCACTGGCTGACATGTCATCCAGCTCCTCCCTCTCCCCAAGTAAGTCCCAGATCTGGTTACACCAGCTGTTCAAGCCACTGCTCTTCCCGTCTTATTTGTCACGTTGACAGGAGTCAAGCGTATGCAAGCTCTACTATTCTCGCTCTGTCTCAGCATTGTCCAGGCTCAAGTGAGGCCACTTTTCCTGCCTGGTCAGGAAAGGTCAATTCGTGGTTTGGAGCCCAGGAGAAGAGCAGAGGACCAGCCGAATCTAGAGAGGGTGGAGAGAGAGCCCAGGACTCGAATTCTGCTGCACAAGAGAGCTGACGCTCTGGGCGGCAGTTCAACTCACATGGGCTTAAAAACAACAAAAGTTTCCTTTAAAAGTAGGTATTCGTAGATAATCTCAGATAAGAGGGTGAACGTCTCATGTAGTGTCTGCCTCACAAAAAATCCTAATTGGACCATGTGACTGTAGCCATTTTCACTTAGTCATAGTAATTAAAAGTTGTTAGTATTTCAATTGTCACAGTAATAGTAAATAACATTTACATAATGTTTTACAGACTACAAAACAATGTCACATGTGTAATCACACAGACTCACAGTACCTCTGTGAGAACTCGCGGGCTAGCCTTACCAGAACTCCCATTTCACAGATAAGAAAACAAAGGTTAGGGGAAGTTTGTGCCCGGTCAAAGGTCATCCACTTGTAACAAAAGAACCAGAACTCAAACCCTCTAGTGCCTCCAGGCTTTCAAATTATGTTTCTCTTACAACTTCTTAACTGAGTCAGAGTCTTAATTGCTTCCTCCTTTGTGAACATACAGAATCCTGTCTCTTCCTCAGAAAAAAAAAAGAGAGAGGAAGGATGCTGGTTATTTTTTCTCCGCTGACTTACAGTAACATTTCACAAATGCTTCGTCATCTAATGGCCATTCAACGCACTGATGCTCCTAAAATTTAAATTGAAGTTTAGTTGTCTCCTCCCTCTCATTAAATACGTGAAAACTCAAATGTGTTGGAGGTACTTAAAATGCAGTGAAACCCTGATTAGTGGAGTACTTGTGTGTATTAAAGAACCCATCTGTGATGGCAATCGCCACTAATTCATATGGAACGGCAGTCCCTATTTTTTTTTTTAAGGGTTGTCTTCCTAAAGTTATTGGTCATTTGGAACTCAGAATGTGTTTTGTTATAGAAAAAATATATTACAAATAATGGCTGGGCACCCCAGCCTACCCATCTAACTAGGGGCTCTAACAGCCCCAGATCCTTTGGAGCCCCAAAACCTCAGTCTGTCCTGATCCTCAGCTTGAGTCTTTGGAGACCCTCCGAGGACTGGTGTGGGGAAGGAGAGTGCAGAAAGCAGGCAGATTTCTTCCACAATCACAGCAAGAGGAGGTTCCTGCAGGATCAAAGTGTTTGCTGTGAACCTGGGACTACCTGAGTGGGAAATTCACATTTTCTTTCTTTATTCATTTTAATAGGCAAACTTTTTTTTTTTTTCGGTGAGGAAGATTGGCCCTGAGCTAACATCTGTTGCCAATCTTCCTCTTTTTTTCTTTTTTATTCTCCCCAAAGCCCCAGTACATAGTTGTATATCCTAGTTTTAGGTCCTTCTAGTTCTTCTACATGGGATGCCACCACAGCATGGCTTGATGAGCAGTGCATTGGTCCACATCCAGGATCCAAACCGGTGAACCCCAGGCTGCCAAAGCAAAGTGTGTGAACTAAACCACTCGGCCATGGGGCTGGCCCTGGGAAATTCACATTTTCTGTATCAGACATTCTTGAGGAGTAGGAGGAAGAGGAGTTAAGACTCCTCTTGGCTGCAAATAAAAAGTTATGTTCACTTAGGCGGGAGGAGCAGTTCCAAGGACACCCCATGGAACCCAAGGAAGTCTCCACTCCCGTCTCTCTCACACTTTTCTCTGCTTCTCTCTGCTATCTACTTCATTCTTCTGTCTGGATCCAGCTTTTTCTGCTCTTCAATCCTCGTGGCACATGGTCGTCTACACCTTACAATCTCACGTATTATATGTAGTTCCTCTTAAAAGAGAAAGGACTTTGCCTCAGGTCTAAATTCCCAGGCAGAGGTCTCCGATTGGTTTAGCTTGACTTGGGCGTTCACCTTTGGACCAACCACCTTTATGATGGGAAAAGAGGGAGAGCCCGGTCCAGGGTAAGCTCACTGAGCGGGACCCTGAAGGGAGGGCGGGAAGCTTCGGGAAAGAGGGCCCAGTCAGGGAACCCAGAGATGGAGGAGCTACTGGTGTTCGTGTGCTTGGCGTTTCTTTGCATGGACACAAGTCTTTTAGCCATTTGCCTTTTAGAAATAGATCATTAACAAACTACTTGGAGGCGTCACCTGATGCTGTTGTTGCAATTGTAGGACTCCAAGGGCCCTGACTGAGGGGCTGCCCGTCGTCGTTCTCCTACAGCATCAGCTCCTATTTTTAGGGCAAAGATTTCAGGCAAGAGACATTTTATTGTTCATTCTGTGTATTTCCTCCCACCTGACATCATTTTTGTATTTCACAGGAGGGAAAAGAATCTGAAGATATTTGAAAAGAGACTTAAAACTAAAATGCCAAAGGAAAAGTGAATGAGAAGATTCCTGAGATGTAGCTTACCATCTTACTAAAAAATTACTAAAAATACTGTAACTAGTGTCTATGAAAGTGTCGGTCAAGGCTCTTCCTGGTACAGATGGCACGGCCAGGAGTTCAGCGTCGGAGATGATCATATAATTCAGTCTGGCTAGTTGGCATTGCGTCTATAAAAATAAAACTAGTTAATGGCTTCAAGGAAAAACGCTTCTCGAGTTTTAGTCGCTCACTTCTCTTGTAACTGTTGAAAGACTGCCTTATTCAAAAAAAAAAAAAAAAACAGACTGCCTTATTCAATTAAATATGGCGTCTTGTTCCTTTCAGTGAGGAAGGAGAGAGTTCTCTGATGCTGATTTAAATACCCCTGGGTGAGAAATCTCTCTTCTCTCTGCCCTGGGGACGGGTGTACTGAAGTGCGCAAGGGCTGGTGCTCGTTACTTCACGTCACAAGCCTGCGTCTCAGTTAGAAGTGATGGATCCGGTGCTTCAAACAGTTATCACCAACAGAGGGGGAACTGTTTGATGAATTCTCTGACAACTCTGGAGCAATAGTTACATCAGTTCCTCCACATAAGTTCTCTTAGACTCTCTGCTCACAAAAAACCTCACATGGGTTTCAAAACTTTGTGTGTGAGTGTTTGAACACTCCCACAAAGAGACTTCCGAGAAAGAAGCCCCAGTCTGTTTAGCTGGAAGGACCGACGTAATCTGGCGGTAAGTCTCATCCTTGCTAATGGATCCTCCCTTAGACTCTCTGGGCAGCTTGGCCAAAGGCGTTTGGAAGCCGAACTTCACAGCCTCCACCGCAGGCCGCTGGCACGCGAGAGACCCAGCCCGCTCTTCCTCCCGTCAGCGAAGGCCTTTGCACAGTCTCCGTTTTTACCTTCACTCAGCCTTTTCTATTTCCCCACAGCCTGAAGCGGGGGGAGGTTTGTAGGAGAGTCAATAAGAACCCCACATGTCGTGTTTTCCTACCCAGACTTATTTGCTTGCAAGGGAACCTCCTCAGTGGCCACCACATCCCCCCGAGGAAGATGCCCACTCAGTTTACTCCTGTGCTCCATGAAGCTGCAGCTTGGGCCGCATCATGAGCGGGTCTGGGAACAAGACTGCTCTTTCTGTCCGTTGTCACACATCCGTCTGAACTCAAAAGGGCCTCCCTTAAACCAGGAATTTCTATTCTTCTGGAAACGTCTTTCTTTTGCATTTGCAGTGCTGTGGTTTAAAGGTGACAAACAGCGTGCCTACCACTAAAGTCCAGCAGGCGGGCGGGCGGGAGGGACCCAGAGAGGAAGGCCTGGAAAACTTGGAAGGTGAGCCTGCGCTTCTGCAAACACACAGACTGGAGCTCTGTTTCCTTGGTACAAGTTCTAGAAGACACAGACACATCCTGTAACTCCTCTGCAGAGCTGAATTACAGTAAATGGGCCAGCACAGGTACCTGTACTTATGAGGTAGGTGTCTGTTTAACCTTCCGTGTTCAAACTCTCCATCAAGAAAAAGAAAAATTAAGAAAGGAGACGGTTACTTGGAAAAGAACTAGCAAGCATGGTTCGTGGGTCAGTTCAGATCCACCAGGAAGCAGAGGCCACCGAGATGGAATTAGGTGAGCAGGAGATGTACTGAAGGAAATGCCTGTACAGAATAGAGGGCAGAGAGAAGAGGAGGCCGGGAGAGTCTTTGCATTGCAGTGCTGGTGTGAGCCCTGGGCAAGGAGGATGGGGTAGGAAGAGCCTCCGAGAGCAGGGCGGCTCTGAGACAGTCCTGGCCAGCCTGATGGGGAAGTCCACGGCAGTCGCTGACGGACAGAGGTGTCCTGGGAGGGGCGGGGACGGCTCAGCTTTTGCAGCCAGCTCTGCGCCATCCCTGGTGGCCTTCCGTGTGAAGTGTGCAGTAGCTCCCAGACACAGCACCTGCGGCCGCCAGCCCACTGCTCTCCTCACGGTGAGTTCATTCCTGGAGGGAGCCCTAAGCATGAACCCACATGGTTCCCACCGCAGTCTACACAGACTGCAGCACGGAGAGTGACTTCTCCATCCCTTTTCAGGGTGTGGTTCTTCCAGGCTTCCAGTGGACTTCTCCTCCTGAGGGGGACCTTAGAAGAGGAAGGTGAGGAACACAAACCACAGCCCCCGTTGCTGCAGTTGGTCTTGAGGCCACAACTTGTGTTTATCTTCTCTCTCCTCCACTATCCACTCTTGAGTCTCCACATGCGATGCTGTCACCGTGCAGGTGTGGACAGCTTGCTTCCCTGGTGGTGCATCTCAGCTTCATTCCAGAGGGGCCCAGGCCCTTGGAATCATACCCTTCAGACTGGGGCTGCTGTGTATGTCCATCCACAGTTAGAACTGGGAGAGAGAACCCCCGGAGGTACGGAGGGGATCGCCTGGATTCCTCCCTGCCTGCCTGCCCTGCTTGTGCAAGAGCAGCCTTAGCTCCTCCCGCTGCTCAGGGTCGCTGATTCCAGCCAGAACGATGACGACTCGTCTCGCCTGTTGGTCCCTGGACACAGGAGTCTGGAGTGCCTACTCAGCATTCATAGATTATACTTCAGTGGTACTGTTGTATGTCCCCTAGCAAAAGTGCACTCCCTTTGGGCACCTGAACCTCTACCCCTGCAAAGCCCAAAGTTGTAAGGTTGGGAAGCACAAAGATCCCCCATGAGTCACTGCGAGTGATGTTAAGTGGGCCCACTCTTGCTTCCACCCCTTTGTTCTTGGACCCGTGCATTCTTCCTATGAGTGACATAACATCTGAAGGTCTCTGATGTGGTGTATACACTGCACCCTGAAGGATGGCGCCCCATCCCTGCTGAGTATTGCTTACAAGCTGGCGTGTCAGCTGTGCCTTCTCTCTATCAGTTTAGCTAATGTTAGATATTATAGTACATAGTACAACCAGTGGATCCTATAGCCAACGGGTCATTTCTGCACCTCCCTCACTGCACAGTGGGTTCGCTGACCGGATGCTGTGTTGTGTGGGATTTCATGCCTACGGATCAGGCATTCTGTAAGTTTCCAGATAGTGGGGCTGACTGAGGCTCGGTGGGCAGGAAAGGCAAACCCGTATCCAGGATAGGTATCTATCCCTGTGCAGACAAAGTGGACGGAAGGGGCCACTGTGGTCACCTTGCCAAGTGGCTAATTGGACTCTTCTAGGAATAGAGCTGTATTGGAGGCTCAGTTTCTGTTGTTGGCACATTGGACATTTAGAGCAGCAGGAGCTAGATGAGCTTTGGTAAATGGGAGTCCATGCTACTGGGCCCACGCATAGCTTCTGCCTCTGTCCCCTTCCATTTGTCCGTTGTGTCAGTTCTCGGGTGGTTGACGGCAAAGACTGGCTAACGTAAACTAGCCAAGCCTCTTTTGTCTACTTGGTTTTCTAGTGCCTCCTCAAGGCTGAATGCTTTTGGGTGGGCATTAACATGTAACAAAATCTTCATGCTTCTCGCCCACTCCCGTATATCCATCCACATGCCTCTGCTTTTTACTCCTTTGTTTCCAGTCTTCCAGTCCCTTCCCTTTGAGGGTCACTGCACAGGAAAGTGTATATATTTACCTCTCAAGCAGTCACCTCTCCTTCCACACAAAGTGAATGACCTTGCAAAGCCTGAGGGTCTATGCACTGGGAAGTTTCTGAGCCAGTGTCTGTTTTTGTCTTGCACCCACAAACTGAGCAAACCTATCCATAAATCACGCTTGGGCTTTTCCCTCTCCCTTCAGCTGGTTGGGTCCCTACAGAGAGTGAAGGAAGTGGGTGAATCCGTGGTGGGTGCCACGGGGGTCTGGGGTACCTGCTTGTGCAGCTTATGCCTCTGCTCCTGCTCAGGCTCAATCCGGGATGTACCATTTCCATTTTATGATGGACTGCTCTGGGCTTGTCCAACTTTATGACTTGGAGGATCCAACAGAACCTAGCTCATAATAGGCAATTCTAGAGGTGAGCTCACTTGGTCCCCCATGGCCAAGGGTTCCATCTCCACCAGGGCCTGCTAACGCACCAGGAGCTGTTTCCCAGAGATGTTTAACTCTCTGCCACAGACGGCATGGCCCTGCTCCTGAAGTCCCGGGCCCTGAACTGTGAGCCTCCCGCTGGGGCTTGCTGTAAATCCCATACTGCATCTCTTCCCACCTCCAACACCGTAGGCCGTGCCAGGTAGTACGCTCAGGTAACAGGGCTGCTTGCGCCACAATCTGTCGTTGCTGTAGAGACCTTTTGTGGTCTAGGCCTCACTCCAAGACAGCAGCCTTCCATGTCACCTGGGATGGTGATGTAACATTCCTGGGTATGGAATATGTTGCCTCCAGTGCCCGAACAGGTCACTAGGCATTGTGTTCCCCTCTTTGTAGCAGGAGATGCAAGCAGCAGCACTTTGTATTTTACTTCGGAGCGGTTGTCCCGGCAAAGCCCTGACTATGGAGGCGACAGATCCCTGAATCTTCAGAGGGTTTGTCTCCCCTCCTCTGGTGTGCATGTCTGCTACCAAGGTTTCCCACACACTGGCCACATCTTGCACATCCTGCCTGACCGGCACAGGGCCATCGATGTAATGGATCGGTGTGATGTTCTCGGGGACGTTTGGATGGCCCAGATCTATATCTGAACTATATATAACAGAGGACAGGAGAGTTAACACATCCCTGGGGCAAAACTATAAATAAATATTGTCCATTCCACACAAATGCAAACTGCTTCTGATCCTCTCTTCTAGTTGGAATGGAAAATAACTCATTTGCCAAATCAACCACCTCATACCATGTACCTGAGGCCTTATTAATTTTGCTCTAGCAAGAACAACATGGCTGGCACAGAAGCTGCCATCATGGCTACTACTTGGTTGGGCTCCCAGGAGCCCACAGTCACTTTCTTTGTTCCAGGTTGGTGAATTAAACAGGGATAAGTTAGGGGCCACAAATGCCCTGCATCCTTTAGATCTCCAGTGGTGGCACTAATCCCTACCACCCCCACTCACACCCTCCCCCCAGGATGCAATATTGGTTTAGACTTGCTATCTTGCTGGGGGCAGGCAGTTTGGCAGGTTGCCATTTCAGAGGCTTCTACTTGACCTTCCGCACTGTGAGAATTCTTACCCAACAGACCAAGGGCCGATGGAGGGACTAGGCCAACTGCCAAGTGGGTCAATCCCAATTATATACCCAGAAACTGAGGAAATGGCCACCAGATGGGTCTGCAGACTCAGGGAAGCCACTGCAAGTCAGACTTTAGCCAGAACTCCATTTTATCTGGTCCCCATATCCCCCACTCTAACTGTGGGGAAAGGTGCATGACAATGCTTCAGGTTTCCAGATGTCTGTGTCAACTCAGGAGCTGTATCCAATAGTCCTTGAAATGTCTGCGTATTCTCCTTTCTCCAGCGTACAGTCGCCCAAGAAAATAGCCACAGATTTCTTTGGAAATGACTGAGAATCCCGACAGCATTACTTGCCACGGTGTTCCAGGGTCCCGCTCCTGAGGACCTGGCCACCCCTTCAGTCAAGGGCTTCCTGACTGATAATCGGCTCGGACCCAGGAACTGAGTGAGGGATCGTGACTTTTTGTTGGAGTGACCAGTCTCAGCCCCGCTCCTTCATTCCTGCCTTATTCTGATTGTAGATGTTGACCAGCGCCCTTCCGGTTAGGAAGAACACCGAGAATGGGAAGAAGGCTATGGAGTATTTTAAATGCTATCGTTAAATGTCAAAGGTGACTCACTTAAAAGGCAATCTTACTTAATAGCCCAAAATATTTAAAGCCACGAACTCCCACTTATAGGTACAAACCAAACAGAAATGTTCACACATGTTGACCCGAAGAGACGTGCTAGAATATTCATAGTTTATAGCAGTAAAACCTCCAAATTGCAAGCACCCAAATCCCCTCAGAGTGTAGACTGAATAAATAAACAATGAGGCACCTTACCACACCAGAAGGTAGAATGAACAAACGACAACCACAAACACAGTAGGGACAAATCTTACAGGTAGAACATTGAGCAAAAGAAGAGAAACACTCAGGAGTGTACGCTGTATAATCACACTCATAGGAGTTACAAAAACAGGAAAAGCGAAGTCAAGATGGTCCTCACCCTTGGCAGGAGACCAGTGACTGGGAGGGACTCCAGGAAGGGTGCTTCTGGGTCCTGGAGATGTTTTCCTTCTTGATCTGGGTCCTGGTTCCATAAGTGTGCTCAGCCTGCGAAAATTCATCACATTGCACACTCCTGTACGTTTTCTGTATGTATTTTATGTTTCGACAAAAAGTTCAAAACTCATATTTAAAGCCACTAACTACCCACGGAGAACTTCTGAATGCAACTTTTGGGATTTTTATGTGAATCAGAAGTTCCCAAACTTTGCGAAGCATCACAATCACCCTTCCGCTGAAGGGTCTCGGGGTAGAGACGGTGGTGGAAGCGCGTCAGGAGCACGGGGAGGCCGCCTCGCTGGTTCCTACCTCCATAGCAGAATAGGGTCAGAGAAGCATTCGGGGGTTCCTTAGCCTCCTACACCCTGACCACTTCTGGATGTTTCCCAGACTATGGAGGATACGAAAAGTTCTAGCCACCTGCCCAGTCCTTACTCCCGGGGGTGGCATCTGCCCCTAGTCTCAGTCCCTGTCCAATCCTGGCCAAAGTCGCTGGACATTTCTAATGGACATTTCATGTTTTAGTTGGTCCTGTACATTTCCCCCCTCTTTATGATCACAGAGTACTTCTGTGCCTACGAGGGACCAATCCCAAGTGGTTTGGGTGAGACCGGTGGTGACCTTCTGCCTGGCCCTCCAGCCTTAGGAGTAGGACTATGACTCAAGCCTGGCCGATCAGAGTCCTGCCTCGGTCTTTTTACCTGCAATGACTAGTGCCTCAGCCTTTTCACACTGAGCTGCAAGCAAGGAGGTACAAGTCTAGCCACTGAGGCCGAAATCATGTTCACCACACGCAAGAAGCCTGAGTGTAGAATAAAGACAATTAGAGACAAGTGGACAGCAAGGACAGAAGAAGAGATAAATCCCCAAAGATATTGTTTGAGCTACTGGATGTAACCATGCCTGAAGTCCACAGCTAAACAGTTACAAGACCAATAAGTTCCTATTATGTGAACTGCTTTGAGTGCATTTATGTTACTTGAAATTGAACTGATGACTAATACCTAGAATAAAACAAAAAAAAAAAACCATGAATGTCTCTTTTACCCCCTTTACTTGGGCTTAGAAAAAGCTATAAATATACCTGTTTCCCCTATTTTGGGCCCACCATGGTCCTTTAGTCCTTCTGTGACACAGATTGATTCCACTGATGCCCTGCACACTCAAGCAAGTACTGTTTAATGTAAGAACTCCAAGCACATGGCCACACAGCTGCTATCAGTCCACGGACGGTATCATCCTTGCACTCCACTCCTTCACGATCTAGAAGTCCACACTGAAATAACAGAAGGGAATGATCAAGGCGGACGGCTGTGCCCCAGGTGGCCACTGTCCCCTGTGCTCTGCATGTGTTCTTCTGGCTACAAGTTTTCTTTTTCACCTTCATCCTGTTTGACATTTCAGTGATGGCTCATTTCCTCCAGCTCTGGATCTTCTCTCCAGTGCTGGTCCTTCAAATTTACAATGTCCCCTACCTGGAGCAAAATGCTCCAAGAACAGAGCACAGTCTAACGAGTCGAAGTCTTGGCCTCTATCTAGAGGCCAGGCTTGGGAAGTGGCGAGAAGCTTCCCCAGCACAGCCAGCGGTAAGAGAGGCCAACAACACCCCCTGAGGGCTCGGCTGCCTTTCACGCCAGAGGAGCTTAGGCCCATCCTCTTAGGACTCTCTCTTGATGGAGAGGGACCTCAGTGGCACTAACCAGGCTCCTGTCATCTTGATATCATTTGAGTGTGTGTGAGGAAGATTAGCCCTGAGCTAACATCTGTGCCAATCTTCCTCCACTTTGTGTGTGGGTCACTTCCAGAGCATGGCTCATGAGTGAAGTAGGTCTGCACCCAGGATCCAAACCGCAAACCTGGGCTGCCGAGTTGGAGTGCCCGGAACTTTAACCACTTGGCACAGGGCCGGCCCCCTTGATATCATCTTGAGAGCTTCATGGGAGTGAGTATCTGGATGTTTCAGGAAATGAAGACCCACTTCTTGGCCTTCTCCTCACCACGCTGAGGGTCCTCAGGGTTGGGCAGCAGCCCTAGGCACAGGAACTATGGAATGCTTATGCTTGCAGGGCTGCTACTGTAAAGCACTAGTACATTAGAAGTATTTAAAAGGCCAAGTAGGGGCCAGGCCAGTGGTGCCAGCAGTTAAGTTCACACATTCCGCTTCAGCGGCCCTGGGTTTGCCGGTTTGGATCCCGGGTGCAGACACAGCACCCCGTGGCAAGCCGTGCTGTGGTAGGCATCCCACATATAAAGTAGAGGAAGATGGGCATGGATATTAGCTCAGGGCCAATCTTCCTCAGTTAAAAAAAAAAAAGGATTGGCAGCAGATGTTAGCTCAGGGCTAATCTTCCTCAAAAAAAAATAAATTAATTAAATTAAATAAAAGACCAAGTGCAGGGGCCAGCCCCGTGGCCAAGTGGTTAAGTTCCTGTGCCCTGCTTCCGTGGCCCAGCGTTTTACCAGTTCAGATCCTGAGTGGACATGGCACTGCTCATCAGGCCATGCTGAGGTGGCGTCCCACATAGCACGGCCAGAGGCACTCACAACTAGGATATACAACTATACAATGGGGGGCTTTGGGGAGAAGAAGAAGAAAGAAAGGAAAAAAAACAAAGACGACTGGCAACAGATATTAGCTCAGGTGCCAATCTTTAAAAAAATAAAAAGGCCAAGTACATTAAAGTAAGTGTTTCGGACACCTATTGCTGCAAAAGAAGCCTCCCCAAGCTTAGTGGAGTAAAGGACAAAAATAATTTGTTATCGTTATCTCTCAGGGTGCTGGGGCTTGACTGAGCTCAGCAGGTGGTTGTCTCAAGGTGTCTCATGTAGCTGGTGTCAGCTGGCGGCTGGGGCTGGAGTAGCTCAGTGCTGCCTCACTCATATGTCTGGTGCCTGATTCTGGCCGTTGTCTGAGACCTTAACTGAGACTGTCGACTGGAACACCCACAGGTGGCCTCTCCATGTGACCTGGGTTTCTTCACACTGTGGTAGCAGGGTTCCAGGAGAGCTGTCCTGAGAGAGAGGGCCAGGCAGATGCTTGTCACCCTTTATGATCTAGCCTCTGAAATCACACAGTCACTTCCAACACATTCTGCTGGCAGAGAGGCCACAGAAGTCCACCCAGCTTCAATGGGAGGGAGATAGATGCCACCTCCTGATGAGAGAGGCACAAGGTCACATGGTAAAATGAGCATGTGGGACAAGAAATATTGTTACAGCCATCTTTGGACAATATTATCTGCCACAGTAAGCTTCTGTCAATAATGTTGAATAGTTCCTGGCTGAGCAAATACAGGGTATCTTTGTTATCTGGGTATTAATTATCAGGAGCTCCACTGAAACACTGTGATAGAGGAAAGCAAAAGTCACCATATAGTGAAAATATTCCTCAACATGCACTTAAGCATCTCTACCCACTTAACCGTGAGAGTGTCTCTGATTGTTGCAAGTTGTAAATTTCCACTCACACAAGGCAAAATGAAAAGGTAAGTCTTGCAAAAGATAAAAAATTTCATTAAGTCAATTATTTTTAGAGAATATTTGGAATCTCACGTAATTGGTAGACCAGTTAACAACGGAAGAAGAAAAAAATTAATAAGTATTAATAATCATGTGTTAGTGGAATTATCTGAAAACCCAAAGACTAAGGAAGGCATTAGGGAAAATCACTGAAACCCTTTGAGTATTTCTGCGTGTTAAGTGAAGGGTGTCCTGTGTGTTGTTAAATTTGTTGGAAAAATGATGTGCCCTCCAAAAAAAAAAAAGCAATACTTGATTCAGCCTTTGTACATTTCAAAGACCAGCCCATAGTTTCTATAATAACCTAAATTCTGTTACATATAAGATAAAATTATTTTTATAATTTTTAGTTTCAATATTCAGATATCGTTCAAGTCAAATTCTTCCTATGAAATTTTGATCCCTTTTTGAGCGGATTTACTTCAGTGGCCTTTTTTCCACTGCTTTTGAGTAAAGGCCCTTCTGTAATCCGCTCAAGCTTTCATCCTTCTCCAGAGAGTTAAGTGTAAGCAACACCAATTTAAATGACTTCAGTGACAGTATTTTCACAGCTTTCTTAGAAAGCCTGTTATATCAAGTGAAATTAAACCTGAGATCTTTACAAGATCTTTTACAAGAGCATTAGTTTTGGCCTCTGATATTAGGGCAAGATGCCTCTGTAGTTATCTGCCAGACACCGTTTCATCAAACATTTATCGAGCATCTGCTTTGTGCAAGGTGGTGTGCTGCACTACCGGGGGAATCAAAAAGAGGAACGGACTCTGTGATGAAGGCATTCATACGTGTGTTTTCATCAAGGTCACTGTGGAGTTTACACCACCAGATCCACCAGCTCCATCACCTCCACCGCCACCATCACCTCCACCACTGCCAGCAGCAGCCACATAGATCCAACAGCTTAAAACACACTGACCATGAAAACTGGAATCAAAGAACTTTACCCTAAAGGTATTTGGCAGACAGCATCTCTCACGCATTTAATTCACTTGTACTTCTCTTGGTGTGTACTGCAGATTACCAAATTACATACATCAATATGCTGAAGTTTTCAGAGCAGTTTTTCAGCATTTTGACATGCTAAGAGGAAATTTTAAGTGTGAGGGAATCATAGAAATTACTTATTCCAATTGCCTCATTTTTGAGGTGAGAAAAATGAGCCTCAGAGAAGTGAAGTGACTTGTCTAGGGTCACATGAGTAGACAAGGACAGATCAAAATAAGCACTCGACCCTCTTGATTTGCTCACTGCCCAGGTCCTCCTCGCTGCAGGAGGACCAAGTGAGGACTCTCAGTCCAGCCCGAGAAAAAAGTGATCACACCTCTCAGGCAATAGAAACTCTGAAGAAAAGGAGAAAGTGCCAATCCTCTGCCAGGAGGCCCTCATTAGCTTGGTTTGTGGCTGGTTTTGTAACTGAGGAGGCTGCGCAGGAGAATGGGGTCACGAGGTTCCCGGGGATTAAGCGTGATAATGCTGTGTGCCCTGGAAAGAAAACGATACTTTGCACTTGTATAATACCTTCTTCCATCCAACAATAATAAATAAGACTTTGTACTTTCAGCCAAATTTTGCAAAATATTTAACAAATGTTTAACTCACGAATTCTCAGAACAATCAAGTAAGAAAAACTTTTGAAAGGAAGAAAGAAAGCAGCTCTCATCCTCGTGATTCAGTGGGGAATCTAAGGTCAGGAGAAACGAGGCTACACCTAGCTGAGCTACACCCACGTGCAAAGACACTCCTGTATTTGAACACTGTCTAAGCAGAGACTTTCAGCATGTCCCCTGAAAGAATTTTTTAAACCACGTATCCCTTCACAAAATTTTTAGTTGATGTCTATAATATTTCATATGCTTAAATAATTGCAAAGGTTGTAATTTCCAGCATATTATTAATATAGATATTTTTAAAATAAACTACTGCAATACTCTTTTTAAAATACCCAATTGAGTCTAAAATCCGAGCAATTTGATGCCTATCATCACCCATATAAAAATATATGTAGGGGCCGGCCTCGTTGCCAAGTGGTTAAGTACACGCGCTCTGCTTTGGCGGCCTAGGGTTTCACTGGTTCGGATCCTGGGTGCCAGCATGGCACCGCTCATCAAGCCATGCTGAGGCGGCGTCCCACACAGCACAACCAGAAGGACCTGCAACTAGAATACACAACTATGTACTGGGGGGCTTTGGGGAGAAGAAGAAAAAAAAGATTGGCAACAGATGTTAGCTCAGGGCCAATCTTAAGAAAACATATATATATAAGCGAGTTGTTCTCTGGCAGCCAGAGACTGTACGTCACTCCCTCTTCTCTTTAAACTCATGTTATTATCCAACTTCTCCTACATACTTTTATCCTAACAGACATATTATTATGCTCAGAGGTCTTCTTATTCATTGTTACACTTCTCCGCAATAAAAATGTTTGTAAATTAAATTTTTAAACTTTCTGTACTTTTTTTTTTTTGAGGAAGATTAGCCCTGAGCTAACTACTGCCAATCCTCTTTTTGCTGGGGAAGACTGGCCCTGAGCTAACATCCATGCCCATCTTCCTCTACTTTATATGTGGGACTCCTGCCACAGCATGGCTTTTGCCAAGTGGTGCCATGTCTGCACCCAGAATCTGAACCAGTGAACCCCAGGCTGCCAAGAAGTGGAACATGCGAACTTAACCGCTGCGCCACTGGGCCGACCCCGCCAATCTTCCACTTTTTTTTTCTCCTCAAAGCCCCAGTACATAGTTGTATATCCTAGTTGTAGGTCATTCTAGTTCTTTTATGTGGGACGCTACCTCAGCATGGCTTGATGAGCAGTGTATATGCCTGCGCCTAGGATCCGAACTGGTGAACCCCATGCCACTGAAGAGGAGTGTACAAATTTAACCACTTGGCCACAGGGCCAGCCGCAGGATAGGTTATTTTAAATGGAAGGTGAAAATAAAAAATTCGCATTAAACTTAAAGCTAGTTTTCCAAAAGAACACTTGAAAATCTGGAAATTGATTCTCTTAAAAAAGAATCCACGTGTGTACACCCCCAGGGAGAGTTGCTTCACTCGGTTTGCAGATTGCTCTGTGGGGAGATTTCTGTAGATCGTGCCTTTGGTTAGATAAAATAAATATTTAAGTGAGACCACACATCTGTGTTTTCTAGTCCAGCTTAAAGTGAATATTCTTCAAGCCTGCCTCGGACATTCCAAGCTCCCTGGGCCTTCCAACTCTTACGTTCTATGATTAGAAGATTGTATGGAAAGTGTGAATGTTTTTCTGAAGGTCAGGGAGAGTCAACAGCAAAAGGGCTCAGTGGCAAAGCAGTCTCCGGAAGATGAATCTGGCAACACTGTGCACGGTGGGCTGAGGGAAAGAATGCTGGGAGACCAGTCAGGGAGCTATTCCACTGTCCCCAGGGGTTACAAGGGCTTGGACCAAGGCGGTAGGGGGAAACTAGAATGACACACCTTCCTTCTTCTTTCCTCCTCCTTTCTTGTTAGTAGAACTCTGATCTTCTTGGAGTATCCACGCCTCAGGGGAGATGACCCTATGCCTGGCTCAGGGGTGTATCCTGATCAGTCTAAGCCAATCATGATAATCCTATACTGCTTGCCCGTGATTGTTTTCAAAATGAGCACGTGACTGAGTTTTGGTAGATGAGATGTCAAGAGGAGGTTGGTAAGGCACTTGTGAGAAAGATTTCTTCATTCTTACCAGACATACCCGAGGAGTTGCCCTCTGCTTTCTCTGTACATTGGGGTGTCTAGTTGTGATGCCTAGATCTCTGGCAGCCATATTGTAATGAGAAGGGCAGCCCCCTGGAAATTATGCTAAGCGAAATAAGCCAGACTGAGAAAGACAAACACCAGATGATTCCACTCACATGTGGACTATGAACAAACACAGGGACAAAGAAAACAGTTCAGTGGTTACCAGGGGAAGGGGGGTGGGGAGTGGGCACAGAGGTTGAAGGGGAGCACTTATGTGGTGACGGACAAGAAATAATGCACAACTGAAATTCACAATGATGTAAACTATTATGAACTCAATAAAAAAAAAAAAAACGAAAAAAAAAGAAGGGCAGCTGGCCTGAAGATGGGGGAACAAGACAAGAACAACTGGGGTCCTTGATCATGTGGTTCGGCCTCCCACCCTCCTGACTTTTGAGCTTGTGGGAGAATAAAGAGACTGATGAGAAGAATGAGGAAGGCCAGAGGAGAGAAAGGATTGGGAGGAAGACAATGAAACTCTCAGTCTTCACATGTTGAATGCGAAGAATAGTGGCGTTTCTAGGTGGAAATGGGTAGCACGTAGTTAGAGGCATGGAAATAGAGCCCAGGGGGATCTCAGGGCCCAGATGCCAATGCGGAAGCTGTCTGTAGAAACAGGTAAGGAGGGCCCCTGCGCTGTCCTAATGTCCCGCCCCTAACTCCTCTGAGGGGAATCTACCATCAGATGAAAAAATAATGAATTACCATCTTCTTAAAGAAAAAAAAGAAAGAGATACCCCTGGCAACCTATTCTTAAGACAAAGAACTATTTATATTCCAGAACAGGAATTCTCTTCCCCCAAAAAGAAAAAAGAAAAAAAATTTTTCAACATTGCTTCTTCATCAGCAATTTTTTTTTTTTCCTGAGGACGACTTACCCTGAGCTAACATCTGTTGTCAATCTTCCTCTTTTTATATATCTGCCTCTACAGCATGGCCACTGACAGACGAGTGGTATAGGTTTGCGCCTGGGAACTAAGCCTGGGCCGCCAAAGCAGAGTGCGCCAAACTTAACCACTAGGCCGCTGGGGCGGGCCGTCATCAGCAAAATTTAATAAGAACGTTTCTAGACAATTTAAGGATTTCAGCACCTCTGGTTTTAAAGGGGAGTCTCAATCACCTCTCATGACACAGCAATATGAAAATTCAGTCTCCTTATTGAATCAGAGCATAATCTTTAATCAGATTCTTTGTGTTTTTCCCAGAAAAGAAAAAACTTCCTTTGAGGAGATGACCTGTCTGATGACGATAATCCCAGCTTTCGTATGTCAGGCTGCTTTTACATGTCGTTCCTAGCCCTGTCAGCAACCGGCCGGGGAGACATTGTTCCAGATGAGGCACATAAAGACTAGGGAACCTGCCCACGGCCACAGACAGCCAGGACTCTAAACCAGGTCTGCCTGTCTCCAGGGCACACACCCTTCCTCCCACACACCACTGACTTTTTAAGGGAGAGGAAGAGCAGCGAGCCTTGAAGTGTGCAGACTTTGTAAGAGAAGAAGTCTGCAAAAGGGTCAGAGAAGGAAGAATCCAAAAACTGGTGTTAAACCTTGAAGTCCGTCACCACCATCCAATCTCCAAAGTGAACTGGATACTTTTGAACCCTTAAACTTGGAGAGCACAGTCCCAAGGCAAACTGAGACACCACTTCAGGAGCCATTTCTTTTTTTTTCTTTTTTTTTTTTTTTTTTATTAATGTTATGATAGATTACAAGCTTGTGAAATTTCAGTTGTACATTTTTGTTAGTCATGTTGTGGGTACACCACTTCCCCCTCCGTACCCTCCCCCCACCCCCCCTTTTCCCTGGTAACCACCGATCAGATCTCCTTCTCAATATACTAATTTCCACCTATGAGTGGAGTCATATAGAGTTCGTCTTTCTCTGACTGACTTATTTCGCTTAACATAATGCCCTCAAGGTCCATCCACATTGTTGTGAATGGGCCAATTTCGTCTTTTTTTATGGCTGAGTAGTATTCCATTGTGTATATATACCACATCTTCTTTATCCAATCATCAGTTTCTGGGCACGTAGGCTGGTTCCACGTCTTGGCTATTGTAAATGATGCTGCGATGAACATAGGGGTGCAACGGACTCTTGAGATATCTGATATCAGGTTCTTAGGATAGATACCCAGTAATGGGATGGCTGGGTCATAGGGTATTTCTATTTTTAACTTTTTGAGAAATCTCCATACTGTTTTCCATAGTGGCTGTACCAGTTTGCATTCCCACCAACAGTGTATGAGGGTTCCTCTTTCTCCACAACCTCTCCAACATTTGTCGTTCTTGGTTTTGGATGTTTTTGCCAATCTAACGGGGGTAAGGTGATATCTTAGTGTAGTTTTGATTTGCATTTCCCTGATGATTAGCGATGATGAACATCTTTTCATGTGTCTATTGGCCATATTCATATCTTCTTTTGAGAAATGTCTGTTCATGTCCTCTGCCCATTTTTTGATCGGGTTGTTTGTTTTTTTGTTGTTAAGCAGTGTGAGTTCTTTGTATATTATGGAGATTAACCCTTTGTCGGATAAGTGGCTTGTAAATATTTTTTCCCAATTAGTGAGCTGTTTTTTTGTTTCAATTCTGTTTTCCCTTGCCTTGAAGAAGCTCTTTAGTCTGATGAAGTCCCATTTGTTTATTCTTTCTATTGTTTCCCTCAACTGAGGAGTTACAGTGTCCGAAAAGATTCTTTTGAAACTGATGTCAAAGAGTGTACTGCCTATATTCTCTTCCAAAAGACTTATTGTCTCAGGCCTAATCTTTAGGTCTTTGATCCATTTTGAGTTTATTTTGGTGTGTGGTGAAAAAGAATGGTCAATTTTCAATCTTTTGCATGTGGCTGTCCAGTTTTCCCAGCACCATTTGTTGAAGAGACTTTCTTTTCTCCATTGTAGGCCCTCTGCTCCTTTGTCGAAGATTAGCTGTCCATAGATGTGTGGTTTTATCTCTGGGCTTTCAATTCTGTTCCATTGATCTGTGGACCTGTTTTTGTACCAGTACCATGCTGTTTTGATCACTGTAGCTTTGTAGTATGTTTTGAAATCGGGGATTGTGATTCCGCCGGCTTTGTTTTTCTTGCTCAGGATTGCTTTAGCAATTCGCGGTCTTTTGTTCCCCCATATGAATTTTAGGATTGTTTGTTCAATTTCTGTGAAGAATGTTCTTGGGATTCTGATTGGGATAGCATTGAATCTGTATATTGCTTTAGGTAGTATGGACATTTTAACTATGTTTATTCTTCCAATCCATGTGCAAGGAATGTTTTTCCATCTCTTTATGTCATCGCCTATTTCTTTCAAGAAAGTCTTGTAGTTTTCATTGTATAGATCCTTCACTTCCTTGGTTAAGTTTATCCCAAGGTATTTTATTCTTTTCGTTGCGATTGTGAATGGGATAGAGTTCTTGAGTTCTTTTTCTGTTAGTTTATTGTTAGTGTATAGAAATGCTACTGATTTATGCACGTTAATTTTATACCCTGCTACTTTGCTGTAGTTGTTGATTATTTCTAATAGTTTTTCTGTGGATTCTTTGGGGTTTTCTATGTATAAGATCATGTCGTCTGCAAACAATGAGAGTTTTACTTCTTCGTTACCTATTTGGATTCCTTTTATTTCTTTTTCCTGCCGAATTGCTCTGGCCAGCACCTCCAGTACTATGTTGAATAGGAGTGGTGAAAGTGGGCACCCTTGTCTTGTTCCTGTCCTCAGAGGGATGGCTTTCAGCTTTTGTCCATTGAGTATGATGTTGGCTGTGGGTCTATCATATATGGCCTTTATTATGTTGAGGTACTTTCCTTCTATACCCATTTTACTGAGGGTTTTTTATCATAAATGGGTGTTGGATCTTGTCGAATGCTTTCTCTGCGTCTATTGAGATGATCATGTGGTTTTTGTTTTTCATTTTGTTGATGTAGTGTATCACGTTGATTGACTTGCGGATGTTGAACCATCCCTGTGTCCCTGGTATAAATCCCACTTGATCCTGGTGTATAATCTTTTTGATGTATTGCTGTAATCGGTTTGCCAAAATTTTGTTGAGGATTTTTGCATCTATGTTCATCAGTGATATCGGCCTGTAGTTCTCCTTCTTTGTGTTGTCCTTGTCAGGTTTGGGGATCAGAGTGATGTTGGCTTCATAGAATGTGTTAGGGAGTTCTCCATCTTTCTCAATTTTCTGGAACAGTTTGAGGAGAATAGGTATTAAGTCTTCTTTGAATGTTTGGTAGAATTCTCCAGAGAAGCCGTCTGGTCCTGGACTCTTGTTTTTGGGGAGGTTTTTGATTACCGTTTCTATTTCCTTACTTGTGATTGGTCTATTCAGATTCTCCATTTCTTCCTGATTCAGTTTGGGGAGATTGTAGGAGTCTAGGAATTTGTCCATTTCTTCCAGGTTGTTCAATTTGTTGGCATATAGTTTTTCATAGTATTCTCTTATGATCTCTTGTATTTCATTGGTATCTGTTGTGATTTCTCCTCTGTCATTCCTGATTTTATTAATTTGCGATTTCTCTCTTCTTTTCTTGGTGAGTCTGGCTAGGGGTTTGTCAATTTTGTTAATTCTTTCGAAGAACCAACTCTTTGTTTCATTGATCCTTTCTATTGTCTTTTTTGTTTCAATATCGTTTATTTCTGCTCTTATTTTTATTATTTCCCTCCTTCTACTGACTCTGGGCTTTGTTTGTTCTTCTTTTTCTAGTTCTGTTAGGTGTCGTTTGAGGTTGCTTACGTGAGCTTTTTCTTGTTTAGTGAGGTGAGCCTGTATTGCGATGAATTTCCCTCTTAGGACTGCTTTTGCTGCATCCCAAATGATTTGGTATGTCGTGTTCTCATTTTCATTTGTCTCCAGATAATATTTGATTTCTTCTTTAATTTCTTCAATGATCCATTGTTTGTTGAGAAGCGTGTTGTTTAGTCTCCACATTTTTGCACCTTTCTCTGCTTTTTTCTTGTAGTTGATTTCTAGTTTAATAGTGTTATGATCAGAAAAGATGCTTGATATTATTTCAACTCTCTTGTATTTATTGATGTTTGCTTTGGTTCCCAAAATATGGTCAATCCTTGAGAATGTTCCATGTGCACTTGAGAAGAATGTGTAACCTGCTGTTTTTGGATGAAGTGTTCTATATATATCTATTAAGTCCATCTGGTCTAATTTTTCATTTAATTCTATTATTTCCTTGTTGATTTTCTGTCTGGATGTTCTGTCCATTGGTGTTAATGGTGTGTTGAGGTCCCCTACTATTATTGTATTGTTGTTGATGTCTTCTTTTAGTTCTATTAAGAGTTGCTTTACAAATTTTGGTGCTCCTGTGTTGGGTGCGTATATATTTATAAGTGTTATGTCTTCTTGGTGGAGAGTCCCTTTTATCATTATATACTGTCCCTCTTTATCTTTCTTTATCTGTTTTGCTTTGAAATCTACCTTGTCTGATATTAGTATAGCGACACCTGCTTTCTTTTGTTCATTATTAGCTTGGAGTATAGTTCTCCATCCCTTCACTCTGAGTCTGTGTTTGTCTTTGGGGCTGAGGTGTGTTTCCTGGAGGCAGCATATTGTTGGATCTTGTTCTTTGATCCATCCTGCCACTCTGTGTCTTTTGATTGGGGAGTTCAATCCATTTACATTTAGAGTGATTATTGAGACGTGGGGGCCTACCACTCCCATTTTGTGTCTTGTTTTCCGGTTTTCTTCAGTTTCCTTTGTTTCTCGTCCCATGGTTTAATCTGTTCTGATGTAGAGCTGCTACTCTCTGTTGTTGTCCTTCTACTTATCTCCTCTGCTCTTGGTTTTGTAGCCCCTTTCCTTTTTTGGATTTTTCAGGAATGAGGGTTTTCCTGAGGATTTCCTGAAGAGGAGGTTTTGTGGCAATGAACTCCCTTAATTTTTGTTTATCTGGGAAAGTTTTTATTTCTCCATCGTATTTGAAGGATATTTTCGCTGGGTAGAGAATTCTCGGCTGTAGATTTTTGTCCTTCAGATTTTTGAATATATCATTCCACTCTCTTCTAGCCTGTAAAGTTTCTGCTGAGAAATCTGCTGATAGCCTGATGGGGGTTCCTTTGTAGGTTAGTTTCTTTTGCCTGGCTGTCCTTAATATTTTCTCCTTGTCGTTGACTTTTGCTAGCTTCACTACTATATGCCGTGGAGTTGGTCTTCTTGCATTGATAAAGTTTGGAGATCTATTGGCTTCTGTCACCTGAAGATCCATCTCCCTCACCAGATTTGGGAAGTTCTCAGCCATTATTTCTTTGAATAGGTTTTCTGCCCCTTTCTCCTTCTCTTCTTCCTCTGGTATACCTATAATCCTTATGTTGCATCTCCTAATTGTGTCTGATAATTCTCGGAGAGTTTCTTCATTTAAGTCTTGCTTCTCTCTCCTCCTCTGCCTGCAACAATTCTATATTGCCATCTTCCAAATTGCTAATTCTTTCCTCCATATTATCGGCCCTACTGTTCAGAGCATCTAGATTTTTCTTAATCTCCTCTATTGTGTTCTTCATTTCCAACATTTCTGTTTGGTTCTTCTTTATCGTATCAAACTCTTTTGTGACATAGCTCCTGAACTCGTTGAGTTGTCGGTCAGAATTCTCTCTTAACTCATTGAGAATCTTAATGATGGCTGTTTTGAAGTCATCATCATTTAGGTTATATATCTCATTTTCTTTGGGATTGTTTTCTGTGTATTTGTTACTTTCTTTCTGTTCTGGAGATTTAATGTATTTTTTCATATTGCTTGATGTTGTTGATTTGTGCCTCCGCATGGAGATAGAGTTTAGTTGCTCCTTTCACTTGTTTCAGCTGCTGCGGTGGGGGGAGCAGCTGTTTATACTTCACCAACCAGGAACCCTGTCCGTAGTTGCTAACTGGGCCTGGGCCCCTCTTCGTAGCCACAGTGGCCCTTTGGATTCCCTCCTCTGCTGTGGGGGCCATCACAGGGGGGCTTCAGGCTGCAGGTGCCTACTGTTGCAGCCCACCTAGATGTGCTCTCTCCTTGGGGTCTGCAACGGTGTTATGGGCTTTTCCAGCGGCCAGGGGTGGGATCACTTATATTTGTCGCTCCGTTGCTGTCGGCACCCACCAAATCTCACTTGTCCTCTATGGGTCGCAGGAGAGCTATTGGCATCTTCTACAGTCTGTGGTTAGTACACCTAGCTATGCTGCTTTTGCCCAGGGGTCTTCCAGCCTTGTGGCTGGCGGCTGGGTGCCTTCTACTGGTGCTGTGCAGAGGCTTTCCCTAAGGCTGCTGTGAGCCTGTAGGGTTTCCCCCTAGGCTACTAAGCTGGGTCTCTGGAACTCTCTCCAGCCCCAGTCCTCTCTGAGATCTCCGGCAATCCCTAGCCTCACGGGGTGGGCAACGGCAGCTGGGGGTCGCCCTGCCCTCTGGGATTCTCTCCGGGCCTCTCCCGGAGCCGTGAATGCTCAGCGTGGCCCCTCTGCTAACAGCACACAGAGAGTTTTGTCTGCTGCCCGGGCGGAGCTCCGGCGCTTCCCCTCCGGGTCGCAGAACCGGCCTTTGAAAGTTCCCCCCGCCCCGGTCCTCTCCGAGATCTCTGGCAATCCCTAGCCCCACGGGGCGGGCAACGGCAGCTGGGGGTCGCCCCGCCCTCTGGGATTCTCTCCGGGCCTCTCCCGGAGCCGTGAATGCTCAGCGTGGCCCCTCTGCTAACGGCAGACAGAGAGTTTTGTCTGCTGCCCGGGCGGAGCTCTGGCGCTTCCCCTCCGGGTCGCAGAACCGGCCTTTGAAAGTTCCCCCGGCCCCAGTCCTCTCCGAGATCTCCGGCAATCCCTAGTCCCACGGGGCGGGCAATGGCAGCTGGGAGATCTCCGTGCCCTCCGTGTCTCTCTCTGGGACCCTCCGGGCGCCCCGAGCACCAGGCTGGGTCTCCCCGCCAATGGCGGGGAGAGACTCTCCCCGCGGGCTCAGGTGTGCAACTCCAAAGTTTCCCTCTGCGTTTAGGAGTAATTGCAGGGGGTTTAGGTAGGGTTCTGGTCACCTGTTTCCACCGTCGCTCCTCTGTTGTGTTCTCGCTCCTGCCCTAGATGTGTGTGGATCCTCTGGGGGCGTCCGTTGGAAGAAAGCCGCTTGCGGGTACTAGGCTGCCCGTCGGGGTCGGAGAGTTTTCACCTATTTCCACATCCTCCCGGAGGAAAGTCCATCCGCCTTCCGATGTATAGTCGCGTGGGTGTCTCAGACGTCCTGAGATGCTGTCTGGATATCCTTTGTCAAGCGATAAGTGTCCAAATAATTGTAGACTCGAAGGGCGAGAGACAAAGAGGACTACTCACGGCGCCATCTTGGCTCTTCTCCCAGGAGCCATTTCTTATCTGCTAAAAATGTCTTTCCCCCAAAATACCATTGATGAAAGCAACTGCTGCAGATGCAAAGGGCCCCAGGACTGGGGAAGGCGGAGGTCCCAGAGACCTGCCCTTGGCCCTGTTGTCCTCTCACTGCAGTGTCTGGGTCAACCTCATCCACCCTCATGCTTTTCCTACCCTTCACATGCTGACAAGTCCCTAATGTACACCTAGAACGCCTTCCAGCTCCAGACGCCACAACACCTCCTCGTGGTGCTCCACAGGCACCTCAAACTCGAGGCGTCTAAGATGGAGCTCGTCATCTCCCTCTCCCCCCAGACCTGCTTTTCAGCCACGTTCTGTCTCTTGGGAAGCACAGCCATCACAGCCAACGGGCTGCTGAGCGCTGGAATTTGTACACCATCCTCACAGCTTCCATCCCCGCTCCTTCCACCTACACAGCTCAGTGCAATTCTACTTCCTCAACATGGCTCCAGTTCAGTGCTTCCCAACCTGCTTTCACATCGTGGCACACAAAGGAAACTTAGAAACTTGGACTTGCTTTGACTGAAATAATTTATTTTCAGTTTAGTTTAAAAAAAAACAGGGAACTACTACATAGGTTCATGGCTAACTCTTGGGAACCAAGGGCAGTGACGCATTTAGGCCTTGGTACCCCTCTGGATCCAGGGTCTGGAGTGCTGGACGGAACCCAGAAACCCTCTCTGTCTCGCCTCTCTCTTCCTTTCTGCTTCCTTTCTCTTGAAGACCAGGTTCCTCAGCTTCCCTGTTCACGGAGCAGAAGAGGATCACACCCAGTGAATGGACTGGAAGTCTCAACCCCCATCCCTAGGCCCCAGAGACAAGGGCTCACTGGTGAACTTGGATCTAGCACTCATTCACTCCTGGTCCCACTGACTATGCTTTTCAGTTTTATCAAGGTATAATTCACAAATAAAATTGCAATATATTTAAAGTGTACAACATGATGATTTGATATATATATATACATCATGAAAGGATTCCCGAGTTAATTAACACATCCACCACCTCACATATTTATCTTTTTTTTTTTTGGTGAGAACATTTAAGTTATATTCTTTTTTTTTATAACTGTTTTTTTTTTTTTTGAGGAAGATTAGCCCTGAGCTAACATCTGCTACCAGTCCTCCTCTTTTTGCTGAGGAAGACTGACCCTGAGCTAACAGCCGTGCCCATCTTCCTTTACTTTATATGTGGGACCCCTGCCGCAGCTTGGCTTGAGGAGTGGTCCACAGGTCCGCACACGGGATCCGAACTGGCAAACCCTGGGCCACCGAAGTGGAATGTCCAAACTTAACCACTGTACCACTGGGCCGGCCCTAAGTTCTATTCTTTCAGCAAATTTCAATTATACAAAAAAGTATTATTAACAATAGTCAGGGGCTGGCCCCGTGGCCGAGTGGTTGAGTTCGCGCGCTCCGCTGCAGGCCGCCCAGTGTTTCGTTGGTTCAAATCCTGGGCGCGGACATGGCACCGCTCATCAAACCACGCTGAGGCAGCATCCCACATGCCACAACTAGAAGGACCCACAACGAAGAATATACAACTATGTGCCGGGGGGCTTTGGGGAGAAAAAGGAAAAAAACAAAAACCGAAAACAATAGTCAACATTTTATACAGTAGCTCCTCAGACCTTGTTCATCTTATAACTGAAACTTTGTACCCTTTTACCAACCTGTCCCCATCTCCCCGACCCCAGACTCTGGCAACCACTTTTCTACTCTCTGTTTCTATGATGTGCATTTTTTGTTGCTGGGGTTTTTTGTCTTTTTGTTTTTGACTCCACATCTAAGTAACACCATGCAGCACACATTTGTCTCTGTCTGGCTTATTGCAGTTCGCATAATGCCCTCCAGGTTCATCCATGTTGTCCCTAAAGGGAGGACCAATTGACTACTGCAAAGACATCCTATTATATAAACAAGGTTGCTCCCACTGTCACTATGTGCATGGAGCAAGAGGTGAAATTACCAGGCAAGGAAGAATTATAATCAAGTGTGGAGATAATCTGTGACAAATTAAGAAAATTTTTATTTTTTCTAGTTTTCCACTTGTACATCCCAACAAGCTCTCATTTAAGCTTAACTTAAAAGTCTTAACTTCCCAGTTGAGATGCTATAATGAATTAGAATATGTGAATATGAATTTGAAATATTAAAGTTGTGGGGCTACCCCGTGGCCAAGTGGTTAAGTTCATGCGCTTTGCTTCTGCGGCCCAGGGTTTTGCTGGTTCGGATCCTGGGCGCAGACATGGCACCACTCATCAAGCCACGCTGAGGCAGCGTCCCACATGCCACAACTAGAAGGACCCACAGCTAAAAATACACAACTATGTACCGAGGGGCTTTGGGGAGAAAAAGGAAAAACAAAATCTTAAAAAAAAGAGAGAAATATTAAAGTTGCTATACCAGAAAATGTAAAAGTTCTAAAAGTTTTACTTGAAATGTAAGCTTCAAAATATATTCAGTATTGTGCGTTCTTTTTGACTGATTGGGTATTTTTATTTAAGATTTTAAAAAATTTTTTCCTTTTTCTCCCCAAAGTCCCCCAGTACATAGTTGTGTATTTTCAGTTATGGGTCCCTCCAGTTGTGGCATGTGGGATGTCACCTCAGCATGGCTTGATGAGCCGTGCCATGTCCATGCCCAGGATTCGAACCAGTGAAATCCTGTCCCGCCAAAGCAGAGAAGGAGAACTTAACCACTCGGCCAGGGGGCCGGCCCCTGATTGGGTGTTTTTTTTTCTCTTAAGGATTGGCACCTGGGCTAACAACTGTTGCCAATCTTTTTTTTTTCTGCTTTATTTCCCAACCCCTACCCCCTACATAGTTGTATATCTTAGTTGCAGGTCCTTCTATTTGTGGGATGTGGGACGCCGCCTCAACGTGGCCTGACGAGCGGTGCCATGTCCGTGCCCAGGATCCGAACCCTGGGCCACCGCAGCAGAGCGCGCGAACTTAACCACTCAGCCACGGAGCCAGCCCCCGGGTATTTTTTTAAACATACTATTTTTTCTCTTTACAGTTTTTTTTTTTTAAAGATTTTATTTATTTATTTTTCCCTTTTTCTCCCCAAAGCCCCCCAGTACACAGTTGTATATTCTTCGTTGTAGGTCCTTCTAGTTGTGGCATGTGGGACGCTGCCTCAGCGTGGTTTGATGAGCAGTGCCATGTCCGCGCCCAGGATTTGAATCAATGAAACACTGGGCCACCTGCAGCGGAGCGCGGGAACTTAACCACTCGGCCATGGGGCCAGTCCCTCTTTACAGTTTTAGAAGTCATACATTCTTTTTATGCTTTCAGTGGTTACTCTAGATTCTACAATATGCATCCTTAATTCATCAAAGTCTAATGTCAATCAATAAATTTACCCTCCTCCTGGTCATCACAAGAAACTCAGAGCACTCTCACTCTGTTCACCTGCTCCAGCTCATATGCTCTTATTGCTACGTACTTAAACCCCACAGACAGTGCTATGGTTGTTTCGTATCATCAACGTTCAGTTAGGTTTACAGACATATTTTCCACTTTCTTTTCTTTTCATTCCTTCTTGCATCTCTGACCTTCCACTGAGATCACGTTCCTTCTGCCTGCACCTCATTAATTAACATTTCCTTTAGTGCAGTTCTCTCGGTTTTTGCTGGTGTAATAATGTTTTCATTTCACATTTGTTCTCAGAGGATATTCTCACCAAGCATAGGATTCTAAGCTGGTGGTGCGCTTTCCCCTGGCCTTCCCTGCTGCTAGTGATAAGCCGACCATCAGTCTAGCACCATGCCTGTGAGAGTTATCTGCCCCTTTTTTCCAGTTACTTTAAAGTTCTTCTCTTTCTCATTGGAGTCTGCGACATCATCCTGATCGTCTATGCATTCCTTTCTATTTTTCTTACTTGAGATCCTTGCGGCTTCTCAAATTTTTTGAATTTTTTGTTTTTCCTTATATCTGGAAAATTTGCAGCTTTCAAATATTTTCTCTGCTCCATTTTCTCCCATCTCTCCTTATGGAACTCCAAAAACCATAAAGGAGACTTTTCTCCATATCCTATACATGCCTTCCCCCCATTCTGGTCACTCATTCTCTCCTCAGCTATGTCTAATCCACTATGATACTCATCTGTTGAGATACTAATTTAATTATTGTATTATTATTATTATTATTATTATTTTCAAGGAAGATTAGCCCTGAGCTACCATCTGCAACCAATCCTCCTGTTTTTGTTGAGGAAGGCTGGCCCTTAGCTAACATCTGTGCCCATCTTCCTCTACTTTATATATGGGACACCTACCACAGCATGGCTTGCTAAGTGGTGCCATGTCCGCACCTGGGATTTGAACCACGGCCCGCCAAAGTGGAACATGTGACCTTAACTGCTCCGCCACTGGGCCGGCCCTGGCCATGGCATTTCTGAGATCTCAGGGCTGGTGATTCTGTTTGCTGTGAGACTGGCCACATGCCACCCAGTCCTGGCCCACTCAAGTTACCACAGGAGTTACCTTCGTGAAATCAGCTCTGCCAGGAGGACATCCATTGCGGGAATCCTCCCTCTGGGACATACTATTAGATAAAATGTGGAAGGTGTGAACATTTACCATGGGCCTAAGTCCCTGCTCGTCTAGTTATGCATCTTGTTACTCCCTCCCTGCAAAGTCCAAGTCTGCCCCACACCTCGCTCTACAGAACGAAGGGAGAATATAAAGTCTCCTACCAAAACAGATGCTGAACGTACAGGCTTTCTCACTACAGAGACTTTAGTCACTCACAGATTCTCTGTTCGAGACGCTAGCATGTGAGCTGACATGCGCAGATTTAGGGATTTATATTTGGAAGCCTCTGGTGTTGTGAAGGAGTGTATCATAAAGTGGGCGCCTGGATTTCAGAGCCCATCTGGGGCACACATGTTGTTTACATCTATAACCACATAAAAGGTGATGAACAACCCAAGAGGGTTTTGCCAACAAATAGAAACATTTACCACGCAGCAGTTATAAGGGCCAAAATATTAAAAACTGGTTAGAAATTAATGAATACATTTACAAAACTATTCTAAATAGATTAGTTGATCTCATCAGAATTCTTTGTTTTGGGATTCTGGCACAGAAAATCTAATTTTCAGAACACATCATCACATTAAGAATATCTTTTTAAAAAGAATATTGATTAAAGATGGCTGATTGAACAAATACATTTGCTCCCTATCCCAAATCTCTATTAAAATAGAAATAAAGGGATTTTTAAAAATTAAAAGGAGGAGGAAATAACGATAGCAACAAAATTTTAGAGTCTGAAAAATAGGACAATTTGTATATGACTTAAATTGAGCAAGCTAAATTCTAAATCAGCAGAGAGGAAAGCCAAGAGCAACTCAGTTCCCAGGACAGGCCTCCCCAGGGCCCCCTCCCAAACCAGCTTAGTCGATGCCTCGCCCCAAACTGCAGAAGACTCGAGGTTTGCCTCTGCAGAGGAAAGGGTCTCTAAGCCAGAAGTAGGGGCACTAGGCATGATCAAGATTGCGAATACTATACTGAAAGCAGAGAGATTTGGAAAAAGTATTATATGAAGTGCTGTGATTCCCCCGCCCGCATTAAACTTCCAGAACACCAGCAGCCAGGTATAACCATCCCCTCTAGGCAGGAGAGTAGACATTCCCTCCCTGAAAAACTTAGGCCAAGAAAAAGACCCAAAGGCAATGGCATCTCGCATGTAAATGGTCCAGCAGGTCACCCCGGAGTAAAGACTGAACTCCACAAGCTTCATCCGTGGAATTTCCCATCAGCTTCAAAACCTGAGTGAAGGGCGAGGACCATTGGTCATCTGAAGAAAGCCTCTCCCAGGGAATAGAGACAGAGGGCACAGAGAGAAAAGAGTCAGCTAGAGAGGGAACAGAGATTACGCAGGGAAATAGAAGCTTCCAAAACAAAGCTATTATTACTATCTTCAGAGATGTAAAAAGATATAAGAATAGGATGCCATAAAAAAAGGATCATTAGAGAAAAGACAGAACTCTGGGAAATGTAAACTACGATAAGAGAATTTTAAAACAGAAGGTTTAAGGTGATAAAGTTGAGGAACTCTCAGAAAACAAAGCCCAAAGGCAAAGAAAAGGATCCTAGGACAGAAGAGATGGGACAATCACAGGGTCAGCCTAGAAGGCCCACTATTCTAATAAACAGGAGTTCCAGAAAGAGAGAACAGAAATGATAATGTGAGGAACTCATAATAAATCAACAATTCAAGAAGATGTCCGAAACCAAGGGATGCGAGCTGCCAGAGGGGTGGGGCCCAACAAACCCCTGGTACAACAGATTAACACAGACCAACACCACAGCACGTCCTTGCAAAACCTCAGAACCCTGGAGACAGGAGAAAACCCAACAAGCTCACAGAGCAGAAGAGCAGGTGTCATACAAGGAGCAGGAGCCCAAATATTGGAAGACAGGAAGAGACGGTCATTATTAATCCACACGAGAGACACATCAGCGCTTCGGTTTCTACAAAATAAAGTGAAACAGTAGGTAGAACTCTGAGGGACGCTTGCGGGGGAAATCCAAATTCCAAAACATCCATCTGTAGGACAGGAGGCTGAAAGCACATGCTCGACGTGTTGCAGTTGGATTGAGAAATAGATTACAGCAGGGATTTCTTCTCAATCCGTGGATATCAACAAAACCAGTCACAACAGCTAACCTGGGCATCTCACTAAGCACTTATAACACACGTTAGCTTGTGTACGCCTCCTGACAATCCAGCAGGCAGAAACAGTCACCACAGTTGCATGATTAAATTACACTAAGTAATTTACCCAAGTCACACATAGTTGGCTAAGAGGGGGCACTAGAATCCAAATTCTAAAGATTTTTTATTTTTTTCCTTTTTCTCCCCAAAGCCCTCTAGTACATAGTTGTATATTCTTAGTTGTGGGTGTGGCATGTAGGATGCCACCTCAGCATGGCTTGATGAGCAGTGCCATGTCAGCACCCAGGATGTGAACTGGCGAAACTCTGGGCTGCTGCAGCAGAGCGCGTGAACTTAACCACTCGGCCACGGGGCCAGCCCCCAAGAATCCAAACTCTAAAACCCATTCTTTTAACCACCATGCCATGCAGCCTTGGGAAATAATGTTCATATTTAAATATTTCAGTCACAATTTTGATAAAGCTCAATATTTCTGCCAACACTGATTTCTTAGAGACAGCAAAAATATATGTACCAGACTTCTATTTTATATCTTTCTAGTGTGAGAGGGAACAAGGAGGAAAGAGGGACATTAGCTTAAAATTATTATTATAATTTTATTATCATGATTTTTCAGAAAAGAGCATCTTGGTTAGTTGGCAGGACTTCCAGGAAACCTTTTAAGAAAAGGCTCAAAGACAAGGGTCCAAAAGAGAGTAGCAATATTTCAGCTTTAGCTGGCCTACCACTTATTGCTCCATGGTATTAACGCCGAAACGCCCAAACGACAGAGGGTTTTGCACAAGGCTCTCATAAGTTGGCCTGGCAGCCATTCTTATGCACACAAGCTCCCTCACACTGAATTTTCCATATTAATGTGCTTCCATTGTTCTCAGTTGGGCCTGCAGTAACTTTAGCCCTCTTCCAGATGTTTCCTGACATCAGCATCCAAGATGTGCTTGCCAGCTGTCTTTAAAATTGGAGGAACTCTGTGTTGTGTGCATTAGTTATGCAAATGGAAAAGCAAGGACAGAAGCCAATGGAGAGGATAAAAAGAACCAGGGGAGGAATGGGCCAGGGCTTCACTGGCACACGTGTGGAGGTAGAAAGCCAAGACAGCAAGCTGTCTTTGATCAAAACCCCAGCAGCCTTCACCACCACTGCCCATGCAGAGGGCTCAGTGTCCTTAGTTCTCAGGTCAGGCCTGGGTGTCTGGAAGTTTCCTCACTCTGTTTTGGTGACTTAGGGACACACTGAATACCCACAGACCTATCAAGTCTCCAAGCAGTTTCTCCTTTGCTCTACTTTGTCAACAGAAAAATATCTGCATAGACCAGAGAACAATTCCCCAAAGTGTAGTCCTCAGTAAATGAGTAGGTGTTTCATGAAAAAAAGGGGGTTGGGCAGCGCAAATGAGTTTACCAAAACCTAGGTTAAACAAAGTTAAGCAATTCCCTTTCCCAAAGCACTCTCGGGGTCTCTGAAACATTCCTGTGCACTGTGACCATGGGAGGGAACCGTTTCTCAGAGGACTCAGAGCCCCCAGAGTAAATGCTGATTCTCAGCCCCAATCACCCGCTCAGATGTCACACTAACCATCATTCCACCTGCTCAGGCCCCAGCTTCCTCTTCGTGGGTAATGGCAGTGCCATCGCCATTCTCCTAATTTAGAATTAGGGCAGATGTCCTTCATGCTTCTTTTGTCCTCATCCTCACGTTCCCCACCTAATCCACTCTGCGGGAAAGGGCTACTGTTTTGTCTCCCTACGCCCTCCATGCCTACAGATCTGCAGCCTCAGACCTGCATCACCAGCTGAGGACTAGACATTTCTGTTTGGTTTACTAAAGAGCACTGGACGTGGGCTTGTCAATGACTGAGTTCATGTCTCCCCCACCCATCAAGCATCTTTTTCCCAACTCTCTGTTCCTCTCTGAAACACAAAGTATCACAATGCTCTCAGTAGGCTGCTGGGGTTTTTTTCTTGTTTGTTTTCATTTTTTCTATTTTGTCGGTTGGTTCATTTTGTTTGTTTTATTTTTAATTGTGGTAAAACATACATAGCATAAGATTTATCACCTTAACCATTTTTAAGTGTAGACTTCAGTAGTAGTAAGCACATTCACATTGTTGTGAACCCATCTCCAGAACTCTTTCCATGTTGCAAAACTGAAACTCTGTACTCATTAAACAACTCCCCATTTCACTCTCCCCTCAGCCCGTTCTATTTTCCACAACCACCACTCTACTTTCTTTCTCTATGAATTTGACTACTCCAAGTACCTCATATAAGGGGGATCATACAGCATTTGTCTTTTTGTGACTAGCATATTTCACTTAGCACAATGTCTTCAAAGTTCATCTGCGTTACAGCATGTGTCATATTTCCTTCCTTTTTAAGGCTGAATAATACTCCATTGTATGAATATACCACACTTTGTTCATTCATTCATCTGTTGATGGACACTTAAGTTGCTTCCACCTTTTGGCGATTGTGAATAATACTGCTAGGAACATGGGTGTATGAGCATCCTTTTGAGACCTTGCTTTCAATTCTTGTGGATATATCTCCAGAAGTGGAGTTGCTGGATTGTATGGTAAATCTATTTTTAGTAAATTTTAACCTAGGATAGGTTACTTAACATCTGTGCTTTGGTTTCCTCATCTGTAAAATGGTTTAATTATAGTACCTATTTCATAGGGTTGTTGTGAAGATTACATGCATTAACCCCTGCAAAACACACTGCAAAACATTATCCCCTTTAACAAAGTAAGAAATTGAGGCATAAAGAAGTCAAGTAACTTGCCAAAGTTCACATACCTAGTCAAGAGCAGAACCAGGATGTAAGCCCAGGTTCACAAAGTCTGTTCTCTCAACCACTGAACCAAAGAGGTTTCACTCCCCAGTTCTAGGAGACTTTTATTGATTAACTCCACCCCAGTTGATTATGTATTGATTCAATTATACAGGCACAGTTTGGGAGGAAGATGGGGGAGGAGAAAAAGGAGGGGATTACATACCTGAAAAAAAAAGAACAATCAGAATCTTGATATAACAGTCAAAAGTATACGAAATCAGCAGGAAAACCTTAACGAATAATTCTACTATTTTCATTAGCACGACTTGTCAGAAGTGACACAAACCCAGTAGATTCACCCGCTTTATTTTTGAGTGGCCGAGGTCAGCACCTTCTTCTCGATTGTGTGTCTGAGTGAGAGTGTGGGTGTGAGAGTGTGTGTGTGTGCCAGGAGGTGGGGGCGTGCTTTCACGTGCCCTCACTCCACTCACCTCATCAGCCACCTGCCATTCATTCTGAAGTTGTTTCTCTCCCCTTCTCTTCTTAAGGGTTTAGATGAAGACCATTTTTATAAGAAATAAATGCCTAAAATGGAGAAGGATGTATATCAACAATCAATAATATTTTACATGTAAATCACACCTTTCAGCTCAGTACCTACATTTCTTTATGGCAGTGCTTCCAAAAACAACAGAAATAGCTAACAAGTTTTCCGGCCCCGCAGCTCACCGCACGGAGAAATTACACAAGATGACCGAGCAGCTGACTTGTTCACAGACGTAGTGTTCCAGCCAGATGAGCGTGTGGACAAACTGGGTGGTGGGGCATTCTGAATGGCTTAGCCCAGCCAGATGTCTCACTGAGGGCCACGAGAGGCTGTGCAGTTACACCCACGAGACCGACAAGATGCACTTGTTTTGTGAGAGGGGCACTGGAACTTGCTGTTTTACTTTACCGGGAAAAACCTACCTCAGTTTCTGGAAATACACAGCCTGACCACCGTTGTGTTCTTTGCAGACTTCTCCCCTCAACCTTTACCAGCTGGGCTTCCATCCAGATCACTCTGCTGACCCTGCTTTTGCTCATGTCACCATAGGCCAACTCTAATAGTCACTTCTGGTTTCCCTCTCTCCTACCCTCTCAGCAGCCAGCCCTGGTGGTCCAGGGGTTAAGATCCGGTGCTCTCACCACCTTGGCCTAGGTTCATGTCCTGGTCAGGGGACCACACCACCTGTCTGTCAGTGGTCATGCTGTGGTGGCTGTGATGCTAGAAGCTGTGCCACTGATATTTCAGAAACTAGCAGGGTCACCCATGGTGGATTAATTTCAGCAGAGCTTCCAGAGTAAGACAGGCTTGGAAGAAGGACCTGATCACCCACTTCTGAAAAAATTGGCCATGAAAACTCAAGGAATAGCAGTGGAGTGTTGGCCTATACAGGGCCAGAAGCTTAGAGCTGGAAGGGGAGAGGATGGTGTACAAAAACCAGGCAGGGCTCAGCTCTGCTGTCCACAGAGTCACCAGGCATTGGAATCGACTCCAAGGCACTAACAATGGACCCTCTCATCAGCTGACCAGTCCCTCTTTCTTTATTCTTTTTTTTGCTGAGGAAGATTAATCCTGAGCTAACATCTGTTGCCAATCTTCCTTGTTTTTAGCTTGAGGAAGATTAGCTCTGAGCACACACCTGTGCCAGTCTTCCTCTACTTTATATGTGAGTTGCTGCCACAGTGTGGCTGACAAGTGGTGTAGATCTGCGCCCGGGGTCCGAACCTGTGAACCCGGGGCCGCCGTGGAAGCAGAATGTGCCAAACTTAACCACTACGCCTGGGGGTCAGTCCGTCAGTCCCTCTTTCTTGAAACATTTTCTTCTGTTGGCTTCTGCAGCCCCACATTTTCTAGCTACTTCTCATCTTCTTTGACAGCCTCCCTTCCCAGTCGTCGGCCCTCTTAAAGATGGTGGGCCCACGGGGATTTCATCCAGTACCTAGCTCACAGCTCTCACGGACCTCTCGCTGTTCACGTGCCAGGGATGTTCTCATCTGAGGGAGTCTGCACTGGCTCTGCCGGGAACACTGTTCTCCGAGGATGCACAGCGCTAAGCCCCTTACTTCTTTGAAATCTGAAAGTTCACCTTCTCAATGAGGTTGTCCTGACCTCTCTATTTAAAGTCATAAACTGGCCCCACCCCTCACAATGCTAATCCTCCTTCTCCTTTTTTATAACACAGGTCACCTTCTAAGATAACTTATCATTCACTGCTCTAGCATCAGTATATAATACATCCACTAATAAATAATAGGCACTCCAATAGATATTTTTTGAATAAATGATTCAATCTCCATGCCGACAACAGTCATATTATAGGTCCAGCTCTACTCTCTCTCTTGAGCTTCAGAACTGACTACTTGACGTCTGTGTTTGGGTATTTGAAAGGAATCTCAAAATTAGCATGGCCAAAAATGTACTTTTGGTGTACACCCTTAACCCAAACTCAGTCTTCAGCATTTCAGTAATGGTACCGCCATGCTCCACGTGGCTCAGGCCAAAAGCCTGGGAGTCACTGTTGATTCCTCCCTTTTCCTGATGCTCTGTATCTAACCCATCAGCAAGTCACATTCGTTCTTCTCCCAAATGTCTACTGCTCACCTTCTCAACTGCTACTAAATGCTCCAGCCACTAGCATCTCCCGCTCGGAGTAGTGACATGAGTCCTTAACTAGTGTCCCTGCTCCGAGTCGTTCCCACTGCAGTCCAGAGCAATTCTTTAAAGCACTGAGCAGATCATTTGAGAAGATCTCTTGTTTAAAAAGCTCCGGTATGAAATCCAAAGCCTAACCACCCCCATCTAGAAGGTCTTGTACATTTTTAGATTTTTAATTTATTTTTTATTTTTTCCTTCTCCCCAAAGCCCCCCAGTACATAGTTGTCTATTTTAGTTGTGGGTCCTTCTAGTTGTGGCATGTGGGACGCCACCTCAGCATGGCCTGATGAGCGGTACCATGTCCGCGTCCAGGATCCGAACTGGCGAAACTCTGGGCCGATGAAGCAGAGCGTGCGAACTCAACCACTCGGCTACGGGGCCGGCCCCTGGAAGGTCTTCTACAAAACGCCTCTCTGCCAAGCCCTCCTCTCATACCACCCTCCCCCTCCGCCCATTCCAGTTCCATGCCTTTCAATAGACTAAATTCCTTCCTACCACGAAGCCCGGACATATGCTGTGCTGCACACCCAGGAAGCTCTTCTCTCAGAGCTTCAGACGGCTCAGCCCTCGGCAGCCAGGTCTCAGCTCCAGGCCACTCCTCGAGAGGCCCTCGGACCACCCAGTCTAAAGAGGATCCCCAGCTATGCTCTGTTATATTCCTTCGCTTTATTTTCCTCTTAACGAGTAGCACTCTCTGAAATCATATTATTTATGTCCATTTTTAATTTATTGTTGCTCCTTTGTCATCTGCTTTCCTAACCAATATGAGCTGCCTGCGACGATCAGAGATTACAGCTGTTTTGCTCATCATGTGTGCTCAGTGCTTAGCACAGTGCCTGACACATAATAGGTGCTGTTTATATTTCTTGATTGAATAAATGCTGAATGAAGTTGAAGTAAGGGAAAGAAAGAAAAGGGAAGGGAAGGCAGAATTTTATTTTATAATTTTTAATTTTTAATTATTGGGAACTTTGGGAAAAGAAGAGAAAGGGTGAGTGAAAACACAAAAAATTATCATTTCCCCAAATCTGATTTTTTCTAGACATGGCTCTCTTCATGTTCAGTCCTTGATTTGCCATTTTCCCAACCTTCCCTTGTTCCTGAATTCTCCTGAATTCACAACAATTCCTGTATTGGGATAAGACATGACCCCACTTCTTGACCATGCTGGGTGGTTTTCTTGCTGACAAAAACTTATATCAGGAGGAAAAGCAAACGTGGCCTGCACACCCCCCTTCAAATACTTAAACCTCACGAACGAGAAATTCTCAAGAAACAGACGTTAGTGACTCTGAGGCCTTTGCCAAAACTAACTCCTATGACCCAGTAAGAGTACAGTGTCCTGATTGAACTCACAACTCGAAACCACAGCCGAAATGGCAAATAATGCACTGATAGCCGTTGTCCACTTTACTACCAGAGAGGGTGGGAGGCGGTTTGAAACTGATTAAGCTCCAGGACAACACAAATGATACCTTATTTAATCCTCCAAATAACTCTAAGAGGTCTCTATTACGTTATTTGCTGAGGTGGAAACTGAGGCTCAGTCAAGTCACAACATTTGCTCAAGGTCATGCTGTAAGTAAGCAGGGCAGGGAGGTGTCTGATGCCCAGGGCCACATGCTCCCCTCCACGCACACTGCCTCCCACACCAACAGTCACACTGGACCGACCCTGGACATGAGAGGGACTGCCTGGCGAGCAGCGTATGCAGGAGGAGAGGAAAGGAAGGCCTGGGAGGGAGGAGGGGTCTGAAACTTATGACTTGGGGTTGGGCTGGAGCTATGGGAATTGAAGTTCAGAAAACTCAGTATTAATTTAAAAATAGATTTCACGTTCAAATATTTGATGTTAAAAAACCTTTGCATACATAAACCACTAGAAATTTAGGATTATCCATGCTAACTTTAAAAAATAAACAAAAAACGAATTCTCTCCTGTAATGACGTGGATCTTTAATTTTTAAATCTATCCGTTTATTTAACTTCTCTGAGGCAGCCGTCCGTCCTATAAAATGGCGATAATGGCGCCTCACAGATGCCTCGCGTGGGAGGTGGAAGGCAGATGGTAAGTGCAGCTTGGTACCTGTGAATCAAGGGCTCTGCAAATGCTAATTTCCTCTTAGACTAATCACAAAAACAGTTAAAATGACAATAACACCGAGTGGGAGGGGTCCCCTGTCTCACTGGATAAAATGTTCCTCTTGTTTTAGTTGGTGTGGAAGTCACGGAGCCTCAACAACATTGATCACATTGTCCTCCTAGGAATATTGGTCCCAAATTTGCCTACCAAGAAAACGCTGACCAAACTTCCAGCATGAAATCTGGTTATCCAGTGGGGGCTGTTTGTGCGGAATTCAGAACTTGTTCTGATGCTCTCAAGGCTGATCCCTTCAGCTGGACCTAATTGCAGTTTTCAAAGGCACAGAAAGACAGATGAAAACAATCCTAAGAAATCTGAAAACTACTCTAAATATTTTGTGATTAGGGATGGCCCAAAGGAAAATAAAAATATTCTTATTTGACATTAGGGAAAGAAAGTTTTCTACATATTTGTCCTTCTACACTTCCTCTTCGAACTCTTTACTCATTGATGGCTGAGACCTGGTTTCCCACAGTAAACAAACAGAAAAGTCACATATTTTTAAAAAATTTAATTTCTAGATTGCTTAATATCCATAATATTCTACAAGTGTACAGATGGCTACTGGGTGGTTCTGAATATGCAGTTTAGGATAAGCCCACAAGAGTTACCAGGTTTAGAAAATGAAGATTTTCCATAAAGGAAGCTCAATCGAGAAATCATAAGAAAAAACAAAACTATGAGAACTAGATTCGCAAGGACTAAAAATTAACTTTACTCTTTTAAAAACTGAGTCCCTAGCAATCATTGTTGACCACTTAATGATTACTTATTAGGCAAACGGCCTTGTCGGTTAACATGTCTCCTGGAGGGAACTCTACAGTTGCTGTTCCACATGCTTCCTTCCCCTTTGAAGCAGTTTCTCTTCTATTATCTCATTTAACCAGCTTTGAAGCCTAGAGCAATGAATAGAATTTCACATTGCCTTTAACCTAAAAACAATTAAAAGTTAACAAGAACAAAAAAGCTTAAGAACTGACTGTTTACTAAGACTATTTACAAGGGCAATTCTTTTGATGGCACAGATTGAAAAGGGTGACAGCCGCCTGAGTAATCATTGCTTTCTGTCTCTAGTGGGTGTGTTGAACCGCCAGGAAAAGACGGTAATTATCAGGAAGAGCAAAGCCGAACTGTTGCTCCTTTAAGCTTCTTCAAGGTGCTGGAGCAAATCAGAGCAGAAAACTCTGCTGCAGAGAGGAAAGGGATTTGTGTCCCCGGTAAAGTGAGACTTATGATGTCTGCCCTCTGGTGGCCAAAAGGTGAAGGACAAGGGTCTCAATTCCAAAGTAACCAATTTGTAAATGTGAAACATGATGAATGACTTTAACTCCCTGATCAGGTGTGAGCAGGGGGTAGTGAAGGAGAATATTCTCGTTCTGAGGTAAAGACATAAAAATTCATACATTTGGAAGGTCTCACTTAAGTGGAGTCTTAGAAAAAGACTACTAACTCTTGAGTATTTATTTTCTAATTATTTATGTTTCTCTCCAAGATTTTATATCACTGTTAATAAAACAAACAACATTATTATTCTCATTTTGGAAAGAAGAGAAATTATCAGAACATCAAGCCTGCATTTATACTGAAAAATAAGTGAACAACAGAGGGAGTTACACCAAATTCCACCCCTGAAATGCCTACTCAGAACTGGACCATCAACCCAAGTACATCATGAAATTGCTTGCTCTTTTACCTTCACGCACCTGTACTGATACCGCTAAGTTACCAGACCCCAGAGATCTTTTTTTTTTAAAAGTCTACGCGACTATCAGAAATTAAAGGCCTTGGGGCCAGGCCCAGGGCCGAGTGGTTAAGTTTGCGTACTCCGCTTCTGCGGCCCAGGGTTTGCTGGTTCAGATCCTGGGTGTGGACCTACACACCACTCATCAAGCCATGCTGTGGCAGCATCCCACATAGAAGAACTAGAAGGACCTACAACTAAAATATACAACTATGTACTGGGGCTTTGGGGAGAGGAAAATAAAAAGGAGGAAGATTGGCAACAAGTGTTAGCTCAGGGCCAATCTTCCTCACTGAAAAGCATTAAAAAAAAAAGAAATTAAAGGCCTTCCATAGTAAGCTCACACCTTTTGTTTTTTTGCATAATCACATCAGACTTGGAATTTAAAATCTGAAAGAAGTGAAGTTGTTCTCTCAGGGATTCAGATGGTGGGAAGTGGGAGACCATTACTAACCTCTCCCTCAGCCACAGGGAGCCATGGGCCACTCACTCTGCTATTACAACAAGCCCAGTGGCTCTCAAAGACTTTTTCTCAGGGTCTTCTTGCTATCTCAGCTGGAGCCCTTTATTTTTAAACGTTTTCCAATTTTTTTTTTTGAGGAAGATTAGCCCTGAGCTAACATCTGCTGCCAATCCTCCTCTTTTTGCTGAGGAAGACTGGCCCTGAGCTAACATCCGTGCCCATCTTCCTCTACTTTATATGTGGGACGCCTACCACAGCATGGCTTGCCAAGCGGTGCCATGTCCGCGCCCGGGATCCGAACTGGCGAACCCTGGGCCACCAAAGTGGAATGTGCGCACTTAACCACTGTGCCACCGGGCGGCCCCTCCAATTTTTTTTCTTGTGGTAAAATAAACATAAAATTTTATCTTAATCTTTTTTCTTTTTTTAATGATTTTTTTTTTTAATTTTTCCTTTTTTCTCCCCAAGCCCCCGGTACATAGTTGTGTACCTTCAGTTGTGGGTCCCTCCAGCTATGGCATGTGGGATGCCACTCCAGCATGGCCTGATGAGCAGTGGCATGTCTGCGCCCAGGATCCGAACCAGCAAAACCCCGGGCCGCTGAAGCGTGAACCCAACCACTTGGCCATGGGGTTGGCCCCTCTTTTCTTTTTTTTTGAGGAAGATTAGCCCTGAGCTAACATCTGCCACCAATCCTCCTATTTGCGGAGCAAGATTGGCCTGAGCTAACATCCGTGCCCATCTTCCTCTGCTTTATATGTGAGATGCCTGCCACAGCATGGCTTGACAAGCAGTGCCATGCCCGCACCCAGGATCCTAACCAGCCAACCCCAGGATGCCAAAACTGAATGTATGAACTTAACTGCTGTGCCACTGGGCTGGCCCCTTAATCATTTTTAAGTGTGCAGTTTCAGTGACATTAATTACATTCACATTGCTGTGCAACCATCACCATCACCCATCTCCCAAACTCTTTTCACGTTGCAAAACCTAAATTCTATACCCATCAAACAGTAACTCCCACTCCTCCTTCCCCCCATTCCCTGGCAACGACCCTTCCACTCTCTCTGTCTCTATTATCTTTCTATTCTCTATTTAGTTTATTTCTGCTCTAATCTTTATTATTTCCTTCCTTCTGCTAGCTTGTGTTTAATTTGTTTTTCTTTTTCTAGTTCCTTAAGTTGTGAAGTTAGGTTGTTGATTTGAGATATTTCTTTTTTTAGGGGGCGGGAGAGGGAGAGATTCGCCCTGAGCTAACATCTGTGCCCATCTTCCTCTGCTTTTCTGTGGGATGCAGCATGGCCGAGTGGAGTAGGTCCACACCTGGGATCCAAACCCGTGATCCCCAGGCTGCCGAACTGGAAAGCACAGAACTTTAACCACTTGGCCACAGGGCCGGTCCGCTTTTGTTTTTAATGTAAGTATTTATAGCTATAAATTTCCCCCTTAGCACTGATTTCACTGTATCCCATAAGTTTTGGTATGTTGTGTTTTTGTTTTCATTCACCTCTGAGTATTTTCTAATTTCTTCTTTGACCCGTTGATTGTTTAAGAGTGTGTTTCCAAAACGTGTATTTCCAAAATTTCCAAAATTTGTGAATTTTCTGAATTCTTAGAGAGTTTTGGCCATTATATTTCTTCACACATTCTCTCTTCTCCTCCTGGGACTTCCCCATGCATATGTTGGTCATCAATGGTGTCCCACAGCTGCTGTAGGCTCTGTCTACGTTTCTTCTTTTTTCTTTCTGTTCTTCAGACACTATAACTTCCATTGTCTTATCTTCAGGTTCACTGATTCTTTCTTCTGTCTGCTCAGATCTTCCTTTGACTCCTTCTAGTAAATGTTTCATTTCAGTTATTGTACTTTTCAGCTTTCTTTCTACAGAATTTCTTTTTTGTGCCTTTTGAGGTTTTCTATCTCTTTATTCATATTTGCATGTTGTTCATACATCATTTTCTTGACTTTCTCCATCTTCCTTCAGTCTCTGAGCATCTTTAAGACAGTTGTTTGAAAGTCTTCATCTCTTGGATCCACCATCAGGTCCTTTCGTGGGACAGTTTCTGCTGGGCTATGTTTTTCCTTTGGGCCATACTTTCCTGTTTCTTTGTAGCTTTGTGATTCTTTGTTGAAAACTGACATTTGATTCTAGCAATGTGGTAAATGAAAATCAGATTCTCCACCTTCCCCAAGGTTTGCTGTTTTTTGTTCTTGTTTTTTATTCTAGGCTGTCTCTGTGCCCAGGGACAGCCTGACATGTGAACTTCAGGTCTTCTAGGGTCTTTCCTGAGTCTGTGCCTTCCCCTGGGCATGTGGAGAGGCCTTTTAATTTCCGCTTATATGTAGCTGCTTTTGAAAGTCCTAGTCTTCAACATCTGGCTCCCAAAAGGGGGAAAGAGAAAAACTGAAGGGTAGGGGGAAGGTGCCGGCCCTTTGAATTCCCTGGGAGGCACTTCAACCAGAGGGGCAGGGGCTTGCAACAGTGGGGGAGGCCCAGCAACAATGGCTGCCACCTTTTTGTGTGCGCATCTGTGGTCAGAAGCAGCAGTCCGAGCACAGATGCCTGAAACTGGACCACAGGGTTCTTTATGCCCAGTCTAGCTCCCACAAAGTGTGTGGAGGCAGCCCCAGGATGGTGCATGGCTGCCTGCCATGTGGCTGAGGGGTGGAAGATGGGTAGCTGCTGCTGTTTTGAACTGACCAAAATTAACCACAATTTACCATCCATCCCTTCCCCTGGAGTCTGCAAGCCTTCAAGAGACTTGAGAGTTCTAATAATTACCTCAGACAGATTCTGCCAGTGTAACTGTCTCAATGAGCAGACAGATTTCTGGTGCTTCCTACTCTGCCTCTTCCCAGAACCCTCCCTGGGGCCCTTTATTTTCAAAAATATTGTGAAAAATTTCAAACCTAATCAAAAGCGAAGAGAATGGTGTAATGAATCCTTAAGTACTGTCATGTGGTTTCAACAACGACCAACGAGCTGCTCCCTCATCTTGAATTTCCACCTGTGGTTTCTCGCCCACCTCTTCCCTGCCTTTCCTCCCATGGCAGGCTTCCAGCTTGAGGTGAAAACTTAAGCCATGTGAGTCCCTGCCTTCTGCTCCAGCTCCTAGAACCAATGGGGTCCCTCCACATACCTGACTAAATCAACAAGCCCCCCTTTTCTATCTTCCTAATTTGAATAATTTTTATACTCTCTGCTCCTACCCCCCGACTCCTTTAAAAAAGAAAAAGGAAAAAGAAAGCACCAGTTAATCCTTCCCAATGGTTTGAAAATCTGATGAAAGCCACTCTCCATCACTCCAGAAAAAAAGGCACACACACAGCTTTATATGCCATCTCAGGAGGTTCATGGGCACCCTGAAGCTCTCCAAAGATCCCAGGTTAGGAACCCCAGTTTTAGTTTACTCTAAAAGGTAGCTCCCCCTCCCTAGGCCTCACCTGCCCTCTTGCCACAGTTCTCTTTCACAGATACATGAATGTAAGGCTGGGAGAGCATCCAGTCCTACCCCCTTTTTTTTTTCCAAAGATTTTATCTTTCCTTTTTCTTCCCAAAGCCCCCCGGTACACAGTTGTGCACTTCCAGCTGTGGGTCCCTCCAGCCGTGGCATGCAAGATGCCTCCCCAGCACGGCCCGACAAGCGGTGCCACGTCGGCACCCAGGAGTCGAACTGGCGAAACCCCGGGCCGCCGGAGCAGAGTGCGCGAACCCAACCACTCCACAACAGGGCCGGCCCCATTTCCACCCCCTTTTAATTGTGCTATTGAGGCAACTAGACACAAAGAACTAATGTGCTGGCCCCAAATCCTGAAGAGTGAGCAAGAGAACTAGATGCTTCAGCAACATTTTTCACTCTAACCTCACGCTACCTGTTTGAACATTTTCCTGCCCTTTTGAAGTGGATTAATGCGAACGCCAAAATAGTTCTAAAACCCTCTCTAAAACTACCTTCTTCAGTACACCCTATTCTCTCTCCTCCCTTCTCTTTGTTCACCCAGCATTGGATTTTCACGAAATGCAAGGAGGAAAAATACTAATAGACTCAGAAATCAGATTGGAATTAATTGAAAAATTAATTCAAAATAACTTTTTTTAAAGCATATTTTAAAATTTTATTTATTTATTTTTGAGTACGACTAGCCCTGAGCTAACATCTGCTTCCAATCCTCCTCTTTTTGCTGAGGAAGACTGGCCCTGAGCTCACATCCGTGCCCCTCTTCCTCTACTTTATATGTGGGACGCCTCCCACAGCATGGCTTGCCAAGCAGCGCCATGTCCGCACCCAGGATCCGAACCCGTGAACCCCGGGCTGCTGAAGCGGAACATGAGCACTTACCCACTGCACCACCTGGCCGACCCTTCAAAATAACTTTTTTACCAAGCTTATTTTAACTACAAAGGTGTCCATACTTCTCTGTTGGGGTTCAGTTTGTTTGGCTCTGTTACTTGCTCATTCCGGGGGAATCTCTGGGAGAGACCCGTCAGCTAACTCCCACTCACACTGTGTAGAAGGTTGGGTTGAGTCCTTGGCGGTTTCCCTAGTTCTTCTTCTAAGGCTGGACCTCAACTGTGGCCGCACATCAGACTCGCCCGTAGAGTTCTTAAAATTAAGAAGAGGGGGGAGTCAGATGAGCACACTCCAGGTGCACTGCCCTCGGGTTCAGACTCCTGGATGCGCAGCCAGGGATGGGAACCCTGCTCTGAAGCTGGGTGCAAGGAATTCACGTTATCACTAGAGGTGAATGCTGGGAGAACACTGAAGTTGTTCCACAGCTTGTAGTTCAATAGTAGAGAGAGAGATTTTGTCTTGTTGAAAAAAAAAAGCAGGAAAATTTACAAGGGACTTGGCAAATGTAAGCCATCCTGGAGGAATATTTAAAATATGCTACTTTTCTCCACTATTTAATTCCTAATGTAGCATAAACTTCTTGGCTCGCTGGGATATGGTTTTAGGTAATACATATTTTTTAATATACATATTTTTATCTTATTTTTGTTATATAAGTAATATATATACTTTGTAAACATTTTTTTAACTTACAGAAGAATGCAAAGCGAAATTCGAGAGGAAACCAGTGAGCAGATTCTTATGTATCCTTCTAGAAATTTGCTATCCACACCAAGTCTGCATATAGGATACGTTAGTATTTATCTATCTGTGATGGGCTCAGGACTCACAGGTCTGGAGATTAGCATGAAGGCACGTTTCCTTTACCTCCATCCTGCCCACAGGGTTAACAGGAAACCCAGTCTTTGACCAGGTTCCCCTCCCAAATAATGCTAAGAAGCCCTGGGAACATTCTCCTGTCCCATAGGACCGTCATGTCATTGCATCAGGCTCCAGGGGGTGAACCTCTGGGTGAATATCTCCTGAGACGTCAGGACTGGCCTCCAATCCTCCCCCCTCTTCCAGGTGGCCCTTGAGCTTGTTTCTCCTACCTGTAATCCAGGCTCCCGAGTTCTTAGGCCACGAGAGAAAGGAGTATGTCTTAACTTCGATAAAAGCCCACTGTGACTGTCCCCCTCCAGATGACAATGGGAATGTCCACTCCCTTGAGGGAAAGCCTTTACCTTTTTACTCTGGAAAGTTGATTTTGACCCAAATCAGAACGCAGGACATTTTCCTCAGTCTGGATTCTTCAATCTTGGAACAAAATGGTGTGTGACAGTAAGGGTCTCCTGTGGACCACTGTGGTCACACCTAGCCACAACTGCATCTCTGTAGAGGGTTTGCCCCTGGTGCTTCATTCCCGGAAGATCCTTCTTTGTTTTCCAGAATAGAACTTGCAGCCCTGCAGATGAATTCAGTTTCTACCTCCTGCAAATAAGCCTCTTCTCTCCCTCTGCAGATGCTTCCAGAGATTTTAGGGCCAATATGTACTCAATGCTCACGTTCTAGTTACTAAGTTCTTGCTCACCACAAGCACTCTCTTCAAGGGAACTTTCTGTAATCAGCCCTAGGATGATGACAGCTGGGGTTTTGTTCACCTCTCACTACATCTAGGAATGTGTGCCATCTTGCTAGATACATAGACAGAGGATTCAGGCACTGTATTTCTAAATGGTAAAAGAAACTCTATCTGTGCTATTTTATGCTGCTGCTTTTTTTTTTTTTAACAGGACTCTACTGGTACAATTTGAATGGAAAGGAGTCTGGTGAGGGTGGCTGTCTGGTCGCCAAGACAGGATAACATCTCTGGTCTTAGAAAAGTTTATGACAAGAGCCTTGTTCCAGAATGTGGTCCTCAATTTTATAAACTCAGAAACTTAAATGTTAGCACACATAGACTCAATGGGACTCTAATGGCTGATGAACGCCAATTAATTAACTTGCAATGGCAAACATAACTACAAGCAGACCCCAAATCCATGTTTGCTGGTTAGCACATTTTCTGTCTATGGGAAACTTTTTACGCAAAGCCAAATTATAATCAGAAGGGTACTCAGTGAGAGCAAGCTCTAGAATAGTGAGTTTTCAACTAGGGAGAGTTAGCATCCTCTCGGGGATAGGTAGAGGGAGGGGTGCTTTTAGGGGAATCTGCGTGTGGTGTTTTTTTCTTTTTTAGCATATGTCATTAGAAATGGCATACCCAATATAATAATTCAGTAATATATTTCAGGGGGAAATTTAAACCCTATTCATTCATAATGAAAATTATAAAAAGCAAAGCTCAACAGAATCTTCTTGGCTGGTAACACGCTTCTTGGAGGGTGGGAAGCCACAAATCAGACTCTCTGGAGGGTCTAAGATTTTTTGTTTTTGAAAATGAGGCAAGAAAACATTGTTCACTGAGGCAAAAGCCATACATGAGGCAACTTACATTTTCAGCATCCAAATCAAAGTCTCTGTTCTCAAGTTCTTTCTCACTAAACAGTTTTGTGAAGAGTAGAGTCATATTTAGTTTATTAGTCACCCACTGTGGGAACTGATGTAGAAATGTATCTGTGCTACTTATGAAGCATTATGAACTGTAGAGAACACAGGATAACACTGTAAAGTGCCACTACAGTCTGGGGAGCAGATGCTGCAGCCAGGCCAAACCACCGTGCAGTTACCACGGACATCTGATGGTCTCAGCGTGGATTTTTCTCCCCTCTTCCTTCCCCAAAGATCTTCTGTTCATCTGGGGATTACTATGGTTCCTGGGAAGAGGAACAAAAACTCTTGTTCTAGCACATTCCAACCCCTTGAACATGGTAATTGGTTTGTAACCTAAACCAGTCCAATCAGAGTGAATCTGAAAACCTTTTCTACGAAGATGCTGGGACAAAGATGGGCTCACTTTCCAGGTGCCTTTGGCAGCCATCTTTGCCCATGAGGAGGGCCTAAATTAGGAGAAAGCCAACACCAAGACAGTCAGAGAAACAGAAAGATACGAGGTCACTGGGCCCATCACTGGGCCCCTGGATCAAGTTTGCCTGAAACCAACACTACTCTGGACTTGACAGTTATTTGTACCAATGAATTCCTTTTCCTGTTTCCGCCATTTTTAGTTGTAGTTGAAAGCACTAGTGGGTGGATCAGGGCACTGCTGAATCTGGGTTGTTTGAATTTCTTGTTCTCCAACAGGCTCAAATATCAGTCAGGGAAGCAAGTCACAAAGAAAAAACTCCAGTAACTGTCATGCTCTTAACTTTTGCTGTACATCAGGATCACGTGGACAGCTTTTACAAATCTCAGGCCAATTAAATGAGAATCTACGAAGGTGGCACTTAGGAAACAGAATTTTTAAAAACTCCTCAAGGGATTCCAAAGGGCAGCCTGGGCTGAGACCCACTGGTCTAAGCAATTATCTGGCTCTGTCCATTCTAAAGAATCTGCTGACTAAATGTCCTAAGTATGTCTTCCCACTAAAGGAAAAAAAGGCCGACCTGTAACTTGTTTTGTGAGGTTAATGCAAACCATACTGTGTGACAGAAAAGCAAAATTTATTTGGAGCCTTGTTTTACTTTTAAAATGCATGCAAATTTTGTACTCAACTCCATTTTATATTCCCTTCTCTCTCTCTCTCCCGTTCTCCCTTCAACATTTAATAGGAGCTTGCCATGTACCAGTCACAGTGACAAGACATCAGGGATACAGAGGAAAACAAGAAAAACACAGTTTCTACAATCCAGAAAAAAGAGGTAATTAAACCGAGTAATTACAACAAAACTTATTAAATTTATGCTAAGGGCAGCATGGGGCACTATGTAAACAGGACAGTGGCTCCTGACCTCCTGGAGGAAGTGATGTTTAAGCTGAAACCAGAGGAATGCATATGAGTTACTTGGTAGATGATGGAAGAGGACCCAGACAGTGGAAGTGAAGGAAATGAAGAACACAGCGTGGAAAGCAGAGAATGCAAGAGGGTGGGGTGGGGGTGGGGGGGTGGTGGTGGTGGCAGCTGGAGATAAAGGCAGGAGCCAGGACTCTATCCCAAAGCAATACAAATCAACTGAAGGGTGGTAAGCAGTCAAAGTACGTGACTCCTCTTTCTGGAAGATAATTCTGGCTGCCTTGTAGGGCACGCAAGGGGATCGGGGAGCAGGGAGCTTAATAAGAGGGACTCAGGGAGACCCGTTAACTGGAGGCAGATACAGTAGCCTAGGCAAGAGCACTGAGACCGTGGGACTGGCGAGAAGTGGACTAATCTGAGTGACCCTTAAGAAGGTGGAATCGATAGGACTTGGTAATTGACCTGCCGTGGTGAGTGAAGGGGAGAGAAGTCAACAGTGACACACGTTTCTGGTTTGAGCAACTGTGTAGATGGCAATGTCATTTCTGGGATAAAGAACTGGAAGAGGAGCAAGTATGTAGGCGATCAGTTGAATTTTGTTCTTCTTAAGTTTGAAGTACTGTTAGACATCTAAGTGCAGACAGCTGATAGGGAGTTACACGTGTCTCACATTCCGGAGAGCAGTATGGACTAGACATCGATAGTTGATAGTCACCAGCAAATTGACGGTAAGTAAAGCAAGAGAATGAACCAAATTACCTGGTATGCGTCTGCAGAAAGACTGCCTTAGGACAAAGCTCTGGGGAAAACCTACAATTAAGAGGAAAGTAGAAGATAGTCTTGCAAAGAATGAGAACACATCACTAGAGATGCAGGAGGCAAAACAGCAGAGAGCTTGACAGAAAAGGAAAGGCTGGGGAGGGGTATGTTTTTTAGAGAGTGAGCAACCATGTCAAATGCTGCTGAAACATCTAGTAAGATGAGGACTGAAAAATGTATATTGGATTTAGCAACACACAAGATCCTGGAAATGTTACCAAGAGTGGCTTGGGGAGGGAAAGTGAAATTTTTCACAAGTTACTGAAATGGGGCTGAGAGAGAGAGGGTGGTAACTGGAAAGGGATGTGGGTCAAGGGATAATTAAGACGAGATAGACTGGAAAATGAGTTTTTTTTAATAGAAGGAAATCAGGAAGACGGAAAGCAGAAGATACAAAAGTGTCAGGATACTGGAAATCATGGGATCCAGAAACGAGAAGGGTGCCCCGTCTACTGGAATAGGAGAGAAAGAGGAGTATCGGTGCAGAGAACAGCGAGGATTGTAGGTTTGTTGGCGTAAGTGGAGAGAATTCCTATTTGATCACTTTTATTTGTTCTGTGAAGGAGACAGTCACTGACAGAGAATGAGAGGGGGTGGTGGGTGGGTCAGAGGTTTAGGGGAGTGGGGAGGGTTTGAAATAGTTGTTGAAAATGGGAGACAATTGACTAAGGAAACAGTAGGCTAGTCAGGCAGTGTTAAGGGCTTAATTGAGATTGATAACCATTAATGTACAAGCTTGATAGTCTGTGTAGTTCTGCATATTTTCTCCTGTAGGTCTTAGCAGCGCATGAACCAGCAAGAAAAAAGACAGACAGCTGAATTCATATATGGCAAGATAGGTGCAATGGAAGTTGCAACAGAAAGGACTTAGAATATTGGCAGTGATGGGCTGATTGACGTGACAGGTTGTGCATACAAGCTGGATAGGGAGGGAAATATAGAGAAGCAGAGGCTGTTAGATAGAGAGTAGAGTAAGAGAATTGAAGGTCCGTTTGAAGCTGAAGACTTGACCAATGGAAGTAATTGTTGGAAGTAATTGACCAATGGGCTGGATTGATTTCGGAGGATGGGATGTCTGAAATTGTGATTTCAGAAATAGAATAGTTCAGGTGGGGACAAGGTCCAGGGTGTAGCAGTGGAAGCAAGTGGCTGAAACAGGGAAGGCCTTGGTAAATGAGATCAAGGAAAGGAGAAGCCAGGGTGTTGGACGGATCACCCACTTACCCAGTTTGGAGGAAGGACTTGGTGGAGAACACTTGGAAGCTGAAGGTCCCACGCGATCTCCCTGCTGCCCACTCCTCTGATCACCTCTACCCTCACTTAACTGCAGCCACACCACCCTCCTTGCACCCCCTCAATCACACCAAGCTCAGTCCCACCTCAGGGTATTTGCATACACTTTCCTTCTGTCTGAATACTTGTCGTCCAAATACTCCACAGCTCACTCCCTCACTTCATTCAGGTTTCTGCTCCAACATCACCTCTTCAGAGCTGTCTCTGACCAGTCTACCTAAAATCGCAGCTCTCAACTTTGACCCCTAATCTGTTTTTATTTTTCTTCAGAGCATTTAGCACAACCTGAAATTACAGTACACATTTTCTTTATTATGCATCACCCCCCTAGAATGTAAGTTCAATGAGGGCAGTGATCTCGTCCCCACTGTCTTAGGACCTAAAACAGACCATAGAACAGAGTAGGTCCTCGATAAATACATGTCGGATGGATGGATGGACAGATGGATGGATGGACGGACAGAAAAGAGGCGGAATCCAGGAAGTAGAGGAAAGGCAGCTATTCATGATAAAGGGGGCATGCTGATTGGCATGGATTCTAGTGACCTAGGGCTTTAAAGCAAGGGTGAAAGCGGAAGTTTGAAAGGCACAGTGGGTACATGACACTGACATCCCCCATTCCTGAAATACCCAAAACTCCAGAGAACACCAGCCTCCACTAGAAAAGGCCAAAGGGACCGGGGTCCTGAGGGGACCAGATCTAAGGTTGCACGAACAGTGGTTCATCCTGCACGGGGCCCACAGCAGCAGCAGCCACAGTCCACACCACAGCTCAAGCTTACAAAAGGCAGCCTCCGGTTCCCTGCGTCTGTGCCTTTGCTCAGGTTCCTCTCCTGCTTAGAAGGTCCGCCTTGCTGTCTGCTCAGTCTTGCCCTTCTGTCAACGACTCACAACCATCCTTCTGACTACTCAGGCTGAAGCACTTGCTCCATACTCTGAAGCTCCACAGAGTAAACTGTATATACTGTTCACTCATCTCTCTTATTTACTCATTCATTTTTTTCATCCACTTCTTTAACTATGATGTGCCAGCTACTGTTCTAGGCATTATTTCATTTGATAATTACTGTTTTATGTTTTTATCTTATTTCTACAAGCAAACTGTAATATACCAACTAAAAAGATTACAGTGAAGTCACCAGATTATTTTAAGTTCTAATAGTTTAGACATGATAGAGAAGATACATAAAGCAAAGCAAAGGAATAGTAGAGCATTAAAAGGAAAATGCTAATTAAGGATGTTTGAATTTTTTCTCCCCAACCAGACTGTGAGGTCCTATGAATTTGCTGCAGTCAAACGACATCCTAAAATAATGCCTGACTTTCAGATGTATGACAATTTGCAGACCTATTTCACAAAAATCCCATTTTATGAAATAAAGTATGCAATTTTATAAAATTAATCTAATTGGATTGTTATCCTCTGTAGGATTTAGGGTTATTCAGAGGCTAACTTAAGCAGAGAATGAGTTTACTGGACATTAGGTAGCCTACAGAATCGAGGGGCGGCTCTGAGACTAGGTCCATAAAGCCCAAGAACGGGAGCATCTTCGTGAGGGCATGTAACAGGTCACTGCATCCTGCAAGGCTGCCACTAAGATGGATTTGTGTCAACCTTCTCTCTGTCTCCTCAGCTTTCAGGGTCCCAGGAGACAGACTTACAGCATCAGCATGAAGAGGAAAAGGCATAGTCTCTTGTCTGACAGCCCCAACGTGCAACTGGGCAGGGATTATTCCCCACATGTAAACTGGGGTCCAACTACCACAACAGCAAAAATGAGCCAGGGAAACAAGCGCCGTCCCAACCCCCTAGAGTACTCACTCCCTCTCTTCCGGACGCAGAGCCCCTCATTTGGTGCCTCTCTTCCACGACCTCACCGCACTCTGGCTGAATCAACGCTGTTTCCGTCCCTGCCATTTCTTGCGCCAGCTCTTGAGCTCCAGGAGGCAGCCGCATCGCCAGGAACACGGCGTCCTAGAGACCCTCAGGGCGTGATTTCAAAATCGGTTCAGATATATTCTGGGCAGTGAACTTAAGCACAAGCAAGTGCCTTTTTCTTCTATTCTACTGTAGACAACTTTTACAAATTTTTAAGTTTTAACAGTTTAATTTTTAATAGTTTTACCTTTCAAATGAATATGGAGAAACACAAGTCCTCCTTAGTTGCCTTCCTATCTTCTCTAAATCTACAAAATGCCCCCAGAACATCCCTCATTTTAGTAGGAGATCTTTTAAATTAAAAAACGATGTAATACTAATCTTCTTTGAAGCTGACTTCGGCTAAGAGTCTCTTCCACAGTTTGGCTGACCGGCTCCCTCCCTGCTACAACTTTGGAATAAGACTCAAAATAAAACACTCAGTTCACTGGAGAGTAACTCTACTAATAACTGACTAAGAAGAAATTGCTCTCAGACTTTTCTAACTTGTACCTGGGAAGATAATCCTGGAAAACCATCATTGTAGAAAACATATTACTAAATTTATCAGAGGTTCTATAAACACTAAAAAATAAAATGCAACAGATTAATTCCATAGTAAGACCAGGAATAAGACTCAACCAAATACTGTAAAAAGCAAGGGAGTATCCATACAATAGAATATTATTCAGTCATAAAAAGGGTATGAATACTAATGCATGCTACAACGTGAACCTTGAAAACATTATGCTACGTGAAAGAAGCCAGTCACAAAGCCATATATTGTATAATTCTACTTACATGAAATGGTCGGAAGAGGCAAATCCACAGGAAGTAGATTAGTGGTTGCGAGGGGCTGCAGGGAGGGGGAAATGGAATGACTGCTGACAGACGTGTGTTTCTTCTGGGAGGGATGAAAATGTTCTGTAATCAGATAGTGGTGACGGTTGCATAACTTTGTGACCATACTAAAACCACTGAATTGTACACTTTGAAAAGGGTGAATTTTATGTTCTGTGAATTATTTCTCAAAAATAAATTTTTTTAAGGGAAGGAGGAGTCTTAATGAGAGATTTGGCATGAAAACATATTGTTCTAAGGGCCCAAGAAAGGCATGGAATTTGGTATTTATGTCTAGTCAAAAACAAAGAGTGGAAGAAAAAAGCATAGAAAAGAATATCCAACAATTACATCCTTAAGCGTCTAAAGATTTAAAAAAAAAAGTTTTAATTACATTCCTCACATTGTGAGACAAATCATTTTCGCCTCTTTGGAAAGCATATTATGACTTGCTCATTTGTTTTTTGGGTACCGAAAAAAATCGCCAGCAGGCTTTCTTAGTTCTGAGTCTGTGAGCTGTGCAACAGTCTCAGCTGCAAATGAAGCAATTTTGTTATGTTGCAGCACTTCAACTCATTTAAGCTTTGTAAGAACTTTTTATTCGGAATAAAAGCATAGTTTGCAGACCATGCCAGGAAATCATATTCCAATCATTTACATTTGCCCCAGTGAAACTCAGACTTCCTTGGATTTGCTTTTCCTCATTCTCTGAATGTTAATCTGCGTGTTTTTAGTCTCTGAGTTAACTGAGAAGGCTTTTCGTTCTGTGAACTAAGCACATTCCTTCAAAACCACAGGCATCCACTTCTCATTGGATTTATGACAATCACAACATTGGCATGCAGGTAAAAAAACTCCGTCTGCTTTCCCATCACACCTCTGGTTACCTCAGGGAACCCCACTTCAACGGCAAAGGAGGAAGGAGACTTTCTCCATCCTAACCCCGTCCGAGCATTCCTCAGCATTTTGTAGTGCGCTGTCCTTTCCTCTGTACATTTCTACAGCTCCAGCCATTGAATCATATTAGAGTTTTGCCTTCTGGGAGAAGGTGGAGTTTCTAGGAAAAGCAGATCAATAGACAGCAGCCTGGAGGAATCTCCCTTCTTCAGAACAGCCACCTTAGGAGATTCCTTCCTGCAGCCTCACGAGTTTATGGGTTAAATTATTTTCAAGGAGGGAATGGCCCAACAGCATTCTAAACTGAGATTAAGACTTTATCTTTTGTTCAATGCACAACATGGATCACTCTAAGCACTTAACAAATATTTAACAAAACTGAGTCAGTACCATAGTAAAAAAGTTAGAAAAGGTGAGGTTTTATTTCCCCCCGAGGAAGATTCACCCTGAACTAACATCTGTTGCCAATCTTTCTCTTTTTTTATGTGAGCCGCTACCACTGCATGGCTGCCAACAGATGAGTGGTGTAGGTCCTCGCCTGGGATGTGAACCACAGCCACTGAAGTGGGGCTCACCGAACTTACCCATTAGGCCATGGGGCCAGCCCAGAAAAGGTTTTAAAATCTGCTTTGTTTTTCCTATCAACACAATGCCATACATAAGTGGGCAGATTATAATAAGAGTAAGAAAAATTAAGAGGGGCTGGCCCCGTGGCCGAGTGGTTAAGTTTGCGCACTCTGCTGCAGGCGGCCCAGTGTTTCGTTGGTTCAAATCCTGGGCGAGGACATGACACTGCTCATCAAACCACGCTGAGGCAGCGTCCCACATGCCACAACTAGAAGGACCCACAATGAAGAATATACAACTATGTACTGGGGGGCTTTGGGAAGAAAAAGGAAAAAAATAAAATCTTTAAAAAAAAAAAAGAAAAATTAAGAATTAAAGAAGTAAAAGACCTCATATGCTTTGTGAGAAAGAGCAAAAATCCTTTTTTTCTGTGTTGCCTTTCTTTTTAGCTGGTTGTTGGGCAGACTGTTCTGCAAGAGAAGATATGACAATTGCAAAAGAGGAAAATGAAAACTGTAGTCTTTGCAACTAGAAAGTGTCAATTTAGGCTCAAGCACAATAAATGTGACAGTGGCCTCTTACTCTGCTGGCCACATAACTAGTAATATTTCTGATGATAACAAACAGAATTAACACTATAATTATTTTAATAATTCATGTTATAAAAATGCAGACATTTGTATTCCCGATGCTCCTTTTTACTTTAAGCCCATTAAAGAAATACAATTACTTTTCCTGTATTTCCCCATTATGCTAATTAGAACACTATGGACTCACGGCTATCAAGCATAACTAAACTGCTTTGAGTTCCTGGGCAGAGAGTCATGGTACTATGTAAACGTAATCAAACAGCCATTACTATTCCGTGATCAAACTGTTACATATATAGTTTTTTGCCATAAAGTATAGCATTGCTTTCTCATCTCCATGGTATACTGTTTTACAAAGCTGAGAAATATGGGCTTATTCTGCTTTTATAATTAAAACATCACTTTCAACGTTTGCAAAGCTCACTGAACTAACCACATCAATGATGGAGTCGGGCTTGCTTGTTTTGTTTTTAAGGAAAGTATTTAAGTTTGAACATAAGAGTCATGGCGGTTTTAAAACTGAACATATTTAAACCAGAGACAACGTAGTACAAAATCCTTTTCACCAAAATATTTTCCACCATGCATGAAAGAAAGGAAAAGAGATGAGAGTAACCTAAGATTATGGAAAATGTGGAAGGTAAGCTAAGAAGGAACTTAATCAAATATATACTTTAAAAAATAAGTCCAGAGAAGAGTGACTAAATGATAGCAGGAAGGCTTCAACAGCAGCCGGCAGAACTTCCTGACTGTAAGGGCTGTGAAAAACCACAGAGAAGTTTTCCGTGTTTTCCTTTGGAGATGAAAAACAAGACAGACAATTCTCCATTTAGATGTGCTATTATCTAGAAAAAAAGAACTGCCTTAAATAGTCTCGAGATTCCCATGCTTCTTTCACTAGCATGGAGGAAAAAAAGACGGAAGAAAGGGACTCAAGACTAAGCCCAGAGGCAAAACCCTCAGCCTGTCCACCTGAGTGCTTTGGGGACGGAGTAGTTTTGAACAGCTGAGTTTTCTGGAGAGCTATGTGTATATCATTCTAAGAATTAAAATTTTGGATGAAAATATTACCAAAAATGTATTATATTCCCTGATCTTTTTTCTTCTTCCTTCAGACTTCAAAGTTTTGGGGATTTTTTTACTGAGGAAGACTCGCCCTAAGCTGGCATCCACTGCCAATCTTCCTCTTTTTGTATGTGAGCTGCCACCACAGCATGGCCACTGACAGATGAGTGGTATGGGTCCCTCCCTGGGAACCGAACCCAGGCCACCGAAGCAGACCACACAGAACTTAACCACTAGGCCACCAGAGCTGGCTCTCAAAGTTTTTTTTTAAATATTAGGAAAGATTCAAACTCATTATAGAAATTAAGAAGGAAAAGAAACCATCATAATTCTACCATCCAGAAACCAAGTAACATTCTTTTTTTTTTTTGATGAAGATTGGCCCTGAGCTAACATCCATGCCCATCTTTCTATACTTTATATGTGGGATGCCTGCCACAGCATGGCTTGACAAGTGGTGCATAGGTCTGCACCTGGGATCCAAACTGGCAAACCCTGGGCCACCGAAGTGGAACGTGTGAACTTAACCACTGCACCACTGGGCTGGCTCCTCTTTCAGTTTCTTAAACAGAGTATACTGGACATAATTTAAGGCTATAAAATAATGAGATCCTCAGTCTAGAAGAGTATTTTCTAAAGCCTGGTACTATGTTAGACATTCTATATACATAGTCTCAATTAGTCCCTGTAAGCCAAAGAGGTAGGTGTTATTATTTCTGTCTTAGAGTGGAAGAAAATAAGGCTTTGGGAATTTATCAAGGACCCATAAAAAGCCACAGAGCCTAAATCCAAACCCTTGTCCAGCTTCAAAGTCTGACCTCTTAACCTTCTCCTAGGATTATAACCTGAAAGGCCACATACTGCTATAAATTTTAAGTGATCCCCACATGCATCCTTTACACTTTTTTTTTTTTTTTTTTTGGTGAGGAAGATTGCCCCTAAGCTAACATCTGTGCCAATATTCCTCCATTTTTATATGTGGGATGCCACCTCAGCATGGCCTGACAAGTGGTATGTAGCTCTGTGCCTGGGATCTGAACCCACAAACCCCAGGCCACCAAAATGGAGAGTGTGAACTTAACCACTATACCACCAGGCCAGCGCCTACACACACTTTTAACGATTTTTCAAACTTTCCTTGATGTTCGGTCCTCATTTTTCAGTTTTCAAAGAAGGTATATTTTCTTCTTATGGTATACCCATCACCTTTCCAGTTTGCTGCTTTACATTTACTTAACCTTGGAAACATCAATAACACAACAAGTTCACTGAAATCTTGTGAAAAACAACGGAGACTTCCAATGAGTGAAGTATATATAGACGCATACACTGGTTATTCCTACTCACAGCTCTGTTCTCAGGCTTCAAGACACGAAGGATATGACACAAGTCTAAAGATGCATCAGCCAATCCTGAAAAATCAGCATACTCACAATCCAAAATATTTTAATAACAATTTAGATAGTTACAGATGGAAAGGCACATTACCCAGAGCCAAGAAGCCTGGTCATACGGGAGAGCAGAACAGTGACTGCATCGGCAGAAAGTAGGTTCATAGAGAAGCTACAAAAAATTACATGTGCCCAAAACAAGCAAGGCAGAGGAATCCAGAGGGTATGGAATGTTTCAACAAGAAAAGGAAGAGGCTCGAAAAGGTGAAGAAGGCAGAACATCAAAAAGAATATGGAGTACAGAGGAAGGAGGCCAGGGGAGTTTGACACAAACAAAGATGACCACATGCCGTCTTGTTCTGACCAGGGTAAGAACAGTGGGTACAGAGGGAAGAGAGAGGCTGCCCTTGACGACACGGGGCTCTTCTTTCCATCTGGGCTGGGGCCGGGCCTGCTTGTCTTCTACCAAATGTGGACAAATGAGAAGCCTCACAGAGCTATCTTTATCACATATCAGCTTGGCAGGCATGTTGCTTTTAAACTCAACCACATATGCTACTATTTCATATAATACACAAAGTTCCCTTTTGTTTGTGAGGTTAATATGAAAGCTTTGTTAATCAAGTTACCACTATAATTAAAAATTATTTCTGATTATAGTTTGCCAGTATCTGATATTATAGTTATTTTACAATTGCAGAACATACATCTATGGGAAATGGGTAGCCCAGATGCCTGCAGGGGGACAACGGGTGGCAATTTCAATTATGCTTTTCTTCCACTGGCCTCTGTTCCCTGCTAAGCTCTCTCTTAAGAGAAAGAAGAAACATGATGTCGCTCTGACCTGAAATCTCTAACTCTTAGGAGGCAGAGTGCTGACAGAGCCTAGAGTACAGCTTACAGTCCAAGGGTTCTAAGGCCTTCCTCGGTTGCTCCGTAGGGATGAGACTCTCAGAATAATGCCCTGGATACATATTTCAGACTGACCCCCCATTTCTACCCTTTCACATGACTTTTCCCCCTGAGTCTGCTACTCCTTAAGGCTCCTTGTCTCCCTAAGTCTCCCTGTGTCCCTGCACTCTATCAGGCTGACCTGACACATGAGCATCTGAGTTTTTCAGGCCAACAGCTTATAGTCACCTCCTGAAAAACAAAACAAAGGGGCTGGGCTGTGGCATAGTGGTAAGTCTGTGTGCTCTGCTTTGGCAGCCTGGGGCTCACAGGTTCGGATCCTGGGCGCAGACCTACACACTGCTCATCAAGCCATCCTGTGGCAGAGTCCCACATACAAAGTGGAGGAAGACTGGCACAGATGTTAGCTCACGGACCATCTTCCTCACACACAGACAAAATAAAAATAAATTAAAAAATAAAAATAAAAAAAACAAAGACCAAGTTTATAAGGAAGACAGGATATTTGCTTGGCATGTAGTAAACATGGCCTCCCTTTGTCCTCTTTATACTTTATTCAAACAAAATTATAAAAAGTGACTATATCCAAGTAATTAAAAAATGAGTATATTATTCCTGCATCTATTGTTTATAAATGTAATCAGCAGTGTGTCTCTTAGATGTTTTGGGTACTAGGGAAAGAAGTAGTCCTTAATAAAATGCAATATATGATCACACAAATGTGAGTACTTTTAAGCTAATCAGCCATGACAACTCAAACTTAAACAACATGGTAAGTACTTACAATTTTCGCATGCAAAAAAAAAGGTATGAACAGCCTAAACAATACAGCATTTAAAAAAATTCTCATTTTCTTCTAACTATTCTGTGGCTGTTAACATCATGGGGTGCTATTAAAGGTCAGAAACATTGAACTGTCGAGAAATATTCTGAATAGTAATAGTATTACATTGTGAATTTTATTTTCAAATTTTGGTCAATAAGAAAGAAAATAATAAAGTTAAACAGTCAAAAGAAGTACCAAAAAAAGGACAGTCATTCATATATACAGAAGATACGAACAGTATAGATTCACTTCCAGTTGATTCAGTCCTATTTACACATTTAAAAAACAAAGTACATCTTAATTTGTCAAGAAGCTGACCATTTAGCCCCGGGAGAGGAACTTTACTTTAGCTTTTCATCGTGGCCTCAATACCTTGTCACAGGATACTCATCACCATCAACTTAAAAAAATCAATTTTGAGAAGTAACTGCTGTATATCATCAATTCACAAGTGATTCAAAGGGAACAAAACCTTAAACCTGGGACTACTTGACGTTGCGCACGACTCTCCTACAGTGGTTTGTTTTCATCTCCTCCAGTGCTTGTTCCAGCTGCTGCACCAAACGGACCAGGGTGGCTGGGTCCGTCTGCAAAACCTGGGTGGTGTGAGCTCCATTCTGGTTAAGGTGCAGTTTTATAGTCACTGATGGTTTAATCTGTTGTCTGAGGCTTCTGCTTGCAAGCTTCATTTTAAATGGAATAAGAACATAACAACTATTTAATAATGATGCTAAGTACAAAATGTTTATAATTACCTTATATCATATACAAAACCCAAATTTCAGATGAATCACAGACCTCAAAATAAAAAGTAAACTTTAAAACTTTTGGAAAGAGAAACAAAATGAGAATATATATGCAACCTTACAGTATAGAAGGATTTCTTAAACATGATTTAAAAGGCATAAACCATAAAGAAAAAGTTGATAAATTTAACTATATTAAACTTATTAAATTTTCTTCAAAGGATACCTAAAGACGGTAGAAAAACAAGCCACAAACTGAGAGAAGATTTTTGTAACATATATAACCAAAAAAAGATTAGTATCCAGAATGTATGAAGAAGTGCTGATTTTCTTTTTTTAATTTGTTTCCTTTTTCTCCCCAAAGCCCCCCGGTACATAGTTCTACATTTTTAGTTGTGGGTCCTTCTAGGTGTGGCATGTGGGATGCCACCTCAGCATGGCTTGATGAGCAGTGTCATGTCCACACCCAGGATCTGAACTGGTGCAACCCTGGGCCGCCAAAGCGGAGCGCTCAAACTCAACCACTTGGCCACAGGGCCAGTCCCAGATCTGCTGATTTAATAAGGAAAAAAACAAGACCAAGAGAAAAATGTACAGAAGACCTAATTAAGCACTTCACAAAAGAAAAAACACAAATAGGGGCTGGCCCCGTGGTCGAGTGGTTAAGTTCCCATGCTCCGCTTTGGCGGCCCAGGGTTTCACTGGTTCGAATCCTAGGCGCAGACATGGCACCGCTCATCAAGCCATGCTGAGGCCACATCCCATATGGCAGCAAAAAGAAACAAACTACAGCAAAATGGATTGTCATGGATAAATATAAAAAGAAAATGTTAAATCAAAAATGCAACTTGCAGAAAAATACATGAAAATTTAAAATATACATAGTTTAGTGAAAAAATGTGTTAAGAAAACTATAAAGAAAAGAGTAACAGAAAATTCAGGATAATTACCTCCAGCGGGCTGGGAGGGGGCTGATCAGGAACGGGGAAGGGCACCGGTGAATCAAGGGTACTGCTTTTCTATTTCTTAAGCTTGGCAATGGGTACTTGTTTTATTATTATTCTTTAAACCGAATATTTATAACCTTTTGTTTGTATGATACATTCCAAAATTTTAAAGTAAGTACTATTCACATATTTTATTTTATTTATTTACTTATATTTATAAAGATTGGCACCTGAGCTAACATCTATCACCAATCTTCTTCTTCTTCTTCTTTTTTTTTCCTTCTTCTCCCCAAAGCCCCCTGGTACCTAGTTGTGTATTCTAGTTGTGAGTGCCTCTGGTTGTGCTACGTGGGACGCCGCCTCAGCATGGCTTGATGAGCGGTGCCATGTCTGCACCCAGGATCTGAACCAGCGAAACCCTGGGCTGCCAAAGTGGAGTGCACGAACTTAACAACTCGGCCACAGGGCTGGCCCTCACATATTTTAAAAAGAAAATAAAACCACTAGAAACAATGACCGAATTGGAAGTGATGGTATTTAATCCTAGCACCAGACTAGCCCTCTAAAGACCAGTCTTCCTTAAAAGGAACCAGGACCTCCTCGAAGTAATAGCTGATTCGAGATCTGGGACAAGAATTATCCAAGATGAACCTGAAACATCTGTTATACAAGAAAGCAAGGCTGTTATCCAAACCCTACTGGAGTCATGTCAAAAGGACAAGAAGCCAATTGAAGAGACTTCCAACAAGTCTCTGAGTAAAATCTAAACTCGAGATTTCAGGATTAACGTAATACCACAACATAGAATATTCTAATAACTTTCAATTAACTCTAGGTGACCCGGGCTTCCAAAAGAACCCAAAATACTGATGCAAGGCTGAAATTTAATGTCTCAAAATAATTTGGGAACCACAGCTCAATCTCTTTGAGTGAGCTAGTCCCCAAACACAAAACAGGTACTTGTAAGGTAAAGTATCTCTTTAAGACCATTTCTCTACAATTATAGATATGACAGATAGGCAAACTATAAATATACATGACTGAAAATACTACTTACTCGTTCAATTACGCATTGTTTATACTTCTTTTTCTCTATATCTGCACTCATAGGGACCAAATGTATCTCGGTGTGTAATTAAGCCATGAACTTTTTGTTGAAAGACTTAAGATCATTCAATCTATCCTCAAATTTTTAGATAACACGATATTTAAATTAATAACCTTTACAGGTAAGTATCTATACTATTCTTTAAAATTTCTAGGTAAAGATTATATAACATGCTTAATAAACACCTAGTAAGACATGATCAGGCCCAATTTTTTCTCAGAAAGAAATCTGAGTGATGCTCAGTACTACAGGATAAACAAAAGTACCCCACAAAGTTTGTGATATGGACTTATTTTTTAATGGGGATGAAATACTCTTTCTCCCTGTAAAAATAACAACAGCAACTTTCTGTGGATCAGCCCTAAAGGTAAACCCTCCTATACCGATCTCAGATGCATTCAATTTACTGATGTTATTAACAAAGGCATTAGTTGTGCTGGCAATTGAGGAAGTATGAGAAATGTTTCTATTAGAAACTAAACTATGATGATTAATTTATTTCCCATAAGCAACTGCACCACAATTAGATGGTAACTGTCCATTTACTGCCAGTCTCCATGAGATAAATCAGTTACTCAAAAACGAAAGGTCCCGAGTCATGTTCCCAGTTTTCCAGCCATTCAGTGGGTCTTCATCTGACGTCTTCCTCCCATAAAGCATAAGAATCCACTCCAGTTAAAATCCCTTGTAACGATTTCAACCAATGAGCTCAGGAAATCAATTCGTTCTCTGAGCCGCTTTTTTAGCCCTTAAATGCATTTCAGCACATGCAGCAATATTCATTCAGTACACCCTCAATTTCAACTGTTTTAGCCTTTGCAGAAACACAGCTACTCAAACTCATTTCACTGGGCAAATGAACTCTCTTGAGCTTAATTAGAATTAATTAATTAGAATATTTATTTGCTTAAGTTTCTAACTTCTAACAATGTCTTCATAATAGAAAAGCGCAAAGCAAATCAATAAAGCCAAAAAAAGCACTTCTAAGGGCTACTGGACCCCAATAGTCGGAAGTTATGCCCACACAACAGCAAGGTTAAGATGTACAAGGTAAATTACTGCTGAACCTCATGAACAGGACCATGCCCACATCACCTCCACCTGGTTATTATTAGAGGACGTAAACACAAAGGCTTAAGGCAGCGATCCCCTCCTCCTCCCCGTGAGCCCCACAGGACCCGCTGCGATGTCGCCAAGACCACAAACTGTGTCTTGTTCTTTGCTGAAGCCACACCATCTGGCACACGATAGGTGTACAGGAAATATTTGATAAATAGTTTGTTTAGGAAGCTGCTTACCCCCACCCCTTTTTTATATTCAGCACTGAATACCCACTATGTACCAGGTATCATGCTGGGGACAGAGCAGTGAATGAGACACAGCACCTGGCCTTAGGGAGCCTCTAATCTGGTTTATACCGTATCTTGTGTTAATATCCATTCAAGCTCTCATCACACTCGATCACAATTGTTAAACTCCTCTAACTGCATTTCTATAACCTATTTGGACCATCTTACCACCATTCAAATCAGGAAGAATCCACTATAACAGTGGTTTACAAACTTCATTGTACGTTAGAATTACCTGGGTGAAAGGGGAGCTTTAAAAAACCCTGATGCCCAGGCCAAACCCCATCCCAATAAATCAGAATCTCTGGGAATGGAACACAGACATCAGAATTTTTCCAAGCTCTCCAGGTTATTACAATATGCAGTGAAGTTTGGGAACTAGTGCGCTATACCATATATGCATACGCTCATTCCCGCATCCACGTGGGCCTTTACAACCTACCCTGTCTCCTCAGTCAAGAATATTTACCCTGCTTTTCTCTAGTCATTCACCTTTCTGAAATTTCACCTCCTTTTTGAAGCTTTTCTGGATCATGCAGTGTACACTGAACTCCCTGAGCGACAGCTTTTTTTAAATACTCAGTGGTACTTTCATTTATACAAACATCTTCTTTTTTCCTCTCTAGAACCTTACTTTATAACTAACTTTAATTATTGGTTCTTTTGAGAACATCTAATATCCCTAACTGGATAACAACATTTTTCCAGCTGAGACAGTGTCTTACACTCCTTTTATGTCCCAAAGCATTTAGCACAGCCCTAATCAGCAAATGTATAACATACAATAAATATCTATTAACTTATCTGTCACTGCTCGATAAAGGGCTACATGCAATCATCTGAAAACTCCCTTTTGGTTATCTATGTGGCTCTCAAAACAACTGGATCTTGGGGCCAGCCCCGTGGCTGAGTGGTTAAAGTTCCACACACTGCTTCAGCAGCCTGGGTTCACGGGTTTGGATCCTGGGCGAGGACCTACTCCACTCATCAGCCATGCTGTGGAGACATCTCACATACAAAACAGAGGAAGACTGGTACAGATGTTAGCTCAGGGCTAATCTTGCTCAAGCAAAAAAAGAGGAAGATTGGGGGCCAGCCGGTGGTACAGTGGTTAAGTTTCCACGTTCCACTTCAGCAGCCCAGGGTTTGTCAGTTCAGATCCCGGGTGCAGACCTACGCACTGCTTGTCAAGCCATGCTGTGGTAGGCGTCCCACATATAAAGTAGAGAAAGATGGGCATGGATGTTAGCTCAGGGCCAGTCTTCCTCAGCAAAAAGAAGAGGATTGGCAGCAGTTAGCTCAGGGCTAATCTTCCTCAAAAAAAAGAGGAAGATTGGCAATGGATGTTGGCTCAGGGTGAATCTTCCTCACCAAAAAAAAACAAAACAAAACACAATTGAATCTCACAAAAATAATGTTGTGTAAAAGAAGCCAGACAAAAGAATATTTACTGAATCATTCCATTCACAGAAAGTTAAAGAACAGGCAAAAGTAATCTGTGCATTAGAAGTCAGGACGCTGGCTACCTTTAGAAAGGATGGAAGGAAAAGTAGGAGGCAAGGAAGATGTTTCTGGGGTGCTGGTCTGGGTAAACGCCGGTTTCATGGGTGTTTTCACTACCTGATAATTCATATTGAGCTGTACACTGACCTGTGCACTTTTCTATATGTGTGTTTTATTTAAACAGAAAAGTTTTTAAAAATCTAAGCACCCTTTGAAAAATCTGCATAACCATCTCCTTTTCCAACATAACCTATTTCTAACAAACCTTGCAAATTAAACGAATGTAAACCCACTAAAAAAATATAAGAAAATGAACTATTTGTGAAATGGCCTGAAAATGAATGTTAAAAAACTAAAGTTTTGGGCCAGCCCCGGTGGTCTAGGGGTTAAGTTTGGCACACTCCGCTTCAGCAGCATGGGTTCGGTTCCTGGGCACAGATCTACACTGCTCTGTTAGCAGACCTGCTGTGCTGGCAGCTCACATACTAAAAATAGAGGAAGATTGGCACGGATATTAGCTCAGAGCAAATCTTCCTCAGGAAAAAAAAAAAACCCTAAAGTTTCACACCAGAGTTTGGTTAAGGTGGTAAAGAACACAATAAACCTGAGGACATAAACCTAAAATAAATCTTATATTCTGTCAGGCTAAAAAAAAAGTCCTACCTGTACATCCAGTCGCCATTCAAGGCTGTGGTAACTGGGAAGGTCTGGTGCCAACTCACTTAGAATAGTCCTGATCTCCTTTCTGTTATCCAGATAAAGCTGAAGCAACAGTTTGTTCAGTTCTTCAGAGAATCCCAGAACGAAAACAGAGTCTTGGAAATCCAGCTCAGATATCTAAGAGTGAACCAAGGTTAAAAGAACATCAAAACTTATCTTTGTCTAGGAAACGCTAACATACTTGATACACCTAAAACATTATCTTCCCTAATTCTTTTCTGTTTAGTAAAATAAAAAACGCTCCTTATAGCTAAAGGCAACCCTTGCCCACTATTCCAAAATCTGAGTTTCTGATATATAAAAATGCCATATTAAAGTTTAAAAGGGAAAGAATTGTTAAAACGCCCAGTTTTCTGTCCTATTCTCCATCAAGCCAGATTCTCCTAATATGCAAAAAACAAATGGTCAATAATTTAATTCTGCCCCCTCTCAGGATATGCACTACAGCCTATGGCGTCATAACACGCACATTCGAGGCACTTCTAATTTATACTGGCGAGAAGCGTCCATACCCGGGGGTCACGCTCTAGTTTACACCGTCTAGGCACGGCTTCGCTAAATCTGTTAGGAACCACTCGCGCCTCCCTGAACTAAGCAGGTCCCCGCCGGGACTACGATGCAGCGGGCGCTGGACCTCCCTGAGGTCCGGGGGATGCACAGAGGCCCCAGGAGCCCTTACCAGCAGCTTCGAGCTCTCCGTGAGGAGGTACGTCAGCCCCTCCACCCCATGCTGGACCGTGTCACTGCTCACGCTGAGCTTTCCTGGGACAGACGGACAGCGAGCAAATCGAGGACTGTGCGATGCTTACCCTGTCATTCAGACTCTCATTCGAGAATAAGTATCACCCACCATCCCGCGGCCTCAAACACCACAATGAAACCGGGCTACCACCAGCCTGCCGCCCCTCTCCACTCCCCACCAGGCGCCAGCAGCAGTGCCGGCCGCGGACCCCACAGAGCATCGCCCGCGCCCGCGCGCCCTTCTGCGCAGGCGCAGCCTCGTGAGCGCGCCGGCCGCCAGCGGCGGGAGCCCGACTCCGGCCCAAGACGAGTGTGGTGGCTGCCGTTCCCCGGGCCACGTTGGCCTCTCGCCCCCCTGGCCGTCCGCCGCGGCCCCCTTACTGGCGGCGCCCTCGTAGATCTTGGGGTTCGCGCCTCGCCTCAGGAACTCCACCGCGATCCGCCCGAACTCGGCGACCACTGCAACGGGAGCCGGGAGTGAGCGCCGCGCGCGGCCCGGGCCGCCCCCCACCCTCCCGCACCGCCCGCCCCACCGCGCCACGGACCCGCGCTGTCCACTCGCGGCAGGAAGGCCAGGTGCTCCTTATGCTCCTCCGACAAGTCCAGCAGCATCTTCGCGGGCAACCCGTTGTCCCCCGGCAGCGAGACCCCGCCCTCACCACTTCCGGCACCCGCGTTCCGCTGCCGAGAGGCTCGGGCGCCTCCGCGTCCCGAGCTTTGGGTTCCGGCCTGCGGCTGGGTGCGCGGTGCCCCGCGCAGTGGAAGAGGCAAGGATGCTGTCGATCCGACACGCCCCCTTGTGGAGCTGATGCTAATAACATCGATGGCTAACGTTTGTTAAGCGCTAAGTCAGGAACTGTCCTTACATTTTACTAACTCAGAGTTCACTAGAATGAAGTCGGGACCATGACGGTTCCCATTAGAGATGAAGAAACTGAGAGACAGGTCAAGGAACTGAAACTCACTTTTATAGAGCTGTTATTTGCACAGAACCTTTGTATATGGATCTTGTTTGATTTATCTCATTTAATGAGCTCAATAGCCGTGACCTCGTTTTTATAGATGAGGCATGAAAACTCCAAAGATTGTGTAATGAGCCAGAGGCAGAGCTGGGAGAAGAGAGCCAGATCGCTTGACCACTACCTGCCCCAAAGCGAGTCTACACAGCAGGCGGGAAGCGGAAGGTTTGTCACAAGTTCTGTGAGTGACTATAAATTGGGATAAGCTGGTGATGATGATGATGATGATGATGACAGTGACCGATGCTTGCAGGGTCCAGAACAATGTCTATTTTTATGTGTTGTGGGCGTGTGAGAATGTGGTTCCTTTCCCAGCTTTCTCTTCTCACCTGCTGTGGTTCGAATATGAGAGACTACAGAATTGCTAATTGATAGGCATGTGAGTCTCCAAATCTCAGCTCCTTGGTGAGGCGGGGGGGGGGGGGGGGGGGGGGGGGGGGGGGGTGCGGGGAAGAGCAGGGGGAGGGAGAGAGACTTTGTATCTCTCCTTATATCTAGGGATTGAGACAACCCTTTCCGTATTCCGTGTCTCCTGGGCAGAAGTGAAAATTGGAGTTTTTCAGCTTTCTCTCAGTGTCTATCTCATCCCTCACATCTTATTGAAGTTGAAGTTGTTTGTTTCCTCCCCTGGGGCACAGAAAGGCAGGTCCTTAGACTTCTTAGTTAGGTCTGAAGCAGCGTTTGCAGAGAGAGCACAATTTTTACTTGGATTGTAAATTGCAGATCAGCAAAAATGACATCATCTCCTGAAGAAGCTTTCACTCATGTGTCATTGAGAAAATGTCTGTTATTTAAAATGTCTGTTATTATTTAAACATAATTCTCAGAAAAGGTAAAATCATGATTCTTCTACAAATATATAATAAATGTCAAAGATTGTATTGAACTCATGAATTAATGAGGGAATCAGTAAGATTTCAGTAAGAACCACTTTCAACTGGTTCAAAAGAGGTATTCAAGAAGCATGCCCATGTAGGGATGTATATAGGAATGCGGAAATGAGTTTACAAACAGATACAACCTTATGCCAATGTGATGAAGCCTTTCTGCCCTGTGACCTTAGGGCCTGAAGTGTGGGCAGGGGAGGTGAAGGTGAGGAATAGGGAGAATGAGGTGGTCAAGAAGCCGAGTGACCACGGCGGGGAACCAGCCTGGGTGCTAAACTCCCTACAGTAATTTATAGAGTGACTTTTTGTTACCAAATGTCATGTAGTTGTTTAAGGGAAATTACCTGTGTGAGAAATCAAACATCTAGATTCCAGATCTGGCTCTGACACTTCCTACTGGTAAGGCTCCAAAAGGGTGTTTTTATACGTTATAAACTTAGCCTCTTCGTTTGTCAAATGGCTGTTTGAACGGTGACTGCCCTGCTTTGCCAGCGGGGCTGTTATGGTGCTCAGATGAACTGATAAATTCACGTTAAGAAATTGATTTTGATGATCAAATGAAACAAATTCACATTAAGCAACTGAAGGATTTGTGAGCTGAAGCCTTTATATTTTATAGGAGCCGATTTTCTGTGCACAAATCATTGAGAATTCCTGTGCACGGTCATCCTAAAACCCATTCGTTTAATTCAACAAATACTTTTAGAGCAATTACTCAGAGGTTCAAGTGTATGCTGTGCCTTGGCAGTTTGGAGATAAATAAAACAATGTCGTTGCCCTCTAGGAGACGACAGTAAAGTGAGGGAGACAATCAAGTAATTTTGATACAGTGTGTGAGTGGTAATACTTGAGGACTGAACAAAATAATATGGAAGCGTAAAGAATCCCGGGGTCCTGCCCCGGCTGAGTCCAGGTTCCTGAGGGATGGACGGCGTCGGCGCAATGAGGGGAAAATAAAGAGGACGTGAGACTTGGGTTGGTGTTAGCAAGTCCGACTTTACTGTGCACAAGTGTCGTTTATATATTTTTCAGGATTAGTACAGAAATGGTTCTACAAATATTCTCAGAGAGATAAGGAAGTAAAAAAAACGAGCACAAGAATATTTATTAGCATTCCATTCTATATAGCATAAGGTTAATGGTAGTCTTCTCCGCAACTAACTGGTGTTTGTTGTCTCTAAGCTAAAAGAGATAGGTACCTAGACACCTGTTGTAATTCATGGTAAAGTTAAATCAAAGAGAGAAGGTCCAGGCCTCCGGACAGGACAGCAGTCCGTCTGTTTACATCCTGGGGGAGCCATCCCTCCCTCCCTCAATCATTTATGCCATTAGTGTAGATGGTTAGTGGGAACAAAACGCGACTCCAGGGTATCTTATCCCCAGGGCTATCTGCATTCTCAGCGGGCAGTTAAACATCTTTACATTTTCGCGCCCTTTAGGGGGTGAAAGCATTCCTTTGTCTTTTAGATTGTGGAGCTAACAGTCCCTTAAGCACACTGCCGGAGAAAGTATCATTTTGTTAGTAAAGTAAAGGGCTGAAAAGCTAAGCTAAAGTATATATCTTCAAGAATGAAAAACAGAAATAAGTATAGACATAACCTTGCTAGAAAGCATGCATATAATTCAGAAAATATCAGGGGTGTCGGCCGGCCCTTCTTCACTGAGGGGCATCCCTGCACCCCTCGGCCCTTCTACTCATCAATTGTTTATTATTTATTGCTTTTAGGAGAAAACCTCTATAACATTTTAACAGAAAGCAGAAGGTCAAGAATAATATATAGATACTTCTTGATCATCCAATTAACCAGCAAACTTAGAAGGATGATGCATATATATTTAGACAAAGAACTGGAGGGAGAAGGAAACATTAACCAGACGGAGGCCATAAACCTAATTCGACATCTTATCTGGGCAGGATTCCTTTCTGCTTGTCTCAAATGGGACTGTGTGCTCCTCCATTAATTAACTGAAAAATATCTTGAAAGTTACCTGCAGGTGGTCACATTCTCTTACTATATCTAATTTTCCCAGGAGGTAGTGCCTCCCAAGCAGCCACCCAAAGGAGTGAAAACTGGAGGTTAAGAAAGGAAAAGGAATGAAGGGCAAATAGAAGCAGCACAGGTTTCAGAACTATGTGAGAGGCCGGCCGGTTATTCTTCACCAAGGGGCGACCCTGCACCCCTAGGCGTTAATCGGCTGGACCCTGTCAAACAGCCAATCAAATGATGTAGCCACGGCTCCCGGCAAAAGAAGGTGGCAATTAATTCTGATTTCAATAAGATTCAGGCTTAGAATAAATGTCGCAGGGTATCCTGTGCATGCTCATAATAATGCTTTACAATTGTATAACATAATATAGAAGCTCTTAATGTTACTTCATGCTGTCTCACTTCTGGGACTAAAGTGAAAAAAGAATAAATACTCCATATTTTTTCAGTTAATTCCGGCAGGGAACACGACTTTCTATCAATGGTCCTCTCACATTCTGTCCTCATCTTTCTATCTCCCTCCACCTCACCCACCTATCTTTTCCCTCATATTTCCCCATATTCCTTTGTTCTTCCTAGGCATTCCAGCCCAGAATCTTTGCACCAGGCATTCACTTGGCTGTGTTTCAATGATACCTAAAATATTATCATCTCCTGCTAGGAATTGCAGTTCAATTCAGCATACTGTCAAGGGGACAGTAGCGTGGTGACACCCATCACTCACATGAACTGCCCTCTCATGAGTCTGAGGCTGGCAACCAATGTGTGAATTAGCTCCTTGGATTTTTTTTTTTCATTATTTTAGTTCACTTTTTCAATTGGATTATAAAATCCACACAGAAAAGGGAACAGATAAAAAATACTTTGTTGAATTTTCTCAAATTGAACACGCCTGTTGACCCAGATCAAGAAATTGCCTGTTACCAGTATCCCAGAACCTCCGCTGTGCCCTCTTCCAGTCACTCTCCCCTCTTACTGTTTCTACAGTGAACTAACACCTCTACACATGCTACCTTACACAACATCTCTTTGGCATTATCTTTGCATTTTCTTTTGTATTAACCTTCTATGTGCCCCAAGCCCATAATATCTAACTAGGAACTTAAAGGTTTTTTTTTGTTTTTGTTTTTGTTTTTTGGTGAGGAAGATTGGCCCTGAGCTAACATCTGTTGCCAGTCTTTCTCTTTTTGCTTGAGGAAGATTGTCGCTGAGCTAACATCTGTGCCAGTCTTCCTCTGTTTCATGTGGGATGCTGCATAGCATGGCTTGATGATGGTGTGTGGGTCTGCACCTGGGATCCAAACCTGTGAACCCTGGGCCACCAAAGCAGAGCACGTGAACTTAACTACTGCACCACCGGGCCAGCCCCTAAAGGTATTTTTTCAAATGAGCTTTAGATTTAGGCGACTCTGACTGTTGTAACAGAATCTATCTTAAAAATCTTCCTAGCAAATAACATCAAAAAATATAAAATATTTAAGAAAAAAGTTAACAAAAGATTTACAAGACCTCTACACAGAAGACTAAGAAACATTGATGAGTGAAATTAAGGAAGACCTAAATGAAAGGGGACGAACACCACAGATAAAGAAACACGTCGTGGGTTGTCAGATTCAGTGTTAGTAAGATGTCACTTGCGCCCAGTCAAAATCTCAATGGGTTTTTTGTAAAGAATGACAAGTTCATTTAAAAATCTATATGGAAATGCAGAGGACTGAGAGTAGCCAAAACAAACCTGGAAAAAGAACAAAGCTGGAGTATTCATAATACCCGATTCCAACAGCCGCTAGAAATCTATAGTAATTAAGACAGTGTGATCTCAGTATGAGGATAAGTAAATAGATCAATGGAGCAGAATAGAGTCTGGAAATAGATCCATTGATATATTGTAAATTGGTTTTTGACAGAGGTGCCAAGGTAATTCAGTGAGGGAAAGGAAAGTATTTTCATCAATTGGTACTAGAACAATTTGATAAACTTACGGGGGAAAAGTGAATCCTGACCCTGACCTCACATCACACACAGAAACAATTTGAGATGCAAAAAATTAAAAATAAAAATACCCTATCATCCAACTATTACACTACTGGGTGTTTATCTCAAGGACACGAAATCAATACTTCAAAAGGGTATATGAATCCCTATGTTCATTGCAGCATTATTCACAATAGCCAATATGTGGAAGCAACCCAAGTGCCCATCAGTGGATGAACAGATAAAGAAGATGTGATAGATACACACACACACACACACACACACACACACACACACACACTGGAATACTACTCAGCCAGGAAAAAGACAAAATTGTGCCATTTCTGACAACATGGATGGACCTTGAGGGTATTATGCTGAGTGAAATAAGTCAGAGAAAGACAAATACTGTATGATTTCACTCAGGTATGGAAGATAAATACATGGATAAGGAGAATAGATTAGTGGTTACCAGAGGAGAAGGGGGTAGGGGTGGGCTAAAGGAGCACATATGTAGGTGACAGATAAAAAATGGACTGTTGGTGATGAACACAATGCAGTCTATACAGAAACTGAAATATAGTGATAAACACCTGGAATTTACACAATGTTGTAAGCCAATATGACCCCAATAAAATAATTAAAAAAATAATTCGAGATGGATTATAGACCTAACATAAAAGCTAAAACTATGAAACTCCTAGAACAACACATACAAGAATATCCTCATTACTTTGGTGTAGGCAGAGAGTTCTTAGAGAGGAAAGAGAAATCATGAACCATAAAAGAAGAAAATGGTAAACTGTACTTTATCAAAGTCGAAAACTCTCATTCATCAAAAGACACCATTAATAAAATGAAAAAGTGAACCATAGGCTGGGGAAAAAATATTCACAATACATAGATCTGACAAAGAACTTGTATCGTGAGTATATAACAATCTCCAGTGGCGGCCAGCCCAGTGGTTTAGTGGTTAAGTTCGCATGCTTGCTTTGGTGGCCTGGGGTTCCCAGGTTTGGATCCCAGATGCAGACCTAGCACTGCTTGTCAAGCCACAATGTGGTGGCATCCCACAAAAAATAGAGGAAGATTGGCACAGATGTTAGCTCAGCAACAATCTTCCTCAGGAAAAAGAGGAAGATTGGCAACAGATGTTAGCTCAGAGCCAATCTTCCTCACCAAAAAAACCCCAAAAACAAAAACCAAAAAAACCTCCAATGAACCAATAATGAATGAAAAGATAACACATTTTTTTTTCTTCTTCTCCCCAAAGACCCCCAGTACATAGTTGTATATTCTAGTTGTAGGTCCATCTGGCTCTGCTCTGTGGAACGCTGCCTCAGCATGGCTTGATGAGGTGCTAGGTCCATGCCCAGGATCTGAACCAGAGAAACCCTGGGTGGCTGAAGCGGAGCGTGCGAACTTAACCCCTTGGCCACGGGGTGGCCCCTGACACAATTTTTCAAATGGGCAAAAGACCTGACTTGACCCTTCACAAAAGATATTCAGATGGCCAAAAGCACATGAAAAAGCATTCAATACCATTAGTCATCAAGTAAATGCTAATTAAAACCATAATGAGATGTCATTTCAAACCCACTAGAATAATTAAAAGTCAAAAACGCTGATGACATGAAATTTTGGCAAGTATGTGAAGCAACCAGAACACTTGTACATTGTTAGTGGGAATGTAAAATCATAAAACCACTTCAAAGAACTTCTAGGCAGTTTCTTATAATGTTAAGTGTACATTTACCCTATTATTCAGCAGTTCCACTCCTAGGTATTTGCTCAAAAGAAATGAAAGCATATGTCCAGAAAAAGACCTTTAAAATAATGTTCGTAGCTGTTTTATTCACAATATGACAAAACAGGAGGCAACCCAAATGTACATACAGTTGGAGAGATAAATTATGGTGTGCCCATATAATGGAATATTACTTAGTAATAAAAAAGACCTGAGAAAGAGCTGTATGAAGGAAGTATAGATATTGGAGATATTAGACTTGGATTCTGAAATAACTATGAATAATATGTCCAAAATATTAGATGACAGATAAAGAACTTAATCAGAGAAGTAGAAACTAAAAAAAACAAAGAAAAAGAAAAAAGAAATTAACAAATTAGAAAGCAAATATATAATAGAAAGAATTACCAAAAGTAATAGTTCATTATAAAAAAAATTAATAAAACTAGTAAGATTGATAAAACCATTACAAGACTGAATATTCATGACAAAATAAAAGTAGAGCAAAAGTTACCAATATTAGGGGCCATTACTACATAGAGTGGCAAAGAACAAAAGGGTGTGCTACTGATCCATGCAACAAAGGAAATAAATCTCAGAACGTCAAGTTGAGCAGAATAACCCAGGTGCGAAAGTGCATGACTGTATGATTCCTTTGACTGGGAAACCGCACAGAGAGAGAAATCAGAGTCGTGCGCCTGGAGGGGACTGGGGCGGACTCAGGAGCCTGAAGGAACTTTCCGGGGTAATGGAAGTGTTTACATCTTGACTGGGGTGTTGGTTACACAGATCTATGTATTTGTCACAGCCATTGAATCTTACGTTTAAGATCTGTGCAATTCACTGTTTGTAAACTTTACGTCAGTTTGTAAAAACTAATAGAAAGCAATGCTTTAGCAGAAGTTCAGATGATGTCTGAGGTCAGTACATGGTCTTTGTAAGTGTCCTAGGGGCTTTCCCTGTGCTTACAGAATTCTCTTTGTTTTTTTTAACTATAGACTACAATTCATATGGTTTAAAAAAATAAAAGCATTAAAAACAAACCCAGGAAAACCAAAAAAGAGAAAGGAACAGTAAAAATTCTCACTCCCATCCTTGTTTCCCATCCTCCCAGTTTCCCTGTAGGCGACTGCATTCTCAGGTTCTTATGAATTCTTCCTCAGACTCTTTGTGCAAAAACAAATGGCCTAGATTTTCACTTAGTGTGATGGAGTTCAAGAAAACATGGTGTTAGACATTAAATATCCTGTTGAAAGTCGTGCAGCATTTGGACTGTTGTTAGGAATTATAGGCTGAGCTGTTAGGAATGTTAACACTAGAGCTGGAGCTTCTGTTTGAACAGGTCTTTGCCCACACTGGGGTTGTCATGACTTTTCAGTGCAGTTTCAGTTTCCCAAGGATTTTTACATGCTGTCAGGCCTCCTTGGGTAGTCAGGTTAGAAATGCTCTTTTTTGCTAGAACTCTTGCTATTCCTAACTGCTGAAGCCATCGTTTCTCTTTAAAGGCACTGCAAGAAAAGAAGACGTAATTTATAAAGAGATCCAATCTTGTCCCCGATTATAGCTGAAATGATGGAAAAATTTAGGTTGATTTTATAGCTGTGGGTAGTTTATCTTCTCACATGAGGTAGGATGTAAAATAGGAAAGAGGAATCATTCTAAAACCAGATCCTTGTAAAGCAGGGGAATGACGTTTTTCCAGGCAGTGCTGGAAGCTTAGAACCCACAATTAGAAAACCACTCAATGTCATTCGGAATTCTCTGGGCTGAAACTTTTTCCGTCTGTTCCCCCTGCATCCCTATACGGAACATGTTCCCCAGCCTATTCTCCCTTCTCGTCCTTCTCCCCCGCCACAAACACACATTTCTTCACTGATAAAATATTCGATATTTTGATAGCCTTTAACTGAAATGCAGTGAAACTTAATGTTTCCTGACAGCTATTCTCTGGCTATATACTAATAAAGACTTGTAAATCTGAATGTGGTTATTCCTACTTTCTAGGGTGCAAGTGTGATTTACACAGAGGGGTTTGACATTCCCTTGAATGTTGGGGTCCTCTAAGATTCTGTCCTTTGCCATTCTCTCCTTCTACACGCTCATCCTGGGAGGCCTCATGCACTAATTGCTTCACCTCCCATATCCGTGACTCCTAAATCCTGACGTTTCTTCAGATTTAGTAATTGGTCATCCCACAGACACTTCCAATCTGCATGTCTTAAAAGGCAAATCTTCTTCCTACGCCTCTCCCCCTGCAGTTTCCTTGCTCTAAGCGGTGGCTTTGCATCCTCACCATCTCCAAAGCTGGAAACGAAGCTCAATTCCTCCTTCTCTGTCCACTCCTACACCCACTTGTGACCAAATTTTGTAGATTATTCCTTAGCGATCTCTGTGATATTTCACCTTTCCCCTCCTCCCTGACTCCTTCGGCTCTAGTCCAGGGCTTTATCCTCTCTTGCTTCTCTTACTGCAACTCTGTTGTAGTCCTCCCCCACTCTCAGTGTTACTTCCTTCCTGTGACTCTTCCACGCGTCTCCACCAGATTTGTCTTCAAAAATAAATGAAAATTGATTATGTGACTTGCCTGTTAAAAAAGGACTTCTGCGAGCCTCCTACCTACTTCCTACCCCATGGAAGGGGGTGGTTTGCCCAGGACTGAGGGATTTCCCAGGAAACAGGACTTTCAGTGGTAAAACTAGGAATGTCACCCTACCACTATATCTTCAGCTCAGTATGAATAACCATTAATAACCATTAATTGGACCATCAGCCCAACCACCTAAGTGAATCTCAGCGTTACGTTTCAGCATAGGAGTTCCCAGCTCCGGGAGGAAAGGATGGCATGACTATATCCCGCTCTCCCTGGCTCTGCGCATCATTAAACCACTGTGTATTGAGCCCTCGCTATATGCCAGGCACTATGCTAGAAATGCAGAAGTGAACTCAAGACACAAGGTTCTTCCCACCTGGTTGGGTCATGGAATTCAAGATGCCTCACTGGAGGGCAAGGCTTGAGCATGAGCTGTTTGACAAGCTGGTCTGGGAGGCTGAACCTCAGGCTTCAGTCAGCTCTCTGACCTGTGATGAGGCTGAAGGCCCAGCTCATGCCTCCCTTTGCTCCTCCTGTGCGTTCTTTCTCATCCAAAGCAGAACTGAGGAGAGGACCCCGGTGCTATGGAATGCACGAGAACAGCGCCCTGCTTGCCACCTGTACTTTCCTGGGACCGCATGCTCACTTGTGCAAAATGGGCAGACTTGCCAGTAAAAGGAGATCAGCAGAGCCCTCGCCTCCACTCCCATGAGCCCTAGCACCTGATGAAGGGGGACTTGGGGGGAGTGACAGGAGAGGGTGGTGTATATCCCTGAGGATGAGAGGAAACACCTGCTCCGTGCCCATTACACGGCATACTTGGGAAGTACGCAGGGCAGGCCGTGTGCCACAAGGGCCGGCAGCTGACTTGCACCAAACTTGTTCCTAGTTGGGGCGGGGGTGCTACTGACAGTCTTTTCTCTGGGAAGGGTTATAACACTGTTCCACACAGACTGACCCTGAGAGACTTTGTCAGGTCTACCCCTCACTACAGTGCCCTCTGGGCCTTGGTCCCTTCTAGCCAGAGATTTGTCATTAACTCAAAAGTAGCCTCTCATCCTCTATAAATGGGGATAATCTGGTACCACCTTTTAGGAAGTTAACTTAGCAGTATGTCTATGTCCTCTGAACAAAATATCCTATAGAAATAGTTCCACAAATGAGTAAGTGTTATATATAAAAAGATCTACTGCACCACTGTTATCATGGCAGAAACATGGAAACAACGTGAATGTAAATCAAGAGGGCCTGGTTAAATACCTTATTATACAGAAACACAGTGGAATACTAGGCAGCCATGAAAAGGATGGGGTAGTTCATTCTCCCCAGTGTGGAAAGATTGGACAGACATGTTCGAGAGCTATATATTTTGGAAGAATAAGTACAGTAAGGTCCCTTTCGTCATAAAAAGGGCATGCACATATGCGTGTCTCACATACATGTATTGAGATACATAGAAAAGTTCTAGGAGGCTACAAACCGAATAGTGATCATGGTGCCTTCTGGGGAGAGGGCTGGGACGCATGAGAGGGGAGAGGCGTGGGGCAGGGCATGGATGGAGACTTTCATGCTGACTTTGTCTATTCCCGTGTTGTTTGGATGTTTCCCGGAGAGCACATTACTGTATTTGTAATTAAAATTCTTTTTTTTAAGGGGAAGTATTCCACTGCCCAGCTTTTCCCTCTGCACCAACACGGCCTATAGGCCACACAGGCTTCCGCTCCACCTGCTCTTTTGCTTTCTTCCCCCTCAGGAGAGCCAACTGTCCTTTGTTCCTAGAATCCCCAACACACAGGCCACTCACCAAGACGAGTTTGGGGAGGAGTTACTCCTACGTCAAGAGTGGGGCTTAGAGGCGTGGCCATGCCGAGCAGGCTATTCCCTGCGTTCGCTTTCCAAGCCTGAGGCAAACACCCTCATCAACCACAGTGGCTTAAACTGTGGCAGAGGTCCCCTGCCCCATCCCTGGTGCTTTTTATTAAAAAACAGAGAGCTCTACTTTCGTGAGGCGCACGAGAGCCCATCAGAGTCACCACAGGAGATGGCCGTCTCTTCTCAGTCCGCTCAGGACACTCAACCTTCTGGACCAGCCCTCTACATTTGAATCTTCACTACACTGGACTTCCAGGTCACACAGACCTCCCTGGAATTGGACAGAAGTGACAAGGAAGGCTGTTTTCTAGACAGGCCTTGGAGATGTTCTTTGGTCTCTATAAAGCTGACACTCTCTTCTGAGGGGTGAGACTCAGTCTGGCGTCAGTCACTGCCTGTCCGTCAGCCGCGTGTGCTCACAGCTCAGACCCACGTTCACACTGATCTGAGCCAACTACAGCAATGCCATCTTTGAGTCAGCCCTGAGTATATTTCCATGAATCTAAAGGTGGAGTTCCTGCATGACCTGTGGTCCAGCAAGTGCCTTCTCATGATGCCAGATGAGATGTGTGGGCTCCTGGTTTGGGAGACTCTCCTCCCCACACTCAGGAACATCTGATGGTTACGTCACCCACCCTGACACAGTTTCCCTGGGTTTCCATCATGAAGGGTCACGTTAGGTTCTTCCTCATCTCCTGGCTGTGACACTAGCTTGGTGACAGTGGACCCAGCCATCAAGATGCTCCCCATGTTTGTGTCTTTTTGGCACAAGAGCTGTCCTGGCCTTTCGTGGGAGGTGCTTAGACTGCCTGGCTGCCTATGCTTCAGGAGACACAAGTGCTTTCACGGCTCGTACGAGGGGCAGGAACCAGACCAAAAAGAGCTGTGCAGGGGCTACAGGTCCCCTTCCCCCCACCACAGCCCACCAACAGGCGGACTTGGGACAGATCTTGGGAGAGAGGCAATGAAAGGGGCAGAAACAGATGGGCAGGAAGGACAGAGTGTGAATAGAGGGAAGAGGAAAGTGCTGGGAAAAGAGAAGCAGTAAGGTTGCAAAGAAGATTGGCTAAGAGTAACTCAGCCAGGGGCAGCACACAGTCAGACCGACCACCCCTCCTTCTGGGAGCCTCACTTCTGCACTAGCCTCTTTCTTTAAGGAAATGTTTGCTCCAGCAATGCCCCTCTCAACTTTGAAATTGCCTCCACTGGATAGCTCCAATCCTCATGAGATAGACCTACAAAAATAGCTCGCCGGTGTGACCTCTTTGGAAAACTGTAAGTATTTACTAAAGCTAAACTTAAACTTCCCTCACGGCCCAGCAGTTCCACTCCTAGGTATAGAGTCAAGTGAAATGGATGTGAAAGTCCACTAACCTCATATGTGAGAATAATCAGACAGTTTCATTCAAAAGAGCCCCGAATTAGGTAAAACTCAAATGCCCATCAAAAGGAGAATGGATAGGTAAATTGATACGGAATATTACACAGAAATGGAACACTAGATAGAAATAAGAAGAATCAATACATGGAAAAACATAGATGAATCTCATAGGCACTATGTTGAGCAAAAAAGCCGGACATAAAAAGGTACATACCATATGATGCCCTTCATACGAAATTCAAGAACAAGCGAAATTCATCTTCATTGATGGAGATCAGAGTCACGCTTGTATCTGGGAGGGGTTATTGACCGGCAGGGGACCTGAGGGAACTTTCTGGGGTGCCGGGATATTTGTGTCTGATCTGAGCGGTGGGTATGTGGATGTATGCAAATGTAAAAGCTCTACACGCCGTACATGTGAGAATAGTGCTCCTTGTGCATTTTACGATGCGCTTCACAACTCAGTTCCTCCCCAAGAAAGCGCTACACACACGCAGTCTTTCTCACCCAAAACCACACACACCCCCACCTTAAACACAGATACTTTTGCAAGTTTCCGCTCTGCTTAGCACTGCGCTGGGCCATAATAAGCACTTACTGGATGTGTAGAAAGTAAACTCATTTTTAATGTGCATCTATTGATAAAACTAATCAGTGTTTCCTTTCTTATGTTTACAGCCTGATTTTAAGATGGGCTATATAATTTTTTCTAGTCTTTCTAAAATTAATTAATTAATCATTTTCCAGTCTTTTTCTAGAATTTTACATGATCTCTTTATACCTCACAAATTACAAAGACTGCAGCTGTTAAGCAGTTTCTTCATCTGGGGTCAACCTCATTGCGCTGGATCCTGAATTTTGCGTTTTGGAGCCCAAATTACTCCCACCGCTAGGTGGCAACAACCTCGCTGAATTAAAGTAGAGCCGAGCTAAGGACCAAAACAAAAAGGCAGCTAAAACAACCCGGGCTTGTTTTTCCTTTCCTTCTCAATATACTGAGTAAGGAAAAAAGCCATTCATAAATCTGTATTTCTTCTGTAATGTGGGCACCCAGTCATACCTCATAAGGAATGCATGGGCCCCGAGATCTGATCAGAGTTGTGTTTTCAGTGAAATCTGATGACCAATATATAAAATTTTACCTTATGAAATGAATGTGCCTGAAAAGTCCACTTCTGATACACTTGTTTATGTCTTTAAATGTGATAATGGATTACTTTTTTAACTGGCCTTAGATATTAGTGTCAATTCTCTCCCCCTATCCAGTATAGGTCTCCCCCAACCTGTATATCTTGCCCAGTAAGTCAGCTGAAGTCCTTATGGTTCAGTTTGTCATTAAATTGTTCCTTTCTTTCCTCCCACTTCCGTTATACCCAGTCTTCCACGACGCTTTGCTATCTCCCTCCCACATTTCTCCCTTTAGTTATAATTAACGTCTTATTAGTTAAAAAAAAAAAAAAAAGAACAAGAAGCAGCAGCAAGAGAATTTGATGCATCTCTTTCCACTGTCTCTTCCCTTCCTGAAATCTTGAGGAGCAAAGTGCTACCCAGACTGGACTGGCCGATAGAATCAGTTCATTTTCTCCTGGACCCGAGACTGAGATGAGGTCCTTGAAGTGGACAACCTGTATTAAGCTATCGGGCGTTGTAGGACTGCCTGGACCGTTTCCTGCGCTGGCCCTGCCCCTTTAAAGGTTTGTCCCCGCATGTTTGCAGAGAAAGCATTACCTGGCGACGGCCAAGCAGTAGATGGCGTTCTCCCTTGGAGTCCTCCCGCTGTGCTCAGAGAACGATGAGAAGGAGGATCTGAGTAGAAAGTCAGCACTGCGGGTTGCGTAGTAAAACGAGGGGTGTGAGTAGCCCACTCTTGAAACGGGAGGGAGGGGGACTTGAGGAAGATACGTATTTTTTATGAGCTTCACTTTTTTCCCAGCTGCGGCAGTAACTTTTTTCCGATTTTGTTGTTGATATCTTTGCAATTCAGAGAACACATCTGCATCTCCCAGCGGAGGAACTTTGCAGGTTGGTTCCCTTGTGCCCTGCTGTGGAATGGCCCAAGGACTGACAGGTCTCTGGCCTGCAGTTTGCTCCCCGAGGGGCGGGAGCTTGCCCACGGTGCCTTGCGAGTCCTGGTTCTCAGCCTTATGCCAGCTCTTGGAGGTCATTCTGGGTTTGCTGAAACCATCCACCATCACAGTGTCCCCGACTTTGGCCCCAAAGACCCTGACTCCGCAAAGCTGGCTTTTATTAAGGCCGTGACTCTGAGCTCTCAGGATCCATTGTTTTATTTTAATATAAACCCTCATGGGGACTGAAATTTTCGGAAAAGAAACTGTGGACCACATTTTACTCAACAGATATAACACGCAGTCTTTGTGCCTGTGTTTGAACGCGACGGTCAGGGGAGTTTGTCCCTCCGCATTTTTGCATTCCAGGCACAGCACGCTGCCGTTGACAAAGGCCTTCAGAATCAACAGCTGGCCCGCCTCTGCAGCTGCGTGAATGGGGCATTTCGCGACGTCCGCGTGAAGGGCTTCGTGGCACCATGCTCGACAGGGGTGAGCACCCACCGCTTCGTTGGGCCGCACGCCCTGCTTCAGGGCCCACTCAGTGAGCTCGATGTGGCCGTGAAAGGCGGCGATGTACAGGGCGACCCTTTTCTGATACCTGCAGGAGTGACACGAGTAGGAGAGGGGTGTTCAGTGACTCAGCAAACACACAAATGTAGGGACACTAATACCCACGAAACATCTAGTTAAAATGTTCACTTCTTACTTTTACCTAAAATGTTTTCAGAAAAGGCATAGAGTAACATAGAGGTTAAACAGCACAGATGCAGCTTACACACATCGTCTTACTGGGCACATGTAAATAATAATCCAAACTGGTTTCTTAGGAGCGGTTTTCTTTCTTAGGAAAATCAAATGCTCAGGGAAAATATCAAGCTTTCTGTTAATTCGGAAAGTGTTAGAAGGAATTCAACACATGTTAGAAATTTGAAATTTCTGTATGTTTGCTTTGTCTTTTCTGACAACCCTTATTTTCCCGCTTCTCAAAGTCTCTCCTGCTACTCTGGTCTACACCACCGGCTGCCCCACCAGCACCCCCACCAGTGCTCTGGTCTCTCAGCTCCCTGTGGGCTTTCCTCACGCGGTCCTCAGTGACTGGATTGGAGGACCATGGATTGCAAGCGGCCTATCCTCTCTTGCCAACCCCCCAAGAACTTCTCACTGCAGTTGAAATTCAGACTCCTCACCTTGGCCTCAAGGCCCCTGTCCCCTGCCCCTGCCTGCCTGTCCTGCCCCACTCCCCTTCTCTTTCACTGTGCTAGAGCCGCACTGGCCTTCCTGGTATCCCGCCAATACCCCATAAGGCATAAGTTGAGAGACTGGTGAAGGCTGTTCGGAGAAACGAGAGTTAGGGAGGCAAACTAGACAAAGTCCCGCCAGGTATTGTCTAGGGTACACTTGGGCAAAACTCTCTGGCCCCATTGTAGAGATGGAGGCAAGCTAACCTGGTATCATCCCAGATCTACTGCATATACCTAACTCTCCTGTCTCTGATCGCATGCTCACCACACCATCTTTTGATGTCTATGTGGCTTCCCATATAATTTTTCTGTATGAGGAAGATGATCTGCCCAGAACATATGGGTGTGTAGGACCCTCTGGCAGTTAGATTATAACTAATTGGGGTTATACATTAATATGCTGGTATTTTGGTTCACATAAATTTCTTTTGAAATTCATTAGGGCAAGTCAGCATCTTTCAATATGACCAGTTTTCTCCATTTGGGGAGAAGATTCCCTCCTAGCTGGACTGTGAAGATGCCCCCTGAGATCTCTGGGTGGCTGGGCAGCTATCCTTCCCCTGGCACCCCAGGTTCTTGGCCCACATCTTTCCTTCAAACATCTCCAGTTGGATTTATGGGTCCAATAAACTCTTCAAGCTCAACATGCCCATGACTGAATTCCTCATCTTCTCCCTCAGACTTGCTCCTCTTCTAAGGTTCCCTTCCTGGATGAACAGACCTTCTATGCACCATATTATCAAGCTGGGAGCCTAGACTTCATCCTTGTCTTCTCCTTCCTTTCCCTCTCTTTCCATATCTAATTTGCTATCTAGACCGGTTGACTCTGCCTCCTGAATATATCTGTCTTAGCTCCACCTCTGTTGCCATAATCCTAGTTCAGGCTGCCATCATCTCCTGACTGTCTCGCTCTCTCTTTGCCTGCCTCTATTCCTTACACCACAGCCAGAGCCAGCATTCTAAGATGCAGATCTCATCATGGCCCGTCTCTACTTTCAATGTCTTCCCAACGCTTAAAAGATAAAGTCCAAATTCCTTTACATTCCTGCAGGGGCCTGCCTGAGCTGGCCTCTTATCTTTCCAGCCTCGGGCCAGTAGCTCCCTCTCACTCTGTGATCTACCACGTGGAACTTCTCTAGTTCCTTGAATCTATTCTCTTGCCCCCCAGCTCTTTGTACACATGGTTCCATCTATTTGGGGACATCTTTTTTCTTCTCTCTGTCATCTACCTGAGCACCAACCCTTCAGGTCTCAACCTAAATTCCATTACTCAGGACGCTTTACATGACCCCCTAAGTCTAGTTCGTTGTCCATAATATACATTCCCATGTCATCTTGCACCATGCCCATGTCACAACACTTTTCACACTGAATAGGAACAGCAACAACGTCCAACACTTATATCCTGTTTCCCATGTGCCAGGCAGCCTTCCAAGTTCCTTGTAATTACTGGGTCATTTAATCTCTAGAAAGTTCTATGAGATAGATACTATTTCCCATTTAATGGAAAAGGAAATTGAGGTACAGGATATTTAGATAACTTGCCCAAATTTATACAACTAAACACAGTGGGAGTGGGGCTTTGAACCTAGACGGATGGGCACTGGGTTTATACTCCCAAACATTTTGCAATTCTGCTTCTGCGGGAATGGGTTACTTGTTTTCTGTCTCTCCTACTAGACTGTAAGCTTGCTGAAGGCAGGCCCACATCTTATTTACTGCTATATTCCTAGGATCTTGCACAGTGCATAGTCAATGCTGAATAGATATTTGTTGATTGGGTGGAGGAATAAAAGGAGCTTTCAGTGTGATCATTGACAGCCCCAAGCTCTCAGATTTTATTTAAAGATTAGGTCAAGTGGAGATGGTTAAGCACATGAGCACGGGTGTTAAATTGTCAGGATCCAATACCCAGTTGTGCCCTTGCTAGCTGTATGACATTGGGCAGATTTCCAAACATCAGTGTCCTCATCTATAAAACAAGACAAAATAGCATCCACCTCATAAATTTATCAGTACAAAATGAGGTAATAAATAGAAAGCAGTGTCTGCCACAAAGTATTCAATAAATGCGCCCTATTTAAAGTAACAGTGCCACACAGCTATTTCTTTGGATTCAGAACCTGAAAAAAGAGAATTATCACTATCCCCAAATAGAAATTAATTTAAAATATTTGAATATCTGTAAAATTGCAAAAGCTGGTATTGCAGTGTGTCCCTTCACACAGCCCCCAGAGCTCCTGTGGGTGTGGGCTTCCGTGCAGCGAGGAAATCACCCACGAGGGGGCGCTGCTCTAAGACGCGGCGGAATTAAAACCCGAAGGGCGCTGTGGCTTATGCATCTGGGAAGCCGCTGACTGCGGAATGACGTTAAAATGTCCACCTGCTTCCCTGAGCCTCCCTCCCCCACGGCCCCAGCCACACACGGTGTGCTTGTCTGTAGGTATGCATGTGTACATGTGTGGCAAAAGTATGAACACTTGTATTAAATGCAGTTTGAAAAATTGCATAGGAGCTTGAGAAGAGGCAGCCAATGTTTTCAGCCAATCAATTAGCACTTAGTGTTTTTTAACATACTTGAATGTGAGAGTGGCAAGGTACTTATTCTGATAGCCTGTAAAAGTGCTGTTAAAAGCCTGATATCCAGACCATTTAAGTAGTGTTTCCTGAGGACAGTCTACCTGAATTGCGATCCACCACCAAAGGCTGTCAGCCCTGGAGCCACCCCTGCTGCCTTGTTCTAGCAACCTTTCCATAAGAATGTCTGGTTGGGGCGTGCTAAGTGGAACTGGCCCGAGCAGCACCCCAGCTGCAGAGTCAGCTGCAGACTCAGTGTCCTATGGAAGTTTAGTGAAGATTACTTAAACTAATTTAGCATTGGCTTTATCTCCGTACTTGAGTACTGGTCCTTCGTTTGATAAATAGCGTTGCACTTTAAGTTTTTGTCCGAGGAGACAACCCATCAGAAATTCCTTCCATCCATCCCAGACGTCCAAGCGAAGTGTTGCACCTGTGGATCAAGAGAGGCAGTTTATGGTTCCGTCCGTCACTGTGGTGGGCCATCCATAAAACTCCCGACAGCTTTCCCCAAACAGAGGCGTGAGCTAAATGCAAAACAAACAGTAACCTTGGGATAAGTGGACAGTGATGCTATTTTCAGCGTAGGCCGGTATTGACTTGGAAAGCCATTTAGCTTCTGCGCACTTCCATTTTCTCATCTGCACAGTCACCGCACATAGCACTGAAATCTATTTTGCAGTTATCTTAAAAAGTCCCGGGGTCATTGATTCTGTACTGATGATGAGGATTATTTTGGGCTGGTTACTTTTGAAAACTGCAGACAGGAAAGAGACTCTGAAAGGTAGAGTATGCTTGCCCTTTGATGAGAGACATTTGCATTTGTGAAGGAAGTCCCCATCTGTGGGGGCATCTCCCTCTCTGCCCCAGGAGGAAGAGGGGATGACCTTATCTCTAGAAACTCTTAATGGGGAAGGCTAGGACTTCAGTCTGCATAATCTTGTTCTTGTTTACTGTCTGGTAACCTCATGTAACGGACTCCCCCACCACCACCAACATCCTCCTTTGTCTTTAGCTGAAGATGATATTTAAGGTGATGGCTTCAGCCATTTACTTAATCAGATCTGATTCTTATCTACAGTTATAGGACCACCCAATAACCAGGCCCCACCTGCACTGATACCATTTTAACGACTTTTTTACATATTCTTTCCTTTGTCTTGTAAAGAGATAAGTCACATATCTATGCCTTATAAATCTAGCTCTAACCCTCAACACACTGCAGCAGCTCTTACTGCCCATGGGTCCTGTCCCCATGCTATTCCACACTATTCTGTAAATAAAAAAGCACTACTGCCAGACCTTCAGAGTCCAAGAAATCTTTCTTTCACCTCCTCGGCTCGCCAACCCCACATCACTGATATACACATCACCATGTAAACCAAAGCCCTTACGTTGGAAGAGGAAAGTGAAGCATACGCAGCAGGACAAGTGGGCTTGCTGGGCCCTTAGCTTACGAGTGGCTGTGGGTGGAGCTGAGTGATGCTCACCGGGTCATCCTTTCCTTCTGTCCTTCACAAAAGAGGAGCCATTCCCTGTTGTGAACATAAAAGGAAAGTGTTCTCTGCTGCTGGAGGATTTATCACTTGCTCCTCAAAAGTCTCTCCTGTTTTGCTCTCTGTGCCACCACATGCCCTTTGTTCTTCAGGCAGGCGTTTTGGGGAATCTTTCCTCAGCCTTTTGCTCTTCTGGCTGTACACATTCCCTCGGGATAGAACCCAAACTCCTCCCCATCTGGCCCACCCAGACCTCTCTCACCTCCTTGCTCGACCTCACTCACTCTATGCCGGCTGCTCTGACCTTTCCAGTCCTTCAGACACACCAATTGCACTCCATCTCTGGACCTAAAGACTTACAACTTCTTTTGCTTCCTGCGGTGCCCTTGTCCTTCAGCTTTTAACTCAAGTGTCATGTCCCCACAGAGGACCCTCTCGGCCACCACAGCTAAAGCAATCTCTGCCACCACGCGTCCTCCCCTCCCTTGCTCTCTATCCCGTGAGCTCACTTTAACGTCTTCACAGCGCCTGTCATCAGTACTTGAAATCAGTCTACCTGTTTGGAGATTTTTGTTCATGTCCCACTAATATGAAAGCTCCTTCAGGACTTGCCGCACGGCCGGCCCTCGGTAAGTGTTCCCTGAACACACACTGACTGGCAATCTGAGATGCTCCTGGCTTCTCTGGCCACCCGTGTGCCGCTGTCTCCCAGGTCCAGATCTTCAGCCCAGACCCTCACTTCAGCTCCAGGTCCCCTTGCTGGGGACATTGCCATCCAAGTGATCGCACTATGACCCCACTGTTCCAAAAGACAGCTCGGCGTCTTTCCTCCCCAACCTGCTTTTCCTCCTGCATCCAGGGTCTTGGTCTGTGGCCCCGCTGTCTTCCTGGGTACCTAAGCTGGAAATATTTCTGCTTACTTGATGTGCTTGCCTTCCCCGTGAAATGAAGCTCCCAGGGGGCAGCCCTTGCTGCTCTTGCTCACAGCCCTGTGCCTGCGCCCCCCAGTGCTGCTGGCTCATGGTGGGGTCTCAGTAAATACTTGCTGGATGAAGTTTGGCCCCACTCCCAGAACCCATTCTGGCCGTGTGCCGCCCTCCTAACCCTTAGCAGCCCAGCAGGCCAGCCTGCTGTTCTCTGTGCACACAAGGCTGCTTTTGGCCTTGGCACTTCTTCTCTCGGTGCCCCTTCTGTCAGAATTCTTCTGACTCCTTCCTCACCTCCTCCTACCAATTGTTTATAATGCAACCTCGGCATCACCTCCTCTAGGAAGCCCTCCTTGACTATACCATCCTCTCACCTCTTCAAATAGGGTAAAGGACTGCTCAACTGGCTGCCATAATATACTCTGAAACTCTTTATCATTGTATATACATTGCTGCTTTGGAACTGCTGGTTTGCAAACACTAATAGAGAACCCTTTGAGCCCATCATCATGTCTCCTCTAGCCTGTAGGCTCTGCTTTAGTTATGCTCCTGGGTTGCAAGGAAGCCCTCGAGAAAATGGGGTTTATTATACTCAGAGACAATAATTGGATCTGGTGGACACTAGGAACCAGGGCACCCCTCAAGAGGGGCCACTCCCCAGCTCTCCTGAGGGCCCCAGGACCCCTCTCATGCCCTGTGTCTGGGGGTGTGTCTTCTCCCTCTCTCTATGGACAGGCTGCCCTGCTTACTCACAGTTTCTGTCCTGTCAGAACTTTGGCATGCCTATGACCCAGCCTTACTTCATGACACCTTTCATTTTCTGCCTCTACTGATAACCAATTTTGTCTCTCTGCATTTCCCAATTTGAATTCACAAGACTAATAACAATTAATAATAATAATATATTGAGGGGCTGGTCCCATGGCTGAGTGGTTAAGTTCGTGCTCTCTGCTTCAGTGGCTCAGGGTTTCACTGGTTTGGATCCTGGGTGCTGACATGGCACCACTCATCAGGCCACGCTGAGGTGGCGTCCCACATGCCACAACTAGAAGGACCCAGAACTAGAATATACAACTGTGTACTGGGGCGCTTTGAGGAGAAAGAAAAAAAAAAAAGATTGGCAACAGTTGTTAGCTCAGGTGCCAATCTTTAAAAAATATATATAGAGAGAGAATATGAATAGTTAATATTCATTGCATGCTTATGTGCTCTGCATTGTTCTAAGCACTTTACATGAGTACACTGATTTAAAATCCACAACAACCTTAAGTGGTGGGTTGTATCATTCTCTCCGTTTGGCAGTCGAGGAGACCAAGGCGCTATGCGGTTAAGTATCTCGCCCGGGGTTTACACATCAGTAACAGGGGGAGTAGTTGCTGGAGCTGGGCAGCCTGGCTCCTGTGCCCACGTTCCTGTGCTCTGTGTTATACTGATCTCCAAATGAGAACCTAACTGACACCGCTGTGACAGCTGACGTCGCTGGGCAGCCCGTGGATTGGCTGCCTCTCAATCAGTATGATGGCCTTGGCCGGAGGAGCTGGGGGTGAGCATGACTTGGCTTATCCATACATACGCTCAGGCTCAGACACATAGTAGGTTCATAGTAAATACTTGCAGGTAAGAAGGAAGGGAGCAAGGAGGAAGGAAGGAAGGAAGGAAAGAAGGCAGGCAGGCAGCCCTCATTAGCTCTTTGGAGCCATACAGAGATTCTAAGCCACCCTTATTTTCCTTAACTGGGATTTCCTAACACCAGTAATCTTAGAGTCACAGGGTGCAGAAGACAGAAGGGTCCTAAAAGGCCAGTCCCTCCGTTGCCCTCTGGGCAGGCTAGGGAGAGGCCGCTCAGCAAGCTGGGAGGAGGATCTGGCCTGGAATTTTTGTCTTGGGACTCTTTCCAAGGCCTGGAAAGTCCCCTCCTTTCCATTGCCTTTCTCTTTCTTTTCCTTCTGTTTCCCTTTCTTTTCTCTTCTCGCCTCCACTCCACCGGTAGACTCACACCGAAATGTGTGTTCTCTCAGCTGATCCCTCCCTTTCTGGAGGTTCGTGTTATAACCCCCAGCCCTGAAATGGGGCTCTTCCTCCGTTCCTCCTTACTCCGGGTTTGGATTTCTTGACCTGGGCCTCGCTCTCCCTGGAGGGCTGCTTCCCAGCTTGTTTACTCACGGAGCCTGGTCTGCATTACGGCCCTTATCCCTCAGCCTGCCTCACCCTCGCAAATCCAGCCTCAGCTAGGAGAGTTCACTCTTTTTGCTGCAGGATTATGGAATTATTCTGTAGAGACCACGTGGTGGTTCTGCAAATATCCGTGTAGAAATGCCTTGATAAACATTTTCCAAAATATGGGTCATCCTTCACATAATAGATTGAGTTTCTCTAAAGCTTCTCGCTGTACTTAAACTTTCTTATCAAATGTTTGATTCATACGGGTAGCCCTGGAAACAAAGGACTTTAAATACTGTTCCAAGTGCATTTATTTCAACTCCTGACTTAAATGATTTGCTGTGTTTTTAGTTTATTATGAAAAGCACTCACGGATGAGCGCTGGAAAGCTGTAGTCTGGTGCTGTCCCCCCAGCCTCCTTGGTCCTCCACAGCTGAGGACACAGCCTCCATTTGAAGGATCAGCCCAGCCCCAGGCCCAGGGAACAATCGCAATTCCAGGAGGATGGCACTTGTTAAGATTCCAGGCCAGCAGCTCAGAGGTTTGGTGGGAAGTTGGTGTTCTGTTCACCCTGCTCAGATGCTGACCCGTTCTAGTAACTTGCCTTATTCCTCCTGACTAAACCCCCACCTCGTGCCCCGAGCGTGAGTCCCAGTCTCCTACCCTACCTTTTGGGTTTTAGAACTGAGGTCCCATCTCTGTTCTCAGAGCCTGGAGCTGAAGTTCCTACTCTGAACCTCAGTCTCTGGGGTTAGATTTCTGTTACAGGTGGTCAGAGCCTCCAGGGTCAACAACCGGCTTGTCTAGTTTCCCTCTCTTAGGTCGTTCATTCATTTATTCGTTCACCACCTCAGTGCTATGGTTCACCCACCAGCTCCCTGCCAGCTTGGGTCTCCCCGAGCCTTGCCCTCAGCCTTCCTCCGTCTTACCAATTGCCAGTTGCAGACTGACCTGCCTATTCCAGGACCCGCATCAGCAGGACTTATTTGAAGCTCACCTCCCGCTGCTAAATGTCTACAGGTGGGTGCTTCCTGGCCCATCTGTCCTTCCGGGTGGTTGCCTAGCCTCAGAGTCTCGGCTCTTCCTAGCTCAACCTGTCCACTGCTAAGGAGCCCTGATTCTGAAAACGACAGAGAAGGGATTTAAATGCTCATCAGCAGCAGGGCACCTCCATCAAACCCTTATTTTATTCTGCTTTAATTCTCTCTCTGGGAGCAAATATTACAAGTATTATAACTATCAATTTCAGTTCCTTGCAATGAAGCAGCCCTAATTTTTCAAAGAACAAAGATAACGATGGATAGTTTTTCTCTTAATGCTCAACTTTTAAATATACAGAGAATTTCTAAGCAAGTTAACCAGCACCAGTTATTGGGTAACTCTTTCAGCCCAATTGATTTGTAATGCCTCCTTGGTCACACATTAAATTACTTCATAAGCTTAGGAATTCTGTTGAAAAGTAGAAATTTACTTGAAAAATGCTATATTGCTCTGGAAAATGTAACTAAAATCTATTACTGAAATGAAAGTAAAACTAGCAAGACTTAAGCTTCAGGGCCTCTCACAACATGAGCTTTCTAATTCTCTATTCTTAATTTTGAATTTTTTTAAAGAGGACCCCCAAAATTGTATGCATTTACAAAACCTGGATCCGCCCACTTTCCACCTGCACACCCATCCACCATGCCCCAGCCCCGCAGGAAAGCAGGTGCAAGCAACAGTGCTTATTCCAGGGGATCGGCTCCAGCCTCTCCCTGGTGGTCCCTGTACCCCAAGTTTCTGGATCCTCATCCATACTCTGGGGTCAATATCTGCCCATCTGATTTGGGCTTTTTCTTCCTGAAAGTGGAAACCATTCCTCTGGTTTGGGTTTCCCCTAATGGGGAGCAAAACAACACATAGATCAGAGCTTCAAGGGCTCCAACAAAAGTAGGGATCAATCAAGGTGTGCCGAGCTGGCAGTGTCGCTTGTGGGAAAGGAGCAATCCTGAGTGCCGGAGCACCATAACCTCGAGCAGGTCCCTTCACTCCTCTGAGCCTCAGTGTTCCCATCTCTAAAAGGAACTGAAATGGCACAGTCAGGCTCCACAGGCCTAAGGGCTGGTCGAGGGACCCCGGAGCCAGCCCAGAGTTCAGGGTCTGAGCCGATGGGCCCTGCTCCTGGAACAGTCTCTCAGATGCGACAAGTTCAGGCTGGCCCTGAGTGCATGCCGTGAGAAGTCCCGAAGGCATCGTCCTGTAACGGGGAGGCATTCCTTCATTTTCTCATTTGCTTAGGCACATCTTGTTCCAGAAAGGATTAATGTCTTTCTACAAGCTTACATTGGGCACAGACAGAATAGCAAGCAGGTAAGCATGTGGATAAGCAAGAGGAAAGCAAAGCCAGGATAGAGACTTAGGAGCTAGAAATGGGGCGAAAATGAACATCTGTCTCATCTCGGTTGATACAAGAGAAGGGGTGTGTGTGTGTGTGTGTGTGTGTATTGGACCTGTATGACGTGCCACTAAGCCTCAAGTCCCAGAATCACACATATTAGCGGATGTTTAGCTTTGATAAATTCTTGATAAATTAATTATTAAATGTTCTACCACCAAAGAAGCCTTTTGTCCCTTTATTACTTATCTTCTTAATCCCTACGATCTTTCTGTCTCCATCCACTTTATTAAAGCCACTCTCTCCAAGCTCACCAATGACCTTTAAGCCAGATCAAAAGGTTTTTCTCAGACTTTGTCTCTGGTCTCTTACCAGCATCCAGACAGTATCCCCTTCGTCATCTGTGACAACGCAAAGTCCCAGTTCTCCCCGTGACTCTGACGGCTTTCTGTGTCTCATTTTCTGACTCCTCTTCTGTCCTCTTGCCCTGCCTTTGTCGTGTTCTGAGCGCTGGCCCTTGGACTTTGACATGACCCTCTCTATTATTCTTACAGGGCTCAACCCCCAGCTCCAAGGGCAGGACGCCCACAGCAATGTCTGCTAACCCATCCCCGTCACTCAAGCCCTCACTCCACAGTTGTACTCACCACTTTGCCACTAGCTGAGTACTAGCTGAGTTACTTTCAGAAAAAAACATACTGTCTGAGTTTGCTTGTATCTAAAGCTTAGGACCCAAAACACAATCTCCTTTTCCCAATTTCACCACCGCTGTCCTGGTGACCGGCCTTGGTGCTTCCCTCTCCTTTTATGTGATCCAGCATGACATTCCGTCTCTCCTTCCTGAGTTTCTCAGGTTTGTCGTTTCCATTGCTAGTGGAACTAGTTAATGCTGGGGTTACCAAAAGTGCCTGTTAGCACACCCCCCTGCTTCCAGGCTCTCCACACTCCTTTCTATAGTTCATGCTGCTTGCGATCAGATTCAACTTCTGTTGAAACACCCCTGTTCCAGAATGCACGGGGCTCTGATTGCACACGTCAAGCCTGCGCTCATGGCCTCACCCTGAGACCCCTCAGTCTGACCTCAGCTGTGTTTCCCATGGGTCTCAGCAGGGGTCCTCCCCTCTTCAGAACAGTCTCCTGCTTTCTGCCCTCCTGGATTAAGCCCATGTTCGTGAACCTGTGGCTCATGCTTTTCTCCTGGCCTGGAAGCTTGGAATGTCTTCCCTTCCTCCTCTCAGATGATCCATGTTTCCCACATCATTGTATGCTCAAGCCCCACAGTCCCCAGAACGGCCTCCGTTGAGCCCTTCAACCTGTGCTGAGCCGGCTTATTGGATTATAACCGAGGACACGTGCATGCTTGTTTCCACCTGTTGACTGCGAAGGCCCAGAGTGCAGAGGCCGATTTGTCTATTTCTGTATGAACTGGTATGTGCAGTGACTAATTGAGCTCCTTAGATCTTTTATTTTCAACCTGAATTTGACTGCTTCTCCAAAGCCTTCTGATTTTCCACTGCCTTTGGAAAGGTGTCAAGGTTCAGCTCTTGACAGCACCAGGGATGACCCCGGACAGGCAAGGGGAGAACCTGGAAGAGAGGATGATCAAGCACTCCTTTCCCTCCAGTTTAAAAAGGTGGGCTGGCTACTTCCGGAATGCTGCACTGCTTTAGGCAAAGTCAGACAGCCAGCTAAAGACTCTTCCTCCTTCCCTTCGAGGCCCATCTTTCCCTGCCTCTCCTTGCACGCCCTGTATTCTCACCATGGCAGAGCATCTACCCCGGTCACATTCAAGCCTCCAACCTTACATCTGAAGACCCTCACTCCCAGAGGCCGATGTGTTGTTCTTGACACACCTGAGCAATACAGGTCATTTAACCATTGGGAACCTTTCTGCTTTCTTTAAATCTATAAAAATTTGGAGTTGGCCCAAGCCATTTCTAAATTCTCTTCCAGCTCTAGAATGTCACATAGTGATCTGAGCAGCGTAGGCCTGAAGAACAGTCACCCTAGTTTGCTCATTTTCCTTTGGAATTTCATTAAATAACTAGATTATAAGTTGCTTGGGGACAAATACCACTTGTGTGCCCTCACTCACATAAGCCCTGCCATGTCTGGGCAGGGCTGGTCCCCCAGCAAGCACGCAGAACAGCGGTGTGCTTTACAGTGAGGTACTCTTGGGAGAAATCCCAGAACCTTGCTTCTTCTGATCAAAAACAGGGATGACAACTGATGTCAAAGTTTTGAGAGCCTCAATTAAAAATAACATGAAAGAATAAGCAAATATAATAGGGGAAGTAATAATAAATGCAAATTTAGCAGTTATAAAAAGCAAACTGCTTCACTCAAGGATGTCTACCAGGCCCTATTATGAATTGGGAGAACTCAAATTCCATTGCAACAAATGTTACACCACAACATTACCTAAGGATGCGCTAATGTCGGCAAAGACTCATTCACTTCAAGCAAGACTTTCTACAAGGTTCCAACATGGTTAAAACAAATATGACAGTACTTGAGTTTGGCTTAATGATGTTTGGCTACAGCAGACATGACCTGGAGGTACAGTACTTAGAGAGAGGTTGTACTCTGCCCATCAGGGATGAATGCCAGCTCACTGAGGCACCTGTTCAGCCTGCACAGTATTGGCTTCACACTGCTTAGAAGATTGTTCCATATAACTGACAATACTGTAAAACAAGATTGCGAAAAGCAAGGTTCAGAACAGTGTGCATCACATGCTACTACTGTCATTAAAAAGAGGAAAAAGAGTATACACTTGAACTTGCTTCTAAATATGCTTGACATATATTTTGAAAGAGAAAAATACAAACTGGTCTGAGTCTTGCTCTTCCATCCCAAGGATATTAACAAGTTCTCCTGCTTTGAGCAAAGAGAAGATGACATGGCAGGGCCATGAAATGGTTCATATTTCTCAGTCTGTAGACCCAGGCACCAGAGACAAGTGCTGTTCATTTACACCCACACTGCGCTTACAGAGGTTTTAGTTTAGAGACACCTCCTCTGTTGCGAATCTGGTATCAAAGGCGCTAGTACTGAACAGTAGTATTACATGGTATCAAATGCAGAGAGCAGTACCGATGTCAGTCTGGTAGTCCCTGAGGGTGTTGCAGTCATACATCTCCAGTCCCTTTGGGGTCCTGAGGCAGAAGACGCTCACGGGGAAGCCACACCTCAGAGATACCAGTGTTCTCAGATCAGACACTTTTTTACCAAGAAGGGGAATGCTCTCCATTATCGGCATCGTCTCTTGGGTCACAGCATTGAACACGTAGAGAGTGGGCTTATCTTCTTCCTAAGGGGAGAGAAAAGGAGGCAGCTCAGGAATAAGCACTGTCTGGAGGACAGGACAAGGGACAAACATCTTGGAGGTGCCTCTGAGTGCCTCCAGCTCCCACAACACAGGTGGTGAGGATGAAGCAAAGGCCAGTTCAGTTCTCTGACTTCTGGTCTGGGTCTTGCTCTTCTGCCCTGAGGATGTCAATGAGTCCTCCTGCTTTGAGCAAAGTGAAGGAGACGTGGCGGGGCCGTGAGACGGTTCTCAGTCCTCAGCCTGCAGACCCAGATACCCAGGAGGAGGGTGATGGTTCATAGCCACACTGCTCTTGTGGAGGCCAGTTTAGAAGCAGCTCCTCCATCATGCTGGACTTTAATTTGGAAGAACTGTGGATTCTACACCCTCCGCCAATTTTCCAACTGCCTTTCTGTGAGGTTATTAATGGGACAGAATCGAGAGCCCATAGATAAACCCACACGTCTACGGACAGCTAATTTTTGACAGAGGAGCCAAGAATATGTAGTGGAGAAAGGAGAGTCTCTTCAATAAATGGTGCTGAGAAAACTGGACAGCCACATGCAAAAGAACGAAAGTAGACCATTACCTTACACCATGCACGAAAATCAACTCAAAATGGATTTAAGACTTGAATGTAAGAGCTGAAACCATGAAAATTCTAGAAGAGAACATAGGCAGCGCACTCTTTGACACCAGTCTTTGCAGTATCTTTTTGAATACTGTGTCTCTTCAGGCAAGGAAAGCAAAAGAAAAAAATAAATGGGACTACATCAAACTAAAAAGCTTCTGCACAGCAAAGGAAACCATCAATAAAACGAAAAGACAACCTATCAACTGGGAGAAAATATTTGTAAATCATATATCTGATAAGGAGTTAATATCAAAAATATATAAAGAACTCATACAACTCAACAAGAAAAAAGTGAACCCAGTCAAAAAAGTGTGCAGTGGATACAAACAGACATTTTTCCAATATACAGCTATACAGATGGCCAAGAGGCACATGAAAAGATGTTCAACATCACTAATTATCAGGGAAATGCAATCAAAACTACAATGAGATATCACCTCACACCTGTCAGAATGGCTATTATTAACAAGACAAGAAAGGGCTGGCCCAGTGTCATAGTGGTTAAGTTTGGCATGCTCTGCTTCAGTGGCCCAGGTTCACAGGTTCAGATCCTGGGCATGGACCTACACACTCATCAGCCATGCTATGGTGGCAACCCACACAGAAAATAAAGGAAGATTGGCACCAGATGTTAGCTGAGGGTTAATCTTCCTCAAGCAAAAAAAAGAGGAAGATAGGGCAGCCAGTCTTGTGACGCAGTGGTTAAGTGCACGCATTCCTCTTTAGCGGCCCGGGGTTTGCCAGTTGGGGTTCACCGGTTCGGATCCCGGGTGCAGACATGGCACTGCTTGGCAAGCCATGCTGTGGTAGGCGTCCCACATATAAAGTGGAGGAAGATGGGCACGGATGATAGCTCAGGGCCAGCCTTCCTCAGCAAAAAGAGGAGGATTGGTGGCAGATGTTAGCTCAGGACTAATCTTCCTCAAAAAAAAAAAAAAAGAGGAAGATTGGCAACAGATGTTAGCTCAGGGCCAATCTTCCTCAGTAAAAAAAAAAAAAAAAAGGACAAGAAATAAATGTTGGAGAGGATGTAGACAAAAGGGAACTCTCATACACTGTTGTTGGGAATGTAAACTGGTGTAGTCACTATGGAAAACAGTATGGAGATTCCCCCCAAAATTAAGGCTAGAACTACAGTATGATCCAGCTATTCCACTTCTGGGTATTCATCCAAAGAACATGAAAACACTAATTCAAAAAGATATATGCACCCCTGTGTTCACTGCAGCGTTATTCACAATGGCCAAGACTTGGAAACAACCTAAGTGCCCATCAACAGATGAATGGATAAAGAAGTGTGGTATATATACACAATGGAAACTACTCAGCCCTAGGAAATGAAATCCGGCCATTTGTGACAACATGGATGGACCTCGAGGGCATTATGCTAAGTGAAGTAAGTCAGAGGGAGAAAGTCAAATACCGTCTGATCTCAGTCATCTGTGGAAGACGAAAACAACAGCAAACGAACACATCGACACAGAGAAAAGATTGGTGGTTACCAGAGGGAAGAGAGGAGGGAGGTGGGAAGAGGGGGAAACGGGTAAAGAGCACATGTGTACGGTGACAGACGGCAATTAGACTTTGGGTGGCGAACACGATGTAGGCTACACAGAAACTGAAATATAGCGATGTACACCAGAAATGTATGTAATGTTATAAACCAAGCTTACCTCAATTGAAAAAGAACCCTTCCTGTGAGGTTCTCTCTGGACAGTGGACCGAGTTCAGGGTGGGAGCGGAGGTTTGCTTATCATTGTATGCTCTTCACTGTCTGAATGGCTCGACTTTTTTTAATAACCACATGTATTTACTTTTACTATTTAAAAAGGGAAGTACTAAATATAACGGGAAAATAGTTGCCTTTGTTCCTTTTCTTTTGCAGTCTGAATAGGAAAGCAAGTGGAACTGCGACGTCTGAAGCAGAGTTCAGAAGGAAAGTCTGGGAAAATAGTAATCCTGCCGTTAGCAACAGCTGCATCAAGCCAACCCGAACTAAAAACCCAGCGAGCAGCGAAAATGCGAAGGGGGTGGGGAGGAAAGGATTACTAACACTTTCGCATTTCTAACAAAAAAAATGAAACTGGCTTCACTTCCTCTTCAGCGGATTGAGGACAATCGTGTTTTTCTTCACTGCCGTGTTGTTGGCCTGGCTGGTGCGCGCACCGAGCAGCCGCCGAGCGCGGTGAGGGGCTCTCGGGGGCGCCACGCAAAGCCGAGAACGGGCATCTGGCCTCCAGGGTGCCCAAGGGGGCTCCAGCCGCTCCCTGCTCTCTTGCCCTCCACCCCCCCACCAAATGCGTCTCCGGTTTCTCCAGGGGCCCCTCCCTGCTTCAGGCTCATCACGCATTAAATGCATTCCCCGCCTCCCAGATAACGCGTGGCCGTAATAGAATCAACATGCAGATCTCTTTGAAAGAGCCTTTAAGGAGTAAGGTTAGCGATGAAAGTTTAGGCAGCAGTGCTTTGATCCAGTAACTCACATCCCCGGGAGCAGTAACTCAAACGCGGCCTCTGGGGCTGAGCATAAAGCCGCCCGGCAAGCTGAGCTGCTGCCTGAGTCTGCAGAGCTCGGGAGGCTCTTTCTCCACAGCGCCTCACAAGCCCGCTCAACAAAAACTGAGGGGCACAGATTCAGCCGTTCCGGTCCCCGCGGCGCCCGCTTTCCTACGCTTCCGTCAGGGCAAGTATCTGCCCAGCAGAATCCACGTGACGTCTATGGGCGGGGAGAAATGCGTATGAAACTGAATAGAGAGACAATGAGGCAGAGAGAAATGTTACGTTTTATGTAATAGCTGTTCCTTATTTCTTTTATGATTCCTCTGACTTCTCTTTAGCTTTTGGCATGGGTCCTGATTTATATGTAGAATTAAATGTGCAATTAATGTGCAAACAAAGCAGCAAAGGCCCCGTCACTCTGAGAGCTGACTAGCTCCTCTACCAGGGCAGAGAAACAAGCTTACAGGTGCTTCTCAGAATAGGAATAGGTGGGTCATATATACATAAAGTAAACATCGGTAACCGAGGCATTCATACAGCTCCGAAACAAGTGATAACGAGGGAGCATTGCAAAACATCTGGCAATCTTTAGATGGAAATCAAAAGTGCAAGGAAGAAAATACTATCAACTGTTAACGAAGCCAGGTTCTTAAATCTCAAGAAATGAACGCCTAAAGAGTTTGTTCATTTTTTTAGCACTTGGGAACTTTTCAGGCTTCTTTAATTCATAATGTATCTGGAACATAGTTCATCGCACTATTTTAACTCAGTACATACACCTTTTATAAACCTTGTTTTTGTGGGAAAACCCATTTTAAGTTCTAATGAGACACACCAGTTGGAGACACTTCTTCACGGTGGTTATATGGAGAGGAAGCAGGTGGGTGCTGATTGCAACTTGCCAACTCACCTTATCTGCACAAGAGAAAGCATCTCTGCGTCTAGATGATGCCCCTCCCTAAAGATCCTGAGTGAGGGAACACTGATGGTTCTACCCAAGGAAGTCAGATGCTGTTAAATAAACAAGGTCATACACAAATCATTGTTGGACATACGTAAAATCAGATTTTTCTCCTTTACAAACAAACCAAAACACCATGGTAGGAGGTACATACAAAGTGTCTTACTTTTCAATAAAAACAAATACATAGATCTGTTTCATGGGAATAATTTCACTTTTGTCTTCAAAAAACAAGTGCAAACTCACTGTAAATACATACATGGGCATTAACAATAAAATAGGAAAAGTTAAAGAGAAACAGGTGGAAAGAAAGAAGTTAAAGCAAATTTTGAACACTGCTGGACTGTTTTCACAAGTTCTGCTTTTTTATATTTTGCTGTTTTGAAATTGTGCACCAAATAAGCGGAAACTTGCCCCAAATATTCCAGACGAGACGAAAAGGGGAAATAGCATTTGTTTTTATTGAGCTGGATGAAATCAAGTTGAGATGTTTTCGTGAACATCTTAGCTTCCTAAACTTCTCTTTTTGGATGATAGTCATCCTGGAGAGGTCATACGTGGAGTCTAGAACACTGAATTGAAACATCTTTCTTCGAAAATTCTTTGCATACTATTCTTTATGGCTCATCTTAGAAAAGATAGCCATTTTTTAAGAAACATATTTTTGTTTATGAATTACTATACATTTTCTTTTCTTTTCTTTTTGAGGAAGATTAGCCCTGAGCTAACATCTGCTGCCAACCCTCCTCTTTTTGCTGAGGAAGACTGACCCTGAGCTAACATCCGTGCCCATCTTCCTCTACTTTATATGTGGGATGCCTACCACAGCATGGCTTGACAAGTGGTGCCATGTCCACACCCGGGATCTGAACCTGTGAACCCCGGGCCACTGAGGCGGAACATGCGAACTTAAGTGCTCCGCCACTGGCCAACTCCATTACTATACATTTTTAAGAAGCTTGTTTATACATATTTTGTGTATAAAATGCATTTAAAATCTAAATTCACATACTATTTATCTCCTGGATTTGGTGTTTATACATTAAGAGTGCCTCTTCAAAGCTAAAATGTGTATTATGTTGAGTCCGTTTTAGACCTGTTAATATAGTTCACACTACTCCAACTTGTCTGATACACATCTACTCAGTGGTACCACAATTAATCCAATCTCTCACTGTAAAACAACATTTCAAGGATGCCAGAAAGGATGAGCTAAGTTTTACCCTCAGCCCTTGGTTGGTGGAAGCATGGCAACAGAAGGAGGCAGGGCAGCCAGAAGGAGTGTCAGGGAGACAGCCCAGCTCAGACTTTAGAAGGCACAGCATCCCCGGCAGCTGCTTCTCAGCCCACTTTGCAGTACCGCGTGGACATGTGACCAGGGCGCCCCCTGTCAGGCCTACCCACCCAGCCCCGCTTTGTGTTAGGAGATAGTAGGGCAGAGAAGCAGCAGACACAGGGAATTCTCCGTGTCAGAGGCAGGTCTGAAGCACTGCTGGCCTGGCAGCAAGGCTGGCAGCAGTGTCCAGTGCCTGCTCTGAGGGCACAGAGGTAGCTGCAGTGGTGGCCTTCCTGGGCTGGTTCTGGGGCCCAATTAGAAATTGTTTCTGGCTGCGGAATCTCTGAGCCCAACTCTCCAATCTTCTTGTCAAGACTGTGAACCACCTACCAGCCTTTCAATGCGTTTATTTTCTGCTTAAATTGTCCAGGGTTCATTTCTGCTGCTTGCAACTAAGAACCCTGATGCTGGATAGGGAAAAGTGCAAGGATACGGGAGTGCCATGCCTTGTGGGTAGAGGAGGTAGAGAGATGCCACAGTAAAGGAGGGAATCCAAACCCTGAAATGCACCTGGATACTTTGCTATAACGTTTCTGACAATTATGTACCTTCTTGTTAATTTTCATACTTTCTCTCTCAAGGCCCTTATAAACTCATTTATTCAATACATATTTATGGAGAGCCTACTGTGTTCCAGGTACTATTCTAGGCACTGGGTGACAACAATGAACAAAACCCAAGCAATAGTTTCCACAATAACATGGGTTAGAATAAAGGTATTGAAGGCAAGAGCAGCCCGACCTGCTGGACCATAATCCCGGCCTTCGCAGCCCTCGTACTGTGGTTTACAGGAACGCGGTGAACTGTAACAGCACAGCAAAGGATGAGCAGGACCGACACCTGTGTTAACAGAACTTGGAGATGTACACCATAGAAAGTATTTCTAATGGTTTCCGTAGGGGTTTTTTCCCAAAGAAGGAAGAGTTAATGCAATGTTCTTGCCTCACTATTTACTTTTCCAAATGTGTCTACATTACCATTAAAGGAGAAGGTGTAACGTGCAGGGAAACTGGAAAATCTATTGTCTACTTTAAAAATGTATTGAAGAGTAGACCACCTCTTAATTTATCTAATGTCTTTCCCTCTTCTCAACCAAGCAAAACCTCGCAATTCACACAAAAATATAAGCACAATAAAGAAACCAAATATTGTGGATTCATTTGATAACAGTATCTACTTGCACCTTTTGGAAAAGAAAAATTGCTTACTTGCCAAGTTTTTGGTTAACATCATGATATTTCTAAGTTGTTCCAAAGTAAATTAAGAGACTTTAGCTTTCCTCGATTCTCGGAACGTGGAACTAATTGCATGCAGGAACGCGGTTGAATAGGAAGGGTACTAAAGTTTGTACGCATCTCATTGTGCAATGAAGCAATGGCCTGAGAGAACGCAGCCCTGGGTTACCTAAGAGATCAAACAGTGCAGCTGGTCTGACTGCATTCTTTGAGGCATGGACGCTTGCACGCGGTATTCTGTTGCTGTCAGCCCATCTTGGATTGTTATCGCACACGCCCAGTAAACACTGTGGACTTAGGAATAGGCCTGTTTTATCACCTCATCTGAACAGCAACCAAGTTAGGATGGAAACCAACATTTATAGCTTTTGCAGGTGACTCTCTTCCTTATTCAAGATATTATTTTCCTCCCCAAATCTAGCGATAAGAAATTTTCTAAAGGTGATTCTACTGGAGAAGGCAAACGTTAAGATCAGTAAGAGTTCCATGGACCCTGAGAGTTTATAATTACATCCTAAGCATTGGCTGGTCCTGTGACTCATGGTACTCTGCCTAGGCTCTCTTGAATAGTCTTTGACCTCTACATTCTGTTCTTGTCATTAGCAGTTTAGAACTCCAGGGAAAGGTCAGAGTTCAGTGCAAGGGCAGCTGGGCTCACTGGGATAGATGATGTTTTATTGGCAGAATTTATGAAATCCTTTTTTTTTTTTTTTTTGGAGGGAGATTAGCCCTAAGCTAACATCTGGGGCCAATCCTCCTCTTTTTGCTGAGGAAGACTGGCCCTGAGCTAACATCCATGCCCATCTTCGTCTACTTTATATGTGGGACGCCTACCACAGCATGGCGTGCCAAGTGGTGCCATGTCCGCATCCGGGATCCGAACAGGTGAACCCTGGGCCACTGAAGTGGAAGGTGTGAACTTAACTGCAGCGCCACCAGGCTGGCCCTATGAAATACTTTTATAAGTCAGGCTGTGAACATAGGTTGCCTCTCGGGAGGGAAACTGGTGGCCAGAGGTAGGAGGGAGACTTTTTAGTGTATATCCTTTTTATCTTTTGAATTGAGCACCATGTGAATGTACTAGTCAAAAATAAATAAAATTTAAAAATTTTAAATAATAAAAGTCAGTGCTTAGTTAAAAAAAGTATCCTATCCACATTCTTAACATACTTTTATCTCCATCCCTGAGTAGCCAAGGTTCAGTCAGATTCCTCCAGCCAGCTCACATATTTGCATTGACCTTATACACCATCTCCAAGGAAGCAAACAGCAAAAGTCTTGAACATAATCATTGGCTTTGGAAAATTCCAGGAAATTTCAGAGGGTTTATCCCGTACAGAACCAAAACCACAGTATGTAAATATTTAAAGATGTAAAGAAAAGACATTTAAGAAATGACATGGAATTTAGTCTGTTTAAAAAAGTACTATATTATGCTATAATTTTCTGAGAATCAGAGGGAGAAAAGTAGAAGAAATCAGAGTTGTTTTTATTCCCTTCTTTGATAATTAAACATTCATCAAGAATATAAAAATAATACATGAATGAATGCTCATAAAACATTAAAAACACATATACATATGTGTTTTTGTTTACATAAACGGGATCATACAATGCTTATCTTTCTGTGACTTATTTTTGCTACTTAACAAATATTCTTAACAAGTATTCCTTTTAAACACAGACTTCCCACTTAGTCAATTAATAAAACATATGAAAATAAAAAGAGCTTTGGCTACCATAAAAATTTTTCTTAATGCTAAATATGAACAAATTAGTGTCCCATTTAGCAGAGAATATTTAATTTACAAGTTCCTTGAGGCTCTTGTTTTCATATAGGGTAAGAAACTAGTACTGAATAATATTTCTACTTTAGGGAGCAGCTCCTAAACTCCTTAGACCACCTGTCTCTTTAAGAAATTGTCAAAAGTTAAGGATCCTCCACCCAGAAAATCTCCAGGTACATAATTTTGCATATTTTGCAATTTTAGGGTTTTGTAAACTTCTTAAAGCCCAGCCATAGACCCCAAATTAAGCACCATGACTAAGGACACTATAAATGAAAAAGGCTGTCTCTGCTGTGTGCACACCTATTTCATGGCTGCTGTAGATGTAGAAACTGCCCCTTCATTCTTATTGGTACTGAGAATTTCTTCCCTTTCCTCCCTCCGCTGCCCCTAATTCACTGTGAACCCACGGAAGTTTCCCAATCTTTCTCCCACATCAGTATTCCAGATCCGTCCTTGGCCTCATCCCAGCGTTGGTTTGCGGGTTGCTCTGTGATGGCTGTTTTCGATAGGCAGCCAGGGGGATGGGGGGGGGAAGGGAGAGAAGGAGCAAACAGAGGGAGCTCTCTCTGGTCTCCGCACCTTATCCCCTTACAGCACAAATTGTGCATCAGACCAGTCATCCAAACGGAAGAGAAGAGAAGGCAAGAAGAGTAATCCTCTTTCTAAGTTATGGTACCACCCACAAGTTTATTCAAAACGAGGAAGACATCTTGGACAGGTGTCATTCGGATCATCATACCTTAACAAAACATTTGAGAGTTGAACAAAAAGATATTCCAACATCAGCAAGACTCCAGCTGTCCTTCAGGGCTGCTCCAGCATACGTCAGCTCCAGATACCGCCTGCCTTGTTCGTCCTCAGAGAGAGGAATGTGGAAATAATCCTTAAAAATCAATAGCATATTATTAAAATAGTACATCTCTACATTTCTAGACCAGCAATGTAATCTCTTTTCTTTTACATTTTTCCACTGAACATTATAAAATTGTTTGGGAAAGAGGGAAGATATTTTAGACAGAGGTTCTTAACTTGGCGTCTTCAGAACTACCCAAAAGTTTATAGATAGAATTTAGATGGGAAAAAACTATATTTTATTTTTATTAACTCCAAATGAAATTGATATTTTCTCTCAATTATGCATGTAGGCAACATACTAAAGTAGCAGTTGTTGGCTGTACCTGTGACTTTGTCATGGAGAGAAATCACAGATATTTTCATATCACATTACAGTTGTCGTAGATATCTCAAAATATTATTTATACTGATCACTACTTTGAAATTGTAATAGTTATTAGATACACTGCTAGAACTTGTTATTGTGTTAGCAAAGAAGCCCAGATGTTTCTATATCACTAATTTGTTTTTAAACTTGAAAATTGTATTTCAATATAGCTAGTTTCCTTTTCTTTGTTTGTATTTTATTTTAGCATTTAAAGACATTCTGAGGAATCCATATGCTTCACCAGACTGCCAAAGGATCCATGATACGTAAAAGTTACGAGCCTCAGTGTTAGAAGATCTAGATTTCAGTGATCACTGTAATCCACTAAATATCATTTAACTATGATTTGATAAGTGCTCCTTAGCAAATGGGAATGGTCATCTCCAAGTTAAATACCATTTGATGGTCAGGACCTAAATACTTGTCCTAATTTCCCATTTTAGAGTGAATATTTGTAAGAAATTTATAAGGAAGTGACTGCACCCAAATTATTGCTTATGCTGGTTCTGTGATCCTAGGTAACATGGATCCTAGGTAACAACTTCTCTGAGCTTCTGTTTTCCCTGGATGCAAAATGAAGCTGTAACCCAGAAGGTCTCTGAAGTCCTCTCTACCTCCAGAATCCTTTGGTTTTTTATAGTTGTTTGCTTACCAAACAAGCCATCTGAAAACTGGCATGCTCCACTTACATAGCCTAGAGTTAGTGTCCTGTTTGTGTCCTTTCACGAAGAATTGCAGTAATACCATCTGGCCCATACACAGCCTACAAATCTCATAAGGAAAAGTTACATTTTTTTTTTCCTGACCCTTTTCCTGCCTAACACCTCCATAGTTACAATCTTCCTATCAGACTACTGTGTAAGCAAACAATATTTTGAAATAGTTTTGGTTCCTTGTTTGCTGAAAAATGTCCCCAGTACTATGTCCACCTCATGCACAGTTTAAACTTCACTGCACAGTTAAAATTAATAAACATCTTAGTGGCTCAGGGACAAAGTACATACCTTTATCATCAGCTTGACAGCCTCCACAGTTTCATCTGCAGAAACGTCAAACGGGTCAAAAGATCCCTCAAAGGCTATGAAAATTCTCATTTTCTCCAAAAAAAAAAAAAAACCCCACCACTTTTTTCAAAGATCCTGTTGGGTAGCTGGAAAAATTCCGATTCACAGGTAAGAACAAAATTGGTGGCGGGAGGCAGCTGTTGCTATCCAGCCCGAAGGTGAGTTGAGCCAATGTGAAGAGGCGGGTCCCGCAGAATCACAGCATCGGGGGCAAGGCAGACAGCAGCTATGTGGAGGAAACGTTCTCTGCTGGTGGCAGCAGTCAACATCCACTTTTGTCCCGTATTATGGAAACCAGCAAACTTGACAATGGTCGGGGCAAGTGTGAACAAGCTTCAAACATGTAATGCAAAGATGCCACACGTAAATTACACCATCCACTGCCTCTTGAATCCATCTTCACTTGGGTACAGCTGATTGAATGACCCTTCAAAATAGATATTTGATTGAGATGCAGTGGCACAGAGTAAAGCAAAACAGAGTTGAATTAATTGAATGTGATAATCCTGAAAGTTCCCTGTAAATAACTCTGAGCTGAAGCCTTCTAGTTTCCATAACAACTTTGTGTACTTGTTCCCTGATGGTATTTCTAATCCTGCCATGGGATAGAGAACAATACCCACTTACACCAGGGAGATGAATGTGTAGGCAAATGACTCTGTGGCTTTCGCTTCCCATTTCTGCCTAATGGAATCTACCCAATAGCAACACAATATAGTTGGTATTTCTTTTGGTCCTTGCTTTTATGTTATTTAGAACAACTTACCATTGTTATTTCTTTCAACTTCCCTTAGTGTTGGTGGAAAATATTTCAAACCCCACTCAATAAATGAGCAAAGATATTAAGTACCATTACTCAAGTTTTATAGAGTAAGCATTTTCCTGCAGCTTAATTCTAAGACTCTCCTCTGAAATCCCCAGTATGATACACCTGGTTTAATGCTATCGTTAACCATGTCTGATAATTCCTTCTGACCTAGGACAGAATCCTCATCTTGCATTTCTTTTTATTCTTAGCAGCACTGAGCACAATGTGAGTCATGTGATAGGTGCTTGGTAAATGTCAACCTGTTGATTCCATTCTGATTCCCAACTGGAGTTCCAACTATAAGAAATTTGAGAAAATGGAAAACATAAAACGGGCAAAGGATTTTATTGCAAAGCTAACTATTTTTGCCTCATATTTTTCACGTGTGGCAACATAATGATATCTTCTTGATCTGTCAACGTTTTGAGAGAAAGCATGTTAACATAGGATGTACTTGATGCTGTTTGGGTGTGTTGTCCACCCTCCCCCACCACTTCCAGCCGCTGTTACTGTTGACTGCTAAGGGCTCATAGCTACACCCCCTTCTCCGAAGAATTGCCCTCAGTTGATGGCAGCTGCCTTGCCAGGAAACGCACCTCCTTCAATAACTGACTGCTAAGGGGCTACAAAAGGCCTGCCTGCTTATATCAAGAGGTGAAAATTGTGCAGAGGATCCCTGTAGATCAGGCCATGGCTGGACTTTACCCGACACTACATCCGTCTGTGGCTGTCTTCTTCCCAATCATGCTTAACTCTCTCCCTTACTAGTTTTGCTTGAAGAGCACTGCCTCAGTAATTGATATGCATCCCGATTCCTGCCTCAGGCTCTGCTTCCAGAGAAACCAACCTAAGGCAGGGGATCTTCAGGAAGCTCATATGCCTTAAGAAATCACAACCAACTGCTTTGTAGCTTCCTGAATGAACTGCATGTTTATTTATACACATGTATTTTTGTACACTGTCGTAGACTTGCCTTTTGGAGTAAATGCCCATCTCAGAATGATGTCATTAAGTACTTGCTCCCTTCTCCTGCCCACACGCAGCCATGTTTGCAATGTGACCCTATTCTCGTCACCATAGTTGGATCCGTCACAGTTGGATGGACCAGAATGGAACTCTCAGAATCCTTTCTTTTCAGACTGAAGGAAAATAGGACTTTGTGTTGAATCTGTAACATGCAACTTAGTAACTATATGAACCATCTTCTTCCTCCAAATGTGACTGAATGGCAGAGTAAGCTGACTAAGAAGAAAGAATGAGGCAGACACAGGAAGAGGACCAGAGGACACAGAGAGACAGAGAGCACTCCCATGGTTTCTGTTGCCCTTGAATCTTGTGAGACACCCTGTCTCTACATAGTAAATTGTCCCCATTTTGCTTAAGCATGCTCCAGTTGGTTTCTGTTACTTAAAATAAAAAGTGTTCTAACGATTATTTTTCAAGATTCAGCTTCCTTTGGAACAAGGATATTCACTATTACCGCTATTGTTGTCTACTGTTCTTCTCAATATACTAGCCAAAATGTTTTGACGCGAGAAATAAAAATTGGGAAAGAGCAAGTAAAATTATCCCTATCATAGAAGACATAATTGTAACCCAATAAATCATGACAATCAAAATTTTAACACTACTAGAAATAACGAAATAATTTAACTAGGTGGCTATGTTTAAAATTAATACACAGAAATTAATACTTTCTAGAAACAAATAACAGATATAGAGGATGTGATGGAAGAAAATACTCCATTTATAAAAGAAAAAAAGAACTATATTAGGAATAAACTTAGCAGGAAGCATGTAAGAGATATACAAATAAATATGAAAACAAAACTGATAAACATGAAAGTCTTGAACAAGTGGACCAGCATACCATAACCTCGGAAGGAAGGTTCAAAACCATTAAAGTTATCAGTTCTTCCTAAGTAAATATATCAGTTAATATTATCCCACTAAAAACACCAACAGGAACTTTTTCCAGTTTTATTAAGATATAATTGACATATAACGCTGCGTAAGTTTAAGGTGTACAACTGATGATTTGATATTTGTATATATTGTGAAATGATTACCACAATAAGGTTAGGTAACATCTATCATCTCACACAGTCATCTTTTTCGTGTGTGTGGTGAGAACATTTCAGATCTACTCTTAGCAACTTTCGAGTATACAATACTGTATTGTTAACCAACAGGATTTTTCTAAACTAGGCGAGGGGGTTCTAAAATTAATGTAGAAAAATAAGCAAGTATAGCTAGAAAAACTCTGGAAAAGAAGAGTAATGAGAGGCACTTACCTACAAGATGTTAAAACATATTATAAGGCTACAATAATTAAAATGGTGTGGTCCTGGCACATGAAGAGTCAGAAAAATCAATTGAAAAATAGAAAGCATAAAAATAGACTCAGAAGAATTTAACATATGATAAAAATGGCATCTTGCATCAGTGGGGATGGTGTGGGGAAATAAGGTAGTGTTGGATTAACCAGGTGGTCACCTGAAAAAAAAAAAAAAGTGGAGTTATACTTTTTACCCTGCATAATGAGAAATTAAAAATGAACAAAGATTTAAATGTAAAAAATAGAACTATAAAAAATGTTTCATAATATTTCTATGAGAATATTTTTTAACTCACCTCTAGTTGTGACCTTTCTGTCACAAAATTACTGAAGCCATAAAAGAAAATATTGATAAATTCAACTATATTTAAAAAAATTTGAATGGCAAAAACTACTTGATATAAAGTCAAAGACAAACTGAGAAAAATATTTGCAACTATTATGGATAAAGGCTAATTTCCTTTATACATAAAGAGTACCCACAAATCAATAATCAGTAAAAAAAAATGAACAAGTGATATAAACAGTTTACAGTAAAGGAAATACAAGTGGCTTTCAAATATATATATATACTTAGTTCATAACAGGAGAAATGTAAATTAAAACTATAACATGATGCCATTTCTTACCAGGAAGTTGAGAACGATCCAAAAGTTTGATCACACACTCTTGCTGAGTCTGCTGCAATCATACTTTGCCATAGAGAGTATTATTTGGTACAATTCCATACATAGAAAAATTTGGGAATGTATATTAAAATTACAAATGCACATATTATTTGATTTACAAGTTCCATTTCTAGGATTTTACCCTTACAAATATATATGGCTATTTGCAAAATGACATAGGTACAACACTATTCATTGCAGAGTTCTTGGTAATAGGAAAAGGTTAGAAACATTTTCCACATCCACCAATAGGGGACCCATTAAATAAATTATTTTTCATTCATACAATGCTATACAGCTATAAAGAAGAACAAGGAAGTTCTTTCTATACCAATAAGCAAAAATCTCCAAGGTATAGCACTAAGTGAAAAAAGTGAGGTGGAAAACAGAGTGTGTAGTATAGTAACATTTGAGGAAAAAAGGAGGAAATTGTATCTATAGATATAATATAATATATATGCTATAGATATAGATGTGATATGATATAGATACAGATAATTTGCATATACTTCAACATCCCTGGAAATACACTCAGGAAACTAGAAACATTGGTGCCCATGGAGAGGAGACTTGAGCGACCAGGGATCAAGGATAAGAACAATACTTTTCACTGTCTGATCTTTTTAAAAATAGACTTTATTTTTATTTATTTATTTTTTTTGAGGAAGATTAGCCCTGAGCTAACTGCTGCCAATCCTCCTCTTTTCGCTGAGGAAGACTGGCCCTGAGCTAACATCCGTGCCCATCTTCCTCTACTTTATATGTGGGACGCCTCCCACAGCATGGCTTGACAAGCGGTGCCATGTCCGCACCTGGGATCCGAGGTGACAAACCCCAGGCCGCCTAACGAAACATGTGCACTTAACCGCTGCACCACTGGGCTGGCCCCTAGACTTCATTTTTTAGAGAACTTTTAGGTTCACAGCAAAATTGAGCAGAAAGTACACAGAGTTCTCATATACCCATAGACCCACTGCCCCCACACAGGACAGCCTCCCCCATTAGCAAAATCCTGAACTGAATAGTACATTTGTTACAATTGATAAACCTACACTAACACATCATTATCACTCAAAGTCTATAGTTTACATTAGGGTGCACTCTTGGTGGTGTACATTTTATGGGTTTTGATGAATGTATAATGACATGTATCCAACACTAGATTATCATACAGAATAGTTTCACAGTCTTAAAAATCCTCTGTATTCTGCCTATTCATCCTTTCCTCTCCCCTAACGCCTGGCAACCTTTGATGTTTTTACTGTCTCCATGGTTTTGCCTTTTCCAGAATGTCATATAGTTGAAATCACGCAGTATGTATCCTTTTTAGATAAGCTTCTTTCACTTAGTAATATGCATGTAAGTTTCTTCCACATCTTTTCATAGCTTGATCGCTCATCTCTTTTTAGCGTGGAATAATATTCCATTGTCCACACGTACCACAGTTTGTTTATCCATTCACCTACTGAAGGACATCTTGGTTGCTTCCAAGTTTTGGCAATTATGAGTACAGCTGCTATAAACATCTGAGTGCAGGTTTTTGCGTGGACATTAGTTTTCAAGTCATTTGCGTAAATACCGAGGAGTGTGATTGCTGGATGGTATGGTAAGAGTAGGCTTAGTTTTGTAAGAAACTGCCAAACTGTATTCTAAAGTGGCTGTACCATTTTGCATTCCCACGAGCAATGAACGAGAGTTCCTGTTCTCCGCATCCTCACCAGCATTTGGTGTTGTCAGCATCTGCATTATCTTTCAATTCTCTTAAAATGTTGAACCATGTGAATGCATTAATGAGTCAAAAAAATTAAATTAGAAATAAAATACAATAAAACGAAGAAAAAAAAGAAGCCCAACTCAGTGCCTTCAAGAAGCCTTCTTGATCTCCCCAGGAAAGCTGACCTCTCTCTATATTCTTCCACGGCATCACACATTCTTTAACTACAGAAGCTTTTGTACTGCATTCCATTTATTACGTCAGTGTCAGCCTTCCGTCTAGACTGTGAGCTTCTTGATGGACAACAGTGTCTCAGTCACCTTTGTATCTCCAGTGGCCTAGCCCAGTGCCTTGCAGAAACTGAATAGACAAGCTAGATTATTGTAGATTGATATAATTAAAAGTTGCCTTGTGTTAAAAAACAAAATTTAATGGAGTAAATTTTAAAGATCTTGTTTGCTTTATTCAATGATTCATGAATTGGGCAGCACCCCGTCTAGCAGATAGAAAGGAGTTCTGAAGAACTGTACAAAATGAAAGACTTTTTTTTTTTTTTTTTTTTAAAGATTTTATTTTTTCCTTTTTCTCCCCAAAGCCCCCCGGTACATAGTTGTGTATTCTTTGTTGTGGGTTCTTCTAGTTGTGGCATGTGGGACGCTGCCTCAGCGTGGTCTGATGAGCTGTGCCATGTCCGCGCCCAGGATTCGAACTGACGAAACACTGGGCCGCCTGCAGCGGAGCGCGCGAACTTAACCACTCGGCCACGGGGCCAGCCCCCAAAATGAAAGACTTTTATAGGCAGAAAGGAGTGGGACAAAGATTACACTAGCAAAGAGCAGATTGTTTGTGGCAAGGTCATCTTCCGTTACGGGATGGCAGGGTCCATCAAGTAGATGGCCTCACTAGTGCCGACCAGGCAATTCCAGATTGACTGTTTTAAGATTCTATTCCTGGGAGAGGCTGTAATTAAACTAGGTATTAAGTCTTGGTTTGGTGATGTGGGCCTAAGCACAAGTGACTCCATTTTGGACCTGTTGTCTCTTTTTTTAACACTTGTAACAACGAAATGATAAGCAGACTTGTAAACTTTCTTAGCAATCGGGGGACAGCTTGAAATGATAAAGATTAGACTTGAAAATTCTCTTAGTTGCAATGTAGGAACAGTATGGTTAGCATCTGGAGGCCCTTTTTAGTTTTTTTTATTTTTCTAAGAGTTTTAAATTAATTTAGTTAGCCTATTGGGTGCCTCCTACGTGCAATGGAATATGGTACATCTTTGGAAGATTTGGTGATGATGTGACTTTAATGGATTTGCTATGCATAGGGAAGATGATAGCTGTCCAAAACACCTGGACCAGGAACTGTATTATAGGATGAAGTGTGATAAGACAGGTGCCAACACAATAGATTGTACGCAAGTGAAGAGACGTTTGATCTTCATCTGAGATGAAGCTCTACTGATCATTAGTTATATTCATTCAGGACAGATACACCGGGCCCCCACTATGTGTCAGGGGCTGTTCTGTGCTGGATCATTGCAGTGAACAAAACATGGAGCTTTTGGTCTAGTGTGATGTGTGTGTGTATTTGGGGTGGAGGAAAGGTTAAGGATAGGCAAGGAATAGGGAGAAGGGACAAAGACAACAATTAACAAGCAATAAGTAAATAAGCTTTGTTTAAAGAGAATGGTCAGATAGTAGGGATAATCATGGAAAAAGTAAAGACAAAATAAATGTGGAGAAATAGGAAAGGAATTGCTTGCTAGGAATAATGGTAGGAAAGAACTAGGTTAAATGCATGGAAAACAAGTAAATAGGAAGATGACACACACCAAGGGAGAAAGAGAAAAATAATGTTACAAGATCCAGACCAGGGTAAAAAAGAAACAACGATGCCACAGTCAGTGACTAATATTTTAGTCCTCTGATCTCTTACATATTTCAAAGATGGAAATCAGTTACTTGATTCTTACTTCTGTACTTAGTCATGGCATTCTCTCTCTTATAGTCTAATCCTTTACTTCAGGTTCCTTTGAAAAACCCTGAAATAATTACACGTTTAAATTGACTTTACAATATTTTCTAATTTATGATATATTGATATGTCATACATGTGATATGACATATACAAAATAATAAGAAATAGAATTTTATGTCACATGGTACACAGTATTGTAAAGAAATGCTGAATGATTGGTGGTCCTTACAAGAATACAGTTACGTGTCGCTTAACCACGGGGACACATTCTGAGAAATGTGTCATTACGCAATTTTGTTGTTGTGCGAATGTCATAGAGCGTATTTACACAAACCTAGATGGTATAGCCTACTACACACCTAGGCCATATGGTACTAATCTTATGGGACAACCGTCCTATACGTGGTCTTTCGTTGACAGAAACATTATGCAGCGCATGACTGTAGTATATTCACCTTAGGAGTATCTGCTTTGGTATGAAAAATTCTCAGAGCTGATGTGTTGAGAAAGAATTGATAGCATCTGTTTTTAATATACAGTTATGCTTTTATTATTGTAACTTTAAAATTTGTCATTGAGTTCTGTTCTTTCCATCTAAGAAGGCACAGACGTGTCTTTGGATCACCTGATGACCCTCTCCATGTGTGGATTCTGACTGTGTTTTCTCAAGTGGGGCCTAAGATTTTCAGTCTAACAAACTCCCTGGACCATATTCTAAATAGCAAGGAACTCGAAGCTATCCGGAAATTTTAAAAAATTAATTGTAAACAGAAAGAGATTTTCACCCGGCTGACTCCCGATTTAATACAAAGAAAACCAGAAGAAAATTATTGTTTAAAATTCCACTGTAAATAGTCTTACCAACCGTGATTTCAATTCAGCTTTACTTAGTTTCTTGAGAATGATAAAAGTAAGGTATAAGCAAAACAATCTATTGAGATATGACTGATCTCAATCAGCATATTAATTTGTAGATTAATGAAAGTAAAGTGAGCTATCCTCAGTTTAAAATTCATGTTTTTAAAAGTCACACTTATTAAACAATAATTTTTTAGCAAATAAAAAGATGCAAGCTTATTTTGACTACAAAACTTTCTTCACATTTCTCAACCTCCCAAAAGTTTAAGAACTAGTAGTCTGTATTTTGAAAATGAGTTAGGTATGATAATTTACTGTTTTGACACCCACTTCTGAGTAGCTCTTGCTGTCTGGAAAAGCCTTTCATAGGAATCACTTGTCTCTTCTGCCAGGTTGGACCTTATGTTGCAATACGCCAGGTTTTTGAGAATAAAAACAAGTTCGAAAAAAGGAAGTAGAATTCTTAATTCTCAATATTCTTCCTGTCCTCATATTATTCCTGATTCTTCTAAGGTAGAGTTTTAATTTTGGTTTTTTAAAAGTAATTTGTTATTATTATTATTTTAACTGGAAGACAATCATGCAGGTTTAGGCAATCCTAAAACATCTAGATATATTGAATTAAATATAATACATCTTTGTAAGTGCACACAGGGCTTGCAAGAAAGTAAGGGATATCCTCCTGGGTCAACCAAAAAGGGAACTGAAAATCAGATTTTATAGTTTCTCGAATTTGCTACTTAGTAAAGAAAAACATGAAAAGAATCAATAGATTAAAGAAGATGGACTCACCTGTAAAAGGGATGGATGATGCTTTGGAAGTTTGGCAGCGATTTAGAAGCAGCATCAGTATCACCTGGGTACTTGCTGGAACTATATAGTGTCTCATACTCCACCCCGGACCTGCTGAACCAGACTCTGCATTTTAACAGACTCCCAGGGGTTCCTATGTATAATAAAGTCTGAGAAGCACTAGTCTACAGGATGTAACAGTTGAGGGATATTAGGAAGACTTCTCTTAACCCCTAAGTTTTTCCATCTATTCATTTCGGTATCTAAAATTTCATTTTCTTTTAAGGTATTGTGGTTTTGGAAGATACCCTATAAAGCATAGACCTTTAACAAGGCTAAGACTCTTGTATTCATTTATTAACGGTTTTCTAAACGACAGTTAGCTGAAAGCAGAGCTTTGGAGATCTAAGACGGGTAAATCTCAGGTATTGGAGAGTGCAGGATAGGCCCGGATAAGAGGTGCTATTCAGACGGGACAGCCATGCAGAGTTAGAACGTGATGAAATCTAGGGAGAAAAGGTTGCATTACTTGCCCCAGATAACACAGGAGTCATTTGGTTCCAACTTGGAGCCCTCTCTTTCATATTATACTGGCCACTCATTGTTTAGCATTTCGGTTCAGAGTTCAGGCTCTGATGTGGATGGACTTGCATTCAAATCCCAGTTCCAGAGCTCCAGAGGTCTGCTCCTGTTCTCACTAGCTCATGAGTTTGGATGAGTTATTTAATGTCATTGAACCATGGTTTTCTGATCTGTAAAAATAAACACAATAGTAGGACCTAAGGTTGTCGTGAAGATTAATAAAATAATGTATAAAAGAGCTTAGTACAGTGTTATGGCTGCTGCCACTGTTGTTATTGTTATTAGTGAGGGGAGCAGAGGGAACAAGGAAAAGTCTGGGAATATTTTGAGACCACTGGTCTCTTGGGGATAGAGTTAAAGATGGGAAATAACAATGTTGAAAGGAAAGACTGGAAAGGTTTGAGAATAAACTTTGCCTAATTAAAAATTTTACTTAGCAGTGAACATGAAGAGGCCAAGGAATAAAAAGTGAAGTCATTATGAAGTAGCCGAGGGGTAAGACAGAGAAGGAAGATTGGAAGTGAAAATAGGAAAGGCTAAACATAGCAATAAACTCTAGCAATTCTCATACAATGTATGTCTTTTTTAATTATTTGCTTATTATTACTAACATACCTAGTGTCTTTAATTTGATCATCTGAGCACGTGGCAAGTGTAATTAAATAGTTCCCCCACGTCTTTATTTTTGGAAATGAAAAAATTAGGGGCAGGTGCATTTCACTGAATCGCCAAGATTGATAAGACAACTATAATCAGGATGAAAGCTAGGAGAATTTCCAGGCTATAGAGCTCATCACCAGATGCAAAGCCTCTTTCAAGGAAGTGAAATTGTGTAGTTGATAGCTGGAATAAACTCATGCTTGATACAGGAAATACGCGGTGAACAGAAAAGAAGTCTACAATTAGGAAAACAAGCAGTATTGGGGAAATAGCAGTTATAAACGGTTTATTGTCAACTTAACTGAAACACAACAAACAGGAGGCTAAGTATCGTTGTGTTAGTTGGAATGTTTTATATCAGTACAGAACTTTTAAATTAAATTCTAACTTTAATTGCTTCCCCATTTACAAAGATCAAACACATCATGCTTGTCTCTTCTGCTTGCACGTGCTATTGTCTTGTCTCCTTTAATTGTGTCTAAATTGTGGCGAAAACTTACATTTTCATCAAATCCCCACAAATTAGGACAGTGACATCTCAGATCTTCTGTGTTCTCGTCTTTCCTCTTCAGCGCTTCCCATTCTATGGACTTTACTTCTCTGCCCGGAAAACCTATTTGATCTTGCAATCTACAAGGGAGTGGTGGGGAGAGGAGAACTTATCAAATATGAGGTGTCGATGGCCGACAATTAAATCTCTAACATCTGCCCTTCTTTTAGAATCCAAAGAAAATTATTAATGTAGGAATTCAAGCTACCATTCATTGTAAGGGTTCCATGTGAAAAAAATTCGGGACAGGAGCCAAGGAACTCTCAAAACATAACATGAAGGTGGCCATCCGCTCGACTTCCACTAAAGACTAGCTCTGAATATAGTTTACTTAGTTTAGTAGTTTTTATTCAATTCTGCAAAGGAGGCTGCTTGTAAATGATCTCATATGTTCCTGTACATTTAATGCCACTTTTACAATGAAGATCCCTAAATTTATCTCTCTTATTGTAACCACTCCTCTTCACATCCAGATGCCTGCTGGACAACTCCATCTGGATATCTCAATCTTAACGTGTACAAAAGTGAACTTATGCTTTTTCATCTGCAAATTTTTCTCTTCCATCATCACCCAGTTTTTTGTTTTGTTTTGTTTTTTAAGATTGGCACCTGAGCTAACATTTGTTGCCAATCTTTTTTTTTTCCTTCTCCCCACAGCCCCCCAGTACCTAGTTGTATATTCTAGTTGCAGGTCCTTCTGGTTGTGCTGTGTGGGTCGCTGCCTCAGTGTGGCTTGATGAGTGGTGCCATGTCTGCACCCAGGATCCAAACCAGGAAACCCTGGGCTGCCAAAGCTGAGTGCGTGAACGTAAGCACTTGGCCCCAGGCCGGCCCCCATCACCCAGTTATCTCTGTCATAAATGGTACCACCAGTCACCCAGCTGCTCAAACCAGAAACCTGGGAGTCATCATTAATTCTTCCTTTTTCTCTCATCCTCTACAGCCATCAGCAAATCCTCATAATTTTAACTCCAAAATATTTCTTTTTTCTGACCAGTTCTTTCTATCTCTACTGCCATCACTTTGGTCCAGGCCATTATTTTCTTCTTGGACTGTTACAACAATCTCCTGACTGGTTTCCTTGTTTTCACTCATGTCTTTCTTCAATCTATTTCCTACATAGTACTCCCTTAGAATCTTAAGACACAATTCAGATCACGCCACTCCTCTCCTTGAAATTCCTAATTGCCCTTAGGATAGAACCCAGACTTTTACTATGGTCTACAAACTCCTATGTCGGTGATTCTCAGGCTTAAGCATGTTTAAGAATCACTTGGAGAACTAGTTAAAACACAGATTACTAGGCCTGACTCCCAGGAATTTGATTCTCAGCCTGAGCCTGAGAATATAAATTTCTAACAAGCTCCCAGAGAAAGCTGATTTGGGCAGTCAAAGGCCACACTTGGATAGTGATGTCCAACCCCAATCTCATCTCTTTCCACTCTTCTTCTCCCTACATTCGAGCCCCACTGGCTTCCTTATCCTCAAATATGCTAGGCTTGTTCCAGCCCCAGGACCTTTGGACATGCTGTTCAATTCTTTCTCAGCATTTATTCTATTCTTTTGATAGCATCATGCCTATTTCCTTACCTCTCTCCTTTGATGTATGATCTCATGGGGCAGTTAATTAAGGCACCCTGATCAGGAGATGGGCATGTGTCACAAGGTGAGCCAGTGGCAGGCTTCCTCCCCCAAGTATGAACTGTGAACATAGTGATGGAAATGGCTGGAGTGGTACTGCCGTGACGAAAATGTTGATTCCGTGGGACAATTAAGGCTGTACTTCAGGCATCCTTTGAATCCTGTGAGTATCTCCATATCCTTCACGTAAATTGCCTTTTTAAACTTGAATTTACCAGGGTTGGCGCCTGTGGCTCACAACCTAAGAACCCTCATTCTTTAAGTCTCACCCTATGTCAACTTCTCAGAGAGGTTTCTCGGACAGTCTTGTGCAGTATGGGTCCCTCCTTTAATTCTCAAATGCTTTTCCTGCATATATTAAGATGATCTTTTAGCTTTTCACTTTTACTGTGCTAATGTGGTGAATCATAGGAATACATTTTATAGCGTTATCTTACATTTCAGGAATAAATACTATTTGGCCATAGTTTTTTTTTTTTTTTTAATCTTTGCTGGTTTTAGTTTACCAATGTTTTAATTGGGATTTTTGCATATGCATTCAAAGTGAGATTGGCCTATAAGTTTTCCTACTTGTGTGGTCTTTGCTCAGTTTTGGTATCAAGGTTCTACTGCCCTCATGGAATTAGTTGAATAGTTTTCCCTTTGAATTCTATGAAACTGTTTGTGAAAATTTTATCATGTATTCCTTGAGGGTATGGTGACCTCATTTTTAAAACTTTCTAGAGCTGACTTTTTTGAGGGGAGGGTTGCCGATTTTTGTGTGCTGTTTAAATTTCCTTAGCCTGCTCAGGTTTCCTTCATCTCCTCAGGTGTTTTGGTAAGTTCAAACTTTTTTCTAGGAAACCATCCATTTGATATTTTTTCATATTTATTATCTAAAGTTGTTCATAGTGTTCCCTTAGAATTTTAAAAAATATCTACTCTATCTATAGCTGAACCCTAATGTTGTATTCTCATCATATACCCTGGGTTCTCTGCCTTCATGTCTTTGATCTCTGCGTGATAACATCATATGCTGCCATGTGGGAAGGATTATTTCATGTGTGCTTAAAAAGGACATTTGCAAGTTTCTCTGTGTGTGCTGTGTTGTCTAAATATTTTATATTCTTACTAATGTTTTGTTTGCTTACTTAACCAGTGACTTAAAATGGTTTATAGAATTCTACTCTGATTGTAGACACGCCAACTTTTCCTTGTAAGCTTGTCAGTTCTTGCTTTAAATATTTTGAGTCTACGTTTCTAGGTGCGTGGTGGCTCAACGCAATTATAACCACTTTGCAAATTTTTCCTCTTATCATTATTTAATAATTCTACTTATCCTAATAACAATGCTTTTGACTTTAGGTCTGTTTTTTACCCTTTGATAGTAATACAGGTATACCAGCTTTCTTTCGGTTGCTATTTGCTTTGCATATCTTTCCCCCTCCTTTTACTATCAACCTGTTGGTGTCCTTTAAGTTTTAGTATTACGTCTTGTTTAAAAGAATATAGCTGACAATCTTTTAGCTGGTAAATTAACCCCATTTACCTCTTTTAGAGATTATTGATAGATTCCTTCTATCGCATGTTGTATTTGCCATTTACAATACTCTTTATTTGCTCCTTTCCCCCGCTCCTTCCCTGACTTCTTTTGAGTAATTACATTTTCTTTATTCCCTTTTTTATATCTACTGGTTTAAAAATTGTACTCAGTTTCCTTGCTCTCCATACTTTCTTGCGTCTCACCCCTTCTTTTTCTTTTTCTTCCCCCCCAAGCCCCTCCCAGTAAACAGCTGTATATTCTAGTTGTGAGTGCCTCTGGCTGTGCCACGTGGGACCGCCTCAGCATGGCCTGACAAGAGTGCCCAGGATCCGAACCAGTGAAACCCCGGGCCACGGAGTGGATCGTGTGAACCTAACCACTTGGGCATGGGCCGGGCCGCTCGGCCCATCTTTCTGGGTTCAATTTTCACTTATTGAAGACATCTTTAGAAGTTCTTTCAATAAAAGTCTCTTAGGAGTAAATGCTGTTTTTCCTCCGAAAATGTGTTTATTTTACCCTCACTGTTAAATGATAGCTTAACATGGCATACAATTCTAGGTTGACAATTGTAATTATTATTTTATATTAACATTTGAACATATTTCATTGAGTTGTGTTTTCTTTTGTTGCTATTGAGAAGCTAGCTGCCATTCCTTGGTAAGTAATTTATTGTTCTTTCTGTTTAAGAACTTCGGTTCTTCTTTGATCTTTAAATTTCACTACAGTGTACCTAAAGGTGAATTTCTTTTGTGTTTCTTTAGGGTATATTCCATGGATTGGAATTGCTGTGTTATAGAACATGGTTTTTTTTCAGCCTTCCCAGATAATGCGAAGTTGTTTCCCAAAGTGACTGAATTGATTCACACTCCTGAGTTCTTACGTCTTTATATTACATTATGTCATATGAATTTTTGCATGCTTATTTTGCAATACCTTTGTTAGCAAACAGAGGAAGACTGCCTCTCAATGCCCCAAATAAGAAAGGAAAAGTTGAAATTGTGTGTCAGTCATCTTAGACACAAAAGAGGGAAGCAATTCAGCTCAAGGGAAACAATGACCAGGTCATTTTTTTAGGCTTTTAACCTTAAACGACCTTTTTTCCTTGAAAATAAATAAACTTTGTTGAAAAACCCTTCTGACTGTTACCTGACTTTTTGTGTTCTGAACTTTTAATTTACTATCTTATAAAATGAATTTATTCATTTGTTTGGAACTTCATAAAGAAATGGGAGTCATTTCCAGTATTTAGCTAAAAATTTCCTAAAACAGTTTTTAGAAATTCTGTTTGGTACTTTTCCCAATGTGCCTTCTCCCTACATGTACGGATTCCTATGGATTCTATTCGTTCTCTTATCACAGTAATAACTTTATTTTCTTCTTCTCAAAATGAAAATAGCTTTTTATGTGATTCTAAAATTATCTTTTTTTCTGATTCTAAATATAATAATTCCTCTATTCATTTTAATGTCTCTAGTTGATCTAATTGCTTAAAGAGACTGCCTGCTTTCTTTTTATTACCTAGGAAGAACTACTTCTAAGCCATTTTAGACAAGTAATTGGGTATCTTGTCTTTTTAGTTGTTGGTGCTGTCTTACAATATTTTGGAGGCAGGAAATTCTACAATGTTACATGGTTTCTGTTTTGTACTTTCAGGAGGATTTTTTAAAACAGTCTCAAACACAAAGTCCTAAAAGCTCATTTTCTCTTATTTGTTTTTATAAAGAGATAATTAGTGGCTATTAGTATCATATGCTATATGAAACCTTCATGTTCTTGAAAACCATAATTAAGATAGCTATCAACCTTACTGTCTAATCTACTTTTCAAAAAATTACATTTTTCCAATCTATTTTCTTCCAATTTGCCTTCATTCAACACCAAGGGGAGAAGAAATGGGTCTCCAGGGTGTAGCGCAGTTCCTCTGCCTGGATGCAGCACAGAGTGCCTTCCCTTGTTCGTAACTGGAAGAACGATACCCATTGTGACCTAAAGAGCGAAATAAAGTCAGATTAAATGTCCTGTACTTAATGTGTCTTTATTTAAGGAATAAACAAAACTCTTCTTTGTTCTTTTTTTTAACCTGTAAAATGTGGACATTTTTTACTTTTTTCGATGTCATGCTAGAAAACTGATTTAATATAAAATCAATTTGAGATAATTTAATGAAGAAATGCTTATAGAGATATTCTAATTATGTTTACACTAATTACACTAGCTTTCATAGTAATATTCCCAACTCTGACTTTTACTTACGACTTTCTTAAAAGAGGACTATGTATTAAGTATTGAATGTCTTCATAGCTGATGAAAATTGCAGAATATATAGAACATACATTCATAGGATACACAACCAAAGGAAAGTACCTTTGGTGGGCTTTATGTTATTTTATTGTAATTGATCCTTAAACTTCCGTATTTAAAGTTTCTTTGAGTAAGTAATATTCACAAGGTTCAAAATTCAAAAGGCACAAAAAGATACACAATAGGAAGAGTCTTCCATTCCTGTGTCCCAGCTACTCAGGTCTCCTCTGAGCAATCAAGGTTACAAGTTACAGGCAATGATATTCCACAGGTGTTCTACGTGGTAGCCCCCTCTAGCCCCTCCTTTGTTTAAAAGATGAGCGGGAAGGATGTGAAGCCGGTAAAGGCCTTTTCAAGGCGCCTTATTTTGAGGCAAAAGCAGGACCAGAATATAGGTCTCCTGGCATTCTAATTCAGGACTCTGCAATCTTTGCACTAAGCCACATTGCCTCTTTAAAGTGGCTAGTTGGTAACTGGTTAATCCGCGTGGACGGTCCAATCTGGGTAATTTAAGTTTCAAAGTGGCTTGGTTTAAGATTGCAACACCCGGACGGGGAAGGTTTATCGGAATGGCGGTAGGGGACGACATTTTACGGTTCATCAAAAGGAGGCAAGGTTTTAAAGTGTTGGCCTAGCCCTTCATCACATGGTCTGCCTTTTGCTGAGCCCGGGACAGCCGTGTCAGGCCCAGAGCGCTGACGTCAGCTCGGCTCCGAGCCAGCTCGCAGGCTGGTCGCGCCCGGACCCCAAGGGGTGGCCTCGGTCCCGTCCATCCCGATCTCAGCCTGGACACCGTGCAGAGGGCATGAGGCCTCGTCCTCGCCTCTCTAGCGGGTCGGGGGAGCGTGGCGCAGGAGAGGCGCGGAGTCAGCCCGCCCAAGGGCAGCCCGCCAGCTGGGTCGGGCAGCTCCGGCCCCACAGCGAGAGCGGACCAGGCGGCCGGCCCCGCCGCTCGGTCCGTCCCGTCCCCTCCGGAGCGCACGGGCTCCGCTGCAGGCGCGCAAGCGCCCACAGCCAACCCCCTCGGCCAGCCCGCGCCCTCCCCGCCAGAGCGGGGCCTCCGGCCGCGCTCCAGAGGCCGCCCCGCCCCGCCTCGCCCCGCCGGCCCTGCCCGGGTACCCCGGTCACGCGGCCGAGAGCGCGACTCCGCGCCCCGGGCTCTTCGCGGCGCGGGGCCGGGGCACAGCCAGGGCGGCGTGAGAGTGGGAAGGGGCCGTGGCGGGCGGCTCTGTGGCCCAATGGCTCCCCTCGGCCTCCGCGCGCGGGCCAATGAGGCGCGCGGGGCGGGACTTCCGCCCGGCCGCAGTGTTGTCGTCCGCGCTCCGCTCGGGCTGTGGGGTCGGTGCGGAGCTTCAGTCATGAAGTCTGGGTAGGGACGCTCCCGCAGCTACGCGGCCGCCCAGCCTGTTTGTGCGGCGGGGCCAGGCTTCCAGGTAAGAGCCGCTCCGGCCTGGCCGCGCACGGGCCGGGCTGTCCCCGGGGGCCCGGCCCGCAGAACACACCCCCTCGCGCGCCGGGGCTCCGGGCGGCCCGCGGCTGGGGGCCCGGCCGCTCCTCCCCGGGCGGGGCGCCGAGCCAGGGAGGCTGTCTGCAAAAGGAAAGTAAAAGCCCTGCCCGCGGAGGGCCGCGTCCGCCGCGTCCCATCCCGCGAGCTGCTGTGTTGCTCGGTTGTTGGTTATCCGTTTTGTTCTCACCTTCCCCTCCTGAGATGTCCGGAAGGCTTCTCCGGGTCCAGCGCTTGTCGCAAAGTCACGGGCGAAATCGCTTGACTGCAAGTTGCTGGGATTCTTGAGTCTTTGAAAAAAAGAGGGCAGTCACCTCCGTTCCTTCTAACCCCTCCTCCCCCCCGGAGGCTCCGACGGGAAGGTGGGACGTGACTCCGCGAGGGCCGGATTCCGCGTCCATGCCCTCTTAGAAGTCAGCAGCCCTGCCTGGACGCTTTTAGGGTTGACCCGCCCTGATGAAGAAACTCTGTCCCAGACAGGGAGTGGGCAGACCCCGGGGCCACGCGGGCCCCGAGGCTCTCATGCAACTTTGGTGGCAACCACTGAGTGTTCTCTGCCAGCTTTCGGTAATTTCCTCTATTTTGTCCTAATCTGGCAAAAGCAAATTTCCAGAACTGTCGCTTCATCCTCTTTTTTCAGCACCGTGGGCAGCTGCTCAGGTCCCCTGTTGTTGCCCCCAAAGCTGCCTGCCTGTTAACTGTGGTGGGTGGTGCAGCGGGAACAGTGAAAACGAATGCGTTCCTGTCCACAATGATCTGTTGTTCTCCAAGGAGAACGTCTGCAGTTTTTGATACAATACAACTAAGTAAGATGGGTGTGCCTCCGAAGAGTTCTGGTAGGGGAACAGATCAAGATTTCAGGGAGGGCTGTCAGCGGTTTAATCTATTTAAGGACAATTTCTAATGGGTCCAGGAGATGAGCTCCACTTCTGAGTAACGAAACTGGACTGTGGTCGCAGTTGAAAGGAACTAGAGGCAGGAGGTAGGCAGTGTTAATGCAGTGCTGTAGTGGAGGGCCCGTGGCCACTTAGTAATGGTTTTTGCAGTCAGTTTAGTGCATTGACATTAGCGTTAGAAAGAAAGGAACAAAGAAAAAAAATACGCGAGGACATCCTATGGAGTAAGAGTAAATATTTCATGAAGCTTTTGTTTCAGTTTTTTTTTTTTTTTTAATGTGTGTGTGTGAAGAGGAAGATGTAAATGCGTACTGTATTATTGTAGCTTATGGCAAAACACTGGATGCCGAATTTGGGAGTCCGGCTGGGTTCAGCCCTCTGCTCTGCCACTTACTAATTCTGTGACATCTGTAAATAAGGGGAGAATTGTGAGACTTAATTAAATTAGTTAAGCCTCAAAGGTTTTTTGTTTGTTTTTTTTTTTGAAAAGGTTGGAGAGAAGCCCAGTTATTTCTCTCTGTGTTAGGAATGACAATTGTTTTATTAATATATTTTTTACCTCTTCTTTCACTTGAAGCCAGCCAGCTTGATGTCTCCATGTGTAATAGTAAAACGTGGACAGAATTTTGGTTTGCAAGGTTTAGTACTGGAGGATTTGGAGGAAGTTCTCATCTATCCTTGTCTAAAGCTCATTTCTCTTAAGCATTTTGGAGGGTCCTAAACTGTTACTAGCATTCAACTCCCTTCCTTTAATGTTTTTCTGCATCCCGAGTAACATGGATTTATCAGAAGTTTTTCAGGCACTATTTTTAGCAAAGTAAGAGCAAGACTAAGGTATGATATGTTTATGTCATCGAGTTAAGTTGGATAGGAAGACATTTTACATTTTGTCCGTCTTACCATGAAGCTGTAGGAAATGAAATGGCTTGATAAAATATCATGGTATGCTGACTTCATGTTGTTATGACCTAAAAACGGTGGATGTTTAAATAAAAAGTACGATTTTGGACATTTTAAAATCTGGGAATTAATAATGTTTAGCAGAAGACAAAATGAGTTTGAATCAAAATAGTGTTTTGCACCATTTGACATATTACTACCATATGGCGTTGCACATGGTGGTTTCACATGACATGAAAAAGGGAAGAAAGTTAGTGAGCATTTTAGTTTTCTCAAAAGAGGAAACAGGATTAATAGACAAGTGAATTTCTGTTAATAAAGGATGGTGGTTAGTCATTGTTTAAAAATTCGTGTATTTATTGAGCACATATCAAAAATATAGTACTAAACTTTCACAAAGCTTTTGCTTTGTGCAGAAGTTGATCTGGAAACAATGAGAATATATAATTGGTATTGTCAAGAGTTTACCTATCATAGCATATATATAACAACAGTAATAATAGCTAGCATTGATTGTTTACGGTGAGCCCAGTCCAATTCTAAGCATTTTATATTATCTCATGTAATTCTTGCTGTTACCCGTGCGGTAGGTAGTACAATGCGTGGGGAGACAAAGGCATCACAAGTACGCAGTTTTCTGAGTTCACACAGGTTGTTAGTGGAGTCACTGGAATTTGAAGCTAGGCATCCTGGCTGTAAAGGCTGTCCGTCTTGTCGTCACGTTTTGTTAAAAAATACAGAATGCTATTGGGTTATTTTGGATTCTTTACTTGCTGGTTCGGGTGACCTTGGGTAAGCTCTTTTAGCCTTCAGTGTCCTCAACTCCTCCCTCAAAAGTCTAGTATTAAACCATTATGTTTTTGTGGAGATTAGGATAATTTGTAAAGCACTAGATAGAATGTGTGTTCAATAAATGATATGTCTCAGCCTTTTTCCTTTCATTGAGGATGTGGCCATTTGAAAGATTGTTAGCAGTTGGAGGAGGATGGGAGAAGAAAGATAGTTCCACATAAGGATGCTGTCCAGGTGAAGGTACGGAGTTAGGAAAGCAGAGAATATTTGCCAAGGTTGTATGTTTAAGAACAGGCTGGTAAGGATAGATGGATACAGATTATGGAGATCCTTAAATACCAGTCTGAGGGTTTTGTACATGATTCTTAGTTGAAAAGAACCCCTTTTTATGGATATTAATCTGGAGCAGAAGTCCAGTGAAGGAGTGGAAGCTTGAAGCTATGAAGGAATTCCATGAAGTTTAATTAGAGTAGTTGGGGCAAGAAGTGATGATGGTGGGGTTGTAGTGAAACGTACAGATTTGAGAAATGTTGGCATTGACATTGGGAACTGACTTGAGTATGGGCCTAAGGCACACTTTTGGGAGGATAGTGATGCTGTGAACAAAAATAAGGATATTATGATGAAGAATACGTTTTGATGGAAGGGGATTTAGGAGGAGAACTTATGATAGGGATTTTCGTTTTGAAGCTAAGGCATTGCTCAGACTTTAATGGAAACTGGGAGCTCTGTGTATTCCACTAAAAGAGAAGAGAACAGTTGCTCACGTTGTGAGGAAATGGTCTAAAGCAGTCACCCCCGCTGTGGGTTAAAGTTTCACAGAGTGGTGTGACTCCTGCAGGTCCTCGGAAGTGCAAATTTCTCACTTGATGGAGATGTACCCACTTTTTCCCCCCCCCCCCGTAACATATTTTGTGTCTTGAAAGGATAGAGGGAAGGTAGTGGGGAGGGAAAATTTTTGGAAACCGAGCAAGGCTCCTATTTGATATTTCAAAAGAGAGCCAGTAGATTGGAGCCTCACGAAGAACTTGGAAAGATGCTGTGGTTTTTACGTAGTGCCAGGCATTTAAACACACATGTTGAATATTGAATTGTAACATCTCCAGATTTCTTATTTTTGTCATCTTCTCTTTGTTACCTTGAATTGATTAATAGCAAATCCTTTAAAACCGAGAGCCTGTGTGCTTGTTATGGGGGCGGTAAGGAAGAGGGGACCAAGAGAGATTGTATTCCACCTACGGCCAAGATTGTGGGAGAAGAACCTCAAAGGGTAAGAGGCCCATGGTGTGGTGGGAAGAATAGAGATTCTGAGAATGAATGAATCCCTGTGCCACCCGTTCTCTGGCTTCAGTTACCTATTATGTAAAATGATGATGATAATACCAATTCTGACCTGTTGAAAGAAAGAAAGAAAGGAGACCCTTTATATTTGAAAAAGGGCCGGGGTCTAAGCTGGAGAAGGGCCTGTAGGTTTCCTTTCTTGGCAGATTTTCTAGAGTTTGGTGCAGTTGGGTTGGGCATGATGTTAAACAGTATAATTATCCAACTCTGAACTATTTTTAGTTCCCTGTAATGCAAGGCCCAAGTAACTGGCCAAAGAGATATAAAAATGGACATTAGGCATAAGCATTAGGACAAGGAAAGGTTTACATATTCTGTCACATCATTGTTGGAAACATTCCTTGGATCTTACTACTTATGGGTGTTTCTCTAGTATTCGTTCACTCAACAAGTATTCATGAAGTACCTTTTGTGTCAGGTGCCGTTCTAGGCTCTCACAGTACGTCAGTGAACAAAAGAGACAAAAGTCCTTGCCCTCATGGAGAAATAAGGAGAAATAAGATGTGCGTTAATAATGGAAAGTAATTGGATGTTCTTGTACTGCATATTCATAAAATCACAATTTTAAACAGATAATATGAGATTACTCTACCAAGTTGTGACTAATCTTGTAGAGCACTTTGAAGGAACAGACTATGTCATTCTTACTCATGTGTGTCTCCCCATTTCCTCTTCTTCCCAATGGAATGACTTAGATATATTTAATACTCAACCAAGGTAGGTACTCATTAAATGTTTATGATGGAGAGAGGGAGGTTGTGTTCAGATCTTAAAGGTAAAGGAATCAGGTAGATGTAGCAAGTATTAAGGACCCATGTACTCACTAGATTGAAGGTAGGAAAAAAGGAGGGTGCTGTGAATTGCGTTGCCTGGCTTGCCTATGAGGTTGAAATGGAAATAAGGTAATATTGTAGCTGAAAGCATCAACATTAAGGGAATCTGGGTGTTACCCAACTTGCCCACTTATTAGTTGGTGACTTTGCATAAATAACTTCTCAGTTCATTTCCTCATTTGTAAAATGAGGTAGTTGGAATTTTCCATTTTTAAGAAATCTGCTTTTAAGAATTCTTACAGCATGTCTATTGCTGTACTGTTTCACTTTCCTAATGTAGATAAGCTAGAGCTGATCATGAGCTTCCATTGGATAATAATCAGACTAAATTTATACTCTTAGTTAACAAACTAGGTGTTTAAAAATGTCTGCAAAATTAATGTCTATTTGATGTTTTTTAGTAATAAGACTGCACTGTAATTAAAAAAAAGCAAAATATAGCTTAATATATAGTTTCCCCTTTTGCCATTATGTAGGAAAAATAAGCCATAGTATTTTAGACCCTAAGAATGGAATTTAATAGTTATTCATACTTTAATTTTACAACAGCCTTCGATTATTGTGCTAGGTGCTAAGTATACCAAATCAGAAAAGTTTTAGCTCCTGATTTCAAGGAGCTTAAAGAATAATGGCAGTGATGCACAATTTCCGTTAGTTCTGTTTCACTGTGGTGGTGCAGAGGAGGTGCGAATGAGAGGCTGGGAGGAGAGTGACTAGGAGGCGTGGAAGGGGCAAAGCTGGAAGACACAGGCAGAGCCAGTGTGTGAAGAACTTTCTGGCCTGAGTCACGACTTAGTTTTGAACTTTAGTCTGAAGGTTATTTAATCTGTTAAGGAATTTTATGGATGGGGTAACATGGTCAGGCATTTTTATTCTATTTTATTTATTGTATCTACCTACCATCCTCTATCTTAAGAGAATGATCCATGAGGAAGATGTTTAGGTTGTTTCTCCTTATTTCAATGATGTAGCCCTGCTTGAGGAAATCAGTTGTTAACTCAAATAAATTCTGAGGAACAGTGTTAATTTGGTGGTTTTAGAGTATCAGTAACCACGAAATATTTGGACATTAAAACATTTAAATGTTCACAGCCATATTAATGTAAATTGAAAAAACACAAATTTTGGGATATTCTGCTCATGGAAATAAGAAAGCTTCTGATCAGCACAAGAATTTGATTTAAAATCATTTCTAAAGGGCTAGAAATTTTAAGTTTAATTGATTGAATGTGACTCTAGTTCAGGCTCAGTTTCCAATGCTCAAGATATCCAGTTAAACTTTATAGAGGGAATGAATTTCCAGAGGGGAAATAATCCCACTGGAATCCCACCCACCTGGTGGTGGGTGAACCTTTCTAAATCAAGTCATGAGAGAGAGTAGGAGTTGAACTTCTTTGCTCAGCTGTAAAACACCTCATCAAATGTTGAAGAGTACTTTATTTGCCTAATTACTGTGCTTGTAATTTACATGTTTCACCTTCAAAAAGGAAGAACTGTGCTTGTGATTTACACGTTTGTGCAACATGTGTTATAAACATTAATTGCTTAAAATTTTTTTTTGGGGTAAAATGCATATAACATAAAATTAACCATTTTAAAGTGAATAATTGAGTGACATTTAGAACATTCACAATGTTGTGCAATCATGGCTGCTATCTAGTTCAGAACAGTTTTATCACTCCAAAATAAAACCTCATACCCCTTAAGCAGTTGCTCCCTGTTCCCTACTGCCCCCAGCCCCTGGCAATCCCCAGTCTGCGTTCTGTTTCAGTGGATTTGCTGGGTATCCCATATTTATTCTGGAAATCTCATATAAATGGAAGCATACAATACATCACCTTTTGTGTCTGGCTTCTTTCATTTAGCGTGCTGTTTTCGGGGTTTTGCCGTATTGTTGCAAGCCACATTCTTGTATGTTTCAGTACTTCTTTCCTTTTTACAGTTAAATAATTTTTATTGTATGTATACACCACACTTTATCCATTCATCCATTGATGGACTTTTGAGTTCTTTCCACCCTTGGCTATTGTGAATATTGCTGCTGTGGGCACTCACGTACAAGGATTTGTTTGAGTACCTGTTTTTCGTTTCTTTTGGATGTGTACCATGAGTGGAATTGCTGGATCATATGGTAATCCTATGTTTAGCTTTTTGAGGACTTGCCAAACTGTTTTCCACAGTGGCTGAACCATTTTATGTTCCCACCCTCAATATATGAGGGTTCCAGTTTCTCTACATTGTCACTGGCACGTGTTCTTTTCCACTAAAAAAAATTCATATTATTGCCATACTCAGGGGTACCACGTGGTATCTCACTGTGGTTTCATTTGCATTTTCCTTGACTTGTAACATCGAGCATCTTTTCATGTGCTTGAGTGTTGGCCATTTGTATATCTTCTTTGGAGAAATGTCTATTCAAGTTCTTTGCCCATTTAATTGGGTTGTTTATCTTTTTATAATTGAGTTGTAAGAGTTTTTATATATTCTGGATAATAGACCCTTATTAGATATATGATTTATAAATATTTTCTCCCATTCTGTGGGTTATCTTTTCACTTTCTTGATAATGTCCTTTGATACATAAAAGTTTTTAATTTTAATGAAGCCCTATTTATTTATTTATTTTTGTTGCTCATGCTTTTGGTGTCATATCTAAGAATCCATTCTTGAATCCAAGGTTATGAAGATTTATCTCCATGTTTTCTTCTAAGTTTTATCATTTTAGCTCTTACGCTTAGGTCATTGAACCCTTTTGAGTTAATTTTTATGGATAGTGTGAGTTAGGGGTGCAGCTTTATTGTTTTGCCTGTGAACCAGTACCACTTGTTGAAGAGATTATTATTTCCCCATTAAATGGCCTTGGCACCTTTGTCAAAAATCAGTTGGCCAGGGGGCCGGCCTGGTGGCGCAGTGGATAAGTGTGCATATTGTGCTTCGGCAGGCTGGGGTTCACTGGTTTGGATCCCCGGTGTGGACATGGCACCACTTGGCAAGCCATGCTGTGGTAGGCATCCCACATATAAAGTAGAGGAAGATGGGCACGGATGTTAGCTCAGGACCAGTCTTCCTCAGCGAAAAGAGGAGGATTGGCAGTAGTTAGCTCAGGGCTAATCTTCCTCAAAAAAAAAAAAAAAGCAATTGGCCCTAGATGTATATATTTATTTCTGGATTTGCAATTCTTTTACTTTGGTCTGTATGTCTGTCCTTATGCCTGTAACACACTGTTTTGATTACTGTAGCTTTACAATAAGATTTTGAAATTGAGAAATGTGAGTCCTCCAGCTTTGTTCTTTTTCTAAATTGTTTTGACTGTTCGTGGCCACTTGCACTTCCATGTGAATTTGTTTGTTGTTAGTGCTGTGGAGTCAATTCTGACTCCTAGTAACCCTGTGTACAGCAGAGTGGAGCCCTGCCTGGTGTTTTTGCGCCATCCTATCAGCCAATGCTCTGCTGCTATTCATGGGGTTTTCATGGCCCGTTTTTCAGAAGTGGGTGGTCAGGTCCTTCCTCCTAGTCTGTCGTAGTCTGGAAGCTCCACTAAAACCTCTCCGCTATGGATGACCCTACTGTTATTTGAAATCCTGGTGGCGTAGATTCCAGCATCATAGCAAAACACAGCTGCCACAGTATGACAACCGACCAACGAGTGATGTGGTTCCCTGACTGGGAAGTGAACCTGGGCTGCGGCAGTGAGAGCATCAAATCTTAACCACTAGACCACCAGGGCTGGCTCCATATGAATTCTCGGATTGATCTTTCCATTTCTGCATAAAAGGCTATTAGAATTTTGATAGGGAATATTGTCTTCTAATACTTGGGATATCTTTCCATTTATTTAGGTCTTTGATTTTGCTCAGCAGTGTTTTATAGTTTTCAGTGTACAAGTCTTTCACTTCCTTGATTAAATTTATTCCTGGATATATTATTCTTTTGGATACTTTTATAAATGGAATTGTTTTCTTAATTTCATTTTTGGATTGTTCATTGCTAGTGTGTAGAAACACTGATTTTTGTGCGTAACATTAATTGCTTTTAACAGTCATTTATTTTCTTTTTTACCTGTAAGCTGGATCATACAGCTAAATAAGAAAGTGGAAAGTGGAACACTAAAGAATTTTGATCTCTGTAATGTATGATTATCCTGAAGATGAATAACATGGGTGTCTTACCGTAGTGTTGAATGATTATTTAATTATACTTATATTGTTGAATTCCTGGTATCATGTTACATATACTTGGCCATTGTAATAGAAGATAGAATGTTTCTTTTTAGCTTGAAGAAAGGTGGGAATATATAATTCATTTTAAAAGTTAATTTTTTTTGCAATTTAATTCTAATGTAACAGAGAAGGATTTAGGGATAAACCGTATTTATTGCGGAATCCCATTAGAGATCCATAAATAATAGAAATAAGATGGGAATGGAAGCTAACTTGAATGTATAAATTATTACTGTACATTAGTTTACCTTTTTTGGTTTTCTTTGAAGTTTTCAAATATTTAGGCTTAAAAGTTCATTATGACTAGACATAGGAACAATTTCAACCTCACAGGCAACTAAAAAAGTGCAGATTTTTACAATACAGTAGGCCTTCTCTATCCACGAATTCTGCATCCTTGAATTCAGCCGACTACAGATCAAAAAGCCTTTGATGGTTGGATTTTTACTCAACATGTACAGTCTTTTCTCCTTGTCATTATTCCCTAAACAATACAGTGTAACAACTGTTTGCACTGTAAACACCTATAAAATAATACCTATAAGTAATCAAAAGATCGTTTAAAATATATGGGAGGATGTGCGTGGGTTATATGCGGTTGCTATGCCATTTTATATGAGACTTCAGCGTCTGCTGATTTTGGTATCTGCGGGCAGAGGGGTGGTCCTGGAACCAACTCCACAGATACTGAGGGACAGCTGTAACTGGATGGTCTAGAAAGTCTGGGCTTTCATGACACAGATCTGTATTTGAATCCTAGCTAATGAGATAATTAAGTACTTAGCCAGAAATGTAGTAAGCATTCAATAAACGTTAGTTATTATTATCATTTATAACTTTACCTAACACCAACAAAGATAAGAAGAGGATAATCTTCTTATCTGAAGTGCAATGAAATGCACATTTATTTGGAGATATTAATAGGAACATTTTTTCTGGAAAGCAGTTTGGTAATATGTATAAAGTCCTAAAATGTCTCTTTGGCGTAGTGATTCCACATCTGGGAATCTATCCTAAGAAAATAATCAGAAATGTGGAAAGAGATTTACATTCATCATAGATTTATTTCTAATTGCAATAATTGGATTCAACTTAATATTGAACGGTAGGGGAACAGTTAGTCATGATTTAGCTATGTAATGTAATATTCAGCAGCTTTGGACATCATGTTTATGAAGGGTTTTAGTAACAAGGGGAAATGTTTACAACTTTAATTAAAAAAGCATAAAAATTATGATACAATATGATACAAATGATGTTTAATACGCCTGGAAAAAAGACTGTTCCTCGTGGTTGGATCAGAGAAGCAGAACCATTGTGAATGATGTGAATGACATAGAATCAGGGGTTAGACTTTAAGAAATTCTGGCAGCTGGTATGACTGTCTGTTGGGTGTGCTGGGCTGTTATGGGTCAGCTGGGGGCAGTGGAGAAGGAAAGCTGAAAGTGAGGTTGGGAGCGCAAGGATATATCAGAACCTGAGAATGAAATACATGTAGCATGCAAACACGGATTTTATCTGTGAATGTTACCATTATGGGTAATCAATACAGGTCTGTGTCGTGAAATCCCAGCCTTTCTGTACCGTCCAATTACAGTTATCCTTCAGAATCCGTGGAGAATTTGTTCCATGACCCCCGCTCTTCCTACAGATACCAGTGAGAGTTATTTTTAGCATTAGAAAAAAAATCATAAACATCTTATTAGATAGCAATGTAATGAATAATATATGAAGATTAGAGAGTAATTACAATGGCGTTAACTCAGTAAATGATGGAACCAGGATTAGAACTTTGATCCCTGTGTTACAGCTCTCATTATAGTCTTTGCAATTATACTTTAAAAGCTAAATTCAGTTTGTCAGGTTCTGAGAGAAACCACGGTGATTTTTATAGCTGACAGATTTTAATCATCTGCACTACTGTTTAGACAAGCCTCAAATAATTTATTTTGAACTTGGAAGACATTATATGATTAAAATAAAATACTATTTTTTAGATTTTGAAATAATCACAAGGTTCCAGAAAAGTTATAAGAACATTACAGAGACCTTTTTTCCCTCTTAATCATTTAAGAGCAAGTTGTTGACCTCATGCTCTATTCCCACCAAATACTTTTGTGTAAGATTTCTATAAACAAGGATATTCTCCTTGGAGAAATGGCTGATTTAAGGGCTGGGGCAGGAAAAGTACAATGTGGGATTAGGAAATCTTGTGCCCGAAAACAAAGTGCTCAAGAATGATGGGTCATGTCAAAAATACACAGAAGCCAGTTTAAATGAGTGTCCACTGGCCAAATGGGGACCATTGGGCATCAAAATAATCATTACTATAACAGATTATAACCCATTGAATAAAACAGTAGTCGATGATTCCATGCTGGTATAAAATGAATAAATAGAAAATATGGTGAGAAGTAGATAATGACTGTGCTAGACGGAATAATGACCCTCAAAGACGTCCACATCCTAATATCTGGAACCTGTGAATATGTTACCTTATATGGCAAAAGGGACTTTGCAGATGTGTTTAAGTTAAGGACTTTGGGGTGGAAAGATTATCCTGGATTGTCCAGGTAGGCCCAGTGTAGTCACAAGCGTCCTTAAAAGTAGAGGGAGGCAGAAGAGGAGTTTGGAATAATGTGATGTGAGAAGGAATCAATCTGCAGTGCTGGCTTTGAAGATGGAGAAAGGGGCCACAAGCCAAGGACTGTGGGCAGCCTCTAGAGGCTGATAAGCATAACAATCAATTATTGTGTAACTTAAAACATTTTTATTTTAAAACAAACATGGATAATAACCTAGACTAGAATAAGAAATTTGTGTGATTTTAAAAATAAGTGATACTTCAAAGAGACTGTGGGTACTCTTTCAGATTCTGTACCTTGATAACACACTAATGGCCATATATTCACTTTCCTCTTTCCTCTATTGTTTTTTTTTTTTTGAGGAAGATTAGCCCTGAGCTAACTACTGCCAATCCTCCTCTTTTTGCTGAGGAAGACTGGCCCTGAGCTAACATCTGTGCCCATCTTCCTCTACTTTATACGTGGGATGCCTGCCACAGCATGGCTTTTGCCAAGCGGTGCCATGTCTGCACCCAGGATCCGAACCAGCGAACCCCAGGCTGCTGAGAAGCGGAACGTGCGCGCTTAACTGCTGGGCCACTGGGCCGGCCTCCTCTATTGTTAAGTGAGAGAAGCACTGCCTTATTTAAATGCTGTTAAGAACAGAAAGATAACTGTGTCAGTTAACAGTTTATTTTCTTTCTGCTCCAAACTCACCCTTCAATACCTGCTCTCCAACAATTGACTGGACTCTGAGCATTTCTCCTTTACAAAGAGTATGAAGTTAAGCTTTATATTTAATTTTTTTCTTATTTTATTGAGAAATAATTGACATACATCACTGTATAAGTTTAAGGTGTACAGCATGATGGTTTGATTTACATATATTATAAAATGATTACCATGATAAGTTCAGCTAACATCCATCTTTTCATATAGAAACAATAAAAAAAAGATGGAAGGAAAGATTTTCTTCCTATGATGAGAACTCTTAGTATGTACTCTTTTAGAAACTTTCCTGTATATCTTACAGTAGTGTTAGCTGTGGTCATAGTCACCATGTTATACATTACATCCCTAGTACTTATTTATTTTGTAACGGGAAGTTTGTACCTTTTGACCACCTTGCTCCTGTTCCCCCTCCCCCCACCCTCCACCTCTGGTAACAAGAGTGTGATCTCTTTTTCTATGATTTTGGTTTTTTAAAAAATTCCACATATAGGTGAGATCATCTGGTACTTGTCTTTCTCTGTCTGATTTATTTCACTTAGCATAATGCCTTCAGAGTCCATCCATGTTGTCACAAATGGTAGGATTTCCTTGTCTTTTATGGCTGAATAATATTTCATTGTATATATCTATACCACAACTTCTTCGTCCATTCGTCCATCAGTGGACACTTAGGATGTTTCCATGTCTTGGCTATTGTAAATAATGCTGCTATGAACGTGGAAGTGCAAATATCTATTTGAGTTATTGTTTTCATTACCTTTGTATATATTCCCCAAAGTGGAATTGCTGGATCATAGGGTAGTTCTATTTTTAACTTTCTGATGATCCTCCATACTGTTTTCCATAATGGCTGTACCAATTTACAATCCCACCAACAGTGCACACGGGTTCCCTTCTCTCCACATCCAAGCCAGCATTTGTTATCTCTTGTCTTTTGATGATGGCCATTCTAACAGGTGTGAGGTGATACCTCATTGTGGTCTTAATTGCATTTCCCTAATGACTAGTGATGTTTAGCATCTTTTCATGTAGCTGTTGGTCTTTGATATACCATCTTTGGAGAACTGTCTATTCAGGTCCTTTGCCCATTTTTAAATTGGATTATTTGTTTTTTTGCTGTTGAGTTGTATGAGTTCTTTATATGTTTTGGATATTAATGCTTATCAGGTATATGGTTTGCAAATATTTTTTCATATTCTGTAGGTTGTCTTTTCACTATTGCTGTGTAGGCTTTTTAGTTTGATCTGGTCCCACTTGTTTATTTTTGATTTTGTTGCTTAAGCTTAAGGTGTCATTTCCAAAAAATCATTGCCAAGAGCCATGTCAGGCAGCTTTGTTCCTGTATTTTCTTCTAGGAGTTTCATGATTTCAGGTCTTAAATTTAAGTCTTTAATCCGTTTTGAGTTAATTTTTGTGAGTGTGAGATATGGGTCCAGTTTCATTCTTTTACATATGAATATCCAATTATCCCAGCATCATTTATTGAAGAGACTGTCTTTTCTCCATTGAGCATACATGGCTCCTTTGTTAAATATTAGTGGACCATAGAAGCTTGGGTTTATTTCTGAGCTCTTGATTCTGTTCCATTGGTCTGTCTGTTTTTATGCCAGTACCATACTATTTTGATTACTGTAGCTTTATAGTATAGCTTGAAATCAGGGAGTCTGATGCTGCCTGCTTTGTTCATCTTCCTCAGGATTTCTTTGGTTATTTGGGGTCTTTTGTGGTTCCATATAAATTTTAGGAGTTTTTTTTTTTTTTTTTTTGAGGAAGATTAGCCCTGAGCTAACATCTGCTGCCACTCCTCCTCTTTTTGCTGAGGAAGACTGGCCTTGAGCTAACATCTGTGCCCATCTTCCTCTACTTTATATGTGGGATGCCTACCACAGCATGGCCTGTCACGCAGTGCCGTTTCCGCACCTGGGATCTGAACTGGCAAACCCTGGGCCGCCGAAGCAGAACATGCGCACTTAACCGCTGTGCCACCGGGTGGGCCCCAGGAGTGTTTTTTCTACTTCTGTAAAAAATGCCGTTGTAATCTTGAAAGGGGTTGCCTTGAATCTATAGATGACTTTTGATAGTGTTGACAGCTTAACAATGTTAATTCTTTCAATCCATGAACATGTGATACCTTTCCATTTATTTGTCTTCTTACATATCTTTTTTCATCAATGTCTTGTAGTTTTCAGTGTAGAGATCTTTCACCTCCTTAATTAAATTTATTCTTAAAAATTTTATTGTTTTCGATGCTGTTGTAACTGGGATTGATTTCTTTATTTCTTCTTAAAGAATTTTGTTCCTAGTGTGTAGAAACACTACTGATATTTTTTTAAAGATTGACACCTGAGCTAACAACTGTTGCCAATCTTTTTTTTTCTTATTCTCCCCAAAGCCCCCCAGTACATAGTTGCATATTGTAGTTGTGGTCCTTCTAGTTGTGGCATGTGGGATGCTGCCTTAGCATGGCCTGACGAGCAGTGCCATGTCTGTGCCCAGGATCTGAACCTGAGAAACCCTGGGCCACCGAAGCCGAGCACATGAACTTAACCACTTGGCCAGCCCCCTGATTTTTGTATGTTAATTTTGTATCCTGCAACTTTACTAAGTTTATTGATTAAATTTAAGTTTTTTGGTTGAGTCTTTAGGATTTTCTATATATAAAGACATATCATCTGCAAATGGAGACAATTTTACTTCTTCCTTTTCAATTCTGATACCTTTTATTTCTTTTTCTTGCCTGATTACTTTAGCTAGGACCTCCAGTACTATGTTGAATAGAAGTGGTGAGAGTGGGCATCCTTGTCTTCTTCCTGATCTGAAAGGAAAAGCTTTCAACCTTTCACCATGGAGTATGATGTTAGCTGTGGGTTTGTCATATATGACCTTTATTATGTGTTCCTTCTATGCCTAATTTGTTAAGGGTGTTTTTAATCATGAATGGATGCTGAATTATGTCAAATGCTTTTCCTGTGTCTATTGAGATGATCGTATGATTCTTATTTCATTCTATTAATGTGATGTACCACACTGATTGATTTGTGTAGGTTGAACCATCCCTGCATCCCAGGGATAAATCCCACTTGCTCATGGTGAATGATCCTTTTAATTTGCTGCTGAATTCAGTTTGCTAGTATTTTATTAAGAATTTTTGCATCTATATTCATCAGGGATATTGGCCTGTAGTTTTCTTTTCCGATAGTGTCCTTTTCTTATTTTGGTATTAGCCTAATGCTGGCCTTGTAAAATGAGTTGGGGAATGTTCCCTCCTTTTGATTTTTTGGAAGAGTTTGAGAAGGATTTGTGTTACTTCTTCTTTAAATGTTTGGTAAAATTCACTAGTAAACCATCTGGTCCTGGATGTTTCTTTGTTGGAAGACTTTTGATTACTGATTTAATCTCCTTACTAGTAATTGGTTTATTCCGATTTTCTATTACTTTTTGATTCAGTCTTGGCAAGTTGTATGTAAAACTTCTAAGAATTTTTCCATTTCTTCTAAGTTGTCCAGTTTGTTGGCATGTAGCTGTTTGTGGTAGCCTCTTATGATCCTTTGAATTTCTGTGGTATCAGTTGTAGTGTCTCTTTTTTCATTAATTTGTTGATTTGAGTTGTTTCTTTTTTTTGCTTGGTTAGTCTAGCTAAGGGTTTGTCAATTTTGTTTATCTTTTTGAAGAACCAACTCTTGTTTGGATAAACTTTTCTATTGTTTCTATGTTCTCTATTTCAGTTATTTCTGCTCTAATCTTTATTATTTTCTTTCTTCTGCTAACTTTGAGCTCAGTTTGTTCTTTTTCTAGTTCCTTAAAGCATAGAGATAAGTTGTTTATTTGGGATCTTTCTTCTTAATGTAGGTATTTATTGCTATGAACTTCCCTCTTAGAACTTATTTTGCTGCATTCCATATGTTCTGGTATATTCTGTTTCCATTTTTGTGTGTATGTGTGAGAAAGATTGGCCCTGAGCTAACATCTGTGCCAGTCTTCCTCTATTTTATGTGGGATGCTGCCACAGCATAGCTTGCTGAGCAATGCTTGGTCTGCTCCCAGGATCTGAACCTACGGACCCTGGGCCACTGCAGTGGAGTCTGTGAACTTAACCACTATGCCACTGGCTGGCCCCTGGGTTTCCATTTTTGTTGGAAGAAACTTTTTTATTTCCCCTTTCATCTTCTTTGAGCCTGTAGTTTAATTTTTATGTGTTTATGAATTTTCCAATTTTCCTCTTGTGATTTCTAGTTTCATGCCATTGTGGTCAGAGAAAATACTTGGTGTGATTTCAGTCTTCTTGAATTTGCTAAAACCTGTTTTGCCACCTAACATATGGTTTATTGTAGAAAATGTTCCATGTGCGCTTGAGAAGATTATGAATTCTGCTGTTGGATAGAGTGTTTTGTATATGTCTGTTAGATCCGTTTGGTCTATAGTGTCATTCAAATGTGCTGGGATTCTCTGTATGGATGCTCTATCTACTGTTGAGAGTGGGGTATTATTAAAGTTCCCAACTACTATTGTATTACTGTGTATTTCTCCTGTTAGCTCTGTTAGTTTTTGCTTTATATATTTAGGTGCATTGATGTTGAGTGTACGAATATTTACAATTGTTATATCTTCTTGGTGTGTTGATCTAGTTATCATTGTATGATGACCTCTTTGTCTCTCTTTACCATTTTTAGTTTGAAGTCTACTTTGTCTGGTATAACTACTGCTTTTTTTTTTTTTTTTTACCATTTGCTTGAAATGTCTTTTCCCATCCCTTTACTCTCAGTCTATGTGTATCTTTAAGGCTGAAGTGAGTCTCTTTTTTTTTTTTTAAAGATTGACACCTGGGCTAACAACTGTTGCCAGTCTTTTTTTTTTTTTTTTCTGCTTTATTTCCCCAAACCCCGCCTGTACATAGTTGTATATCTTAGTTGCAGGTCCTTCTAGTTGTGGGATGTGGGACGCTGCCTCAACGTGGCCTGACAAGCGGTGTCATGTCCGCGCCCAGGATCCGAACCCTGGGCCGCTGCAGTGGAGTGCATGAACTTAACCACTCGGCCACGGAGCTGGCCCCTGAAGTGAGTCTCTTGTAGGCAGCATGTTGTCAGATCTTGTTTTTTATCCCGTCAGCCATTCTATTGTCTTTTGATTGGAGAATTTAATCTATTTACAATTAAAGTAATTATTGATAGATAAGAACTTACTGTAGCCATTTTGTTAATTGTCTTCTGATTGTTTTGTAGATCCATTGTTTCTTGTTTCTTATCCTGTCTTTTTTTGTGTTTGATGTCTTTTTGTATCAGTATGCTTTGACTTCTTTATTGATTTTTTTGTGTGTAATTACTACAAGATTTTCCCTTGTGGTTAGCATGAGGTTTACATAAAATATCTGAAACTTATAACACCCTATTTTAAACTGGTAACAATTTAACTTCAATAGAATTTGTATACTTTACACTTTTACTTCTTCTCTCCCTCATGTTTTAGGTTGTTGCTGTTATAATTTACATGCTTTTTATATTGTGTGACTAATAACAAATTATTATATTTATGTTATTTTTGTTACATTCATTTTTTTAAAACTTTTAGAGTTCTGAGTTATGCACCACTATTACCATATTGCAGAATCTAACTATGACTATGTATTTATTGTTACCAGTGAGATTTACACTATCTTTTTGTGTTTTTATGATGTTAATTCGCATTCTCTTACTTCCACTCAAAGAACTCTCTTTAGCGTTTCTTGTAAGGCAGGTCTGATGGTAATGAACTCCTTCAGCTTTTGTTTGTTCAGGAAAGTCTTTGTCTCTCCTTTGTTTCTGAAGGACAGCTTCACCAAGAATTCTTGGTTGACAGGTTATTTTCTTTCAATATTTTGATTATGTCATTCCATTCTCTCCTAGCTTAAAAAGTTTCTGTTGAGAAATTTACTGATAGTTTTATGAGGGTTTGCTTGTATGTAATGTCTCTCTTTTCTCTTGCTGCTCTTAAAATTCTTTCTTTGTCTTTGACTTTTGACAACTTAATGTGTCTCAGTGTAACCCTGTTTGGGTTCAGCCTATTTGAGATCCTTTGGGCTTCATGCATCTGGATGTCCATTTCTCTTCCTAGGTTTAAGAAGTTTTCAAATATACCTTCTGTCCCTTTCTCTTCTGGAATTCCCATAATGCAAATGTTGTTTCTTTTCATTGTGTCCTTTAATTTGCAAAGGCTTTCTCCACTCTTTTTCATTCTTTTTTGGTTCTCTGACTGGATAATTTTCAGTGTCCTATCCTCCAGGTCGCTGATTCTTTCTTCTGCATGGTTGAGTCTACTTTTGAAACACTCTATTGAATTAATTATTCAGTTCACTTATTGTGTTTTTCATCTCTAGGGTTTCTTTTTGGTGGTTCCTGTTTTCTTGTTACACTTCTCATTCATGCATTGTTTTCTTAATTTCATTTAGTTGTCTGTCTGTGTTTTCTTTTAGTTCACTAAACTTCCTTAAGAGGGTTGTTCTGAATTCTTTGACAGTTCGTGGATCTCCATTTCTTTAGGGTCAGTTATTGGAACTTTATTAGTTTCCTTTGGTGGTGTCATCTTTACCTGGTTTTTGTGACCCTTGATTCCTCACACTGGTATCTGCACATTTAAGTAGTAGGGCTCTCTTCAGACTTTATGGGTTTGCTTTGGCAGAGATGGTTCTTCGCCAGTCAGCACAGTTTGGGTTTCTGGGTGCATCTGCTGGTAATGTCTTTGGGCAAGTGGGGCTTGCTATTATGGTCTGTTTTTGGGTGAGGCAACTGTTTAAGCTCTGAGGATGGGGATAGGGGGGTGTGCCACTGGCTGAGAACAGTTGGACAGGATTGCTGGCTTGGTTCTCTACCCAAGTGAGGCTGTAGGATGGGCTTTGTGGTTGCCTGAATTCTCTGGTCAGGCTTACTGGATAGTTGGGACTGGGTACTATATTCAGTGGTAGATGAGGCTATGAATTAGGTTCCCTGCCCTAGTAGGGCAGCAGGCCAGGGCTCAGGGCCTGTACAGCTTGTTGTTTGGGGGCTTGAATTGGGTCTGAGTGTGTACAAATTCCCTGATCAGGTGAGGCCATTGATTTAGCTTTGCAGATAGAAAGCCATGGTCTATGGTCTCTGTTCAACTGCCACTGTACATAGGGCTGTTGAATGGGCTACACAGCTTTCTGTGTGCTCTGGATAGGTTCCCTGGTTGGACTGGGTGAAGGCTATATTCAGTGATGAGTGGGGCTATGTATTAAATTCCTTGCCCGGGCACAGCAAGAGAAGCAGCTCTAAAACCAGTAAAGCCCTTTGTTTGTTGTCTTAACTCAAGCCAAGTTGCCCCCCATGTTCCCTGGCTGAACAGGGCCACTGGCTTTGCTCTGCCATCTATCTGCTCTGTCTGCCCTTCTCTTGGCTTGAGTGCCCCTGGGCTGCACAACTTTCAGGTGTTTTCCCCAGCCTTTCTAGTCATAGGGGGCTGGAAGACACTCTCCGCAGCAGGTGGGGCTTTGGCTTAGCCCTCTTGCCTGGGCGGGAAGGGCAGGGGATCCTCCTGGCTACTCTCAATTTCCCACGCAGGTTTTCCAGTTGGGAGAGTCCAAGAACTACCCTCAGCCTTGGCTATGAATTAACCCCTCCGCCTGTGTGTTATACAGGAAGCCTCCACTCCTGGTACTAGCCTCGCTCTGGGGGTGATGGACTCTGTCTACCCACCTCGACTAGAGTGCTGCTGGGCCACGTTGCTTTCAGGAGTTGTCACCAACCCTCCAGTCAGATGGGGCTGGAAGGTGCTCTACAGTGGGTGGGGACTCAGCAGCTTGCGTAGGTGTTGGCAAACTGGTCTTTAGGACTGGCAGAACTCCTCATTTGAGGATCCGAATCAGACAGATCTGCACCCCATCAGGTTCTCTGGTTAGAGTGTGCCCCTAACTTGGTTCTACAGATGTGCAAAGCCATTGGTTGGGATTACTACTTGGGTACTGCAGGAGTTAACGCATTGTTGCTAGCCCCTCCCACCTTCTCCATTACAGTCAGATTTCCAGTGGCTAGCCCAGCAGATTCCCTTAACAATCTCCGTGGTGTGAGATCAGAGTAGGGGCTCTTACAAAGCGACCCACCATGCTGGAGGGGGCTGATTGTCTTGCCTGGGCTGTCTTTTTCCCACCGGAGGAACAGGAGGCTCAGGGGAGACCTCTCCCTGTGGTGCTGTGCTGGCCTGGGGGAGAAGCAGTGCAGTCAACGGGCGGCCACTCCTCTTACCCTCCGAGTGCAGTCTGTCTTGGTCTCTGAGGTGCAGGGGGTGCTTCACCCTCACCCCGGTGTTCTAGGATTCTCTCAGTGGTGTCTCGTTCTTGAATAGATGTTAGTTGTTCTCCTTGAGAGGGGGAGTGAAGTCAGGATGACTTGTGTTGCCATCTTGGTGATGTTACTCTGCTGATGGTAAGCTTTATCAGGTGCTGGGGGGTGCTGGAGGGAACTTCCTGGAGGAAGGGGATTTTTCTTCCTAGTTCTGATGAGCTGCATTTTTCTTTGTTTTGCTCCTGTGGCATCATCTGTCAGCAGGACATACGGGGACATCTGGTGGTACTCTGCCTCAGCCATGTGCACAAGTACACAGGCCCTCAGCAATCTTGCAGCCCCAGTCTAGACCTGGTGACCACTTTGCCATGGCTCTTCTGAAGGGGACACTGTGCTCCTGAGGCCTTATGCCTGAAGTGCCTTGACTACTTCTGCATGCCTGCCCACTAGCTTTGACTTGCCTACACCCCAGGGAGTTGTTTCCTGCAGTTCTCTTGTCGTGGATACTGTGCATTCCAGGCCTATGCCTGCAGCAGTGTCCTGGCTACCTCTGCACACCTGCTCCCCAGCCTCACTTGCCTGCACTCTGGAGGATGGTTTCCTGCTTGCTTGGCAACACTGGCCCAGCTGTGGTTTGCACGCCCAGTGAAATTCTGTTATCTAGTGTGCTGCACCCATACCTTCTCCAGTGAGAAACCCCAGCCTTGGGGAGGGGACCTTTCTTCCAAGTTTATCCTGTCCCGGTACTCTCCCTCAGCCTTATTTTCTTATCATAGTTTTAATAATTATTTTATTATTAAATAACTTTATTTATTTTATTATTTCATTATTAAATAATTATTAAAAAATTAAAAATAGCTTTATTGACATAGTTGACATATAGTAAACTATATATTTAAAATATATCTTTTGATAAGCTTTTTTTTTTGTTTTTTCTCCCCAAATCCCACCAGTACATAGTTGTATATTTTAGGTGTGGGTCCTTCTAGTTGTGCCATGAGGGACGCCACCTCAGCATAGCCTGATGTGCGGTGCCATGTCTGCGCCCAGGACCTGAACAGGTGAAACCCTGGGCCGCCATAGCAGAGCGTGAGAACTTAACCACTCGGCCACGGGGGCAGCCCTAATAAGCTTTGATATATTATGTAACTATGAAACCATTGCCATAATGAAGTTAATGAACATATCCATCACTCCCAGAGGTTTCCTCATGCCCCTTTGGAATCTCTCCATCCTGCCCCTTGCCACTCCTCATTACATCTTCATAGTTACTGTCCTATCATAGTTTAATAGTTATATATGTTAAACACTCTCTGTTTAATTTACTATACGGTTTCTGTCTCCTGATTGAACCCCTGCTGATAGAGAATTGGTGCCTGGAGTGGTTCCAGGAGATAGATCTAAAACTTTGAGGGTTTGGTATTGACTTGGTCTTGCTTTTGGGCCTGAGCACAGTGCTGAGCTCCTCGCCAAGGGAAATGGGATGCTAGTAATCCATGGCATCGCAGTCAGTTGAGCTATCATCTGTAGTCGATTGTGATGTGTTGCCAACTGAACGCACTTGCCTCAGAGCCCACATGGCTGCTACATTTGACCTTTATCACCATAATGATAACTGTAAGGACTGTAGGGTGGGATGGAATCTTTTGAGTGTAATTGGGTGCTCACAGAGAAAAATGACAGCTTGCATTTGTTAACTCTCAGCTTGAGATCTGCCCTTCTGTCATTCTTTTTTAATTGCACATTTCACTCAGAAGAAATAATTTCATCTTCTCCAAATTGTAAATAGACTTGTGAATTGCTTGCTCATTAAAAAAATTTTGTTTTGGCATAAAAGTAATGCACACTTTGGGGCTGGCCTGGTGGCCAAGTGGTTAAGTTCGCACACTCCGCTGCAGGCGGCCCAGTGTTTCGTTGGTTTGAATCCTGGGCGCGGACATGGCACTGCTCATCAGACCACGCTGAGGCAGCGTCTCACATGCCACAACTAGAAGGACCCACAACGAAGAATATACAACTATGTACCGGGGGGCTTTGGGGAGAAAAAAGGAAAAAATAAAAAAAAATCTTTAAAAAAAAAAAAAGTAATGCACACTTAGAAAACTTGAACAAGTGGAACGGATTTCTGTGTATTTTCTTTTAGGCTTTTATTTGGTATGTTATATAAAATGAAATAGATTTTAGAAAGTTTTAGTTTTTTATTCTAAACCATGCAGATAATTATAAAGAAAATAAAAACCGTATAGAGTCCCACCACCCAGAGTTTACATGTATTAGCAAATTATTTTGTTTCATACTATTTATGCATATTTTTAGTGTATACATAAAATACTTTTAATGTTGAGGCTGTAAATTTTTTTTTTTCTTGAGGAAGATTAGTCCTGAGCTAATATCTGCTACCAATCCTCCTCTTTTTGCTGAGGAAGACTGGCCCTGAGCTCACATCTGTGCCCATCTTCCTCTGTTTTATATGTGGGACACCTACCACAGCATGGCTTGATGAGTGGTGCCATGTCCACACCCGGGATCCAAACCAGCAAACCCTGGGCCGACAAAGTGGAACGTGCAAACTTAACTGCTGTGCCACCGGGCTAGCCCTGTAAAATTTTTTTTTAACCATGGTTAAGAGGTGGCATATTCAGAGGCTCTGTGGAAGGAGAATATCAAGAGAGGCCGTGTGTGCATTCATCTGACAGATGTTAAGCACCTAATATGTGTCAGGCACCACTTAGATACTTGTGATAGAGCCATAAAATAAAGATTCCTGTCTTGGAGGAGTTTATATTCTTGCAGAAAACATGGAGACTAAACAATAAACATAACAGTCAAGCAAATTATAGTTTGACAAAGTAATGAGTATTATGATAAATAAAAAACACAGAGGAGATTAAGAGGAGAGAGGTGTGGTAGGTGTGTAGGCAGGTCACAGATGTTTGTCAGGGGAGATCGTGGTGTACAGAAAAGATGTCCTGAACAGAGCTTGGGGTGCTGTTTTAAAGGAACATGTTATAGTCAGGGGGAATGGTATGACTTGATCTGGTGCCCCATACTTGTCCGCCATCACGTAGTAGGCCAGATTTCATGTGTAACACCCAAACTAGGTGTGGGTCATGGGCCATGCTCAGCTTTTTGTTTAGAAATTATGCATAAATTGAAGAAGAGGGTTGGGGGCGGGATAATGGGTAAGGGAATTGGTTCATTTATTCGGTCAGTTAGTCTTAGTACTTACATAGAAATTGAGTCTGCTAAAATAGGGAAACTGAATGATAGTGCAAGTTACTTTTTCCCTCATTGTTTTTGTTTTACTTGACAAGGTTGTCCTGAGGATTAGATGGAAAAACATTTATGTCAGATGCTTATCAGAGTCCCTGACACAAAGTTAAGTTCTCCACTGATTTGTCTGTGGTGATGGTGGTGACATTTGTGTGAAGCACCCTCAGAAAAAATTCTGATTTGGGAGGTTGATACTTTGAAGTGCACTGGGCGTGGTGTTTTTGGTAACCTAGAAAATCAGAATTTTCTGCCATGTTTCCCGGAATGGTGCTTAAGATTCTTATATTCATGAAAGCAATTTCATTGTCAATTGTCTTTTTCTTGTTTGCCGTGTGGCTTATTGCTGGGGTTAGCAACCTACCCCTAGTGACAGTAGTGGTATTTGAAAGAATTGTGGAGTGTATTTTTGTTAGCACTTCTATTTCTCTCTCTTTTTTTCCTTTCTCTAATTTTACCCTCTAGTCCACTCCTCTTTGACTTGTAAGAAATTTATGAATAATGGCTTGGTATGCCACTTGCCAATCTGTGGTCGAGAACAGTGTTTTCCAAATTTGGCTTGATCATAAAGATTCACAGAGGACAATTTTTGAAAGTAAAATTTTAGACTTTCTGTCTGAATCTCCAGGGGAGGGGCCTGGGAACATTTGTTTTTTATCACAGGCCTCTGGCTGATATGTGCTGTATTGGACTAAAGCATATTTTCTAAAGTTCCCTCGTGATAAGAACCACCTGGAGTGCATGTTAATGATATGAGTAAAACAGATTACCAGATCCACCTCATGGGCAGTGAATGAGACGCTCTAACTCTGGGGTTGAATGTAAGTCTGGTTTTTAATAGTTGCTTCTTTGTGGACTCGCTTGTGTGTGTGTGTGATCTCGGTAGGCTACTGCTCGCTAGCTTTCATGATATTTCCATGTAGTCAGGAAAACAAACCCAAGCACTTGTTTTAAATGGTAGGCTGCTTTATTTTTTTCTTTTAAAAAATGGTTAGACATCATAGATACTGGAGAGTGCATAAACCATTTGTGTATGATTTAAAGAATAGTTATAATGCCCCAGGCAACCACTAATCTACTTTCTGTTTCTGTGGAGCAAATCTATACACATAATGTGTTTTCACCTTTATTTCATCTCTGGTATTAATGGCTCTATAAAACGGTAGTTCAGAAATTATTCAGAGGTGTTTCTCTTTCACTGTGTGTCAGAGAGTCAGAGTCTGTGTGGTAGTCTCCAAGTCCAGAGGCTTCCAACAGTAATCATCAGAATTACTGTTACATGAGCTTCTGGCATTTAATGAAATAATTCGTTCCAAAGGCCCCCAAACTTCATTCTCATCTTTTAAGAAGTGTGTTATACAATTGGTTGAGGCTTCCCAGTGAGAATTTTGATCTTACTTGTTTAACATTTAGTCCTTTCATGGTACCTTTTTGTTGTGAGATAAATAGGGACTCATGTAGGGAATTGGCCGAGGTTGGGGGAGGTTGCACTGTTGCAATTAGGATGTAGGGAGGGAAAAAGGTGCGTTGTTAGGACGGAAAGGGAAAAAAGTATTACTTTATAACATGTGGCTATTTTTTTTCCATTCTCTAATATGAATACAATATGCAAGGATAAATACAAAGTAAATTTACATGTGAATTTATAAATTGTATTTAAAAAATTAGGAAAATTCTTTAAAATTGTAAAAAAATTTAAAGCAAATGTGCTTGTCCGTTTTTTAATCATTATTTTGATTGAAACCTAGTTTCCCCTGTAATTGAGTTGGTAGACAAGCTGTACTGTAAACTGAGAACTGTGGGAGGATGTGGGTTTTGTGGTTAAAATACAGAACTTAGTAACCATGAGTTATGTAGGTATTGGCTGACCTTGGGTGTTTACCTAAATGCCCAAATCTATGTAAATTGTTAGGCTTTTGAAATATAATGTTCGCACATGTTTTTAATTGAAAGATATTTTTGGACATCAGGAATTGATATATGAAATGACTTATTTTCAGGGACAAAGCACCAGAGCTCATTGTTACTTACCTGCTTATCTTCCAGGTGATTTACAGCAAGATGCTGCTCTCCATAGGGATGCTCATGCTGTCGGCCACACAAGTCTATACCATCTTGACTGTCCAGCTCTTTGCATTCTTAAACCTACTGCCTGTAGAAGCGGACATTTTAGCAGTAAGTACAGTAAAATTTGTTCATGTCTAAAAACATTCCTTAAGGAAAAGCTTTAAAAGAAGTCCCAAATGATGGGGGGCCAGTCTGGTGGCACAGCAGTTAAATTCACACATTCTGCTTGGGCAGCCCAGGGTTCGCTGGTTTGGATCCCAGGTGTGGACATACACGCCACTTGTCAAGCCATGCTGTGGCAGGGTTCCCACATATAAAGTGGAGGAAGATGGGAACAGATGTTAGCTCAGGGCCAGTCTTCCTCAGCAAAAAGAGGAGGATTGGCAGGAGATGTTAGCTCAGGGCTAATCTTCCTCAAAAAAGAAAAAAAAAGCCCCAAATGATGGAATCTTATAAGGTGATTACCTACAAACATACAGACACATACACATAGTTGTTACTTGAAAGTGGGGACCTTACTCATCTTTTTATTGCTTAATATCTAACAATTTATCATGTACACTAAGTACCTGATAAATGTTGTTCTTGAGAGGGTGTGTGAACTCTCAAGAGGGCTCATGCACTCATTTATCTATATGCTGTATATTTAGGTAGAATCTTACTCATTTTGGTAATTAGTATATCTGTAATGACTTTGATAATGATATTTAAAAAATTGTGTAAGATGTCCATAGAAAATCTAAACCTATGATTAACATTAATGAGTCAGAAGAGAAGAACAATGGTCTTATCTTTGATGGTGGATAGAAAAGTTTTTAGAGGAGGCCTGGTCCTCAAAACCTTATGTATCCTTTCTATGCTGCTGTCTTACTGTCCTCTAAACTGGGAAATGTGTATATGTCCTGTTTCTCATTTCCGTGAAGCTAGAAAAAGAAGAATTAACTCTGTGTGTATGTGTGTACGTGCACACACCTATTCTCTAGATACTATGTAAGGATTTATTGTTTCTACTTTCTGCACGCAAGGGATAGGCTTGCTGACTGACATTAGGTGAGAAATAGAAGGGCCAAAATTGTTGCTGACCACAGCTTGCTGTGGTCCTCAGCGCTGCTTCTGTTTACTGTGGCACTTGTGGAAAGGTCTAGGATCATTGTAGAACTTGGGAGAGCTGGGCTGGTTTCTATACCATAGCTTTTGAAGGCATAGCAACTCTAGTCCCTATGAGATTTCTCACTTTCTGTTACACTCTTTGCTGGGGAAACTGGTTGATTAGGTTTTTTTCTAGAATAGTCTGGATCTTTATAGAGTGAATGGAAGTGAAACGTTTAAGGACTAAGTGCCCATTGCTATTCAAATCTCACCTCTAAATTTGTCTCCAGAGTCCTTGGGGTGTTCTTGGGATGACTTTTGAAATGAGGGAGAGGATTTATGGGCCGATCAGGGACTGAAGTTCTTATGGTCTCTTTTCTCCTTTGATTTCTTCTATTCTCGTTTGCTCTCTCTTTTTTCCCTCTGTTGTTTCTAACATCTGCCACTCCTTGTCTTCTTTCTTTCTTTTTACCTGAAGTGGATTGTTATTCTCTGGTTCAGCTATGTGATGGGTTAGATGATTTTCAGTGGCCTGCCCTGGGGACTTAACCAGCTGTATGATCTTGATCAAATTACTTAGCCACTATAAGCGCATCTTTATTTATAAGCTCGATTGTTGTAGTGATGATTAAATAAGGTAAACTGCTTAGAACAGTATTTGACACAAAGTAAACATTTATCTTTTTATCTTCATTGTAATTATCATTCTCATCATTCTTCACTCAGTCCCTCGAGCAGTGTATGAGACTGCCCAAGATGTACTTTTTAATGTGGAGATAAAACTAAATGTTAGGTATAGAAGAACAGTCAGTCCTGGCCAGCAGTATGCTCTGTGCTGCAGGCAGGAAAGCGTGGAATGCGTGGTGCTGTCATCTCCTGAAGGAGCCGTCAGATTTAAGCATGGGAGCTGCTTAAATATGGTTTTTATGCTGACACTAAAGGCTAGAAGGATGACCTGAATGCAGGGACAGCTGGAGGGGAGTGGGTTGTGAAGGCGCGTAACTGGCACAAAGGGGAACTAAATCCCGAGTGGAGGAACTAGCTGTAGTAGAATGGACATTAAAAGGCCGTGAGTCAAGAGGCAGAAAATATTACCTCTTCCTTTTAATTGAATAAGAGCATCCCTGAAATTTGTAGTAATAGAGATTTATGTAAGTTGGACATCAGCTTGATTCCAGTTCCATTTTGGACGGGTATCAGGATACTGCTTTTGAAAAGATAAAGTCAGTTTTAGTCGTCTTCTTTGTATGCGAGATGATTTTATTTTTGGCAGTTGAATTCTCTCACTTAACTGTTAATTCCCTGACAGCAGTATTCGTTCAGCTAGTTGGTGAGTTCTGAGAGGCTGTGGAGATGCTACTGGAGTGTGTTGCTGACTAGTCAGTGAGCCTCCTAGATCATGCGCCTCTGGAAGGCAGGACTGTGTCTAACTAAACTTCATGTTCCTAGTCCCTAGTGAGAGTTAGAGAGGAGGAGTTTGGTAAGTGTTTGAACTGATTAATAGCTTTTCCTCAGAGGTTTAGTTCTTTCATATCTTCTTTTAATAGCATTTATTCCTTGGTACTTTGGATTATTGTTATTTCTGTTAGCAGTTCATTCTCTTTTTGTCTCTTATCTCATCATTTCTCTTTCCTTTGACCCAGAAGGAAATGTGTAATGATCGAGTGTGTAGGTTTACATCTAGAAATGTGGAGCTAGAATTGGCACGGGCATTATACGTTAGAGATCATGGACCAGTGTTGAATGTTCTGAGGCCCATAGGCTACAAGCTACTTTGAGCTGTGCCATGATCATATTGAGAAGTAGTATTTATATTGTGTATTTTCAGAGAGTCAAACAACCCAATTTTGGTTTACTCCCAATCTGCCCTTTGATTCTGGTGTAGGCATTTGTCAGAGAGAATCTGTTGCTTGGTTGTGAGGATCAGTGGGCAGAGCAGGAGAGAAGCACCCTTGGTTGGTGTGTGAATGGATTGGATTATGTAGCGTGGTAGTTAAGAGCTCCAGCAGTGGATTTACAATCTGAGTTAAATCCAGTTCTACCACTCTGTAGTTGCATGACCTTGGGCAAATTATTTAATATCTCTGAAGTCTTAATTTACTTGTGAAAATGAGACAGCATGAGAGACCTTGTAGGGCAGTGACTTAAGAGCCAGGGCCCTGGGGTCCAGCTGCCTGGATGAGAATTTGGTTCCTCGAACTTGCAGGAGCAAGTTATTTTTGACGTTCTGTAAAATGAGAATGATGATCATAGGGGCTGGCTTTATAGGATTGTTGTAAGGATTAAATAAGTGAATACCTGTCAAGTGTTTAGCATGATGTCATAAGTGTTCAATAATCGTTAGCTGTTTGTTTCTTTCTAAGTGAAATTAAACTTTCATTAAGGCTGCGGTCAAAGAGGAGAGTTGGTTAAGTAAAAGACCTTTTTGAAATAAGTGGACTGAAACTGTGACCTGGCAGTTACTGAGGATGGGATTCCAGAGCGGGGTAACTTTAGTTTCTACTTCAGAAGGTTACCAGTGAGCATGGTTCAACTTCATGAGCGGCAGCTCCTACTGCAACACTAAAAATGTAAAGCACTTTTGTGCTAAAGATGTTTCTGTTTGTCTTTTTCACGAACGATGGGAACATTTTTTGTTTTTAAACAACGTGATTCTAAGAGGCGGTGTGAGACAGTTCTTACTTTGCTGTTAAGAAAGACGAAGCAGTTTCAAAATGGGTCTCACTCAATAACAAAACTTACTCCAAGTCCTAGTGTTACAAGTACTGCAGTTCAAGCTAGATATTTTATTTCTAAAATTCTAGCCAAAAAAATGACATTCCTCAGTGCATAATAGGAAGTGATAAAAGAATACTTTAGTACAGTTATAGATTTTCCATTTCCTGATTTTAAGAGTACTTTTTTTAAGTACTGCCTGCACACATTTGTGTTTTTTCTTTGGTCTATCTATGTTGATCCAAATCAATTTCTTTATTTTATAGTAGTGTCTTTGGCCTTGGAGGAGTCAAATGTCTTTCTCAAGTTCAACACAAAGCTGATCATAATTGAATTAAATCAGTTAAAGAAAGGTATTTTAATTGGAATTAAATGACACCTTGTGATAATGGATAGAAAAGCAATTTTGTGACTCAAAAGCACTTTGTAAACCATAGAACACTCTGCAAATATGAATTATTGTTATAGTAGGAATTATCTTGAGGCGATGCTGATCTCCAAGTGTACTACCAGGCTGATTATCCAGAGGTAACAGAATGGATAGGTTCAGTGACCAAATTCAGACACTTAAATCACACAGTTTATGGAATTAATTACAGACATACAGTGAGGAGCAGAGGCGAAAGATCAGTATGTTAAGACACTCAGGATTGGGTGCGAGTGGAATGCAAGAACCACACGACCCGAGTCCTGTCTTGCCCATTATTAGTTGGTCCAGTCTCTCTATGCTGTATCAGCTTTCCCAGGTGACAGTGTGGTTACCAGGACCTGGTTTGAGGGTGGACAAGGGGACTTGACAGATGAAGGTTGTCTGGATCCAGTGTTTGCTTGCTCTTTGGAGAGACGCAAGGTATTTAAATCTGCACGCAGCTGTGCCTTGCTGCTAACCTGAGCAGCTGACCTGTACTCTGTTGCCTGTCTCTGGGAGATGACACATGAGGGTAGGATGGGGATCACCAAGGGGTGTTTGATTTAGGGAAGACATAACTGTCAATCTGGATATGTGACCTAATTTATACTCAGTGAATATTTAAGGTTTGCTTGATCCTTGCGTCCCTTGCTATCTATACAGAACACTTAGTTTGTTCCATCTTTTTATCTATATTCAAAACAGATGTCTTCTATTTTTGGCCTAGAGTTTATAGACAACTATCTTAACTTCTAATACATCGTGTAAGTTTTGCCTGTGTTTCAAAAGTCCCTTGTTTACCATCTTTGCTTAGTTTCATCTACCTTCCTTGTTTGTCTTGTTTTCTATATAGCACACTGAACGTTCTTAAATAATATAGCAAACTCACAACAATTATCATTATTATTATCTTCTGAAGCACAGAGAACCTTTGTTTTGTTCTGTTTTGGTAGAGGACTGACAAGCATTGTAGCATAGGAATCTGTATCTGTAAGAAAGGGAAACTTGTGAAAGAGTTTGACTACCTTCAGCTGTCTCTGTGTATGTATTTCATTGAGTTTAGTCTTTTCATTGCTCAGCCCCGGATAAAAATGTTCAGATTATATAAAAAATGACAATGCCTTCAAAGTATGATTTAGTGCTCCTTCTTTGTCTGGGGAAAAGGCATCTTTCATAGCTACAGCCAGAAATCCTGTAAATCTCTTCTATTAAATCAGACCCTTAAATATAGAGAAAATAAAATGGAACTCTTGCTGGAAAATAATCTGTTTAGAAAATTCCTTGCTAGGGAATTGTCTGTGGGAAAAACTCAGAAAACAGTAGGTTGTTCAACGTTACAGAATTATTTCTGCTATTTAATGATAATTATATGAAATCAGAATCCAATTTAAGCAGTTGTATACAAAGTAAATTGTTTGTATTCATTGCTCTTTTAGTGATGCATTTACAAAGTTGATTTCTATTGTGGTAAGCTGTGATAGGAAATCAGAATTGAAGAAATGAAAACATAAATAATTTAATAAACTTGTTTTTAGTGTTATGTGTAAATTGGTTGTAACTTGATTGTTTTTAATTTTATATTCAGTATAATTTTGAAAATGCATCTCAGACATTTGATGACCTTCCAGCAAGATTTGGATATAGACTTCCAGCTGAAGGTTTAAAGGTAAGAAAATAGTAATATATGATAAAGGCATGAGGTATTTAATAAAGTGATTTTTATTCTTTATTTGTTTAAAGAATGAAAATATTTCTTACTATTTTGTATCATAAAACCCATACATATTCATTTATAAAGGGTTCATACTATTCAAAAGGTATGAAGAAGGAAGTAAGAATGATCTATGATTGTGTTATTCTGAACTAGCTACTGTTAACATTTTGGTATATAATATCTCAGACCTGTTTTCTAGGATATGTGTTCTGTGTGTGTGTAGATATATGTGCATGTATATATTTATGTAATTGTTTACATACATAATGAATCTCTGTTTAACACTAATAGAAACATGCTACTTGATTACCTGCCTTTTTCACTTAATTGTATATCTCGAACATTTTACGCAAATAAAGAAGGATCTGTGTTTTTATTTGCAGTGGCTGCATGATTTTACAATATCATGAAATACTATGGATCTTTGAACATTGGTTTAATTTTTCATAGTAGATGTTTAGGTTATCCAGTTTTTGTTATTATAAACAGTGCTACAATGAATGTCTTCATCTTTGTGTATTTGTTTGTTTGCGTAAGATACATTTCCAGATGTGGAATTGCTTTGTTTGTGGAACGTATGTTTAAAATATTGTTGTATATTCCAGGTTGCCCTTTGAAAGTTTGGGACAATTTTAGATTGCCACCAAAGTGTCTGAGACTTTCCTTTTTCCCACACCCTCTTCAATACTAGATATTACCAAGTTTTTGTTAATTGATAAAAAGCATCTGAGATTGAAAATCTTAATTTTTTTGTCCATTTCGTGTGTGTGTGAATGTGAGAGAAAGAGAGAATCAATTTCCTATTAATACTCTTTGCTCATTTTTAAATTAAGATGTCCATTCTTCTTGATTTGTAAGAATTCTTTATATGTTGGGAGTTTCAGTCTATTGTTTGCCGTATATGCTTCAGATAATTCTTCCTTCATCTTTTAACTTTAAGGTTTCAGAAGTTTGGTGTATATAGTTAAAAGTTACTTTCTTTTCCTTCTACCTCAGGGATCATGGTTAGAAAGTCCTTCTCCATTCCAAGATAAGATGAGGTTTTTATGTTATATGGGTTAGAGTACATGGAATTGTGTGTATATGCTCCACAGAATGTTTTCAGTTGTTCTAACTTTCTTAAAATTCCTTATTTAAGTACCATAAAACTATCATTCTAGTTAGGATGGCATGCACCTATGGGAGGAACATATCAGTTTTTAATTTTTTAAATATTTTAAATTATTAAAAATAATTCCCAGCATTGTATGACTGTTTCTCATTGTAAAAATATTTAAACAGAAAAGAAGTATACAGAGAAAAAAGAAAAAGCCTACCTTCCCCCTTTCCTCATCCATACATGTCAATCCCACTAACCTCGTCAGAGGTAAACATCAGGGTATTACGTGATCTGACCTTCAGATCCTTTTCTGAATATGTAGTACTTTTTAGATCATAAATTTATGAAGTCGTACAGTTCATAAGTAGTTTATCATTTGGGTATGTGAAAAGTTTCTTCATTTTTATAATAGAATCCATTCTGGGAAGGGATAAAGATGTTTAGAGTATCACAGCCTGGAGAAGCAGTTTACAAACTGTTTTGGAAATAAAACCCTGAACCACCTTGTGGAACTGGCTTGATAAAGTATTGATGCAGCCACTGACCCCCAAAGCACATTGCCCTTTCTCTGAACAGGAAGCCTCTGTGGTCGTATCCCAAAACATTCTGCCTTTACTGCCACCCAGGCTAATCAAAGAGAGATCCTTTGCCAGACTGTTTCCTCAGATCTAACACCTGGATTTTTCTGATTGACAGACTCGAGGCCGTGTAGTTACTAGCAACATACTTTAGTGAAATACTAGCTATGAGGGAAGCTGGGTAATACAATATAGTTTGTTTTTAAATTTTTTTTGTTTTAGTCTACTTTGGGAAGGTGAGATTCATAGTGTGGGGAGAGTGGGTTCAGAAAGTTTGAGGCACCATGCATGATAGGCATCCACTACAATGTACTCTGTAATTTGATTCCTCTGCTTCCCCACACTTAGCCTTATTCCTTGGAGATCTTTCCACAGCTGCACCTGTGGATCTGTCATGTTCCTGTTAAGCACTGCATGGTATTCTGTAATATGAATGACCATAGTTTATTCATTATTTCCTATTAACACATATTTTGGTTTCTTATCCAAAGTCCAGTTATTTCTTTAGGATAGAGGTTTGGTAGTACAGTTGATGAGTCAGTGAGTATGTACATCTAAAATTTTCATAGATACACTAAATTACGTTTCCAAAAGGCTGTACTAATTTATTCCCATTATCAGTGTATGAGAATATGCATTTCCTTACAGTCTTGCCAACACTGGATATTATTAGTCTTTCCAGCTTTTGCCAATCTGATGGGCAAAAAGTATTATCTTGTTTTAATTTACATTTCTCTGATTGCCCGTGATTTTGAGCTGGCAACCTTTCTTTCATTCAGCCCAAGGAGTCAGACCATCCCTTTTCACTGAAGAGCCTTTCTGCTTAGCAACCTTGTTTTTTTTAAAGATTGGCGCTGGAGCTAACATCTGTTGCCAATGTTCTTCTTCTTTTCTTTTTTATTCTTCTCCTCCCCAAAGCCCTCTAGTACATAGTTGTATATTCTAGTTGTAGGTCCTTCTGGTTGTGCTATGTGGAACGCTGCCTCAGCATGGCTTGATGAGTGGTGCCATGGGTCTGTGCCCAGGATCTGAACCAGCGAAACCCTGGGCCGCTGAAGCAGAGCATAACTTAACCACTTGGCCAGGGCGCCAACCCTGCAAGCTTGTTTTAAAGAGTTCCATCAACTCCTGGTAACCATAGTCCTACTGGGGCTCCTCTATTACTATGTTAGTGTAAATTCAGTTTACACTTAAAAGGTATTTGACAAATTTGCTTATTCACTGCCTAAGAAAGAGTAGTGTTAAATATCTGCCTGCTTTTTGCACTGTGGCAATACAGGGCAAGCTCAGGAATTGAAATGCAGTGACAGAAGAGAGAATGTTCTAAAAAATTGTTGGATCATTATAGATAGCTTTTATATTTGCATGACTGGCTTGCCATTGCCCAGATTGAGAATTCACAAATGCTAGCTTATTCGTTATTGTTTACAAGGAAGACTTGGTGATGAAGTGGGGATATCTCATTGCAGTATAATGTCTATAAAACCAATTAAATGAATGTGTTAAAAATATAACCAAGTTAATTTAAAGATACAATATGGTTATTAAGAGATGTAGCTGAGAACTATTTTGCTTTTAAACTTTGCCCAGAGAGTTTAGTTAGGATAGTTTTTGTAAACTTATATCCTGTGTTCTGTAGGTTTTATAATATCATTGGATTCCACCATTTATAAGAGATCGGATATTTATAGTATAACACACATCAGTTGAAATTCTTTGTTTCTGTTCCATTTACATATGCCCTAATATTAAGCTAACAGTAGTCAAGAGAGTAGTAGTTTCTCTACCCTCCTCCATCATTTAAAAAAATATTCTTAGAATCATACAACAATTCCAAAACAGAATCGAGAAGAAATAGAAAATCTGAATAGATTGATCACTGGTAAGGAGATCAAAACAGTAATAAAAAACCTTCCAAAAAACAAAATTCCAGGCCAAGACAGCTCCCCTGGTGAATTCTACCATTCGAAGAAGACTTAATGACTGTCTTTCTCAAATTCTTCCAGAAAGTTGAAGAGGAAGGGACACTTGCTGACTCATTTTATGAGGCCACCATTACTCTGATACTAAAACCAGACAAAGACAACACCAAAAAAGAAAATTACAGGCCAGTATCGCTGATGAATGTAGATGTAAAGATCCTCGACAAAATGCTAGCAAATGAAATACAACAATACATTGAAAAGATCATACACCATTATAAAGTGGTATTTATTCCAGGGATGCAGGGATGGTTCAGCATCCACAAATCAGTTAACGTGATACACCACATTAACAAAATGAAGAATAAAAATCACATAATCATCTCAATAGGTGCAGAGAAAGCATTTGACAAGATACAGCATCCATTTATGATAAAAACTCTGAATAAAATGGGTATAGAGGGAAAGTACCTCAAGATAAAAAGGCCATATATGACAGACCCACAGCTAACATCCTCAGTGGTGAAAAACTGAGAGGTATCCCTCTGAGAACAGGAACCAGATGAGGATGCTCAATTTCACCACTCTTACTTAACCTAGTGTTAAAAGTCCTAGCCAGAGCAATCAAGCAAGAAAAAGAAGTAAAAGGGATTCAGATTGGAAAGGAAGAAGTAAAACTATCACTATTTGCAGATGGCTTATATATGTGGAAAACCCTAAAGAATCCACCAAAAAACTAATAGAAGTAAAAAACAGTACATAGAGTAAAGTTGCAGGGTACAAAATCAGCATACAAAAATCAGTCGCTATACACTAACAAGGAAAGAGCAGAAAGAGAAATTAAGAGTACAATCCCGTTTACAATCACAACCAAAAGAGTAAAACACTTAGGAGTAAATTTAACCGAAGTGAAAAACCTGTACACTGAAAACTAGAAAACATTGTTGAAAGAAATCGAAGAAGACACAAAGAAATGGAAAGATACTTTGTGCTCATTGATTGGAATTCAGTGCAATCTGCATCAAAGTCCCAACAACATTTTTCATGGAAGTAGAACAAAGAATCCTAAAATTTATGTGGAACAACAAGGACTCCGAATAGCCAAAGCAATCCTGAGAAAAAAGAACAAAGCTGGAGTTATCACACTCCCTGATTTCAAAATATGCTGCAAAGCTATAGTAATCAAAACGGCATGGTACTGGCACAAAAACAGACACACAGATCAATGAAACAGAATCAAGAGCCCAGAAGTAAACCCATACATCTATGGACAGCTAATTTTCAACAGGGGAGCCAAGAACATACAACAGAGAAAAGAAAGTCTGTTCCGTAAATGGTGTTGGGAAAACTGGACAGCCACATGCAGAAAAATGAAAGTAGGCCATTATCTCACACCATAGACAAAAATTAACTCAAAATGGGTGAAAGACTTGAATGTAAGACCTGAGGCCATGAAAATTCTAGAAGAAAACATAGGCAGTACACTCTTTGACATGGGTCTTAGCAGTATCTTTTTGAATACCATGTCTCCTCAGGCAAGGGAAACAACAGAAAAAATAAACAAATGGGGCTACATCAAGCTAAAAAACTATACAGCAAAGGAAACCATGAACAAAATGAAAAGACAACCTACCAATTGGGAGAAGATATTTGCAAATCGTATATTTGATAAGGGGTTAATACCCAAAATACATAAAGAATTCATACAACTAACAACAAAAAGCAAACAACCAAATTAAAAAATGGGCAAAGGGGGCTGGCCTGGTGGCACAATGGTCACATTTGTGCGTTCCGCTACGGTGGCCTGGGGTTTGCTGGTTTGGATCCCGGATGCTGACCTATGCACTGCTTATCAAGCCATGCTGTGGCAGGCATCCCACATATAAGGTAGAGAAAGATGGGCATAGATGTTAGCTCAGGGCCAATCTTCCTCAGCAAAAAGACTGGTGGTAGATGTTATCTTCAGGGCTAATCTTCCTCAAAAAAAGAAAAATAAAAAAATTAAAAAAAAAGGGCAGAGTATTTGAAGAGATATTTTTCTAAAGAAGATATACAGATGGCCAACAGGCACATGAAGAGATGTTGAACATAATTGATTATTAGGGAAATGTGAATTAAAACAATGAGATATCACCTCACCTCTGTCAGAATGACTATAATTAACAGGACAAGAAATAAGTGTTGGAGAGGATGTGGAGAAAAGGAAATCCTAATACACTGCTGGTGGGGATTTAAACTGCTGCAGCCACTTTGGAAAACAGTATGGAGATTCTTCAAAAAACTAAAAATAGAACTACTGTATGATCCAGCTATTCCACTTCTGGGTATTTATCCAAAGAACGTGAAAACACTAAGTCACAAAGATGTTTGCACCCTAATGTTCATTGCAGCATTATTCACAATAGCCAAGACTTGGAACAACCTAAGTGCCCATCAATGGATGGATGGATAAAGATGTGGGATGGAATACACAATGGAATACTACTCAGCCATAAAAAGATGAAATCTTGCTATTTGCGACCACATAGATGGATCTTGAGGATATCATGCTAAGCGAAATAAATAAGATGGAGAAAGTCAAATACCATATGATTTCACTCATAAGTGCAAACTAAAAACGATGACAACAACAACAAACACACACACAGATACAGAGATTATATTAGTGGTTACCAGAGGGGAAGGGGGAGCGAGGAGGGCAAAAGGGGTAAGAAAGCATGTATGTATGATGACAGTTGGTAATTAGTCTTTGGATGGTGAACGTGATGTAGTCTACACAGAAATAGAAATATATAATGATGTACACCTGAAATTTATATAATGTTATAAGCGAGTGTTACCCCAACAAAAATAAAGTGAACAAAAAAATTTTCAAGTATAGGAAAATCAGAAAGCCAAACAAATTTTAGCTATTTGAGTTTTAATGTAAAAACTGTGAATCTTGCATGGATTAAAATATGGCATGTTAGTGTTGTAGAGTTTTTATTTTAAAGTTAATTTTTATTGAGTTTATGATAGTTTACAATCTTGTGAAATTTCAGTTGTACCTTATTGTTTGTCGGTCGTGTTGTAGGTGCACCCCTTCACCCTTTGTGCCCACCCCTTACCCCTCCCTTTCTCCTGGCAGCCACTAGTCTGTTCTCTTTGTCTATATGTTTAACTTCCACATATGAGTGGAGTCATACAGAGATTGTCTTTCTCTATCTGGCTTATTTCACTTAACATAATACCCTCAAGATCCATCCATGTTGTTGTGAATAGGACAATTTTATTCTTTTTTATGGCTGAGTAGTATTCCATTGTATATATACCATATCTTCTTTATCCACTCATCAGTTGATGGGTGCTTAGGTTGCTTCCACGTCTTGGCTATTGTAAATAATGCTGCAATGAACATAGGGGTACATGGGACTTTTGGAATTCCTGACTTCAAGTTCTTTGGATAGATGCCCAGTAGTGGGATGGCTGGGTCATAAGGTATTTCTGTTTTTAATTTTTTGAGAAATCTCCATACTGTTTTCCATAGTGGCTGCACCAGTTTACATTTCCACCAGCAGTGTATGAGGGTTCCTTTTTCTCCACAACTTTTCCAACATTTCTTATTTTTTGTTTTTGTTATTTTTGCCATTCTAACAGGTGTAAGGTGATATCTTAGTGTAGTTTTGATTTGCATTTCCCTGATGATCAGTGATGATGAACATCTTTTCATATGCCTATTGGCCATCTGTATATCTTCTTTGGAGAAATGTCTGTTCATGTCCCCTGCCCATTTTTTGATCGGGTTGTTTGATTTTTTGTTGTTGAGTTGTGTGAATTCTTTATATATTATGGAGATTAACCCTTTGTTGGATATATGACTTGCAAATATTTTTTCCCAATTAGTGGGTTCCTGTTTTGTTTCAATCCTGTGTTCCCATGCCTTGAAGAAGCTCTTTAGTCTGATGAAGTCCCATTTGTTTATTCTTTCTGTTATTTCCCTCATCTGAGGAGTTATGGTGTCCGAGAAGATTCTTTTGAAACTGATGTCAAAGAGTGTACTGCCTATACTTTCTTCTAGAAGCCTTGTGGTTTCACGACTTACCTTTAGGTCTTTCATCCATTTTGAGTGTATTTTTGTGAATGGTGAAAAAAAATGGTCAATTTTCATTCTTTTACATATGGCTTTCTAGTTTTCCCAGCACTATTTGTTGAAAAGACTTTCTTTTCTCTATTGTAGGCTCCCAGCTCCTTTGTCGAAGATTAGCTGTCCATAGGCATGTGGTTTTATTTCTGGGCTTTCAGTTCTGTTCCATTGATCTGTGCACCTGTTTTTGTGTTGGTACCATGCTGTTTTGATTACTATAGCTTTGTAGTATGTTTTGAAGTCAGGGATTGTGATGCCTCCAGCTTGGCTGTTTTTTCTCAGGATTGCTTTAGCAATTCGGGGTCTTTTGTTGCCCCATATGAATTTTAGGATTCTTTGTTGTATTTCTGTAAAGAATGTCATTGGGATTCTGATTAGGGTTGCGTTGAATCTGTAGATTGCTTTAGGTAGTATGGACATTTTAACTATGTTTATTCTTCCAGTCGATGTACATGGAATGTCTTTCCATCTCTTTATGTTGTCATCAGTTTCTTTCAGGAAGGCATTGTAGTTTTCGTTGTATAGATCTTTAGCTTCCTTAGTTAAATTCACCCCAAGGTATTTTATTCTTTTTGTTGCGATTGTGAATGGTATTGTGTTCTTGAGTTCTTTTTCTGTTAATTCATTATCAGAGTATAGGAATGCTACTGATTTATGTAAGTTGATTTTATACCCTGCGACTTTTCTGTGGTTGTTGATTATTTCTAAAAGTTTTCTGATGGATTCTTTGTGGTTTTCTATGTATAAGATCATGTCATCTTCAAACAGCGAGAGTTTCACTTCTTCCCTCCCTATTTGCATTCCTTTTATTGCTTTCTCTTGCCTAATTACTCTGGCCAAAACCTCCAGCACTATGTTGAATAAGAGTGGTGATAGAGGGCATCCTTGTCTCATTCCTGTTCTCAGGGGGATAGCGCTCAGTTTTTGCTCATTGAGTATAATGTTGGCTGTGGGTTTGTCGCATATGGCCTTTATTATGTTGAGGCAATTTCCTTCTATTCCCATTTTGTTCAGAGTTTTTATCATAAGTGGCTGTTGGATCTTGTCAAATGCTTTCTCTGTATCTATTGAGATGATCATGTGGTTTTTATTCCTCAATTTGTTGAAGTGGTGTATCATATTGATTGGTTTGCAGATGTTGAACCATCCCTGTGTCCCTGGTATGAATCCCACTTGATCATGATGTGTGATCCTTTTGATGTATTGCTGAATTCTGGTTGCCAAAATTTTGTCAAGAATTTTTGCATCTATGTTCATCAGCAATATTGGCCTGTAGTTCTCTTTTTTCGTGCTGTCCTTGTCAGGCATTGGTATTAGCGTGATGTTGGTCCTGTAGAATGTGTTAGGAAGGGTTCCATCCTCCCTAATTTTTTGGAATAGCTTAAAAAGTATAGGTATTAAATCCTCTCTGTAAGTTTGGTAGAATTGCCCAGGAAAGCCATCTGGTCCTGAGGTTTTATTCTTTGGGATGCTTTTGATTACTGTTTCAATCTCTTTCCTTGTGGTTGGTCTGTTCAGATTGTCTGCTTCTTCTTGACTTAGCTTTGGGAGATTGTAAGAGTCTAAGAATTTATCCATTTCCTCTAGGTTATTGATTTTGTTGGCATGTAGTTTTTCATAGTATTCTCTTATAATCCATTGTATTTCTGTGGAGTCTGTTGTTATTTCTTCTCTTTCATTTCTGATTTTGTTTATTTGAGCTTTCTCTCTTTTTTTCTTTGTAAGTGTGGCTAGAGATTTGTCAATTTTATTTATCTTCTCAAAGAACCAGCTCTTTGTTTCATTGATCATTTCTACTGCCTTTTCTGTTTCAATAGCATTTATTTCTGCTCTGATTTTTATTATTTCTCTCCTTCTGACTTTGGGCTTTCTTTGTTCTTCTTTCTCTAATTTAGTTAGGTGTAATCTGAGATTGCTTATTTGGGATTTTTCTTCTTTGTTAAGGTGTGCCTGTATTGTGATCAATTTCCCTCTTAATACAGCTTTTGCTGTATCCCATATGAGTTGGTATGGCATGTTATTGTTTTCATTTATCTCCAGATTTTTTTGATTTCTTCTTTAATTTCTTCAGTGATCCATTGCTTGTTCAATAGCATGTTGTTTAGTCTCCACATCTTTGTCCCTTTCTAAGCTTTTTTCTTGTAATTAATTTCTAGCTTTATAGCATTATGATCGGAGAAGATGGTTATTATTTCAATTTTTTAAATTTGTAGAGGTTTGCCTTGTTTCCCAGCATATGGTCTATCCTTGAGAATGTTCTGTGCACTCTTGAGAAGAAAGTGTATTGTGCTGTTTTTGGCTGGAGTGTTCTATATATGTCTGTTAAGTCCAACTGGTTTAGCTTTTCATTTAATTCCACTGTTTCCTTGTTGATTTTCTGTCTGGAGGATCTGTCCAATGACGTGAGTGGGGTGTTGAGGTCCCCTACTACTATTTTTGATATCTTCTTTTAGGTTTGTTAATAGTTGCCTTATGAGCTTTGGTACTCCTGTGTTGGGTGCATAGATATTTATAAGCGTTATTTCTTCTTGATGTTGTGTCCCTTTGATCATCGTATACTGACCCTCTGTGTTTCTCTTTACCTGCCTTATCTTGAAATCTGTTTTGTCTGATATAAGTATTGCAACACCTGCTTTCTTTTGTTTGCCATTAGCTTGGAGTATCATCTTCCATGCCTTCACTCTGAGCCAGTGTCATTGGAGCTGAGGTGTGTTTCCTGGAGGCAAAAAATTCTTGGGTTTTCTTCTTTAATCCATCTTGCCACTCTGTGTCTTTTTATTGGAGAGTTCAGTCCGTTTACATTGAGGGTGATTATTGATGTATGAGGGCTTAATGCTGACATTCTGTCACCTGTTTTCCGGTTTTCCTGCATTTCCTTTGTTTCTCATCTTGTGTGTTTTGGTCTACCTATTGACTTCTGCAGTTTCTTATGTTGGGTTTCTTAGCTTTTTCCTTACTTATTTTTTGTGTCTCTGTTCTGCTTTTTTGTTTAGTGGCTACCCTGAAGTTTGTATTCAGAATCTTGTGCATAACATAGTCCATTTTCTGGTGGCCTCTTATTTCCTTAGCCTAAACTGATTCATTCCCTTTCTTCCTCCCCTCCTAAATTATTATTTTCGTCTCTTATTCCAACTTGTGTTGTGACTTTGTGGTTAAAGTGATAAGATTGTCTTTCTTTTTGGTGTTTTCCTTCCCTGTATCCTAATGTGATAGTGGAATATTTGCTATCCTATTCTGATTTTATTTGTCTCCTTACTCTGTGTTTCGTGACCCCTTTCTCCCTTTTTTTCTCTTTTCAGGTATGAGGGCCTTCTTGAGGATTTCTTGTGGGGCGGGGGTCTCGTAGCTATGAAGTCCCTTAGCTCTTGTTTGTCTGGGAAAGATTTAATTTCTCACTCATATCTGTAGGATATTTTTGCTGGATAGAGTATTCTTGGCTGAAGATTTTTATCTTTTAAAGTTTTGAATATGTCATTCTAATCTTTTCTAGATTGTAAGGTTTCTGCAGAGAAATGTGTTGAAAGTCTGGTGAGGTTCCTTTGTAGGTTATTTTCTTCTGCCTTGCCGCCCTGGTATTCTTTCTTTGTCATTCATTTTTTTTTTAAATTTTTTTTTAAATTTTTTGTTTTTCTCCCAAAGTCCCCTGGTACATAGTTGTGTATTTCTTTAGTTGTGAGTCTTCCTAGTTTTGGCATGTGGGATGCTGCCTCAGCAGGGCCTGCTGAGCGGTGCCATGTCCGTGCCCAGGATTCAAACTGGCAAAGCCCTGGGCTGCCGAAGCAGAGTCTGCGAACTTAACCACTTGGCCACGGGGCCGGCCCTCTTTGTCATTCATTTTTGCCAGTTTTACCACTATGTGCCTTGCAGTAGGTCTTTTTACATTGATATAACTAGGAGATCTGAAAGCTTCCTCCACACATATTTCTCTCTCATTCCGTAGATTTGTGATGTTCTCTGCTATTATTTCTTTAAGCACGCTTTCTGCTTCATTCTCCTTTTCTTCACCTTCAGGGATACCTATAATTCTTATGTTGCATTTCCTGATTGAGTTGGATATTTCTTGGAGATTTTCTTCATTTCTTTTTAGTCTTAGTTCTCTCTTCCTCTGTTTGGAGCCATTCAGTCTGTCTGTCTTTGATTATGCTGATTTGCTCCTCTGTGGTTTCCACACGGGCATTCAGGGAATTCGTATTTTGTTTTATCTGATCCATTGTATTTTTCATCTCTAGTATTTCTGATTGATTCTTCTTTATAGTTTCAATCTTTTTTGTGACATAACTCCCAAACTCATTGAGTTGTTTCTCTGTATTTTCTTTTACCTCATTGAGTTTTTTGACAATAGCTATTCTGAATTCATTGTCATTTAGTTTACTTATTTCCAAGTACTCAGGACATAATTCTGTGTTTTTATTGTTTTCCTTCTGGTCTGGAGCTTTTATGAATTGTTTGAAGCTAGAATGGTTTTTCCGCATAGTGATATTATTCGGTTTCAGTTACAGCCTGTCGCCACTAGATGGGGGTTGAGAGCTGCATATTCTGAGCCCTCCGCCTTCAGCCGAGATGGCGCAGCGCAGCGCAGGTTGGGGGGGCACTTTCTCTTGCGCACAGTCGGGTGTCCTGATCAGCTCTCGCTATCTGGTCTCCTGGGGTCTTGGCTTGATGGGGTCCCCCCCACACGAAAGCTTTCACCCCATTAGAGGGCTTCCCTCTAGGCTGCAAGAGCACTAGGGATTTCCTGGTGATCCTGTGGGATGCATGACCCTGCTCCCACTCCTTCCCTTACGGAGCCTCCTGCTCAGCGATCCCCATCTTTAGGCGAGGGAGGAAAGTTCTCTCTTACCCCATTCCAGCTCCTCTCACAGGGGCTCCAGCCTCTCTGCCCTCTGTGATTTGGCTGCTGTGGGTCTCCAAGCATTCCTGTGCTATTCAGATATTTTTTGTTGGAATATGGTTGCTCCTTTTGTTGGAGGGGAGAAAGTCCCAGGCAAGCTCAGTCCGCCGTGATGCTGACGTCGCTCCAGTGTTGTAGAGTTTTAAAGGAATGATTCGATACTTTTACCTGGGGCAAGCTCTGTGTTTTCAGTAATATGTTTTAACTGACTGTTTTGGCAGGAAACTTGTCCAGAAAACCTTAACTTATTGATTTATGTATGTATGTATTTATTTATTTGTATATATAGACCCTGTCGCTGTGCCTCAGATCAGAAGGGAAGATGTATGGTATCAATATGTTCCCTTAAGTCTAAATACCCTGTATGAGACCTGGCAGTGAAATATTGTACATTGTGGTCATTGTGCAGAGTTAGACACTGAGAAGGAGTTCATTACTCAGAGTACCCAGTAAACATTTCAGAAGGTCTTTAACCTCAAGGTTTGGTGTGGTAGGCCCATTCCTTCCCCTCCCATGCCAAAGGAAACTTACATGCAAGTGTTGCTGTTTTACCAGGTGCTTGCCAAGACCTTGTATTGTCACTATTAAATTTCTCCCAGCCTGATGGATACGAAATGGTATCTTATTGGTTTTAATTGGTATTTCTTGGATTGTTAGTGAGACCAAGCATCTTTTTATAGGATTATTAGTGAAGCAGGTTTCTTCTAGTTTGAATTGTGTTTCTTTTTTGCACATTTTTCTATACACTAATCCTTATATTTTCTCTCTGTGCTTGCTTTTTAATTTTAAGTTGCCTTTGAAAATTATGCCTGTTTAAATTTTAATGTAGACCTCTTTTTTGATATTTTGCATTTCCTGTGTCTTAAGTAAATCCTTCCTTACCTGAGGTCTTGAGATATTTTCCTCCAAAAAGTTTGTAAATTTTTTCCACACCCCCCACTCCGTGCTTAGGATGTCTTTATTTTCCCATTTTATGTCCCAATATTTTCTTTGTTGTATAGTGTAAAAGCCCTTGTTTTTAACTTGAAATGAATAATCAACTATTAAAGCATCATTATTGAATAGTCACGATATTACATGTAGATTTGTAATGCCAGCAAGGTCTCCTTCTAGACTCTCTGTTTGTTATCAGTATAGTTGGAATAATTTAGTACACATTAAAGGCCAGTCTCAGGAAGATCAAGCTTTTCTAGGTTTCTTGTTTCTGTACTTTTAAGAAGTGCCTTGATAGGTACAGGAGATAATGATGATTACTAAAGAATTCAAACAAGCTTTATGTCTCAGAAGGAAGCCTTGATCAGTAGTCCTCACATCATATTTCCTTGTAGAACTATCAATGGCAGATCTTGTTTTCAGCAAAATACCTTTTGGGCTAGATTTGCCGTGATCATTGTATACAGTGTTTTTGTAATCTGGTACTCAACATATGTTCTTTATGTTGATGAGGAGGGGACACAGAGGATGAAGGTCATGGGATGCAGATTTGTCCTTGACTGTATCATTCTTAATATCCAGAACAAAGGTACAAGGAAAGGGTTTTCCTTATATGATATATGATTTATTTCTCCTTATCATTATTCTTAAATCAGTGCCCTATATAATTATCAGTTAATTTTCCACAAACTTGACTTATTTGTGGAAAATTACTTTATTAGTTAATTTTAGGATTCTTTTAGAAGAAGTGATTTTGTTTAATGCAAAGGCTTGAGATTAGAAGAGCAATTTTCTTTTCCTAGTGAAGGAAAATGCAAATATTATAAGGACATGTGGTTGTCTGGATGGCTCATTGGTGATACCTCCTGTACTTTCTTTGTAGAGAAGATGCTCAGTACCAGCTATGGTATTTTCCCCCCAGAACTCTTGACAGTTTTGTGAAGAAGTCTTCATGAAGGCTGAATGTACTTGCCTTCCTCACTCTTAGGAACTGTTCACTGTTGAAATATCACCTTCAGTTTGTAGACTAAAATAAAGGTCAGAGTTCCGTTTTTAAAAGATAAATAAGGAAATAGCATCAGCAAAATAAGGAGGAAAACCACCTGGCTACGCATAAAATAGGAATTCTAAACTCTAAAGACATTTTCAAATGCACAGAGTTAGATGGTATAAAAAGAATGCTTCTTCAGTGGATTTTGAGCTTCTGAAATAAACCTTTTCCTGTTAATTTCAAAAGTAATGATTGCTCATTCATTTGTTAACTGAATCAGGGAATATAGTGTTTCATTAGATGTGGAAAATAAGAATTATTTCATCATGACAAGTTATCACTTACAGAAGTGTGGATGTAGGGAGAGAGAATAAGCGGGAGGACCTGAAAGGATGCATGGGAAACTCTACAGATATTCCACCCATCTTACATGGAATTCCCCAAATCCAACCTGGGTTCTTCTCCTTTGTTCCACAGTCTGGGCCGGAGTCTCTTCCACCTTCCTTGGACCCACCTGCATTGTTCTATTTAGTCTCGTACCATCTTGGATGTAGAGGAGGCTTAGGTGTCTGATCTCATAAATCCACATCCTCCCCCCCTTCCCTGTTTCATTACTGGGTGTCTTTGTTGTTCACTTAGTAGTTTTCATTAGATTTTCCTGCTGGCTTTCTCAATTTGATATGGTGAAAGAGTAATTTTTTATTCTTCTGCTTATGAAAAAAATATTTTCCTGATTATAAGAGTAATATATGCTCACCATAAAAATTAAGATGATACGGAACATGTATAAAGAAGAATATGAAAAGCATATATAATTCTGCAACCAAGAGATTATAGTAGTAGACATTTGGTATAATTATGTGATTTTTATAGACACATTTGTACCTTCATTTTATGCATTTATATATGCTATTTTGCACTTCTTCAAATTTGGCAATATCACGGCATATCCAATATCATGGATGTCTTTTCATATAAAAACATATGCATTCATATCATCACTAGAAATTCTGCAATTTATTTCAGTCCTTGAATTGTTACACCATGATGTAACCAAGCCCTGTGTCATGGGACATTTAGATCGTTTTCACTTTTTAAAAATTATGAAATATTTTAAACATGGAATAGAGTAAGGGAATAATAGAATATCCTGTATACCTGCTACCTAGATGTTAATATTTTGCCGTTTTTTAAAAGAGGAAATAGAATGTTCCTGGAACATTCTTTTTATCCTTCCAAATTGTATTCCATTTTCTCCCTCATCATTGATAATCATTATCCTGAAATTTATGTATATCTTTCCTATTTATGTTATAAAACACTTTTTACCTTATATATGCATCTGTAAACATTGCTGTACCTGCTTTTAAATTTTGTTTGGTCTGTTTTAAACTTGCTTTTTTCATCCAACACTATATTTGAAATTTATATGGTCTTCATTCATTTTAACTGTTGCATAATACTCCATTTTATGAATATGCCACACTTTATGTTTTCATTGTTTGTTGGCAGATATTAAGATGTCAGTTTTTTTCCTGCATTGAACATCCTTAAAAATGTCTCCTTGTGTACATTATAGCCAGATGGCACTTCACGTTCATCAGATTAGTGAAAATAGAGAGTCTGACAATATCAATGGCTAGCAAGTATATGGTACACCAGTATTCTTGTATATTACTGGTATATGAGAGTGTCTGACCACTTTGGAGAGATTTGAAATATTCTCCTCCTTCTTTAAGTGATAATTTGCCGTAATGAAATAATTCATTTTTTCCATATTTAATATATTTTTTATTTCATTTAATAAATGAGTCAGTGATCATCACCTTTGAAATTAACAGAAGAGCTAATACCAGTTCCAGCATCATTATTATTTTTTGTTGCTCTCCCTCCTTCTATTTACTGGTACTACCCCTTCTTGTCAGTTGCTGTTCTCTTTGAATACTGAATACTGAAATAATTCCTTAGCTAGGATCTGACCATTTCCATCAGTAGTTTTCACGTCTGACCCCCTTAAGCAGATTGATAACCAGATTGTAATCAACTTTAGGTAAGCAGATTATGTTCAACTGTGACTGAGTTATTATGATGACAAATTGTAGATGGTAAATGATGTGGTAAGTAATGAAGCCTTGAAGTCTTTGTTTCTTTTTCATAAAACGATATGTTTTTGACTTCATCACCAAAGAATTCCTTTTATTCAAGATTCACTTTTGTTTGTAAAACTGAAGGAGAATTTTTCTGTTGCCTCTTAATTTTTCACAGATTTACTCTCCATAATTGTTTCTGAACTCTTTTGCTATCAAAGATTTTGTTAAGAATTCTGTAATTGATTAACACATTTAAAGCTTTTATGATCTTAGAGGACTTGTCAGGTACTACAGAATATAAAATATGAATAAATATTCCATACTAGCATGGACTGACTATGTGGCAATTTAGAAGGCCGTCTTAGAGGATGTGTATTTCCAGCATAAGCTCAGTCCATCTAGACTTGTTCTTGTTGTTAGAGAAACTGTCGTGTTGGATGTAGCAAGTCCTACAAGTGCACCACAGTCTTTTGAGCTTCTGATTTTCTACTTTGTTGGTTCAGTGTTTAGATTGGAGTGACAGGGTTTGATTGTTTCTGAAGGATGATAATGATGTGGTTATGATGGTGGTGTGCTGTGTGGCAGATTAGCTAGAAGGCATTGTCCACCAGAGGGCACAGTCGTTTTGTTTTCTAAAATGTCAAAAGATATGTTCACTGAGTGAAGCCTTATCTGTGTGTGCTGAATGAAAAGCACATACCAGATGGCCTTTTCTTCAGAGAGCTTGAATATCATAAAATCAAAATCCTGACAGACAACTACTTCTGTGTTAAGTAAAACTCAAGCCTACAGTCTTTAAATTTTAATCAATTATGTTATTTTTAAGAATTAACTTCAATAATAGAAAAACCAAAGGATTGTCAACCAGATGTTATGATTTCTCTTTATTTAAATCTTTCAACGTCAATTTGAGTGAAAAAGGAATTATTGATCTTATTTCTAGCTTTATGCTGGACACCATGATTTATTGGCCTCTTTTTTTCTTTTTAATGATAAGGTCATTAGCATACTATTTATGTCTGCAGAATAGTTTGGGGTAGTTAACTTTGGGAGGAGATATTTGTTAATTTATATGTAAATGTGAAATTCTATTTGCAATCAAGTTAATTGAATTTTGATGACGTAAAGAAAGTTATAGTAGATGCTTTAGCCAGCACTGGTGGTCTAGTGATTAAGATTTGACACTGTCACCACCTCGGCCTGGGTTTGTGTCCTGGTCAGGGAACCACACCACCCGTCCGTTGGTTATCATACTGTGGTGGTGTGTGTTGTTGCTGTGATGCTGAAAGCTATGCCACCTGTGTTTCGTATACTAGCAGGGTCACTCATGGTGGACAGGTTTCAGCAGAGCTTCCAGACTAGACAGACTAGGAAGAAGGACCTGACCTCCCACTTCCAAAAAAATTGTCCATGAAAACCCAATGAATAGCAATGGAGCATTGTCTGATACAGCGCTGGAAGGGGAGAGGGTGACGCAAAACTGGGCATCTTTCAGCTGTGCTGTCCACAGGGTCACTAGGAGTCGGAATCCACTTAGCAGCACTAACAAAGATAGTAGATGTTTAACAAGATAAATTATATCTAGATGGGACAGCCAGTATTCTAAAACCAACTCAAAAGGGGAACAAGCAAAAACAAGAAAGTATCTCCATAAGATAAGACATCTTTTCTGCTGTCTTCAAAAATAGTGTATCACTGGTTACAGTGAACTGGAGCCTTGTGTTTTTAAGATGACATGGTATTAGGTCATATATATATTCAACAGATACTTTTTTGGGTAAGAATTTAACCAACAACATTAACAATAAACACGGGAATATTTAAGATACAACCTAAGTCATGCTAAAAACCATCTAGTTCATAGACGTGACTTACGTCCTTATCTTTTTTAATAACAACTTTACTGAGACATAATTCATATACCATACAATTCACCCATTTAAAGTGTATGTTTCAATAGCTTTTAGTATATTTACAGAGTTATGCAACTATTACCACAGTCAATTTTAGAACATTTTCATTACCCCAAAAAGAAACACCATTCCCATTAGCAGTCATTCCCTGTTTCTCCCCGACCCCGCCAGCTCTTGTCCTAGGCAATTGTTAGTTTACTTCTGTCTCTATAGAGTTGCCTATTCTTGACATTTCATTTGTAAATAGAATCATGTAACGTATAACGTTTTGTTTCTGGCTTCTTTTGCTCAGCGTGTCTTCAAGGTTCATCTATCTTGTAACTTGTATCAGTGCTCTGTTCCTTCTGCTGGCTGATACCATTCCATTGTATAGGTATACCACATTGTGTTTATCTCTTTATCAGTTAATAGACATTTGGGTTGTTTTCACTTTTTTGCTATTATTGATAATGCTGCCATGAACATCTGTGTATGTGTTTTTATATGAACGTGTTTTCATTTTTCTTGAGTATATACTGAAGAGTGGAATTGTTGAGTCATATGGTAACTCTATGTTTAACCTTTCAAGGAACTGCCAGGCTGCTTTCCAAACTGCCTGCACCATTTTTAATTTCCACCAGCTGTGTATGGGGCTTCCAGTTTCTCCATGTTCTTATCAAACTTACTTTTCATCTGTCTTTTTTTTTTATTATAGTCATTCTAGTGGGTGTGATGTGGGAGCTCATTGTGGTTTTGATTTGCATTTTGTTAGGGATTAGTGATGTTGAGCATCTTTTCACGTACGTATTGTCCAGTCATGTTTCTTCTTGAGCTTTCCTACACTCTGTTTCAAGTAAAGTCAGTTTCTTTGGGAAGAGCTTTGGAGGTCTTTGTTCTTATGGACTGCCTCTCCCAGTGGACGGACTTTCTGAGTCGTTGCTCTGGAACTGGCTCTATTCAAAATATGTCAGCCTCACTGGTTTTCTTTCTAATCTAGGACACTGCCTGTACAATTAGTATTTCCTGTGCCTGTTCTTCTAGTGCTACTGTCTCTGTATCTACTGGATGATTGCCTAGCATAAAGATAGGTTTTCATTTTTCAGTGACACCCTGCCTTATGTGCAGTGTGTTGGCTGGAGTGGTTGTCTCTGCTCTTCTCTGTTTGCCTTTCGCAGCATGGATCCTCTGCCCTGCAAGTGAGCAAAGGCGAGGGTGTTCAGGGCCCCCGTGTTCTTGGCCTGTGCACTTTGTCACTTTCACTAGGAGTTTAGCCTTTGCAATTTGGAGCTGGAGAGGATGAGAAATGGTGGTGACCTTCCCTTCCTCTGAGATATCATATTTCTTCACTGGGAGCTGAGGGGAGAAGGACCCTGTTGTCTCTGCCACTACGGTCAGAGCGGAGCTTCCATCTTACTGAACTAATGGGGTCTGGGCAGTGGGTTGTGGCTCATGTGCTACAAACTTTTGATTTTCTTGTCTCAGTTCTCCTTTAGCATAAATTTCGCTTCAACCTAATAACTACCGTTCTTGGTTTAACATAGTGGTTGTGTCAAATGAATTGATTCTCCTAGTCCTTTGAAACAATCTCTTTGATAATAAGGATATTCTTTCATGTTCTCCTCTTTTGTAGAGATACTGTTGCAATATTAAGAAGATTTCTAAGCTGAGACTTCTTTGTATGATATACTTTATAAAAATTGAGTAATTACCAACTCTATCAAATATTCTGGAAGTGTGCATATCCAAGATGATTGTAATTTTGTGGGAGTATTTTCTCTCAATTCTTTCTGAACAATTTTACCAATATAAGTAGATATAAGAGCTGTATTTAGTATTTATAAATTGAAATGTTGATAAATGTAAAACCAGGAAGGAGAATGTTACACGATGTACTCAAGAGCAACGAGTACTGTATTTTACTTATTTCTGTGTAGTACAGTGTCTGGCATACAATGTAAATTTCTTGAAGCCAGAATCTTTATCTCTGGAAGTGTCTGGCTTATAGTAGGGATTCAGTAAATATTTGTTCAGTGAGTGAGTATATCAGTAAAATAAAGAAAGCTGCAATTAATCCTTCAGATTGACCTATTGGGAATAAATTATGAAGTAGGAAATGGCCAAGATGTCCCGGAATATATTGACCAGTTTGTTATCTCATGTGTTTCGTAGTGTTCTTTAGTGAGCATGAAAAGCTATATTTAAGAACCTGGTAGCCTGACCTTTGCTGTTTTTAGGGTGATTTATGCCATCTGTTTTCTGCTTGGCCTCAAAGTCTCTGGAGAAAAGTTGAGGATAAAAATTTCAACTTCAGGGTTGATTTTGTTCTCTGACAATAGGAAATAGATTGGAGATAAACCAAACTCTTGTGCTCACCTTCATACCTTGATGACTAGCTCATTTTCTGTCTTATTTAGAAGTATTTTTCATGTTGATTATCAAACATCATACAGATCAGAGTTGCAAAACTGTTAACAGTTAGTTCTCATCAAGGGGAGCATAGCTTGAACCATAGCTGCCTGTGGTTATTTATTACTTCTCCATCAGTATACATTTTTGGCCTTAGCCCTGTTTGCTAACCTTTCCTCTTCCAAATTGAACATATTTTACCTATAATACTTGACATTTGTAATGATAAAGAAGATGCTAAGAGAATTTGCTTTGTAATGGAATTTGAAAATGAATCCTTGTGTAAAGCAAGGAATCTTTTCTTAAAATAAATAATTGTATTACTGTCTTTTAGTTGAAATAAAAGTATTGAAATAAGGTAAAAATTCTACTGCCTGGTTTTGTAAATGTAGAACTGTCTTTGGTTTGATGCTCCCACTTCCCCTTCTGGATACTTTCTTATTCACTCTTCAAGGAGTTTGAGTTTTTTTCTTTTCCAAGTGTGTTTGTTTAGCACAATTATCATCATCATCATCATAATGGAAATAATAGCATTAAAGAATAATGTTTAGTCTCACCAATCTCACCAAAATCATTTTCTTTTTCTGTTTGTATTAAATTTGAAAGACACTGCGTTTTGGAGAAAAGAAGCATCTTTGAGTCAGCTCTGGCTTTGGCTCACAGCACCATTAGTTAGCAGCTGCGTGTTCTTAGGTATATTACCTTCTTTGAAGCTTCAGTTTCTTTTTCTCTAGAACAGGGATGATAATGCGTGTGTGAATTGTGAGTGTAAAGCTGTCTGTGTATTCCAGGACTTGAGTGTAGTTGTGATGGTTAACTTCCAGAGCAGCAAATGGCGCGGAACACCAGTTGTTTGTAAAGCACCTTGTAGACTTCAGGGCAGTCTAATGAAAGGGGCTGGGATAGTAGGAGAAAATAGGAACGTGTAAGAAAAAGAAGAGAAAAGGGTGAACTAGAACGCTAATAATTTTAATCCGCACGTGTGAACTGTTCCACTTACGCCATCGCAGTGGTGATTCTCTTAGCACAGTGCCAAAACGGTTAGGGTGCTGGGCTGGGAAGAGGGAGACCTGGACCTGGTCCTGTTCTAACCCCTGTCTTTGCAGAGAGGAGTAGTGTGCTAGAATGGGAAGAACGTGGGCTCTTGGGTCAGAGTTACTGGGCTCAAAATTCTGGTTTAATCACTGGACAAGTTATTCAATTTCTTTAAGTCTGTTTACTCATCTGTAACAGTACGTATCCAAAGGACAAGTGTGAGGAAAGTGTCTATTATTTATTATTTCCTTCTTTCTCTTATTTTGGGTTTAATTTGCTCTTTGTTTTTTCTAGTTTCTTTAGATGAATGTTGAGGTCATTGATTTGAGACCTTTCCTCTTTTCTAATATAGCTATTTAGTGCTGTATATTTCCCTTTAAGTGCTATTTTAGCTATGTCCCACAAGTTTTGGTAGTTTCTGTTTTTATTTTCCTTTGCTTCAAATATTTAGGGCTAATTTGGCCCGCTGTTGAGGCAGTAGTCTGAGGACTTTTTTTTTTTTTTGAGGAAGATTAGCCCTGAGCTAACATCTGCTGCCAATCCTCTTTTTGCTGAGGAAGACTGGCCCTGATCTCACATCTGTGCCCATCTTCCTCTACTTTATATGTGGGACGCCTGTCACAGCATGGCTTGCCAAGCTGTGCCATGTCTGCACCCGGGATCTGAACCGGTGAACTCTGGGCCTCCAAAGCAGAACGTGCAAATTTAACGGCTGCACCACCAGGCCGGCCCCTGAGGGCTGCATTTGATGCTCTGTCTCAGGAGGTTTTCCCCCTCAGGCTGGTGGGAACATGAACTGTTCCTGCCCCGTGTGAGCTCCAGGACTTGTGCTGTTTCCTCCTTTCTGATGGTTCTTTCGTCATGTTGGTCTCTTACACACATGCGCAGATTACTGCTCAGCAAAGGACTCAAGTGGATGCCTCTGTGTGTATCTGGAGCCCTCTCTCTTTGTGGCTCTCTCTTCCCTAATACTTTGCCCCACAGAAATCTGACTGCTGTGGCGTCCTCAAACTTTGAACTCTGTCTCCTCAACTCATTGAGACCACCAGACTCTGTTGGGTTCCCCTGCCCTGTGCTGAGGCCTGGAATCTCTCCAGGCAGGGAGCTGAGGTATTTGTAGGTCTCATCTCGTTTGTTTCTCTCTTCTCAGGAATCACTGTCCTGTGCTATCTATTGTCCATTGTTTGGAAGCTCATGGTTCATGTCTTTTGTTTGGTTTTCCACTTATTTAAAGCACGAGGCTGAAAGTAGCCCCTGTTGTTCCATCACGGCTGGGAAGTGGAAATTCAACTTAGCATCCAGTGGGTAATCAACACATGCTAATTATCAAGTCCTTTTAAGACAAATCACTCAAAAATTCTCATTTGAGGAAATTATTAAGATGGGTGATTTCAGAGCTGCATATCAACATTGTATAAATCATCATGCTATTTTTTTCCTTTTTTTTTAAGATTGGTCCCTGAGCTACCATCTGTTGCCAATCTTCTTTTTTTTCTTTCTTTCTTTTTCTTCTTCTCCCCAAAGCCCCCCAGTACATAGTTGTAGATTTTAGTTGTAGGTCCTTCTGGTTGTGGCATGTGGGATGCCACCACAGCATGGCCTGACGCGTGACGCCATGTCCACGCCCAGGATCGGAACCGGCGAAACCCTGGGCCGCCACAGTGGAGTGTGCAAACTTAACCACTTGGCCACAGGGCTGGCCCCTGGTTTGTTTTTAATCTTAGTGCAATTGATAAGCCAGTATAGTAATCTGGGACTTTTTTTTTTTAAAGCTTTGATGTTCTTGGAATTTTAATATGAGCCAAATTTTGTTTCTAATGCTTTTTGAACTTTTTCAGAAATATGTTTTAAATAGTATGTAGTTGTTCTAAACAATATTACTTAGTGATGTTAAGTATTTTTTAAATGTTTTTAGTTATTAATGAGCTTATTGTACTTTTGGATATCTTTTAATCAGATTTTATTAAATTCTAAAATCTAACTCATTGATAAAATGTGTAACCAAAAAAGGTTATTGGGGAGAATTCTAGCAGAGTATACATGGTGAGATGTAACTTTGAGATGAAAGATATTCAGTTACTATTCTGAATAATGCTACGAATGTAATATCTAACCTGTGAGGAGTTTTTAAAAGCCTTTTCTTTTAATCCAGTTAAGGGCTTAACTTTTAGTATATAGCCGTTAAATTTCTGCCTTACTCAGTGCTTTCCTCGGTGATGTGCAGAAAGGCGTGGAAGGTGTGCTGTCACATTGCAGACGGCGTGAAGCTTAGAGTGGTTCATATTCTAATGTTTTGCCCTTGAGTCTTAAAAGATAGGCACTGAAAAGAGGAGAAATCTAGCTTAGCAGCAATATATGTCAAAAGTTTGTTGAAACAACTGTGGTTTTTGGTTTTATAGTGCAGCAATAGAAGTATAATCTGTAGAACAGGTTAAAGAGCGATAGTTCCTCCGTGTTATATTGGTCAGACCACTTACAGCAATATGTTCAGGTTTTGGCCAAACTGAAGTACAGTATAGTTTAAGAACCAAGGCAATGCCACTTTTTCTGTTACTGAATCCCGTAGTTAGAAGGATTTGTTGTGTTCTGTGCGGTTGTACCACATACTGCTTAGACTTTGTTTTCTCCTATCTTATTGGAGATAGTTCTTTCTGGATCTTGATTGCTTGGGTGGGGACTCAGTCTTGCCTCATCCATGCTAGTGCTTAAACAGATCCCTCATGAAATGAGACCAGCGTACTGAGAGCATAGTGTTAAAGGAACATGAAAGAATAGGATATGAGTAATGGTGAAAGTGTGTCTGGCTGCACAAGAGGAGAGTAATCTCCAGCTCTTTGTGAAAAAGGAATCACAGTTGCCCTGTGTTTGCAAGTTACTAGTAGATTTTGGAAGAATGATCTACTAAAGAATTAGAGAAAAGGGCAGTGGATATTTTTAATATTCTAGAAAGCGTTGATGTCAATAAATTCATCTGTCTCTCATTAGGAAAACGTTAGCTGATGAAGTCTTCTGGGTCTGTGTTTGGATGTAAAGATTATGTCAGAAAGATTTCTGTTGACATCTTCATCATTTGAAGTGCTTGTAGCAGATTTTGAAATCAGTCTTAATTGCCTTTTAGACTGATGTTTTGGTTTGTTCGCTTTTGTCAGTGGCCGTTCATCTTCTTGTTGCTGGTTTTGTTCTTGACCTAGTTCTCGTCTTGTGGAGGCGGTATAGCGTAGCAGTTGAGAACAGACTCTGGAGTCAGGCTTCCTGCGATTGCCTGCTCTGTGTAACCTTGGGCAAGTTACTTCTCCTTTTTGAGACTTAGTTTCCTCATCTTTAACATGGGAATGATAATAATAGTGGTTACCTCATAGGATTACTGCAAAGATTGACTCAATTTGAATACTTAGAGGGCATGGTGCCTGACACAGTGCTGTGTGCCATAGCTCAACAAGTGTTAACTGCTTGCTGTCACTGCAGTTATTAGTTCATAACTTCAGGTATTCACAAACAAAACAACTCACACTCCCCTTCCTCTCTTCCTGCCTTTACTTTTATACTCTTACAAAGGGAAAGGTGTACTGCTGCCTTGCTTTCAGCATTTTTGTTGACATTATCATTGCATATACTCTCCTCAGTTTTGCTCACTAGATAGTTTCCTATTCAGTGCAGGCTGAAGGAAAGGAAAGCCTAAGGCTCTTTTCAGTCTGAAACAGTCTTTTAAACAAAACCACTTTATCGAATTATCTCTCTCTTTATAACTTTATTAACCAGTGTAATTTATCAGCAAAAGTAATTTTTCCATAACATTTACCCTGAAATATTGCAGTTCTAAATACCTTCTGAAGTATTAAAGCAAAATTATATTCAGTGTGATTTTTATGTTTGGCTTATTTGAATATTCCAGTTAAAGTCGTGACCCAAACCAATCTGGAAAACTGCTTGGTGATGTTTACTGAAGCCTGATGTCCTGTGGTCCTGCTCCCATGCACGTGCTTGGCAGATGTGGGCACGTCTTCATGAAGACAGTACTGGGATGCTTATGACAGCACTGTTCGTAGTTGCCCCTAACTAGGAATTACCCAAGTGCTCATCAACAGTAGAATAAATTTTGGTATATTCACACGATGTAATACTAGGTAGAAATGAAAATGAAAGATCTGCCAAGTATATCTCAGCAGTGTGGTTGCTCAGCAGTAGGCTGAATCTCACAGAGTACTGAGAGAAAGAAGTCTAAAAGAGCATTTACTATGCTGCACGATTCTGTTTCTGTCAAGTGTAAAACTGCGCAAAACTAATTTGTTAGGAGTCCATGTAGTGACACTGGTGACTGGTGGGGAAGATGAAGGGAACTTCTGGATTGCCATTAATCTTCCATCTCCTGATACAGGTATCTTCAGTTTGTGAAAACTCATCAAGCTGAAAAGTTATATTTTGTGCACTTTATATATAGTCATAAAATCTTTAAAAAAAATCAACACATTTATATATCATAAACCTGTTCCTTTATACTTTGATGATATTGAGGTGCCGGTCTGCATGCACTATTTTTGACCAGCATCCTTGTTTAATCATCAGAGAATTACAACACAGAGAAGAAAGGTGGGCATCCAGTTTCTTAGTCTCCTAGCATTGGTGGTTTTCTTGGGCTTCCTACATATTGTCATAAAGTGCCCCTGTCAGAAGATATGGATGAGGACGATCCTTGATCGCAGAGCAAGCATCCTTTTAATAAGAAGATATTGACCCTGGAGGGTGACATTAGGCATGTGGTCCTGGCTTAAGGCAGCACCTTCTTGGCCCATCTTACTTAAAGGACCAGAGAGTTTTGCCAAGTTAATTGACAAAGCCTGTTATGATACCTTGTAGACTTTGTTGATGAAACAAAGTAAATTTGCACTTAGTTTTAAGTGACTCACATCTGAGGGAAGGATAGGAATTTGTAAGCTGTTTTAGCAAGTTATTCATTTTAACATCCACAGGAAAGATAATATTTAATTATCTAAGACCTGTTTTTTTTGAAGGGTTCAGTCAGTTTTCTATTAATAAGAATGGATTGGTTTTTGGACTTTTACTTATGTGTATTTGATTTTTATAAATTTTCTTATGTTTAAGAATAATACATGCCTCTCATAACAGATTCAACAATACAGAAATGATTAAGAAGCAAATACTCTTTTGCAGTTCCACTTGTAGACCCTTTTTTGTGTCGGTACATACTATAAATTTATTGATTCTAAGATGCATTTTATTACTCCATGTTTTAATATCTCTGAACTTGGGATGTGTTTCTCAATTGCTGTCCACCAGGTGGCAGTCATGATGGAGTTGTCATCACCCAGACATGGAAATTTGGCCATAGCTGTTCCTATTGTCTTCACTTCACTTGAGTTATATGCCTTGTTGGTATGACATAGGTTGTTTTAATTGCTGTTATAAGTATTGTGAAAAGAACTGCACTGCAATAGTACCCCCTTGTCTGTAGGGGATGTGTTCCCAGACTCCCAGGGGATGCCTGAAACTGCCGATAGTACCGAACCCTGTATACTATGTTTTTTCCTATACGTACATAGTTATGTAAAGTTTAACTTATAAATTAGGCACAGTAAGAGAGTAACAATACTAACTACTAATAAAATGGAACAATTATAACAATATACTGCAATAAAAATTACTGTAGACCTTAACAACCTCAGCATATGATTTTTTTCAAGAACTTTTACCTTTTTACTTGAAGCACTTTATTGGCTTCTCTTTGGCATATCTGAATTGCCAGCATTACTACTCTTGCACTTTGGGGTCATTATTAAGTAAAATAAGAATTACTTGAACACCAGTGCTGAGATATCTCCACAGTAGATCTGATAATGAGCTGGCTACTAAGTGACTAACGGGTCAGTAGCAGGTGGCGCATATGGTGTAAATATGTTGGACAAAGGGATGGTTCACATCCTAAGCAGGACAGAGCAGGACCACACAAGATTTCATCATGCTACTCAGAGTGGTGCACAATTTAAAACTTATAAGTTTATTTCTGGAATTTTCCATTTAATATTTTCTGACCATGGTTGACCATAGGTGTCTGAAACTGCGAAAAATGAAACTGTAGATAAGGGAGGACTACTGTATGTGATCTGGCATTAAAGCAGAAAGTTTGTGTGTAGAAAGGCACAGAAAAGGCAGCAAGGTGCCTTAACATGAGTGAAATATTCATTATTGGAAGGATACAAGTTCTGTTTCCCTGCAAAGTGAAAACCAAGTGCTTTATGGAGTCAAGAAGGGGAGCCATTCTAGGAGTGCATGAAAGTGTGCTGCATTTTGTTCCTGAAACATGTGCAAAAGCATTCCCTTTCACAAGCCAAGCAATGCAACGGAAGGCAGGAGAAATCGCCAGATCCTGTGGAAGAGGTGGTTGGTAGGACCAATTCACACACCATACAGGACTGTTGTCAAGGCACTATGTCATAGCTTTAATTGCTCATTTCTGCTTATAAATGAATTTAATGAAGTTGATCATCTTTTTATGTGTTTATTCAGTGTTTTACATCCGTTGAGAGAATCATTTGGCTTTTCCGTTTTAATCTATGGATATAACCTTTTATATTAATACATTTTCTGATGTCAAACTGTCCTGTATTTCTGGGAAAGCAACTTACTATTTTCTTTTTAAATTAATAGTTATCTTGTGGACATCTTTTCAATTTAGTGCTTATAGATTTACTTAGATCTTTTAGTGGCTCCATTATTTTTCTATTGTATGAATATGCTATAATTTTTTAAATGGCTGCCTTATTGATGTGCATGATTTCCAGTTTTTGTTATTAAAAACAGTGTAGTGGGAACATCTATCTACATTTACCTTTATATACTCAGGCTAGTGTTTCTATGGAATAAATTCCTAGAAATGCTATGCATTTTCATTGTTAATAACATGAAAGAAATTTAAAAGTTAATTTAGAAAAGTATTTGCTTGGTTTAGAAATGTTAATCATTGTTGGAAAATATACCAGCATGCCAACAGTGGTTGTCTTGGGGTGATGGACTTATGTGTGACTTTTAAAAAGATTTTAATAGTAAAAATGGAAGTTACTTAAAAAAGCTAAACATTTATGAAACCAAATACTACTTTAGAAGTTCTGGGATTGTGAGCACTTGGAGGGTAGGAACTGTTGTAGTTGCCAGATAATTCACCTAGCACAATGCAAAACACAGGAAGCAAAGTCAAAAGATGTTTGTAGAAGTAAGTTGAATCGATTTTTTGAGTTTAACAGAGAAAAAACTTATTGCCAATTCTTTTTCAGGGCTTTTTGATTAACTCAAAACCAGAGAATGCCTGTGAACCCATAGTGCCTCCACCACTGAGAGACAATTCATCTGGCACTTTCATCGTGTTAATTCGAAGACTTGATTGTAATTTTGATGTAAAGGTAATGTTTGCTTTTTTCATTTTTGTGTTGCTATTTGTTTAGTTAGCTAACTTAAATTCTCCCTTATTGCAGAAAGGATTTAAGAAAGTTTACACAATTCATTCAGATTAGAGAAGGAAAGGAGTGAGGACAAAAGGCGAATGAGGAGATAGTGAAGGCAGGAGAGACAGGAATGGGTTTACTTGAGTCCTTTTCATTGCTACAAAACTCACTCTAAACAAAAAAATTGACTAGGCTATAAGTAATTACTGATGGTCGTTGGGCATCTTGAACTGTGGTTTAATAGTGTAATCTTGCTGGTCTAATCTAGGAGTGGAAATGTTAGCCTTTACTTTGACGCCTTCACCCTCCACTGTCAGTACTACACCTGTATCCGTAGCTGTGTTGACACTCGGCCCTTTCTTTTGTAATAAGCTGACTCTGTCACCTGGATAAGGTTTGTCTCCCTGGAGTGGGTTAAGCTGGCATTTCAGATAGTAAAACAAACTTTGCCGTAGGACCTGCCTCATGATCGTCAGTGCTGCTCTAAAGGTATGGTTTTTTGATACTTTAATATAAGTCTTTACAAATCTGTTTTTGGATTGGCCTAGGCAGAAGAGCCACACTGGGTCCTATATAAAATAAGCCTGGATATTACTTTTACTGGACTGCCTCAGACCTGAGTGTCATAGAGTATCTGGCATGTGTCTTAGAGAATAGACATGGGATATTATTTCATGTAGTTTCCATCACTTGACCTTAGATGATCCGCCTGCTCAGTAGGAAAGGCTGCCCTAACTCCTGCTGTGCCTGAATTTTGTCTCTGTTCCTTTCTTTTCATGAAAGAAATGACACCTCCATAATAAGCTTATTAAAGTTATAAGATAATAACTGTACAGGGCTTTGAAAATGTAGAGCACTTTGTAAATGATAGGTATTGCTACTATTGCATATTAGTTCCAAATCTAAACTCAATTGCCTTTAGATGGGAAATAAATTAGAGCTTGAAGTCAGGTGTAGTAGATTTCCTGCTCTTCAGAGTTGTCTTTTATAGTAGTTCAAATTTAAACCATTATGAGATTTGATCCAGAACTAAAGTACAATAATTGTAGATTGTTCCAACAAAAATGAAGTATTATTGTAATATTTCATTAACTTCTTGCCACTAAGAAATTAAAAGTAAACCTAAATTTGCTGATTCCGAGGTTTGTTGCACTATCATGTTATGTAATTTTTGGCTCAGTCCCGTCTTGGGTTAACTAGAAACTAGAATACCTTTTATTTTTAATAACTTTCTTTTTCAGGTGAGGATGGGAGGTGGTTCACCACAAGTTTCAGGGAAATAGTGTCACTGAATATTTGTTTTTGAGGGTGAAAACACAGTTCAGGAATGAGTAGGTAGGCTTGTTAGTCCTCCTGTCCTGTTAGTGGATCGTCGTCGTGGATCTCAGCTCTTCTAGTGGAGTTTTATGGTGTAGCTGTTGCTCCAGCTCATCTCTTTTCACTTCATGCTGCAGCCGTTCCTCTACGTGAAGTCTCTCAGCTTGCTGTGCCGTGCTGACTGCACCTTTGTGCCTTTACGTACTGTTTTCTCTGTTTAAGATCTCTGTCCATGATGACCTGTACCATCTGTATTTCTGACTGTTTCATCATTTAAGTGCCAGCTGAGGGTGTCTGTTCCTCTGGATTCCTTACTTTTCCTCCTACCCTCTTTCTGGCAGAGCAAGCATTCCAGCTCGAGTGCCACCCTTTCACTATGTAAATACCTCCTTTACTGCTCTTTATCACATTATTATTTTTTATTTTCTATATATTTCACATATATTGAGCTTACTGTGTTTAGAGGTCATGTTTTAATTATATTTGTATGTCTAATTTGTATCATAGTGCATAGTAGGAGAGCAATAAAGCTTTTTAAATCAAACTATGTAGTATAGTAGTAAGCCTTTTGCTTTTTTGTATAATGCATTCTTTAAAAACGTGTACATGTGAAAATGTTTAAGTTGAGGATTCTCTCATCTCAGAAAGGAAAATGTTAAAAAATTTCCCATTGTTATACCTTATCATGTAGACATAGTCTTAGTGGATAAGGTTCTAGTCTGTTGTACATGTTCTTTAACTTCATTCTTTTTTCCTTCACAAATAAACAACAGTATATTATAGCCATTTAAGGCTAAAGATTCCTTACTCAGTCGTTCCTAATGCTTTCTGTCTTTGTCTCAGTTGTATTACATTTGTGAGACATCAGTTTGCAGAGGAGACACGTTGATTTTAATCAGGGTCTGGAAACAGGCCACGTGCATTTGAGTCCCATCTTTATCATTTATTAGCAGTGTGATCTTGGGCAAGTTATTTCACCTCTGTGTGTCTCAATTTCTTTACCTATAAAATAGGAACTATCATATTCCCTAGATCATAGGATTGTTATGAGGGTCAAATGAAATAATCAGTGTTAAATGCTTATCAAACAGTGCCTTGCACACAGTAAGTAGGCAGTAGGTGTTAGCCATTGATATTTTACACTTTTTAGCATTGGTTAAAATAAAAGGGTAAAGATGGCAAAGATGCTGACTGTATCAGGCCGAGAAGTCCCATAATCTGCTGTCTGCAAGCTGGAGACCCAGGAAAGCCTGTGGTTAGTCCAAGTCTGAAGGCCTGAGAACCAGGGGAGCCAGTGGTGTAAGTCCTGGAGTCCAGAGGCCCAGAACCAGGAGCTCTGATGTCTGAGGGCAGGAGATGATGGATGTCAGAGAGAGAGGGAATTCGCCTCCCCTTCACCCTTCATGATCTCTGGGCGCTCAGCTAGTTGGATGATGCCTGCCCACGTTGATGAGGTGGATCTTCTTTACTCAGTCTGCTGAGTTACATGCCAATTTCTTCCAGAGACTCTCTCAGATACATCCCAAAATAATGGTTTGTGAGCTCTATGGGCATCTCTTAGCCCTGTCAAGTTGACACATAAAGTTAACCATCACACCGATCTTTCAGAAACTAAATTATTGGCTGGAAAGTCAAATTGTGATATAGTAACTCTGCGTCAGTTGAGCTGTAAAATTTCAAATTTGCTTATAAAGGACAGTTTAGTCATGCCACTGTGTAATGTATAAAGTGTGAGTTTCTTAAATACACAAGAAAAAGAATTATGGATCACCAGTTAAGGTAGTGTGAATGGATAAGGGTAAAATCATCATGGTTACTGGAAAAACAACTGGAATTTCATCCCGGAGAGAATTGCCTTTCTATGGGTGGTCACTGGTAGAGAGGATCTTAGCTTTATTACCTATAATCTTCAGGTCAGAAATCTATGCTTGTCTTTTCTGGGCTTCCAAATTGATGACTATCTAAGGTTTTGTATTTAGGTATGTTATGGAACCTAATCATTTACAATATATGTATAGTACTTTTTTTCTGAATTGCTGATAAATAGCTCTTTGTAGATAACCAATAGTTGTTCATTCGTATATATCCACAATTTTGTACGAATGCAGTGACTTCATACAAAATTAGGAAAATAGGAAAATAACTCATTTCCTTATTCCTGATGTAGTATCCTGGGCTTGAGTATTAGAAAAGCTTAATTGAGCACCATGCAGAATGCTGCAGTTGGAGGTAGTTGAAGGTTATTTTTTTCCCATGCCTTCTATCCAAAGTGATACCCAGATTATCTCAGACAAATGCAAATTGGCTCTGTTTTACAAAGCTTTCCTTGGAGAAAGGAACCCTTTCCATTGGTGACAACAGAAGAGAAAGGAAGTAAGAAATAAAATTTTGTCAAGATATTGCAAATGATTAATGGTGGTGGGTATTTAGGGTTTACTTTTTGTAATTCTTTAGATTTTGTTTGAAGATGAACATTGTACTGTAATTAAACAAATCTAGACTTCTCTTATTTCTTCCTTAAAAGTAAATGATGAAGTGAAAGTTGTGTGCTACAATGAAGAAAATGACAGATTTTCTTTATAGGAACTATCCCAAGTGTTTTGTGACTCCAAGATAGCCAATAAGACAGCAGAAATGCAATCAGCAGTTTTTGGAGGGTAGGAAATTGCGTTGTTTGTAACGTTCTTCAATAAAGAGGGCACTGTTTTAATTTTTTTATCTTCTGTCAAGAGAAGCACATTTGACCCCTTTAAATCTGTCTTGCCCTGAAAAGATGCAGCAAAACCCAGCTCAGAATCAGTATTTGGATATGTGGGATGTCCAGAAGACCAGTAGGAACGACTGTTGATCACACGCCAGCTGCTTATTCTGAAAACAATCACTTTTACTCACACTGACGAGAACTGTATCCTCTGAAAAACACAGCTCTTTAGAGGAAAAGCAAAACAATGTTATTTTGTTTATCTTTTTACAATGCTGTTCTTTACTGTGACAAAATATAATTGTTTGGAAATACTAGTTTTTGATGAGTATTTGAAGTTAAAAAAGGGCTCATGGGTAAATGAATTAAGGTTATATTAAATCTTTTAATTAGAAAAGTGACTTTGTAGCATTTTGAGGCAGAGAGTTTTCAGAAGACTTGAATTGGCATCCCAGTGGGAAATATGACATTTTAAAAAAAATTTGTAAAAATATATAATCACTTAAAATAGAACTTTTCAGAACTGCACAAGTTTCTATGTTTATAACCAAATACAGATTAGTTATCAGAAATCTGTTCATTGTATTGTAGTTCAAGATATTTCTATCATGTGGTTTTAATGCTAAGTCAACAATTTCTTTGAATAGCCAATTTACTTTATTTATTTCTTTGGGCTGCCAAATTTAAGGGCTTTTTTTTTTTTTTTTGAGGAAGATCAGCCCTGAGCTAACATCTGCCAGTCTTCCTCTTTTTACTGAGGAAGCCTGGCCCTGAGCTGACATCCATGCCCATCTTCCTCTACTTTATATGTGGGATGCCTACCACAGCATGGCGTGCCAAGTAGTGCCATGTCCGCACCCAGGATCCGCACCGGCGAATCCTGGGCTGCCAAGAAGTGGAACGTGCGAACTTAACCGCTGCGCCACCGAGCCGGCTCAGGACGTTTTTTTTTTATTGTTGTTATTATTCTGAAATACAAAGGACAAAGTGGAAAATAAAATTCATACACTTTGTCTGATGTATTTCTGATTAATGAAACAGACCCTTATATATATATTTTTTCTGTTTTCTTGTTTTTTTTGAGGAAGATTAGCCCTGAGCTAACATCTGCTGCCAATCCTCCTTTTTTTAGCTTGAGGAAGCCTGGCACTGAGCTAACATTGTGCCCATCTTCCTCTACTTTATACGTGGGACGCCTGCCACAGCATGGCTTGCCATGTGGTGCCATTCCGCACCCGGGATCCAAACCAGCAAACCCCGGGCTGCCAAAGTGGAGCATTCCCACTTAACCGCTGTGCCACTGGGCCGGCCCCTATTTTCTTAAGTTTTTATTGATTAGTAAGATGTATTTGTGTAGTACATTTCTGTCAACACAGATGTTACAATGACTTTTGCAGTATATCATCTTTTTTTCAACTTGATTTATGGAGTCTTTTGCAGACAAAGCCATCAGTATCTTACGTTTTCTGGCTTTGCTGTAATGATAAACTCTTTTACTGGTTTTCAGGATTATACCATGTGTTTCTTTACTCCTTTGGATATTTTTATGGTTTCATTTGTTGCATGTACATTTTGTTTTTATTGAGGTAATAATAGTTTATAATGTTGTGAAATTTCAGTTGTACATTAGTTGTCAGTCACCGTACATATGTGCCCCTTCACCCCTTGTGCCCACCCTCCAACCTCCTTCCTCTCTAGTAACCACTAATCTGTTCTCTTTATCCTTGTGTTTGTTAATCCTCCACATATGAGTGAAATTGCACGGTGTTTGTCTTTCTCTGTCTGCCTTATTTCACTTAACATAATACCCTCAAGGTCCATCCATGTTGTTGCGAATGGAATGATTTTGTCTTTTATTTTTGGCTGAATAGTATTCCATTGTATGGATATACCACATCTTTATCCAATCATCAGTCGATGGGTGCTTGGGTTGCTTCCACTTCTTGGCTATTGTGAATAATGCTGCAGTGAACATAGGAGTGCATAAGTCTCTGAATTGTTGATTTCAAGTTCTATGAATAAATACCCAGTAGTTGGATAGCTCGGTCATATGGTATTTCTATTTTTAATTTTTCGATAAATCTCCATACCGTTTTCCATTGTGGCTGCCCCAGTTTGCATTCCCACTAGCAGTGTATGAGGGCTCCCTTTTCTCCACATCCTAACATTTGTTACTTTTTGTCTTGGTGATTATAGCCATTCTAATGGGCGTTAGGTGATATCTTAGAGAAGTTTTGATTTGCGTTTCTCTTATGATTAGTGATGTTGAACATCTTTTCATGTGCCTATTGCCTGTCGGTATATTGTCTTTGGAAAAAATGTTTGTATCCTCTGCACATTTTTTGATTGAGTGTCTTGTTTTTTTATTGTTTAATTATGAGAGTTCTTTATATATTTTGGATATTAACCCCTTGTTGGATATATGATTTGCAAATATTTTCTCCCAGTTAGTGGGTTATCTTTTCATTTTGTTCCTGGTTTCCTTTCCTTTGCAGAAGCTCTTTAGTCTGATGAAGTCCCACTTGTTTATTCTTTCTTTTGTTTCCCTTGTCCGGTAGACATGGTGTTCGAAAAGGTCCTGCTAAGGCCAATGTCAAAGAGTGTACTGCCTATATTTTCTTCTAGGAGTTCTATGGTTTCAGGTCTTACCTTCAAGTCTTTGATCTATTTTGAGTTAATTTTTGTGAATGGCAAGAGATAATGGTCTACTTTCATTCTTTTGCATATGGCTGTCTAGTTTTCCCAGCAGCATTTATTGAAGAGACTTTACTTTTTCCATTGTATGTTCTTAGCTCCTTTGTCAAAGATTAGCTGTCCGTAGATGTGTGGTTTTATTTCTGGGCTTTCAGCTCTGTTCCATTGATCTGTGTGTCTGTTTTTGTACCAGCACCATGCTGTTTTGATTACTGTAGCTTTGTAGTATTTTAAAGTCAGAGATTGTGATGCCTCCAGCTTTGTTCTTTTTTCTCAGAATTGCTTTAGCTATTCGGGGTCTTTTATTGCCCCATATGAATTTTAGGATTCTTTGTTCTATTTCCATGAGGAATGTCATTGGGATTCTGATTGGGATTGCATTGAATCTGTAGATTGCTTTAGGTAGTGTGGACATTTTAACTATATTTATTCTTCCAGTCCAAGTGTGTGGAATATCTTTCCATTTCTTTATGTCATCATTGATTTCTTTCAATAATATCTTGTAATTTTCTTTGTATAGGTGTTTCACCTCCTTGGTTACATTTGTTCTTTTTGTTGAGATTGTAAATGGGATTATATTCTAGAGTTCTCTTTCTGTTAGTTCATTATGAGAGTATAGAAATGCAAGTGATTTTTGTAAGTTGATTTTGTACCCTGCAACTTTGCTGTAGTTCTTGATTATTTCTAATAGTTTTTTGATGGAGTCTTTAGTGTTTTGTATTTATAAAATCATGTAATCTGCAAACAGTGAGAGTTTCACTTTTTCAGTGCCCATTTGGACTCTGTTTATTTCTTTTTCTTGCCCAATTGCTCTGGCCTTCAGTACTATGTTGAATAAGAGTGGTGAGAGTGGACACCGTTGTCCTGTTCCTGTTCTCAGAGGGATGGCTTTTAGTTTTTCACCACTGAGTATGATGTTAGCTGTGGGTTTGTCATATATTACCTTTATTATGTTGAGGTATTTTCCTTCTATACCCATTTTATTGAAAGTTTTTGTTGTAAACGGATGTTGGATCTTTTTAAATGCTTTCTCTGTGTCTACTGAGATGATCATGTGGTTTTTATTCCTCATTTTGTTAATGTGGTGTATCACATTGATTACTTTGCAGATGTTGAACCATCCCTGCATTCCTGGTGTAAATCCCTCTTGATCATGGTGTGTGATGTTTTTAATGTATTGCTGTATTCAGTTTGCCAACATTTTCTTGAGGATTTTTGCATCTGTGTTCATCAGTGATATTGGCCTGTAATTTTCCTTCTTTGTGTTGTCCTTGTCTGGCTTTGGTATCAGGGTGATGTTGGCCTCTAGAATTTGTTAGGAAGTGTTCCGTCACCCTCAACTTTTTGGAATAGTTTGAGGAGGGATAGGTATTAAATCTTCTTTGAATGTTTGGTAGAATTCTCCAGAGAAGCCATCTGGTCCTGGACTTTTATTTTTTGGGATGTTTTTGATGACTGTTTCAATCTCTTTACTTGTGGTTGGTCTATTCAGATTCTCTATTTCTTATTGGTTCAGTTTTGGGAGGTTGTATGAGTCTAAGCATTTATCCATCTCTTCTAGAGTGTCCAGTTTGTTGGCATATAGCTTTTCATGGTATTCTCTTAGAATCCTTTGTATTTCTGTGATATCAATTGTAAGTTCTCCTCTTTCATTTCTAATTTTATTTATTTGAGCCTTCTCTTTTTTTTCCTTAGTGAATCTGTCTAGGGGTTTGTCAGTTTTGTTTATCTTCTCAAAGAACCAGTTCTTTGTTTCATTGATCCTTTCTACTGTTTTTTTGTTGTTGTTTCAGTTTCATTTATTTCTGCTCTAATTTTTTTATTTCCCTCCTACTGCTGAGTTTGGGCTTTATTTGTTCTCTTTTTGCTAATTCTGTTAGGTGTAGTTTAAGAGTACTTATTTGAGATTTTCCTTGTTTGTTAATGTTGGCCTGTATTGCTATGAATTTCCCTCTTAAACTGCTTTTGTTGCATCCCATATGAATCGGTATGGTGTATTTTCATTATCATTTGTCTCCAGATATTTTTCTTCTTTTTTTTTGGCACCTGAACTAACATCTGTTGCCAGATTTCTTTTTTTTTCCTTCTCTTTCTCCCTGAAGCCCCCCAGTACATAGTTATATATTCTAGTTGTAGGTCCTTCTGGTTGTGCTATGTGGGATGCACTGCCTCAGCATAGCCTGATGAATGGTGCCATGTCTGCGCCTAGGATCCAAACGGGCGAAACCCTGGGCTGCTGAAGTGGAGTGCACGAACTTAATCACTTGGCCATGGGGCCAGCCCCTCCAGATACTTTTTGATTTCTTGTTTAATTTCTTCAGTGATCCATTGGTTGTTCAGTAACATGTTGTTTCAGTCTCCACATACTTCTTACTTTCCCAGCTTTTTTCTTGTAGTTGATTTCTAGTTTCATAGCCTTATGGTCGGAGAGTGTGCTTCATATGATTTCAATCTTCTTAAATTTTTTGAGGCTTGCCTTGTTTCCCAACATATCATCTGTCCTTGAGAATGTTTGATGTGCACTTGAGAAGAATATGTATTCTGCTGTTTTTGGATGGAGACTTGTATATATATCTATTAACTCCATCTGATCTAGTTTTTCATTTAAATCTACTATTTCCTTGTTGATTTTCTGTCTGGGTGATCTATTTATGTAAGTGTGGTGTTAAGGTCCCCTACTATTATTGTGTTTTTGTTAATATCTCCTTTTAGTTTTCATAATAGTTGCTTTATGTACTTTGGTGCGCCTGTGTTGGGTGCATATGTTTTTATGTGTGGTGTCTTCTTGGTGGAGTGTCCCTTTTATCATATATACTGCTCCTCTTTGTCTTTCATTACCAGTCTCTATAAGGGAAAAGATAATGTTTTAGATTCTGTAGTTCTACTGCCTAATACATTGTATGGCGCTTGGTAGATGATTAATAAATATTTGCTGAATGAAGTAATTTAGAAAACTCTAAGGGCTTACAGTTACATTTAACTGGATTAGAGAATAAACAGTATTATTGGAAGCTTCTATTGGCTTCATGTTCGTTTCACTTGATGATCTTAGCAGTATTTCTAAATCTAGATATTCTTTTATCCCACAGACATTTTTCTCTAGGTCCAAATGTTTTATGAGAATTTAAAAAATTACTGTAAACATTTTTTTCTTTTTTTTTTTTTTGAGGAAGATTAACCCTGAGCTAACATCTGCTGCCAATCCTCCTCTTTTTGCTGAGGAAGACTGGCTTTGAGCTAACATCCATGCCCATCTTCCTCTACTTTATATGTAGGACGCCTGCCACAGCCTGGCTTGGCATGTGGTGACATGCCCGCACCTGGGATCCAAACCGGCGAACCCTGGGCCGCCGAAGCGGAATGTGCGAACTTAACCGCTGTGCCACCGGGCCGGCCCCCATAAACATTTTTTGAATTATTTGGGTGACCTCATCTTCATCATCATAAATAAATAATAAAAAAACATTTTTTTTTGGTGAAATTTTATCGTCTTACAAAATAGTCCTCCAGTCTTTTTCTGGGTTTACCTTTCATTATCCTCTCAGGCCTCCAGGCTGACACATTACATGGTGTTCCCAGAATTGCACTTTTATTTCAGTAGTACCAGGTAAGTAGATATGACCTTGGGTATAAATTAAACTCTGCAAATTGTCTCAAAGTCGCTTAATATCGTTGTTTAATTTTTCCTACACTTTCTTATATTACTACAAATCAATTTATAGCATCTGTTATTAATCTGCTTCAGAATCATATTTACAAGATTCCACTAAAGGAACATGTTTGAGGATACTTGGTGAATAGAAACATTTTTACCCATTTGGGGTTCATCCACCCTGGTGCTACTAGTTTGTTAATTTATTCATTTGTTCCTTTCTTCCACCCTGTAAGTGATAAAGATAGCTGCATCTTTTTTTTTTTTTTTTAAAGATTTTTGGGGGCTGGCTCCGTGGCCAAGTGGTTAAGTTCGCCTGCGCCACTGTGGCAGCCCAGGGTTCAGATCCTGGGCGCGGACATGGCATCGCTCGTCAGGCCACGTTGAGGCGGCATCCCACATCCCACAACTAGAAGGACCTGCAACTACAATATACAACTGTGTACAGCGGGGGTTTGGGGAGATAAAGCAGGAAAAAAAAAAAGATTTTTGTTTTCCTTTTTCTTCCCAAAGCCCCTCAGTACATAGTTGCATATTTTAGTTGTGGGTCCTTCTAGTTGTGACATGTGGGATGCCGCCTCAGCTTGGCTTGATGAGTGGTGCCATGTCTGCTCCTAGTATCCGAACCAGTGAAACCCTGGGCCGCCAAAGCAGAACGCGCGAGCTTAACCACTTGGCCATGGGGCCAGCCCCCATAGCCTCCTCTAAATATTTAGGTTCCTTTATGTACAAATTTATTCAGTATTAAAACAACAAAGCAAAATTCTCCTCTTTTACCAGGAAAGTAATATATAATGAAAGGAGAAAGCTGAAAAATAGTAAATTACATGTACTTTACCCTAAACTAATGCAGCAGTGTAATGCCAGTAACTTTATTTACATATCTCTTCCTCACACATTCTTTTCTTTCAAAATCAAGATATTCAAATTACTCAAACACTGTAAATAAAGAATGTCTAGGTAAGGAGCAATGACAGCCTCTAAAGAGAGAAGGATGGCTTACATCATTGAGCTCCTCCTATCAATGAGAGTGAAAATGTCATTAGAGCCTAGGGCCTAATGTCTTCTGTGGAGCAGTTCTTCCCAACACGGCCTGTAGTAATCCTAAAGTACCGTGCGGGAGACGATGGTGTTAGAATGGCATTTAATCTTGGCAGGATTGCTGCCGCACTTCTGCGTCTATTTCAACAATTCCTTATTCCCTACCATAACATTTCCAGGAATTTTTGTCCTACAGGTAGAGTGAAAGGTTTGACACTCACGTCTGAATCCTCTACTGTTGCTGCATTCTCATCTGCATTGCTTTGATCACCCAAGAGAGATTCTACTTCTTAATTTCTTCTTCCTTCTTCAGACGATAAAGGAATGTCATAGCCAGGTTTTGAGAACTCTCTCTGTTCTCTAAGTCCCCCTTTAATTTCTGTACTTCATCTCTTTCCCTTATATGGAAAACAGCTTTTTCTCCTGTGTTAGACATCTCGGTTGGGAGAAAGGGTAGGTTGTGCCCAGGCTGAGGGATGAGTTAACTGTTGCCTGGTGTTGGCAGTTCTGAAAGAAACGAAAATCAGTTTTCCAGAGAATTTTTCACTTGGCATTTGGAAAGATTTTGAAGCAGAGTTAGCCTACATTTTCTGCAGAGGATCCATGGAGGTCTCGTAAAGTAAAGTGAAGCTCCAGTTGTCTCCGATTGCTGAAGCTGCCCACACCTGGTGTATAGCCAGGGGGCGCAGAAGAGGCCGGGCTCCAAAACCACTCAGGATCTGCGTTATGCTGTTGTCTTTTTTGTTCTGACTTCTTACCTTTTTGTATTTTGAAACACAGCATACTCAGAAAAAGTGTTTATAATGTATGTATGTACAATTTAAATAATTGTAAAATGAATATCTGAGTACTCAGTGTTCAGCTTGAGAGAGACCTGTTACTTACTAAGGTTAATTTGTTAAAGTTGTTAATTACTTTAACCAGACTTCATTAAAGACTTTATCAGGTAAATTGTGTATATTTTAGATTTTATTCCATCTGCAAATGTCTGATCTTCATGAGGGAGCTTCCTATTGGGAATATTTTTACAGTAATTTCATATGTTTTGATAAAGTGATGTTAAGTGTATGATAAAGTGACGACTTGTTAAATCTGCTCATTTTCAGTGTTGTGTTTGAAGACGCTTGTGATGGGAAAGATTCTTTGCTAAGGACGGAGCAAACCCCGTCAGTACTGTGCATTTCTTGTTTCTTTACTGAAGTAGATTCCTTCTTTTGCTCCATAATATTATTTTCTTTCCCTCTCACTTGATTCTAGCCTAAAAAACCCATGGGTGTATCTTTTCTCACACTAGCTTCTTGGGAGGAGAGCTTATGTTTTATGCGGTTCTGGGTACTGAGCTTTTAGTACAGAGCCTAGATCTTGAAAATGGATAGGCAGTAAAGGGAGGAATATACACAGAGACCTGCCACTGGGTGGCGCTGAGCATCAAAATTTGCATTCTAAGTGCTCCAAGGGTTATTTTTCAGTGTGAGTCCCTCTCATTACTTGGAAATTCCTCGAAGGCTGATAGCAAGTTCAGAGAGTTATACTTTTGTTGTGCAAAAAGTTCTTCCAGCAAACTTTTTTCACAGTGGTAGGTGGGTTGAAGTGGAGCTTCTGCTGTATTAGTATGAGAAATAATTAAGATTTGGTTGGAATATGAATCCTGTCAGTATCTAAAAAGTATGAACTTAGATTAGATTCTTCCTTTTAATATGTGCTGTAATATACATAGGTAACTAGAGATTATTTTATGGATACCTTTGTTAAACTTAAATTGCAATTCTGAAAATTAAAGATTTAAGCAGTTTTAACTAATGTATTTTACTTTAACTGGTATAGTTCATTACAAAGTAAAGGTTTTTTTTTTTAATCTTTATTTCAAACTAATAGCAAGCATCAGAAATAGCTGCACATAAAGGTTTTTTTGGGTTTTCTTAATGTCACTGAGAAAAAAGATTATTTTTAGTTTTAATCTTCAGTACGAATTATATATCAGATAGAGTATTAAAACGTCATTGGAAATAGCCACCCTCAAAGTCATAAGCTCATGACTCTGATTTTGTCACAGTATGTTACAGAATATTGTTGTTGCAGTGAGTGGAAAAGCACACATCTCTTTTCTGATTGCAGACAGCCCACAGAACATTTTGAAATTTCAAAATTTTTTGACTGCAACCCACAGTAAGAAATTTATTTTTACTCTTGTCCCAGTATGTATACAACACTCAGCCTCTAATAAAGTTTCCTGAAACAGTTCTGACCTATGCTATGTATAATACTCTGATATGTGGTCTTTCTTTTTATTTAAAAACAGAGAAGTTCACCAAGGTCCTACCCACAATTTTCACTAGCCTCAATATTTAAAATTTTTTTTCCCATGTACCAAAGATTGGCTTTAAAATGCTGCCACTGGAACATAACATAAAATCTTTAGTTGATTTTTAAAGTTCCAAGGATTCTGGCATTTGTTTTCTGCTGTACTTGAAACAAATAAGTAGGGCTTTGTATATAAACACAGATTTTACCAGCCCTACCAAAAATATTTTCTAATGAAACAATTAAATTCAACTTATCTCTGAGCCTAAGTAAACGTGTACAGTTGTAATAATGCCATTTGTCAAAAGATCAGTGCTCTTAGAACATAACCTAAGATAAGAGAAGGAAACGTGCCTTTGTGCTACTGTGATAAATGCCACAAAGCTCCAGCACTGAAACCATATACTTTGCCTGAGAGCTTTTCTTGGAACTTTTATATACTTAATTTTTTTAAAGAATAGAATTTTCATCAGGTTTACTTCTTTGTTTCTCTATTATAGAAAACATTACAAGAGTGAAGTGAGGCTGGTATCACTGCTGGTTGTCTGCCAGTCTGCCAGTAGTAAGCACAGAGAGAGAGGAAGTGACATTCGATGCTTACCGTAAGGAGGAAAACCAGCTAGAGGGGGAAGCTTGTTCATGATGATCCCCAGGTCACTGGAAAAGGTCAATCACATTTGCTGCCTTTTTGTGGAAGGCTGGAAAGATGCAAAATATTTTGGAAACTTTTTATCCACAATGAAGTAAAATTTTTGGCATGTTTTTTAGAGGAAACTAAGCAACAGATAGAAGGAAATTTCATTTTTGTGGCGTGTATCTTGCTGAGTAGAGCTGGGTAGACAGTTACCTTAGCTGTGATTTAGTTTGATTAAACAGGTATTTATGTGAGAGAGATTCTTCTAGGCTTGAGATATGTGCAAGTAAACAAAATAGATCCTTTCCTTAAGGAATATAAAGTCTGGCATTCAGGATGCTCTAAATGTTATTTTATCATCTCTGTTTTTCAAGGTGATAACAGACTTACTTTTCTGATAATTAACGTTTTTACCAAGAGGCATGCAAAAATGATCTTTCATTAATTTTTTAAGGAAATACTTTAACATATAAATTACCACAAATTTAGTTTTCTACTATTGTGATTTTATTTATCTTTCAGTGCAGCAAGATTTTCTTTTTATTATCTTTTTGAGACCATGGTGAAAGTAGTCCACATTTTTCATTTTATTAATGAACCATCACAGTTGAAAATTATTCTATTTAAAGTTAATTATGTGAGATTGGGTTGGTTTATATAATAACAAAGATGAAAACGTAGGTATCCTGCTGAAGTTACCATTGTTAGTAATTCCCAAGTGTTTTGTCTTAAACTATTTTAAAATAGCCCCATATTTTATGTCTTATTATTCTCTCTTTCCCACAGCAGCGTTCTCCTACATGTCCACAAAACACAGTTACCACAATTAGGAAAATTAATATCAATAAATACTATAATAATACAGAGTATTAGTGTATATATATATAGTATATATTTTTAGGTAGTATATTTTATCTAATAATATACAATACATGTTAAAATTTCCTAATTGTCCTCAAAATATCCTTTACAGTTTTATTTTTAACCATTTCAGGATTCAATCACAGGTTACACATTGAGTTAGTTTTCATGTCTCCTTTAATCTACAATGTTCTTGATCCTTTTTCTGCCAGCTTTCTATATCTATGTTTTAGTTTAGGCAATTTTTATTGCTTTATCTTTAGATTCACTGGTCTTTTCTTCTACGGTATCTAATCTTTTGTTAAGCCCATCCAGTGAACTTTTCATTTCAGATGTAGTGTATTTCTTCTCTAGAAATTTCTCTTGAAGTCTTTTAAAATATATATGTATGTGTGTATCTTTCTGTTTTTCTCAGTGTTGTGTTCATATTTTCTTTAAAATCCTTAAACATAATTTATAGTTGAATGTAATTTATATTATATATGATTGTAAATAAATTTAATTACAATAAATTATTATCTATGATAGCTGTTATGAAGACCTTATCTGCTAATTCCATATCCATGTGATTTCTGGGTCTGTTTCTGTTGACTGATTTGACTCCTGGTTATAAGTCACGTTTTCATGCTTCTTTGCATGTCTGGTAATTTTTGATTGGATGCTGGATATTGTGTTATGTTTGTTGAGTGTCTAGGTTTTATTGTCTTTCTGTAAAGAGCATTTAATTTTATGTTGACTGGCATTTAAGTTACTTGCAGTTGGGCTTGCTCCTTTTGAGTTTTGTTTTTAAAGTTCAACGTGGTCAAGAGTAGCCTTTACTCTAGAACTACTATTTTAGCTCTACTAAGTTGTGATCCTTTTAGGGTATCCTCTGAATGCCTTGGGTGTTCAAGGTGGTTGTCCCTCTCTGGCTGGTTAGAATTTGAAATTCTCCTGACCCTGTTTGAGCTCTGGGAATTGTTCCTCTTAAGCTCCTCAATAGTTGGTTTTGTTTCCCAATGGGCTTGTTTGTCTAGCTTCATAGAGTCTCAGTGTATGCATACACATCTTCATATTCAGCCAAAGACCCAATTGGACCCTGTGCAGATTCCTGAAGTACTTTCCCTTCTCTATGGTACTCTAACCTGGAAATTCAAATTTGAGTCACCTTGGCTTCCTTGAACTCAGGTCTCTGTGTCCACAACTTGGTGAGACTACTGTGTTCTGTATTAGTTTGCATTGCTCTGCTAGGCCATGGTCCACAACATTTCTCCAGGCAGAAAGCCAGGACATTTGTAGACATCACCTTGTTTTCCATTGCTCAGGGAGCACAGTCCTGTGCTGACTGTTGTCCAGTGTTTGAAAGCAGCTGTTTCATAAATTTTGTTCAGTTTTCTAGTTATTTGTAAAAGGAAGGGAAATCCATATCAGTTACTCCATCATGGTGAGATGCACAAGTTTCTCCATCTTGTATTGGTCTTTTGTGATGTTGATATTTTGGAAGAATCCAGGCCAGTTGTTTTGCAGAATGCCCCTCACTTTTTGGATTTGTCTGATTGTTTCCTCATGATTAGATTCAAGTTAAACATTTTTGATAGGAATTCTACATATGAAATATTGTGTCCTTCTTAATTTTAATTCTATTCCATTGATCTATATCTCTGTTCTTACATAGTGCCACACTGCCTTGATTACTCTAGCTTTGCAGGAGGTTTTGAAATTGGGAATTTTGAGTCCTCCAACTTTGTTCTTTTTCAATATTGTCTTGACTATTCTGTGTCTCTTGAATTTCCATATGAATTTTAGGACCAGCTTGTCCATTTCTGCCAAAAAAAATTTAAAAAGCCATAAGAATTTTGATAGGGCTTGAGTTGAAGTTGTAGGTCAATTTGGGAATATTGCCATTTTAACAATATTGTCTTCCAACCTGTAATCATGAAATGTCTTTCCATTTGTTTAGATCTTCTTTAATTTCTTTCAACATTTTTATAGTTCTTCAGTGTACAGGTCATGTACTTCTTTTGTTAAATTTATTCCTAGATATTTTATTCTTTTTGCTTCTGCTATGTATGAGATTTTCCCCTTAATTTTTTTATTGCAATAACATTGGTTTATAACATTATATAAATTTTGAGCGTACATCATTATATTTTGACTTCTGTTTAGATTACATCATGTTCACCACCCAAAGACTAATTATAATCCATCACCATATGCGTGTGCTTACCCACGTCTTCTGCCTTCCCTCCACGCTTGCCCTCTGGTAACCACCAATCCAATCTCTGTCTCTGTGTGTTTGTTTGTTGTTTTTATCTTCTATTTGTGAATGAGATCATAGGGTATTTGACTTTCTCCGTCTGACTTATTTTGCTTAGCATAATACCCTGAAGGTCCATCCATGTTGTCACAAATGGCAAGATTTCATCCTTTTTTATGGCCAGGTAGCATTCCATTGTGTATATATATACCACATCTTCTTTATCTGTTCATCCCTTGATGGACACCTAGGTTGCTTCCAAGTCTTTGCTATTGTGAATAATGCTGCAGTGAACATAGGGGTGCATGTATCTTTACGCATTCATGTTTTCATTGATTTTGTCAAATGCATGGTGTTAGCTGCATTCCATAGTTTTTTTTTTTTTGGGTTGAGGAAGATTTGCCCTGAGCTGACATCTGTTGCCAATCTTCCTCTTTTTTTTTCTTGAGAAAGATTAGCCCTGAGCTAACATCTGTGCCAGTCTTCCTTTATTTTGTATGTTGGTCACTGCCACAGCATGACTGATGAGTGGTGTAGGTCCATGCCTGGGATCTGAACCCATGAACCTGGGTCTCTGAACTGAAGTATGCTGAACCTAACCATTATGCCACTGGGCCAGCCCCACATTCCATATATATATTTTTTTATTTTTTGAGGAAGATTAGCCCTGAGCTAACATCTGCTGCCAATCCTCCTCTTTTTGCTGAGGAAGACTGGCCCTGAGCTAACATCCATGCCCATCTTTCTCTACTTTCTATGTGGGATGCCTACCACAGCATGGCTTGCCAAGCAGTGCTGTGTCCACACCCGGGATCTGAACCGGCGAGCCCTGGGCTGCTGAAGCGGGACGTGTGAACTTAACTGCTGCACCACTGGGCTGGCCCCTCCACGTTCCATATTTTTTATATATTTTGTTTTCATTCATCTCAAAGTATTTATAATTTTCCTTGTGATTGCTTTTTTTGACCCATTGGCTGGCTATTCAGGATTTGTTTTTAAATTTTGACAGATTTCTGAATTTCCAAAATTTCCTTCTAGTATTGATTTCCAGTTTGATTCCATTGTGGTTGGAGAACATACTTGATATGATTTCAGTACTTTTAAACTTATTGAGGGTGGTTTTATGGCCTAACATGTGGTCTCTGCTGGAGAATGTGCACTTGAGAAGAATGTTGACTGTTGGGTGGAATGTTCTATAGATATCTGTTAGGTCTAGTTGGTTTATAGTGTTGTTCAAATCTTTTATTTCCTTGTTGATCTTCTCTCTAGTTCTCATCATTAGAGAGAGTGAGGCATTGAAGTCTCCAGCTGTTGTTGAATTGTGTAGTTCTCTCTTCAGTTCTCTCAATTTTTGGTTCATGTGTTTTGGAACTCTGTAATTAGGTGCAAATATGTACTATAAGTACCTCTATCTTCCTGATGGAAAACATTATAAAATGTCTTTCTTTGTCTTGGTAACAATTATTATCTTAAAGTCTAGTTTTGTACTGTTTGCATTGTGTATCTTTTTCTTTTTCTTTTCAACCTGCTTGTGTCTTTGATTTGTAGTAAGAGAGTCTCTTATAGCTAATACATAGATGGATCGTGTTTTTTAATCCGTTCTGCCAATGTCTGGCTTTTGATTGGGACGTTCAATCTGTTTATGTTTAATGTAATTACTTATAAGGTAGGATTTACATCTGCCACTTTGTAATTTGTTTTCTATTTATCGTATGTCTTTTTTAGTCCTCTTTTCCTCAATTCCTGCTGCCTTTTGTGTTAAATAGGTATTATTTAGCAGACCTGTTTAATTTCCTTGTTGTTTTTTCTACTATATATTTTTAATTTATTTTCATAGTGGTTGCCCTGGGTATTGCAATTAACATCTTAAAACAGTGTAGTTCAGATTAATACTAACTCAATTTAAATAGTACCTAAAATCTTTGCTCCAGTATACCTTAATTTCTACCTCCTCTATTGTAGTATCATACTATTATTTTCATACAAATTGCATCTTTATATGTTATAAACCCATCAACACATAATTATTTTTTATGCAGCAGTCTTTTAAAACAAATAGGAAAAGAAAAAAGTTAGAAATAAAAATATCTTTATACTGCTTTCATAATACCTATGTAGTTATATTTACTGCTGCTGTTTATTTTGTGTAGATTCAAGTTAGTCATCATTCATTTCAGCCTGAAGGGCTCTTTTTAATATTTCTTATAAGGCTACTGACAGATTATTTCAGTTTTTGTTTATCTGGAAGTGTCTTAATTTCACTGTCATTTTTGAAGGAGAGTTTAGCTGGATGTAGAATTCTAAACTCAATTATTTCTTCTTGTAACTTCTTTTTTTTTGGTGAGGAAGATTCACTCTGAGCTAGCATCTGTTGTCCTTCTTCCTCTCTCTCTCTCTCTTTTTTTTTTTTTTTGCTTGAGGAAGATTAGCTCTGAGCTAATGACTGTTCCACTTTTCTCTATTTTGTATGTGGGTTGCCACCACAGCGTGGCTTGACAGGTGGGGTAGGTCTGGGCCTGGGATCTGCACCGAGCGCACTAGACTTAACCACTACGCTGCGGGCGGGCCTCTCATAGCCTTTTGTAGACTCATCTAAGTAGGTGACTGTGTCAGCTTGCAAATTGAGAGCATCTTACTTCTTCCTTTGTAATCTGTGTTCACTCTTTCGTCTTCTCTTTCCCTCTCTTTCTCTTCCTTACCCGCAAGCCCCCTGCTTTCTGCCTTATGTTACCGGACAAGACCTTCAGTGCAATGCTGAATAGAAGTGGTGAGAGTGAACATCTTCATCTTGTTCCTGTTAGTCAGGAGAAAGCATTCAGTGTTTTACCAGAAAATACGATGTTAGCTGTTGATTTTTTGTAAATAACACTACTACTAGGAAATACTTTAAATTATCAATTCAAAATGTGAACCTAAGTTCATTCCTTGGGAGGAAAGTAGGTTGAGAACAAAAAGCAAATAAAGATGCTTTCAAGTCACCGAAGGTGTCATGTAATTAAATGGGAGTTTAGGAAAATTTAGTCATTGTCTTCCTAGTGGTTAAGCACTCAAAATACACTTCAAGTTAGATGTGTTATACTTAATCCAGGATAGTTGAATTTCCCTAATATTTGTTACATTCTTTCTACTTCTATTCTTATTTCTTTGTTTTAGTAAATAAAATTATAGTGTCACTGAAATTGTCCTCTAAATCACATATATTTTTATTCTGCATGAATTACTCACAATCTGACATATTTCAGTATATTCTCTTTCAGCTTCCCAATGAAAATAAATGATCTTTTAACAACTTTTAATAAAAATGTTGAAATAATGAACTAAACTTAAGGTCATATTACCATTAAAATTAGAAGAGAATGTATTTAAAATGGCTGGTATTCTGAATCCAGCATCTTTTGCCCATCACCTGAAGACGGATGTTCTCAGATACACCAGGCAATGGCAGGAGATGCCTGCATGTTTTCACGGGACATCGCCTACCTGTCTGTCTGAAGTAATCCTGGTTTTGAGCTTGCCTTTTCACTCTTGTTCAAGCATTACAAATTATTCTCCACGTGAGGGAAAAACAACACTATAATTCAGATAAAGACTTTAGAACTTGAAATGTATTTTACATAAAAATGCTCTTGTTCCAGGTGTGTCTCATTTTACATGAGCATCCAGACTTCTGTCTAACTGAGTTCCTTTCAAGGTTCTTTTCCATCAAGGAAAGTCACCTCTGTTGCATTTTTACCATTCTTGCAGGTGTATAGCCTAGAAATATGCACAGATCTGCTTATTTGTCGTGTCTCCTCCCAGGGGAGAAACCAAGTACACTTAATTCAGTTCATGTACAGATGTTAAAGGGGGTTGAAGAGTATAGGAAATGTAAAAGGCTAATGTTTATTGGAAGTTTAATTATGTTTTATAACAACCAGGTGGCTAGATTTATTCCAAATATTTGTTGAATGAATAAATGAACTAATTTGCTGAAAATCTCTAAATTTTTATCTCAAGTCCTGATCTGTTGTATTCTACTTACCTAGAAAATCTATGTGTAGAAACCTTGCTACCTCTCAGAGCCATTCCCTTCTTCTTTATGAAAACAAGCTCTGTTTCTCAGCTCTCCCATTTTGGGGTAAATGCATTCTCCAAATTTCCTAGGTTCAAAAATTGGTTTTGAAGAATGAAAAAGACAGTGTTCTTTCACATCGTTGCCATCATCTTGCCTTGTCGTAACAGCTTCTAAATTTTCAGTGTCTCCTCTCCGTATCAATCTAAGCATTACCAGATTGCTCTAGAACATTGCTTTAGTCATGTCAACCCTTCAAGTGTCTGCGGTGAACCCTTGACAGAGGAGACCCCAGGTCTGCTCTCTGAATGGCCTTCAGGGTACTGCACAATCTGTCCCTTTTTGTCCTGTCTCGCCTCGCTTCTGACCCTTCAACAGCAGTGACAAAGCACTTATTTGATATGTGCCAGGCGATATCTCAGCACTGTTTTAGGTGCTTTACCTATATGAGATCATTTAGCCCTCAGGATGACTCTGTAAGTTGGGTACATCATCAGGCCATTCTACAGAAGTTAAGTTACCTGCCCAAGTTTATACAGCTTGTGTGTGACAGAGTCAGAATTTGAATCCAGGTAATCTTGTTCCAAGAGTCTATACTTTTAACTCCTCTGCTGTTCTTCCTTTGAGTAATGCTCTTCTTTACTTAGTGAGGTCACTCTTGCTGTTTTTTGTTTTGTTCTTAATATGCCTTGCTTTTTTGTCTTGTTATTTCTCTCTTCCTTTCATATGAGAAATTTTCCCAAACTCTTTCCACTGTTAACCCACATTTCCTTTTTATTTAGGTGTAATTCAGGTCCCATAAAATCAGCCATGCCTATTTCAGCCCACAGGTTTTTCCCCTCTAAATTTCTGTAAACTCTACCACAATGTTTTAGCACTTTTCTTGTTGGCTTATACTCTGTTTAGTGTATAGGTTTTATTTTGACCACAAGATTTTAAGATTAATGTTGTCTGAGTCTTGATGCTTTCTTGGTTCAGTTCCTTTCCATAGACATTTGTAAAATGTTAAATAAGGTTAGTAATCCTGGTTCTCATCCTGATTCATTGGGAAACCCCATGCTTCTCTATCTAATCAGATAAATTTGTGTTCAAATCTCAGTTCTGCCTAAGTGTGATCTTAGGGCAATTTTGTTTATCCACCTTTTCTTATTTCTAATTTCTAAAATATAGGAAAGCATATCTACATTGTGGAGTTGTGTTAGGTATTAAGGATAAGATATGTAAAGCATCAGCTCGGAGAGGTCATACAGCCTGTGGTCTGGACCCTTGTTATATATATTCTATCAACAGTTTCCCCATCTCCTCATGCCTACACGTCCCTTAAAAGATCTCTGCTCATGATCATCCTTACAGCACAATCAGTTCTTTCTTCTTACAAGGCCTGTTTTATTAGTGTCAGCATTACCTACCAATTTGTCCAGTCTGGAAATAAGATAAACTATTGTGTCATTTCCATGGTTCCTTTTAGAACCTGTCTTGTTGAAGGCTCTTCTGTTAGCAATCTGCTATCTTCTGACTTACTAGCTGTTTATAATAACAACCCAGCAGTCCCATGTTTCTTTAAAACTCTTGGTTAGGTGCCACCTGGTCCTCATAATTCAGTTGCAGTTAATTTGTTGATTAGATGTAAAATATTTAGTGCATTTGCCACAATTTGAACTCATAGCTCAGATCAGTCTCCATAAAGAGGCAGATTGGCAATATAATTCAGAAGGCTTTTTCATACAGTTTTTAGTTTTGATGTCTGTTTTGGAGTTTAGGTTTGTTCACTGTGCGTGCTTTTCCTTCATGAATCTTTGAGTTCTCTGCTGCCATCTGACTCCTTGTGTTTGAGGTTGCGTTTTATGAATGTGAAACCTTGCACATGCTTACTAAATGATTTAGGTTGTATTTCTGCCTTATGTGTTCCTAAAAATACCAGCTGCTGCCTAGTTAAAAATGTAATTTAATTTGACTGACACATGAGTTTTATAGTTTATAAACACAATATATTTTCCTTGTTTGTGTTCATAAGCCTGTTGGTCCATATGTTATAGTGTTTCTTGATTTAATCTCATTGCTTTATTTTAGAAATCAATAAAAACAACAACAAAAACCTTGGCCAAGCCTTCTTGTTAAGTTTTTTAAAACATGTTTCTATTTTTTGGAATTCACACTTGTGCTCACAGAATTCCTTCCTATTTTAGTGGTTTTCTAAGTCTTCTATTTTAGGAATTTTATCATTTTGTTAGCAGAGAGCAGCTTTTGATATTGATACAACTTTGTATTGTATTTATGGAAACAATTGCATTTTGGATGTGTGAAAGAATCATTTCTCCTCAGTTGCTCGGTGCTGGTGTAGGAATCTCATGGCTAGATGTAGTTACACACATAGCAGATTGTTGTAAATCTATTCATTTATATTGGTGGTTCTTAACAATTTAGGGGTCAGAAAGCCTCTTGTAAAATTGGTAATTGCTTTGTCCCCTTCTTACCAGAAAAGTTCACTCGTAGATAACTGCAGGAGACTTAAGGACTCCATAAGGGCTTGTTTTGAAAATGGAATTGGTACATGTATGCATAAGTATAATGTAAGCACTATATAAGATCTTTAAGAAAAATGTGAAAATACTGATAGAAATACTCTAGCAGGAAGCAGTGAGGTGGGTGTTTGGGGACAGCATGTGGAACGGGGCCGGCTTCGTGGAGATAATGGAATTTGAAGGCCTGATAGGCATTGAGAAGACAAAACCTGGTCCGGGCAGAGATGTTAGCATGAGCAAAATAGGGAGGCAGGAAAGCAGCTGATCTGTGGGGATGTCCCTGAGTACTGAGGTCTCCTTGAGGACAGTGATTGTTTCTGATTACTTTTGAGTCTGCTCAGTGCACAACACACAGTACCTCACTCATTATGTAAACTCAGTAAATACTTATTGAACTGAACTGCGTTTTTTACTCTTTATCATGGTTCCTGAGACCAACCTTCTCTGTGCCCTAACATGTTGTATCTTTGCTCACAAATATATATTTTGCAGGGAAACAAGTTAAATCATATAATTTCAATGGCGCATGTACATTAGTTGGCTTAAAAAAGAAAGGTGCAACTTGTTTTATATTAGCAGAGAACAGCTTTTGATAGAGAATTTATATTTCTTAAATTGTATCTCTGGAAACAGTCGTTTTTTGGATGTGAAAGAAACATTTCTCCTCGGTTACTTGGTTAGCCTTTTGGGAGCAGTTAAAATGATCATTAAAGCATCAAATAAACGAATAACAACCCCAAGCAAGTATACTTCTGTTTAAATAAACGCTAAGTGAAGTCTGTACTGCTATGGTAATAAAATGAATAAATGATAGATTAATATATAAGTAATAAATAAGAAATAGGGCTTAGAAACTATAATATCCTTCTTGAAAGGTTTTTTTCTCCCCTTGGAAAGTGGTAATATCTATGGGGAAGAGACTATGGGAGCTGGCATTTTCTCAATTTTAGTTGGATAACAAAATCCACCTAAAAATAAAACATGCACACGTAGACACAAAATGGTAAACTTATTTCTTGACCTTTCCTTGCATGACTGCAAAAGATTCCTAGTAAGAGTTTTGTTGGCCGGTTGATTTTCTTGCCATTATTCCTAACATTAGAGCATTAGGTCCTATTTCAGTGAACTATTTATGCTATTTTAATCAGTTTTAAAATAAGTTTCTGCCTAATTTTCTCTCTCATCTTTATAACGTTATAACATGAATTATTAATTTAAGCACATATTTTATACATCTGTTCACTCAAGTAATATTTGATGAGTGCCTATTCTGTGTCAGGCTATTCCATAGATGCTATAGAAACTGGAAAGATGAACAAAATATTAATTCCTTGAGGCACTCTTATCTCCTACAAATTCAGTTTTTTTCAGTGATAGGATAAAATTATTCTAACTAATCTACATTCTCATCTCTTTTGGAAACCCAGCTTGCATTGTGGGGTGGTTTTAGAGAAGTGAAGGGTACTGTAGAAGAGAATTTTACTCTGTGCGAAGCAGACTGGCCTGACCGGGGTTGAATATGTGAACCTCATTTCTCTTACCTGGCCTTCAAATCAGAGTCTGTCGAATACCCGAGCCTTCCTTTCCCTCTTGGGACCTCGACTCTTTGGGCTTTCCTTTATCCTTTGGAACTTGACTCAGATTTTATTTTCATTAAATTACAGTAGAGTTTTGAATCATTATAATGCTGATAACTAAAACAGAAATAATGTCAGACCTTCTAAAAATTCTTTTGAGATTAATTTTCCTGTTTTTTAGAAGTATAAGTATAAAGAAACACTTTGAGAGACTTATCACTGTGTGATGGTCATAAGGTGATATATTTCAAGAGTTTCTTACCATATTAAGTATTCAAAACTATATATATATATATATAAACTATATATATACATAGTTTTGAAAGTATTCTAAAGTATTTCAAGTATTCAAAACAATATTATAGATATATTTTCTTACCCTATTTTCATTTTGGTTTAACCAATATATAATATGTAAATAATGATCTGATCCTTCATTTGTAGCTTATTTCTGGGTTTATTTTTATTTAAAACAGATTGGGTTTTTTGTTTTTTGGTTTTTTTGCTGAGGTAGATTCACCCTGAGCTAACGTCTGTTGCGTCTTCCTCTATTTTATAAGTGGGTTGCCACTGTAGTGTGGCCACTGATGAGTGGTGTAGATCCATGGCCCGGGAACCTAACCTGGGCTGCCAAAGCGGAGTGTGCTGAATTTAACCACTAGGCCACTGGGCCGGCCCCCCCAGATTGGCATTTTTAGAGTGAGGTGTGTTAACATGTTTGGGTACTTTTCAGATCTTTCGTGTAAGAAAATTCTGCCACACGTTTAGCCATATTCGTATGGTGCGAAGGTTACTATTTTGGAGACTAGCTTTAGCAAAGATTAAATAGCTAGATGGAACCAAAGTAAGAAACTCAGGCTGGAAGTATTTTTAATTCTTTCAAAGCTTCAGAAAGGAATTTTAAAGAACATGTTTGATGATGAAGCTAATAATAAGAATAGCTTTTATTTGACTCATTTCTTTGTGTTAGGCATGGTATTAAGTATTAAAAAATATTTTTTACATATGAGAAAAATACTGTGTCATTCTCATTTTAAAGTTGGAGAAACTGAGGATTAAGGAAGAGAAATAATTTGCCCGAGTTTATCCCACTAATAAGTAGTCGAGGTAGATTGATGACTCTTGAGCCCAATCACAGCAAGTCTCTACGTCTTTAGAACCAGACAGGTCTAATGCTTTTGGGCCTTTTAATATTTTAGGTTGGTTCCCTATCCTTTATTTGCTTCTTGTTTCACTTAATGCCATGAATGAAATCGAGAAGATATCTAAAGAAGTCCTTGATAATCACTTGTAAAACATCCATTATGTTTCAAGAACACACTTGAGATCTATTCTTATATATATACATAATCTCGTCCTTAGATATATGGTGTAGACTTGATTTATGTTTGTTAAAGTTGAGGGACTTTGTGACAAAGCACTTTCTTCCTCAAATCTTGACTGTTTTCTGACTTGCAGGTTTTAAACGCGCAGAGAGCAGGGTACAAAGCAGCCATAGTGCACAATGTGGATTCTGACGACCTCATTAGCATGGGATCCAACGACAGTAAGTACAGGTATCACTTTTCTTCTCTCCTGTTTGACAGACCTTTTGAAACTAAAACTTAACAGGATTTCTCTTCTCTCATTTTCTAAAAAGCAAAATTTCTTCTCTATCAGAAAGATAATTCCCAATTCTTAACCCTCTCTGGACAATTTTATTCACAATAGGAGTTGCATTGACTTGTTCTTTTTGGAACAGTGAGGTTTTTGTTTGTTTGTTTCACCTACGTGTCCCCTTTTAGAAGATGTGTTAATATTTTAGTAAAAACCAAAGGGAAACCAAAGCTTTAAATAGAGATAAACATGCTGAGTAAAGGATGCCATTGAAGAATTTTTGTGATTTATTTAGAGATTCACGACAGTAAATTTTAGGATATGCGGATATACTAAGTAGCCACTATATTCTTGTGAAATTTCAAAGCTGCATTCTTGTGCTTTTTTACTCCTTTTGGTTATTAGCCCCTTAACATACATTGGCATGCCTGTTGTTTTTCATTCAAAATGGGAATATCTTTCCTTACTCTCTGCTAAATATTAGCTTATAGGGAAAATGAACCAATTTTAATGAAATAACTGGCTTTAATCAGACAGTGATTTTTAATCCGTATGCGTTCACTTAATTTAGTGAGAATGCTAAAAAGTGTCTTTTGTTACGTTAATGAAGGGACTTTTAGATCCCAAGTAAGGATGGGGGGGCCACTTGCCAGGAGAATCAATCATGTGATTAGAGAGTTAGAATTTTCAGTCCTATACCCCTGACCTCCCGGGTAGGGGAAGGACTGGAAGTTTAATCAGTCACCACTGGTGGCCAAGGGTTTAATCAGTCCTGCTTTTGTAATGAAGCCTCTATAAAAACCCAAAAGGAAGGAGTTCAGAGAGCTTCCTGGTTGGTGGACACGTGGAGGTGCTGGTAGAATTGCACCCTGCAGCGAGTGTGGAAGCTCTACACCCTTTCCACATCCCTTGCCCTCCTGTACATCTCTTCCATCTGGCTGTTCCTGAGTTACATCCTTTCATGATAACCAGTGATCTTGTAAGTAAAATGTTTCTCTGAGTTCTGGAGCCACTCTAGCAAATTAATTGAACTCAAAAGGGAGGGGGGTTGTTGGAACCCCCAATCTATAGCCTGTTGGTCAGAAGCACAGGTGACAACCTGGAGTTGCAACTGGTGTCTGAAGTGTGAGGCGGCAGTCTTGTGAGACTAAACCCTTAACCTGTGGAATCTGATGCCGTCTCTGGGTAGATAGTGTCAGAACTGAGGGGAATTGAGTTGTTTGATGGTATGGGGGAGATTCTGCACACACACATTAAAAGTTGGGTCCAGAACTTAAAATACAGTGCCAGCATCCATGATTAAGTATTTTATTTTTGTTCCTTTTTTTTTGAGTACATACGTAACCATAATACGTCTTGCTACTAGGTTCCATTGACTCATATATGCAAGAAAGAACTTGGAACAAAGAGCAGACATCAAGCTATGGACTGATATACTACATTAGGATGTATTTAGGACTTTAAATAACTACATTCTCAATAGGAAGTAGTTTGGATTCCTTGACCAAAAAAATCTTTTTATTGCGTAATACAGTGTTTTTTGTTGTTGTTGAGTAGAACTCTTTTCCTTCTTGTGATATAATCTGAGGAAAAATTACAATGTATAAAAATTACAACTTAGTAATAAGTTCCTTAGTTAATTTCTTTATATTTTAAATGATTTTAATCTTCTAGCTGATTAAATCATCATACTTGTAGAATGCATAAAGTATCCTTAAGAGGTTCTAGCATTTCACAGAAAGTTTGACAACTGCTGCTTGGGAATTAGAGGAATTGATGAAGGGATTTTACTTACCAAATAAACTAGTATTGTTGGTATTTCAAAGTTGACATTTTTCTTCTCCTTTAACTATGTCCCTTAAAAAAAATATCATCCCACGTGATACCTTCCAGGTCAGTGACTTTTGTGACCTATATTCATTATTGGCAAAATGGAAAGCATAGACAGTCTAGAAATAGACAGGCCTGAGTCCATATCCAAACTCCCACTTGTATTAGCTGGTTAACTTTGAGCAAGGTACTTACTCTTTGCATTTTGTTGAAGGCCTGAGCCCAGAGTTTAGCAACCCTCAAGACCTGCTCGAGGGTTTTGGGTTGAACAAATTGATTAGTATTTGTAAACTGTTTACTCTTGTGACATGTTTCCACTAAAAATTTTGCAAGCTGGAATTGTACGTTCCCTTTAGCACCTGTTTTGTCTTTATAAAACCTTTGTAAAACCATAAAACCTTTTTGTGTTACTCATGTCAGTTCCTAAGGAAAATGTGCTAAATAGTCAAAGTAGCACATAACCATATAATCCTGCTGTTGCCATGGAAATGTTCCAATTGAGTTATCATATGTTGAAGAGTGCTCAGAATTTTAGTTCTTGACTGTGTTGCTTGTATTACTGCCTGTGATATTTTACTCTGTCTTTGCGTGTGTGTGTGTGTGAACATTTCGTATATCCAAAGACACAGGTTGTAAAGATCTTTACCATTTTCATCTTTGCCGTTACTTGGTACAGAAAAAGAAAGCGTGGATTGATTAAAAGAGGCTTATATCTCCGCCTTTTTAGCTTAGTCCACAGCCACAAGAAGTGCTGCACACGTGCTCCTAAGAGCAGAGGTTCTGAAATCTGGGAGCAAGCGGAAGTTTTAAAAGGCCCTTGCTGCCGACATTTTACATGAGCAATGTGTGTGTCTTTATTTCAGCTAGGACATGGGAGGTGTTAAGTCAGTGAGCCGATAATGTGTCATCTTCGGGAGGCAGCAGAATGTGATGGGGAAAACACAACTTCAGACCCAGGAAATGTGGGTTTATTCCAGGCTGGTTAGTATACGAACCTAACCTGTGCCCTTGGGAAAGTTACCTAACTTTCTGAGCCTTTATTTTCATCTGTAAAAGTGTGAATAACTTCAGTTTTTACTGGACCTGATGTGGTTGTGAAGAACATGAGAGCAGATGCGTGAGAAAACCCATGCCACGGCGGAGTGGGAAGAGCCTAGATTAGGAATCAGAGCCTTAAGTTTGAGTCTAAGCTGTGCAAGTTCCTACCTGTATAACCGGGGCAAGTTATCCATATAACTAGGTTTGTTTCTTCTTTTTTCCTTCAACAAATATTTTTTGACAGCCTCCTGTGCATCAAGCACTGTTTGAGGCACCATGCCTAGAGCAGGGAATGACTGAGTTTAAGGCTCTGCTCTCCTGCCTTTCATTGAGGTAGCAGAAGGCAGTAGTTGAGAGTGTGGTTTCTGGATACTGCCTGCCAGGGTTTGAATCCCAGTTCTACCACTTACCAGCTGTGTAACCTTGGGTATGGTACCCACCATCTCTGTGCCTCACTTTTCTGATCTGCAAAATGGGGATGATAATAGTAGTACTCATTGGGTTGTTGTGAGGATTGAATGAATTAAGACATATACAGCAGCTAGAAGACTGCTGGTTCTTAGTAATCATTTAATGGTTATTTAGATATTATTGTTATTGCTGCTGGTATTATTATTGCATTCTAGAGTGGGAGAGGAAATGAACCCATAATCAAAGAGGTATGCAAATGTCAAGTAGTGATAAGTGCTATGAAGAGAAACATGTTCAGCTAAAGGGGTAATAGGGATGAGAGGAGGGTGGCTATTTTAGATGGGGCGGTCAGAGAGGGCTCCGTGAGATTTCGACATTTGGCTTCGGTGTAAAGTGAGAGGCTGAGCCACGTAGGTTTCTGGAGGAGGAGTGTTCCAAGGAAAGGGAACAGCAAATGCCAAAGCTGGAAGATAACGCATACTGGGTGTTTCTCTAGTGACATTAAGAGGGTTGTTTTTATTTCTCTTTCTGAGAAATGAGTAATTTTTACAAAGTTCTTTTTTGTTGGCATTTGAGTTTGGTTTTGTAATATAGGTATGAGAGTCAAATTTTTTAAGATACCAATTAAAACACAAAGCTTTACCACGAACTCCAGGCTTAGGAGGAAGTAGAAATTTACCCAGCTTTCCTCTCCTAAGCCCTTTCTCAACTCCTGTCAGCTCTTCACTCTGCACAGCCGTAGATGTGTGGTGTTATTTTTCAGACTGTTGTAAAGTGGTCTTTTCTTACATTCTTTGGCTTACACTTCTCCTGGGAATGGGTATGTAAAAAAAAGCTTTTTCACTTAGGAATTAAGTTATGTGTACAAAGAAAACTTAAAATTTCTTCCTCTTCTTCCTTTTTTAATAGTTAATTATGTCCACAGAGGAAAAAATCAAATGGAAATATTAAAAATAATTACATCTTAATCTCATACGATTATTGAGATAATACGGTAATATTTATATGCAAACAGCTTTTGTTATTCTAAATGTAATAATGCTTCTGAACCACTTTGATGATGGTGTAAATCTCCAAGTGGGAAAATCAGTCCTTAGACAATTCGAGTTGATTCTAATCGTTTCTACCTGCGTTTGCTGCTATTAGGAAGAAAGTTAAGTTGATTGTACATTAAGTATGGGCTTTTGAGAATAATTTCATTATTGTTTTATACAGTTGATGTGCTAAAGAAAATTGACATTCCATCTGTCTTTATTGGCGAATCATCAGCTAATTCCCTGAAAGATGAATTCACATATGAAAAAGGGTAAGTAATGGATATAAAAAATAATCATGTAGCTTAAAATTCTTCTTTATATTAGGGTAGAATTATATAATACTAGTTATAATCAAGGTCATGTTTTAGAATGAACTCTACTGTGCTAAATTATTTCTTCTTAAGTCATGATTTTAAGACTTTACTATTTCCTCTGTGTATGATTACATATTGAAAATATATTCATGCTAGAGAGGTTGACACCTATGTTGCTAAAAAGATAAAACTTTCATTTTTATAGTTTAATCAAACCATTAGTATTTACAGACAATGTGATTTACATTCCTGTGACACTTTAAGCCATACTTGTATTTTATTAAAAAGAAATTTGTTATTTTATAGACACAGAATCCAAAACAGTGTGTTAAGTGGCGTTTACAACGATAAAAAATTTGTTTTCAAGTTTAAAAATTTTATTTGCAATAAAAACTTCCATATGGAATTTCCCCTAGAAATCTCATTCCCAAGGTGACATACAGACTGAAACTAACTTAAGGCACTGCTGTCTCATCTCACACTGAAAACAGCACAGCTGACATTTGAGAGCTTCTTCCGTGAAACAGCCCCAAGTAATCGTGGGCAGGGACAGGTTTTTGACTAAAAGGAACAATAACAACAATATTAATAATAAAATATTTATTATGTAATATTTATTGAGTATTTAGCAAGTATCAGGCTCTCATGAAAGCAAGACTAATATTTGTTATCCATTTAATTCTCACAACAACCCTCTAGAGGTTATTATCATCTCTTATTGTCTACATTTGCCCAAAGAGGAAACTGGCACAATGAAATTCAATTATTATTATTTAGGGGGGGAAAAATCCATGAATATTTGAGTTTGAAAATGCATAAAAAGAAGAGGGAAAGATTTTCCGTTTACTGTTTTTGTCATTTTCTCTGTTCAGTTTTGATGTTTAAAATATTGTTCACGTATTATATACTTAGAACATCTTTATTAAATTAGGGACATAATTTTGGATGTATTAAAAATAGTTATGCAAGATGCTATTGGTTACCCATGTTTGTGTAGTTAACAGAAGGGAAAATTAATACTTGGTTTTACCTCAATATTGTTCCCTTAGAAAAATTCGAATTAGTATGTATTTTAAAGAGTCCTTTCGTTTTTAATTATAAAATCATACCTTTTTAAGTAGTACATACGTGCTGATAAAATATTGAAAAATTCAGAAATATAAAGCATTTAAGTGAAAGCCCCTTTGATGCTGTTCTCTTAACAACAGCTACCGTTTAAAAAAAGCTTTTAATGTTTTCCGTATTTGAATGTTCACATTATTACTGATAACGTGCTCATATAATAGAACCATACAATACACGGTATTTTGTAACATGCTCTATGTACTTTATATTTAGCCCCATCCATGTTAATACAAGTCCACAAAGTCCCTTATCCCAACTCTTAGAGACAGATGTATAATGGGATTGAAAAATTTTCAGACGTTTAAAAGTTATGTCGCAAATAGCATTTGAGGCAGCATCCCATAATCAAACAAATTCTATATATCTGCAATGAATGTCTGAATATTTATCATGTCATTTTAGCTCAGGTTGACTCTCAAATGAATTGCAAACATTATTTATTTTTTTTTATTGAGTTCATAACAGTTTACATCAATGTGAGATTTCAGTTGTACATTATTTCTTGACTGTCACCACATAAGTGCTCCCCTCTACCCCCGTGCCCACCTCCCACCCGCCTTCCCCTGGTAACCACTGAACTGTTTTCTTTGTCCATGTATTTGTTTATATTCCACATATGAGTGAAATCATCTGGTGTTTGTTGTTCTCAGACTGGCTTATTTCGCTTAGCGTAATTCCCTCCAGGCCATTCCATGTTATTGCAAATGGGATGAATTTGTCTTTTTTTTCTGGCTGAATAGTATTCCATTGTATATATATACCACATCTTTATCCAATCATGGGTCACTGGGCACTTGGGTTGCTTCCATGTCTTGGCTCTTGTGAATAGTGCTGCAATGAACATAGGGATACATATGTTACTTTGGATTGTTGATTTCAAATTGTTTGGGTAGATACCCAGTAGTAGGATAGCTGGGTCATATGCTAGTTCTATTTTTGTTTTTTTGAGGAATCTCCATACTGTTTTCCATAGTGGCTGCACCCGTTTGCATTCCCACCAGCAGTGTATGAGGGTTCCTTTTTCTCCATAACCTCTCCAACATTTGTTATTTTTAGTGTTAGTGATTATAGCCATTTTAACAGGCATGAGGTGGTATCTTAATGTAGTTTTGATTTGTATTTCCCTGATTATTAGTGATGTTGGACATCTTTTCACGTGTTTATTGGCCGTCTGTATATCTTCTTTGGAAAAATGTCTGTTCATCTCCTCTGCCCACTTTTTGATCGTGTTGTTTGTTTTTTTATTGATCAGTTGTGTGAGTTCTTTATATATTATGGAGATTAATCCCTTGTCAGATATATGATTTGCAAATACTTTCTCCCATTTGGTGGGTTGTCTCTTTGTTTTGATCCTAGTTTCTTTTGCCTTGCAGAAGCTCTTGAGTCTGATCAGTTCCCGCTTGTTTATTTTCTCTTCTTTTGTTTCCCTTGTCTGAGAGGACATGGTAATTTGAAAAGATCCTTTTTAGTTCGATGTCCAAGAGTGTACTCCCAATACTATGTTCCAGCAGTTCTATAGTTTCAGGACATATCTTCAAGTCTTTGATCCACTTGGAGTTTATTTTTGTATATGGCGTGAGGTAGTGGTCTACCTTCATTCTTTTGCATGTGGCTGTCTGGTTTTCCCAACACCATTTATTGAAGAGACTATCTTTTCTGCATTGCATGTTCTTGACACCTTTGTTGAAGATTAGCTGTCTGTAGATGTGCAGTTTTATTTCTGGGCTTTCAGTTCTGTTCCATTGATCTGTGTACCTGTTTTTGTACCAGTACCACGCCGTTTTGATCACTATGGCTTTGTAGTACATTTTGAAGTCAGGGATTGTGATACCTCCAGCTTTGTTCTTTTTTCTCAGGATTGCCTTAGCAATTTGGGGTCTTTGGTTGCCCCATATGAATTTTAGGATTCTTTGCTCTATTTCTGTGAAGAATGTCATTGGGATTCTGATAGGGATTGCGTTGAATCTGTAGATTGCTTTGGGTAGTATAGACATTTGAACTATGTTTATTCTTCCAATCCATAAGCAAGGAATCTCTTTCCGTCTTTTTAAGTCATTATCAGTTTCTTTCAGTAATGTCTTATAGTTTTCATTGTATAAGTACTTCACCTCTTTGGTTAAATTTATTCCTAGATACTTTATTCTTTTAGTTGCAATTGCAAATGGAATTGTATTCTTGAGTTCTCTTTCTGTAAGTTCGTTACTGGAGTATAGAAAAGCAAGTGATTTTTGTAAGTTTATTCTGTACCCTGCAACTTTACTGTAGTTATTAATTATTTCTATTAGTTTTCTGATGGATTTTTTTGGGTTTTCTATATATAAGATCCTGTCGTCTGCAAACAGCAAGAGTTTCACTTCTTCACTCCCTACTTGGATTCCTTTTATTGCTTTCTCTTGCCTAATTGCTCTGGCCCACACCTCCAGTACTGTGTTGAATAAGAGTGGTGATACTGGGCATCCTTGTCTTGTTCCTGTTCTCAGGGGGATGGTGCTCACTTTTTACCCATTGGGTATGATGTCAGCTGTGGGTTTGTCATATATGGCCTTTATTATGTTGCGGTAATTTCCTTCTACCCCCATTTTGGTAAGAGTTTGTATCATAAGTCGCTGTTGGATCTTGTCAAATACTTTTCTCTGTATCTATTGAGATGATCATGTGGTTTTTATTCCTCAATTTGTTGAAGTGGTGTATCATATTGATTGATTTGCAGATGTCGAACCATCCCTGTGTCCTTGGTATGAATCCCACTTGATCATGATGCATGGTCCTTTTGATGTATTGCTGAATTCAGGTTGCCAAAATTTGGTTGAGGATTTTTGCATCTATGTTCATCAGTGATATTGGCCTGTAGTTCTCATTTCTCGTGCTGTCCTTGTCAGGCTTTGGTATCAGAGTGATGTTGGCCTCGTAGAAGGTGTTAGGAAGTGTTCCATCCTCCCTAATTTTTTGGAATAGCTTGAGAAGGATAGGTATTAAATTCTCACTGAAGATTTGGTAAAATTCCCCAGGAAAGCTATCTGGTCCTGGGGTGTTCTGTTCTTTGGGATGCTTTTGATTACTGTTTCAATCTCTTTCCTTGTGATTGGTCTGTTCAGATTGTCTGCTTCTTCTTGACTTAGCTTTGGGAGATTGTAAGAGTCTAAGAATTTATCCATTTCCCCTAGGTTATTGATTTTTTTTGGCATATAGTTTTTCATAGTATTCTTTTATAATCTGTTGTATTTCTGTGAAGTCTATTGTTATTTCTCCTCTTTCGTTTCTGATTTTATTTGAGCTTTCTCTCTTTTTTTCTCTGTGAGCCTGGCTGGGAGTTTGTCAATTTTATTTATCTTCTCAAAGAACCAGCTCTTTGTTTCATTGATCCTTTCTACTGGCTTTTTTGTTTCAATGGCATTTATTTCTGCTCTGATTGTTACTATTTCTCTCCTGCTGACTTTCGGCTTTGTTTATTCTTCTTTTTCTAATTCAGTTAGGTGTAATTTGAGATTGCTTATTTGGGATGTTTCTTGTTTATTAAGGCGTGCCTGTATTGTGATCAATTTCCCTCTTAATACAGCTTCTGCTGCATCCCATATGAGTTGGTAGGGTCTGTTATCATTTTCATTTGTCTCTAAATATTTTTTGATTTCTCCTTTAATTTCTTCAATGATCCATTACTTGTTCAATAGCATGTTGTTTAGTCTCCACATCTTTGTCCCTTTCTCAGCTTTTTTCTTGTAATTAATTTCTAGCTTTATAACATTATGATTGAAAAAGATGCTTGTTATTATTTCAATTTTTTTAAATTTATAGAGGCTTGCCTTGTTTCCCAGCATATGGTCTATGCTTGAGAATGTTCTGTGTGCACTTGAGAAGAATGTGTATTCTTCTGTTTCTGGATGGAGTGTTCTATATATGTCTATTAAGTCCAACTGGTTTAGCTTTTCATTTAATTGCACTGTTTCCTTGGTGTTTTTCTGTCTGGATGATCTATCCATTGATGTGTGTGGGGTGTTGAGGTTCCCTACTATTATTGTGTTATTTTTAATATCTTCTTTTAGGTTTGTTAACAGTTGCTTTATGAACTTTGGTGCTCCTGTGTTGGGTGCATAGATATTTATAAGTGTTATTTCTTCTTGATGGAGTGTCCCTTTGATCATTATATACTGCCTCTCTTTGTCTCTCTTTACCCACCTTATCTGAAGTCTACTTTGTCTGATATAAGTATTGTGACACCTGCTTTCTTTTGTTTGCCATTAGCTTAGAGTATTGTCTTCCACGCCTTCACTCTGAGCCTGTGTTTGTCACTGGAGCTGAGATGTGTTTCCTGGAGGCAGAAAATTGTTGGATCTTGTTCTTTAATCCATCTTGCCACTCCATGTCTTTTTATTGGAGAATTCAATCCATTTACATTTAGTGTGATTATTGATCTATGAGGACTTAATGCTGTCATTATATCACTTGTTTTCCGTTTTTCCTGCATTTCTTTCTTTTTTGTCCTATGTGTTTTGGTCTACCCATTTCATTATGTAGTTTCTTATGATGTGTTTCTTTGTTTTTTCCTTATTTATGTTTTGTGTCTCTGTTCTGCTTTTTTGTTAGTGGCTACCCTGAAGTTTGTATTCAGAATCTTGTGTATAAGATAGTCCATTTTCTGATGGCCTCTTATTTCCTTAGTCTAGACCGATTCAGTCCCTTTCCTCCTCCCCTCCTAAGTTATTATTCTCATATCGTATTCCAACTTGTGTTGTGAGTTTGTGGTTAAAGTGACAAGATTGTCTTTGCTTTTGGTGTTTTCCTTCTCTTTAGCCTAATGCTATAGTTGAATATTTGTTATCCTATTCTGATTCTGTCTACCTGTTTATCTCCTTACTCTGTGTTTTGTGACCCCTTTCTCCCTTTTTTTCTTTTTTCAGACATAAGGGCCTTCTTGAATATTTCTTGGTCAGGGGGAGGGGCAGTTCTTGTGGCTACAAAGTCCCTCAGCTTTTGTTTGTCTGGGAAAGATTTAATTTCTCCCTCACATCTGAAGGATATTTTTGCTGGATAGAGTATCCTTGGCTGAAGATTCTTGTCTTTTAAAGTTTTGAACATGTCATTCCATTCTCTCCTAGCTTGTAAGGTTGCTGCAGAGAAATCCACTGAAAGCCTGATGGGGGTTCCTTTGTAGGTTATTTTCTTTTGCCTTGCTGCCCTGAGTATTCTTTCTTTGTCATTAATTTTTGCCAGTTTTACTACTATATGCCTTGCAGTAGGTCTTTTTACATTGACAAATCTAGGAGATCTGGAAGCTTCCTCCATGCATATTTCCCTCTCTTTCCTTAGATTTTGGAAGTTCTCTGCTATTATTTTTTTGAACATGCTTTCTGCTCCATTCTCCTTCTCTTTACCTTCTTAAATCCCTATAATTCTTATGTTGCATTTCCTCATTGAGTGGGATATTTCTCAGAGACTTTCTTCGTTTCTTTTTAGTGTTAGTTCTCTCTCCTCCTCTGTCTGGAGCATTTCAACATGTCTATCTTCGATTATGCTGATTTGCACCTCTATGATATCCAGTTGAGCGTTCAGGGAATCTGTACTTTGTTTTATCTCTTCCACTGTGTCTTTCATCTCTGATATTTCTGATTGGTTCTTTATAGTTTCATTCTCTTTTGTGAAGTAGCTCTTGAGCTCGTTGAATTGTTTCTCTGCATTCTCTTTTACCTCATTGAGCTTTTTGATGATAGCTATTTTGAATTCATTTTTGTTTAGCTTGCATATTTCTGTGTCCTCAGAACTGAGTCCTGGGTGCTTGTCATTTTCTCTCTGGTCTGGAGATTTGATGTAGTGTCTGATGTTGGAACATTGGCTCTTTCTCATTCTGATATTATTCGTTTGCAGTTACAGCCTTTCGACTCTGGGTTGGGGTTGAGAGACCCGTATTCTGAGCCCTGTGCCTTCAGCTGAGAGGGCACATGTCGGGTTGGTGGAGGGGCGCTTTCTCTTGTGTGCAGTCGGGGATTTCTCAATCAGCTCTCACTATCTGGTCTCCTGGGGTCTTGGATGGATGAGGTCACCCCATGGGAAAGCTTTCACTCGGTTAGAGGGCTTCCCTCTAGGCTGCAAGGGTCCTAGGGAGTCCTAGGTGATCCTGTGGACATGCAACCCTCCCTGACTCCTTCCCTCATGGATCCTCCCCAGCAGTGACTGCAGTCTTTTTTTTTTTTTTTTTGAGGAAGAATAGCCCTCAGCTAACTGCTGCCAATTCTCCTCTTTTCACTGAGGAAGACTGGCTCTGAGCTAACATCCATGCCCATCTTCCTCTACTTTATATGTGGGATGTCTACCACAGCATGGCATGCCAAGTGGTGCCATGCCCACACCAGGATCCAAACTGGTGAACCCCAGGCTTCCAAAGTGGAACATGCACTCTTAACCGCTGCACCACTGGGCCAGCCTGCAGTCTTTAGGGGAGGGAGCAAAGTTCTCTCTTACCTCGTTCCAACTCCTCTAAGTGGGGCTCCTGCCTCTCCGCCCTCCGTCATGTGGCTGCATGTCTCTCCAAGGTTTTTGTGTTGTTAGGATGTCTTCTGTTGGATTATGGTTGCCCCTTTTTGTTGTATGTTGGAGGGGAGAGAGTCCCGGGTAAGTTCACTCTGTCATGATGCTGACATCACTCCCCCAAACATTATTTTTTAAAGCTTCTTAGGTTTCAGAATTGTGCATCAAGGATTGTAGACCTGGACATGCAGATCCACCTCATCCATCTGTCCAACAGTCGGTTGGCTGGCTGGCAAGGTCGGTCAGTCCATCTGTCTGCCTACCCACCTGTTAATTTATTCTACTTTTTATTATGAAAACTTTCAAACATATTTAAAAGTGGAGAGATGAGTATAATGAATGAGCATTCAGTTTCAAAATTATAAACTCTTGGCCAATTTTGTTCTGACCATCCACCTTCAACCCTCTCCCACTTCCCTCCCACCCCTGGCATGATTATTTTGAAGTAAGTCCCAAATATTCCATCATTTCAACTGTAAGTATCTCAGAATATATCACTAGGAGATGAGGTTATATATAAAAAATAGAACCACATTATCATTATTAGTACCTTAAAGTAAACATTAATTCAATATCAACACATATTTCAGTCTTCAGTTTTTCCCTACTGTCTGAAATCTTTTTATTTTCTTTTATGATATTTGTTTGAATCAGGATCCGAATAATGTCTATACATTGTAATGGTTCTTATGTCTTAAGTTTCCTTTAATTGAGATGACTCTCGAAAGTGAAAAGGGTCACTTTTAATAATTAAATTGGGACAATAGGCATAAACCACAACTCAACCATGCAAATCAGGGCATGTGTGATCACCCTATTTTAATCTTTAAGTTTACCATGCCTCTTTTTTCCCTAATCATTTGTTTATTGAAGAAGTAGTGTCGTTTTGTCCTGTAAAGTTTACTAAGGTCTGGACTTTTCTGATTGCATCCTTGGAGTATTGCATAGAATATTCTTTTGTTACTTCATTTAGATCTTGAGGTTTGTCCCAGTTCATGTGTGATTGGGGGGTGGAAGGGTAGGTAAGGCAAGAATACATTATATACGGTTTTATATATTTCCTTCAGGAGACACAGTATTTGGTTCTCTCTTTGAGATGTGAACAGTCACTGATGATCATTGCTTAGATCCATTAGTTCTCTAGGAGTTGCAAGTAACCTAAGTTTTTAATTCCTTCTTCATTTGTTAGTTAAAATACTTCTATAAAGAGAACTTGCACCTTATCAATTATTTGATTACCTCGATGTACAGTCTGTTTAGGAAAGATAGGATAAACACTTGATTCTTTCCCTTTACTACTATTTTTCAAATTATTTGGTTCACTAGCCTCTTCCAAAGTTAATTTAATATATATATTTAAACTATCATAATGAACTTGTGGTGTAAACCTATTTTGTATGCTTCATTCATTCCATTGCAGTTATCTTTACTGATGTTCACACTGTCCCATTTCAAACTTCTTCACGTTTACTCCTGGTTTCTTTCAACATGAATCTAGAAGTTTTTGATTGCTTCTTGTTTTCTGCATGACACGCTATTCCAGCCCCCTCTCTTCTTTTCCACCTCCTGACCTGCAACCAGCATTTCTTCAGGGAGCTATGGTTCCTTTTAATTGGATATGATAGAGAAAAGGGGTGATCATTGCTCCTGGATTTGTCATTTTTTCTATGGCTTTTCAGTGGCTAGAGCTAGGAAGTATATATGTTTTTAAAGATACAATAAATCATGAGTGCATACTGTTACTTTCAATTTAAATTCAGGACTTTAGGATTTTTGCTTTACTTCATTGATCTTACATCTGTATTTTATTTTTTCATGCTCAAAGACTCCAACTAATTATTTATTTTGTTTTTTAATTATACAGTACACACAACAGATTCAAAAGAAAATTCCAACACTACTACCAATATTTTTAAAAAACAGTTCTCTCTCTGCTTAAAGTATATCATAATAAGGATATAAAGTCAAATTATCATGTTTTAAAGACTTCCCATTGTGACTTTTATAATTATATATAAACTTAAAGTCAAAATCAACAAAACAATGTGTATTCAGAGGAGGCCAGCTTCTATCTAAGTATCATGTACCTTGTCCATCCTGTTCCCATCCTCACCTCACAAGTAACAATTTTTAAAAGTTTTTAATTTATTCTTTAATTATTTTTTTAAATTATAAACAAATAACCTATCTCTCCTCCCCATCTTCCACCTTCAGTACATAAATACTATTCTCCATCTTGTTTTTTTTCATATAACAGCGTATCCTGGAGATCACACCATATGAGTAGATATAGATATTCTTTATTCCTTTTTAACAGCTGCATATAACTCCATTTTGTCCATGGGCCACAATTTAATCTGCTAGTCTCCTGTTGATGGACACTGGAATTGTTTGCAATCTTTTGCTGTAATAAATAGTGCTGCAATGACTAACCTTATGTAGAAGTATTTTTTTTTTATTGAGTTACTGATAGGTTACAATCTTGTGAAATTTCAATTGTACATTAATGTTTGTCAGTCATGTTGTAGGTGCACCACTTCACCCTTTGTGCCCACCCCCACCCCACCTTTCCCCTGGTATCCACTAAACTGTTCTTGGTCCATAGTTTTAAATTCCTCATATGAGTGGAGTCATACACAGATTATCTTTCTCTTGCTGGCTTATTTCACTTAACATAATTTCCTCAAGGTCCATCCATGTTATTTCAGATGGAATGATTTTGTTCTGTTTTGCAGCTGAGTAGTATTCCATTGTATATATGTACCACATCTTCTTTATCCATTCGTCTGTTGATGGGCACTTAGGTTGCTTCCACGTCTTGGCTATTGTAAACAGTGCTGCAATAAACATTGGGGTGCACAGGACTTTTGGGATTGCTGACTTCAGGCTCTTTGGATAAATACCCAGTAGTGGGATGGCTGGATCGTATGGTAGTTCTATTTTTAGTTTTTTGAGGAATCTCCATACTGTTTTCCATAGTGGCTGCACCAGTTTGCATTCCCACCAGCAGTGTATGAGGGTTCCTTTTTCTCCGCAACCTCTCCAACATTTGTTGCTATTAGTTTTAGATATTTTTGTCATTCTAACGGGTGTAAGGTGATATCTTAGTGTAGTTTTGATTTGCATTTCCCTGATGATCAGCGATGATGAGCATCTTTTCATGCGCCTATTGGCCATCAGTATATCTTCTTTGGAGAAATGTCTGTTCATGTCTCCAGCCCATTTTTTGATTGGGTTGTTTGATGTTTTGTGATTGAGTTGTGAGAGTTCTTTATATATTAAGGATATTAAACCTTTGTCAGATATATGACTTGCAAATATTTTTTCCCAGTTAATGGGTTGTTTTTTGTTTCAATCCTGTTTTCATTTGCCTTGAAGAAGCTCTTCAATCTGATGAAGTCCCATTTGTTTATTCTTTCTATTGTTTCCCTTCTCTGAGAAGGCATGGTGTCCGAAAAGATCCTTTTAATACTGATGTCAAAGAGTGTACTGCCTTATGTAGAAGTATTTTCATGTTTTTGCTAGTATACCTTCAGAATAGATTCCTAGATCTGGGATTGCAAGGTCAGAGGTTAAATGTATATTTTTGCTAGATACTGCCAAATTCCCAACCATAAGGGTTATGCCAGTAGTAGATGAGAGTGTCTCTTTTCACACAGCTTCACCAACAAAGTATGTTGTCAGATTTTTAGATTTTTACTAATCAGGTTGGTAAGAAACAGCATCTTGTTGTAGTTTTAATATGTATTTATCTTATTAGAAGCGCATTTGAGCATCTTTTCTTATGCTTAAGAGCTATTTGCATGTCATTTTCTATGAACTGTTTATCTTTAGCCCATTTTTCCCACTAAGATTGTTGGTAATTTTCTTTTATATTTTTAGGAGCTCTTTATTTTTTAGGTATGTTAATCATTTGTTTGAGGTATATTACAAATATTTTTTCATACTTTGTCATTGTAATTTCACTTATGGTGCTGGTTTTTAATGTAATCAAATGTATTAATCTTTTCTTTTGGGCTGCTGGTCTTGATTCTTAGGAAAGTTTCCCCTGCTTCAAGGTTTCAGAGGAATTTACCCACCTGTATACTTGTATGGCTTCATTTTTAACATTAAATCTCTGGCTCATTTGTAATTTATCCTATATATGGCTTGAGGAATGTATCCAACTGTACCTTTTTCCAGATAAACATCCAGTTATCCCAACATTACTCCTTAAAATGCTCATCCCTTCACTCCATTTGAGATACTGCCATATTTCCGTATATAATTTAAAACTTTCCGTTCTTCATCTTCTGTGTGCCGATACCACACTGTTTTTCATTGCAGGGTTTTGTAATAAGCAGGGCTAGCCCTCCCCACAGCCTCTCCTCTTTTGCAGACTTTTCATAGCTATTCTTGCTTGTTTGTTCTTTCAAACAAATTTTTTTACAGCTTTATTGAGATATATTTCACATAGTATAAGTTTACCAATTTAAAGTATACAGGTCATGATTTTGGGTATATTTACAGAGTTGTGCAGCCATCATCACATTCTCATTTTAGAATTTTCCAACACCTCAAGTAGAAACCATGTGTCTATTTGCAGTCATTCTCTATTCCCCGCTTCCTCTCCAACCATAGCAGCCCCATGCAACTACTAAGCTACTTTCTGTCTCTGTGGGTTTGTCTCTTCTGGTCATTGCATATAAAAAGAATCATATGATATGGGGGTCTTTTGTGATTGGCTTTCTTCACTTAACATAATCTTTTCAAGGTTCAGCCATGTTGGCACTTTATTCTCTTTTTGTTTCTTTTTTTTTTTGTGATGAAGATTAACCCTGAGCTAACATCCACCATCAATCCTCCTCTTTTTCCTGATGAAGACTGACCCTGAGCTAACATCTGTGCCCATCTTCCCCTATTTTATATGTGGGACGCCTGCCACAGCATGGCTTGACAAGTGGTGTGTAGGTCCGCACCTGGGATCTGAACTGGTGAACCCCAGGCCGCCGAAGTGGAAGGTGTGAACTTAACCACTGCAGCACCAGGCTGGCCCCTATTCTTTTTTATTGCTGAATAATATTCCACTGTATGGACATACCATGCAATGTTTATCCATTCATCAGTTGATGGACATTTAGCTTGTTTCCATATTTTGGCTATTATGAACAAGGCTGCTGTAAACATTCATGTGCAAGTTTTGTGTGTACATATGTTTTCATTTCTGTTGGATATATACCTAGAATGGAAGTGCTGGTTATATGGTAACTCTCTGTTTAACTTTTTGAGGAACTGCCAGACTCTTTCCTAGAGTGCCTGCAGTCTTTTATATTCCTGCCAGCGGCGTATGAGGGTTCCACTTTTTCCTTCCGAAGGAGTTTAATAATCAACTTGTCTTCTACCTCCAGAAAAGCCTGGTGATATTTTTATTGGAATTACATTATATTTATAAATTAAATAAGGGAGAATTGAGATTTTTTAGGATGTTAAGTCTCCTTATCCAAGAACATGCTATATCCTTCCATTTGTTCAATTCTGCTTTTATAGACTCCGGAGGTATCTTTTTAGTCCAAAACCTGTGTGAGAAAAACATTTCTTCTTAAATTTATGCCTAGATATTTTATTCTTTGCTATTATAAGTGGGTCTACTCTTTCATTATATCTACTGAGGTTTTCTTGTATATCGACTTTATAACCTGTAATTTGACTAAATTCTCTTACCACTGGTGGTAATTTTTCCATTGCCAATAGGAATAGCTTAATCTTTTTCTTGTTAATTCTTCTGCTTCTAATTGTTTTCTCTTATCTATCTGCATTGGTCAGTACCTTCAACACCATGTTAAAGAAGAATGGAGATGGTAGGCATCTTTGTCTTCTTTACTTTAGTGAGAAAGTTTCTTATTTCCTCTTAAAGTAAGATTCTGGCTTTTTATCATATTAAGAAAATACCCATCAACTTCTGTTTTATTGTACTTCATTCTTTTTAACTACTGTTCATTCCTTAACTAATGTTAAAAGTAGTCCATTGTTTAGATATTCCTTTACTTACTTAACTAGTAAAGCCACTGGTTATAAGCATGGGCCCTGAAGTCAGACTTGTGTGGATTCTAATCCTGGCTTCCATCACTTCTTAGCTTTGTGACCTTCAACAGAAAACTTATCATCTCTGGGCCTTAGACTCTTATCTTTAAAAATGATGTTATTAATAGTACAGCATTACTATGAGGATTAAAAACATTAATCAAATTCTTACAGGAGTACCTGGTACATAGTAAATGGTTCACAAATGTTAACTTTTAATCCCTTCTCCCAATTTTTGTCCACTTCAGAGAGTTCTATGACGGTATCCTTGATCATATATCATGTGCAGTTATACAAACATTTCTTTATCAAAAGCACTTGAAAGTCGAATTGTTGTAGTACAGCAGTTTTAGATTTCAGTAAACAATTGTCATTTAGTAAACAAATGCCCTCCAAAAAATGTGAACCAATTATGTTTCCATCAATATTTTAGGAAAGCCCACGTTTTCCTCTACTCATGCCAATAATGTATATTATCAGTTTTTTAAATTACCCACCACTCTAATAAGAAGAAAACTCAGGGGCTGGTCCCGTGGCTGAGTGGTTAGGTTCGTGTGCTCTGCTTCGACAGCCCATGGTTTTGCAGGTTTGGCTCCTGGGTGTGGACATGGCACTGCTCATCAGGCCATGCTCAGGCGGCGTCCCACATAGCACAACCACAGGCACTCACAACTAGAGTGTACAGCTATGTACCGGGGGGCTTTGGGGAGAAGAAGGAAAAAAAAGGAAGAAGATTGGCAACAAATGTTAGCTCAGGTGCCAATCTTAAAGAAAAAAGAAGAAAACTCATTAGTCAAGTTAGCATTTCTTTATTCATAGAGAACATTCTAGTATACTGTTTGGTGTCCTTTGTCTATTTTGGTCTTTTTAAAAATTGAACTCTAAAAGCATTTTGTCATTTTTTTAGTAGGAAGGATAACATGTTGGATGACATACAACTTTTGACAACTGTGGGCAGGGGAAAGGATTGGTTCTGATCACAGTGCTAGCAAGGTGCACTGCAGAGACAGCTGGGGTGTGGCCTTTAGAGGATCATTTAATCTTTGTGGACCTGTTTTCTCTTTTGGAAATGAGGAGTTGAAGACAGAATCCTTAAAGTTCCTTTCAACTCTAAAATCTCCATCACTCATATTTAGGGACTCTCTGTTTTTCATATCTCATCCCCAGCCCTGGGTACAGTGACTGCGTCAAGTCACTATTCAGTAAATGCGGGTGAAGTTAAACTGCTATTGTGCTACCTCAGCATTCTTCAACAAGACAGAGCAGTGTACTGGCAGCGAAAGAGGATGTGCCACAAATGGGGACACAGGACTGAGCAATACGTCTGTGTAGTAGGGGATGTAGGATGTTTGGTGAAGGAGCTGTGAGCTTTATCTGAAAATGGCAAGTTCAAGCAAGTATTCATCTGAAATAGGAAGGTGTCCAACAGTTGGGCTGATCACAGGTCATTGCCTGGAAAGTTGGTTTATAGAAAAGAAAGCTTTAGTGTTTGGCTATATATCCATTGGGGCTCAGTTCTTTGATCCAAGATGGTGGGGATGAGATATCAAAAGACAAGAAGGCAAGATCTCATGTGTCAACAGAGGGATTAGGAAATTAGATAGATTGTTGTTATAAAGTTTAGACCTAGACACCTGGTTTGAAATTAGCCTGGGAACTCATGCAAAGGAGAGTTAGACACTGTTTCCTGGATTGCTTAGGGCTCTGCTTCAGTGATCAAGTCTTAGCTGCAGAGCTCTTGGAATGCACTATGTTTAGGGGTGGACATGGAGCGAATGTGGTAAGATACTTACTAAAGCTGTTTAAATGTCTTTCTTCAAATACAGATTGATCTGGGATTAGGACCAGGGATGAGTCTGCAGGCTCAGCTGTGGAGCCTGGACAGAGGAAATAGAAATAAAGCTAGGGGACTGACACTCTGTTGTAGTTCTCCACCCTGTACCATCACTGTCCCCACCTCTACCATTAGCGGTTTGGTTAAGAAAAAGCAGTATCTTGAATGTGCACTGAGCTTTTGATGTAAGATGCTTAAAACCCTCTATCAATTGTAGACCCTTCAAAAATCCTCATGATGTATCTTGACAGTAAACTAAAGTGGTTTGAGATATTGTAGGCAAGCATTAATAGAACATATAGAACATTAGATTGAGAACCCAGGCCTATGAATGCTAGTAGTGCTTACTAGGAAATTCCGGAACTGATTCCTTTTCTGTGGTTATGCGCACACAGGAAGTTTCCAGTGAAGTCTCTTAATTTCTGGTTCACTGGATCTTCCTGCTTTGTTCTTTTAGCTTTACTTCCTCTCACCTGGCAATTCTTTTCATTTCTGAGCAACCCTGGGCTTGCCTCAAAGGACAGTCTTTATTTGTTTATCCCATCCATACCAAATGAACCTTTGGAAGTCATTAACACAAAAGGAGAAGAAAAGTACAGAATTTCAGAGATGTAGACTTTGCTGTTACTGAAATATTTAGATGCCACAATGGGTTGAATGTAGGACACGCAGTAGACCCTACTGCGCAGTAGATTACTGTAGGAATCTTAGCAGGTTTTAGAAAATGTTTAAATTATGGGGGGTGGATTCCTGGTATTATCTGTTTTGTATATTTTTGTTTCTGGTGAAGCTTGATAGAGCTTCTTGGATTTGAATATAATAAATAATAGCATCAAGTCTTAAAAATCGTTTTGGAATAGAAATAATTTGCTTTCATGTTATTTTTCTTAAGAACTACGGTATCCTGAGCATCTGTATAAGGGGGAAGGAGTCAACCTGTTTTTATTTCCCTTTATATTGTGAATTTTTGTTTTGCATTTAACCCCTTGTGTTATGAGGTAACTAGCTTGGGTACCTACAAAAATCACTGAACAGTGGGTAACAAAGTCGTGTTGCTGGCACCATACTAGTCAAGCAGACAGGAGTACAGTGGAGAAGTCAGTCCTATTACTGACCGTGGTAGAGAGCCTTCCCTAGACTGAGTATATTTTCTAATGCAGGATTTTGCTGTCTTGTAAAATTTGCTTGTGCAACACAGATGGTGTGCCTATTCTGATTACAGTTTCATGTCACAAATCCCTGTCAATTTTTATAATAGTAATATCACAGTAACTAATAACGTGGTTAATAACAAAGGGGAATAAGGCATGTCACACTTTCCACCCCTCCCTCCACAGCATACACAGTTTTGTACTTTCTTTCAGTCCAGCAATGGAGAAGGTGGAGAATAGAGTGGAAGGTACAGCTCTGCTGGATTCCTTTACCAGTTTTCCATTCCATCTCTCCCAAGTGGATGTAGAGTACAGGGCTGTGTCCACTGTATCTGGTACAAGTTCTTGTAAAGTGTTTAGGGAGGAGGGAGTATGTTTTCATCAGTGGTGGCTCCAGAGTGTTTCTGTAGGAGGAACCAATGAACAGTCATCTGGTTGGGGTGGGGTTCTTGTTGACATCCTACCCAAGGGACTGCCTTTTTTTTTTGTCAGGGAAAGATTGGCCCTGAGCTAACATCTGTTGCCAATCTTCCCTTTTTTTAACCTCCCCCAAACCCCAGTACACAGTTGTATATTCTAGTTGTAGGTCCTTCTAGTTCTTCTATGTGAGCCACTGCCACAGCATGGCTACTGACAGACAAACGGTGTGGTTCCACACCCGGGAACTGAACCCGGGCTGCCAAAGTGGAGCGTGCCGAACTTTAACCACTAGGCCATCAGGGCTGGCTTGGGTACTACCATTTTTTAAATGCTGATTTTGCATGTAAAATATGCAAACTTTTACCCAGGTTACTAAATTCAGTAAATAACGTGTTTGCAGGATGGACACAGTAAGTATTGGTTGGCTGATTTCCTCTACCCAGTATAAAGCTTCTTTCAATTATGTAGGGAAGTTATTTTGGCAAATATGTAAAATAGCCTTAAAGATGGAAAAAGGATCCCTTAAAATATTAGAAATCATATATTAGGAATTGAGATGTGTCTAGTGGATTGAATTGTAATGTCTAAATAACTTTTAAAAATATTTTTATATGTTTTTAATTAACATATATTTGACAACTCTTAGTATTTCTCAATTATTAATTTTTTTTTTCTTCCAGGGGCCACATTCTCTTAGTTCCAGAATTTAGTCTGCCTCTGGAATACTACCTAATCCCCTTCCTTATCATAGTAGGCATCTGCCTCATCTTGATAGTCATTTTCATGGTAAGTAAATTAATTTAAAATACTTTTAAAAAATAGTATGGATGGCTCTAAAAAACATTGTATTGAGTGAGAGAAGCCTTACATAAAAGAGTACATATTGTATGAGTCCATCTATGTGACTGGTTCTGGGAAAGGCAAAGATAATCTGGATAGAAAAAAATCAGGACAGAGATTGCTTCTGGAGGGCTAGGGAGGGGTGAAGGATTTACTGAGAAAGGTACGAGGGAACTTTCTAGGGTGAGAGTCACGTTCTGTGTCTTGAGATGGGTTTGGGTTGCACAAATGTCTGAATCACCAAATTGTATACTTAAATTTTGTGCATTTTATTGTAAGTAAATTTTACCTAAAAAGAACTGTACAAAAACCATAACTCTTAAGTAATGATATACATGCTGACATATTTTGTGGGAAGTATACTGATACCTGCAACTTACTTTGAAATGCATTGTAAAAAATTAAGAGAAAAAAGACATATTGATGGGTAGACAGAGACATGGATAAGTACATGATAAAATGTATAGTAAAATATTAATTGTAGAATCTAGGTAGTGGTGGATTAAGGGGGATGACATATTTTTTTCTCCAAAACAGTAGTTACCAAAGTATGGTCACAGGACTCTTGGTGGGTCTGCAAGGTCACAATTATTTTTGCAATGCCTTTGTCCCTCTTGTTCTTTCAGGGTTTATAGTGTAGGTTTCTAGAGGCTACATGGTGTGTGATGTCAAAACAAACTGAAGGCAAAAGCAGATTCTGTTAAGACAGATATTTAAAGAGATTTGCAAAGATATAAAACAACCCCACTATTCTCACTTTTTTGTTTATTTTTCATGAAGAATATTTATATTAACATCCAGTGAGTTTCTTATTGTATTGAATTTACAGATTAAAGATTAAACGCCATCTTTGAAAAGCTCAGTCTACCTGTGATGCTGTGACATTTCTTTTCGTTTATGTAGGTGTTTCATATCCATCAGTTTAATAATTTCTTTTCTGTAAACATTTTGCATGTCCTTTGTTAGACTTTTTTGAAATTACATTTTCTACTTGGTTATTATTAGGATATAAAACACTAATTTTTTAAAATAAACTTAATTTTGGAATAATATTAAGATTTACAGAAAAATTGCAAAGAAGAGAGTTCCTTTATGTCTCTCATCTAGTTTCCCCCATTATTAACATTTTACATTACCATGCTACGTTTATCAAAACTAAGAAACTGACATTGGTATATTGCTAGTAACTAAACTCCAGACTTTGTAATGATTTCACCAGTTCTTCCATTTCATGGCCCCTTTCTGTGCCAGGATCCAGTTCAGGGTACCACATTGTGTTTAGTTTAATCATGTTTTCCCTATCTCCTTTCACCTATGACAGTTTCTCACTCTCTGTTTTTCATGACCTTGACAGTCTTGAGGAGTCCTGGCCAGGTATCCTGTAGAATGTCCCTCAATCTCATGTTTCTTGTGATTAGACTGGGTTATAGGTTTTTAAGAAAATCACAGAGGTCCAGTCCAGTGCCCATCTCATCATATCATGTCAGGGGGCACATGATATCTGCATAAAATCACTGATGATGCTAACCTTCATCCCTGGGTTAAGGTAGTGTTTGCCAGTTTCTCCACTATAAAGTTAATATTTTTCTCTCTCTATTCTATTCTTTTTTTGGGAGTGAGGCACTAAGTATAACCCACCTTAAAGGTGAGAAGGGGCAGGAGTTAAGCTCCACTTACTGGAGCAGGGGAGTATCTACATATATTATTTGAAATTCTTTTGTAAGGAAGATCTGTCTCCTCTTGTCATTTATTTATTCAATCATTTATTTATATTAATATGTACTCAAGTATTTTTATTTTATACTTTGGGTTATAATCTAATACTATATTACTTATTTTTATTGTTTAAATTGTGTGAGCTTTGTCCATTGGGAGCTCTGATAGGCTGGGTCCTATGTCCCTTGGATTCAACCCATCCTTCTATTTTGCAAGCACTTCTTTTTTTTTCCCTTTTTCTTTCTTTCTTTTTTTTGCTGAGGAAGATTAGCCCTGAGCTAGCGTCTGTTACCAATCTTCCTTTTTTTTTTTTGGCTTGAAGAAGATTAGCCTTGAGCTAACACCTGTGCCAGCCTTCCTCTATTTTATATGTGGGTCACCGCCACAGCATGGCTGAGGAGTGGCATAGGTCTGTACCCAGGATCTGAACCTGCAAACCCGGACTGCTGAAGTGGAGTGCACCAACTTAACTGCAAGGCCATGGGGCTGGCCCTGCAAGCACTTCTTTAGTGTCCAGTGCTATAAGAAGCTCCAGGCTCATCTTACATTTTCTTGCCCTAGCCCTAGAATCAGACATTTCTCCAAGGAACCCTGGTTTCTTTTATTGAAGAGTTGTAGATAGAAACCACGATTTGGTCCCTGGACATTATTGATTTTTATATATTAATCTTGTATCTACAAGCTTCCTGAATTCTCCTATTCTGGTAATTTGAAATTATTGATTCTTTGGGGTTTTCAGCCTAGAAGCAAGGAGGTATAGAAGGTTAGAACAACAAACTAATACCCTTGGCAAACCAGGAGTAGAAGTAAATACCCTCAAGCTAACAAGGATTATTGACTAAAAACTTAAAATGAACATCATTAAATGGTGAATTATTAGAAGCCTTTCCTTGAAAGTCAGGAACAAAAAAAGGATGGCTATTGTTGTACCTCCTGTTTAACATTGTGCTGTATTTCCTGGTAAAACAAGAAAAAAGAACCCCAGTAATGGAAGGATTAGAAATAAAGCAGCCAAATTTTTATTTGCTTTTTGTGTTTTTTAATAATGAATGGGTGCTGAACTGTAGTATATCATGGGGATTTTGTAGTGACCATGGGTTTTTCTCTCTTTTACTCTGTTCTTATGTTGGATTACATTAATTTGTTTTGCAAACTTAAAAAGACCTTTTATTTCGACGATAAGCTGCCTTTGATGATGATGTATAAATTTTGTTTTTGCATTTTGGATTATTCAGATTTCTAAAATGGGTCAGTCAGTTTTATACTTGGACGTAGATGTAAAAATCCTAAATAAAATATTAGCAATCTGAATGTCCAGATAAGGGAAAGTTTTAGTTTTATGGGGCTAGAGTAAAGCACTGTTGGTAGGAACGTTATATGGACCAGCCACTATAGAAAACAGTATGGCAGTTCCTCAAAAAATTAAACATAAATTACCATATGATCCAGCAATTCCCCTTCTGGGTACATACCCAAAAGAATTGAAGGCAGGGAGTCCAACAGACGTTTGTACACCCATTTTCATAGCAGCATTATTTGCAATAGCCAAAGGTGGAAGCAACCCAGTTGTCAGTCAATGGGTGAACAGATAAACAAAATGTGGTATATACATACAATAGAATATTATGCATCCTTAAAAAGGAAGGAAATTCTGGCGTATACTACAACATGGTTGAACCTTGAAGACATTATGCTAAGTGAAATAAGCTAGTTACAGCAGGATAAATACTGTATGATTCTATTTGTATGAGGTCCCTAGAGTCATCAGATTCAGAGACAGAAAATAGAAAGGTAGTTGCTAGGGGCTATGGGGAGGGAAGGGTGGGGAATTATTGTTCAATGGGTACAGAGTTTCAGTTTTGCAAGATGAAAAGAGTTTTATGGATGGATGGTGGTGATGGTAGCACAACAATGTGAATGTACTTAATGCCACAGAATTGCACACTTGAAAATGGTTAAGATGGCAAATTTTAAGTTATGTGTATTTTACGGAAACTTAAAATAACATAAAAACAACTAGACAAGATAAAACTAGCCCCATAAAACTAAAGCTTTCCCTTGTATTCTGTTTTCTAAAGTAGTTTTTATAAAATTGGGATTATCTATTACTTGACCTTTTGGTGAAGGTTGCCTATAAAATCATCTAGGCCTACTGATCTTTTTCATAGTTACCTGGACATTAAGATGGTTGTCTGCTTCTTCATACTAAATTATACTTCTAAGAAATTGTCTAGTTTTTCTATTTTCAAGTATAGTGGCATAAAGTTATTTATATTTATATAGATATAACAGGAATTTCTACTCTATGTGGAATGAGTTCTCTTTATTCCTATCCATCTGTGCCTTTCATGATGTCAGAAGTTCATCTGTTCTGTCTTTCAAAGAAGTAGACTTGGAGAGTTTTTCCCTTTCCTTCAGACAGCGTTTATTCTGCACCTCTTATGAGCCAGGCGCTGCTCTAGGGTCCGAGACTCAGCAGTGAACAACAGAGGTACAAAGCCCTGATGTCGGGCAGCTTACATTCCAGTGGAACTTACGTTCTAAAGTCTTTACTTTCTTTTTTATCTACCTCATGAATTTCTGCTCTTAGCATCATTTTCTGCCTTCTACTTTAGATATATTGCTTTGCTTTTCTAGCTTGTTCAGCTGAATGCTTACTATTATTTATTCTTTCTAGTATATGCATTTAGGTTATAAATTTAACAATCACTTCAGCTGCAACTCCTAGCTTTTTTGGCAAAGAGATGAAGTCAGTATCTTATCTGTGTGGTACATTTGGGAAGAAGAAACTAGGGCATGCTTGGCTGAGCTCTCCCTTTCTTTTGGGGCCAGCCTGTCTTCAGCTCCTCCAGACCTGGTTCTGCACTTCTGGGGGAGTGGGAAGGGAAGGCCAGCTCTGTTCCAGAGTCGTTTTTGTCTGTATCTGAGTGGGTAAAGTATTGTAATCCTATGGTTCAGTAAAAAGCTCTCTTTCTTTCTCCACTGAGTTAGCTGCTCCACCTGCCTCCACTTGCCAGTTCATGATCTTATTTCTCAAGTTATTTAGAACCCAGGTGGCAAAGAGGCATGCTGATTATAAGGCCCCCTCAGGAACTCAGATATCCATTGTGATTTCTTCTACGACTTGTAAACTGTTTTAGTAAAGTTTCAAATTTCCAAAATATATGTTTTTTTATAGCTTCCCGCATTCAGTCTTTTTAATTGGAGTCATTTTGATAGTTGTATAGTGGTATTTGTAATTTGAATTTTCATTTTCCTGTTGACTAATTATATTGAGCATCTCTTCAAGTGCTGATTTGCTATCTATCTATATTCTGTGGTGAAATGTTTATTCAAATATTTTGCCCATTTTTTCCTGTTGGGTTGCTTGTTTTCTTTTTTTTACTCAGTTCATAATTGCTACATCAATGTGAGATTTCAGTTGTACCTTATTTCTTGACTATCACCACATAAGTGCTCCCCTTCTCCCTCTTCTCCGGGTAACCACTGAACTGTTTTCTTTGTCCATGTGTGTGTTCATATTCCACATATGAGTGAAATCATCTGATGTTTATCTTTCTCAGTGTGGCTTATTTCGCTTAGCATAATTCCTTCCAGGTCCTTCCATGTTGTTGCAAATGGCATGATTTTGTCTTTTTTATGGCTAAGTAGTATTCCATCGTATATATTTATCCCACGTCTTCTTTATCCAATCATCAGTCAGTGGGCACTTGGATTGTTTCCATGTCTTGGTTATTGTGAATAGTGCTGCAATGAACGTGGGGGTGCATGTATTATATTGGATTGTTGATGTCAAATTGTTTGGTAGATACCCAGTAGTGAGATGGCTGGGTCATATGGTAGTTCTGTTTTTAGTTTTCTGAGGAATCTCCATACTGTTTTCCATAGTGGCTGCACCTGTTTGCATTCCCACCAGCAGTGTATGAGGGTTCCCTTTTCTCCACACCCTCTCCAACATTTGTTCTTTTTAGTGTGATTATAGCCTTTTTAACAGGCTTAAGGTGGTATCTTAGTGTAGTTTGATTTGCATTTCCATGATGATTAGGGATGTTGAACATCTTTTCATTTGTTTATTGGCCATCTGTATATCTTCTTTGGGAAAATGTCTGTTCATCTCCTCTGCCCATTTTTTGATCGGGCTGTTTGTTTTTTTATTGTTCAGTTGTGTGTGTTCCTTATATATTATGGAGATTAATCCCTTGTCAGATATATGATTTGCAAATATTTTTTCCCAGTAGGTGGGTTGTCTCTGTTTTGATTCTAGTTTCTTTTGCCTTGCAGAAGCTCTTTAGTCTGATGAACTCCCACTTGTTTTTTTTCTTTTGTTTCCCTTGTCTGAGAAGATATGGTATTCAAAAAGATCCTTTTAACTTTGATGTCAAAGAGTGTATTACCTATATTATCTTCTAGGAGTTTTATGGTTTCAGGACTTATCTTAAGTCTTTGATCCACTTGGAGTTTATTTTTGTGTCTGGCTTGAGATAATGGTCTATGTTCATTCTTTTGCATGTGGCTGTCCAGTTTTCCCAACACCATTTATTGAAGAGACTATCTTTTCTCCATTGTATGTTCTTGGCACCTTTGTTGAAAATTGGCTGTCCGTAGATGTGCAGTTTTATTTCTGGGCTTTCAGTTCTGTTCTGTTGATCTGTTTGCCTGTTTTTGTACCAGTACCATGCTGTTTTGATCACTATGGCTTTGTAGTATATTTTTAAATCAGGGATTGTGATGCCTCCAGCTTTGATCTTTTTTCTCAGGATTGCGTTCGCAATTCGGAGTCCTTGGTTGCCCCATATGAATTTTAGGATTCTTTGTTCTATTCCCATGAAGAATGCTATTGGGATTCTGATAGGGATTGCATTGAATCTGTAGATTGCTTTGGGTAGTATAGACATTTTAACTATGTTTATTCTTCCAATCCATGTACATGGAATCTGTTTCCATCTCTTTACATCATTATCATTTCTTTCAGGAATGTCTTAATAGTTTTCATTGTTTAAGTCCTTCACCTGCTTGGTTAAATTTATTCCTAGGTACTTTATTCTTTTAGTTGCGATTGTAAATGAAATTGTATTCTTGAGTTCTCTTTCTGTAAGTTCGTTATTAGAGTATAGAAAAGCAACTGATTTTTGTAAGTTGATTCTGTACCCTGCAACTTTACTATAGTTGTTAATTATTTCTAATAGTTTTCTGTTGGATTCTTTAGGGTTTTCTATATATAAGGGCATGTCATCTGCAAACAGTGAGAGTTTTTCACTTCTTCACTCCCTATTTGGATTCCTTTATTGCTTTCTCTTGTCCAGTTGCTCTGGCCAACACCTCCAGTACTGTGTTGAATAAGAGTGGTGATAGTGGGCATTCTTGTCTTGTTCCTCTTCTCAGAAGGATGGCATTCAGTTTTTGCCCATTGTGTATGATGTTTGCTGCGGGTTTGTCATATATGGCCTGTATTATGTTGAGGCAATTTCCTTCCATCCCCATTTTGTTAAGAGTTTTTTGTTTTTTTTTTTTTTTATCATAAATCACTGTTGGATCTTGTCAAATGCTTTCTCTGCATCTCTTGAGATGATCATGTGGTTTTTATTCCTCAATTTGTTGAAGTGGTGTATCATATTGATTGATTTGAGGATGTTGAACCATCCCTGTGCCCCTGGTATGAATCCCACTTGATCATTATGTGTGATCCTTTTGATGTATTGCTGAATTCAGGTTGCCAAAATTTTGTTGAGGATTTTTGCATCTATGTTCATCAGTGATATTGGCCTGTAGTTCTCGTTTCTCATGCTGTCCTTGTCAGGCTTGGTATCAGAGTGATGTTGGCCTCATAGAATGTGTTAGGAAGTGTTCCATCTTCCCTAATTTTTTGGAATAGCTTGAGAAAGATAAGTATTAAATCCTCTCTGAAAGTTTGGTAGAATTCCCCAGGGAAGCTGTCTAGTCCTGGGGTTCTCTTCTTTGGGATGCTTTTGATTACTGTTTCAATCTCTTTTCTTGTCATTGGTCTGTTCAGATTGTCTGTTTCTTCTTGAATCACCTTTGGGAGATTGTAAGAGTCTAAGAATTTATCTGTTTCCTCTAGATTATCCATTTTGTTGGCATATGGTTTTTTGTAGCATTCTTTTATAATCTGTTTTATTTCTGTTATTTCCATTGTTATTTCTCCTCTTTAATTTCTGGTTTTGTTTATCTGAACTTTTTCCCTTTTTTTCTTTTTATGTCTGACTAGAGGTTTGTCAATTTTATTTTTCTTCTCAAAGAACCAGCTCTTTGTTTCTTGATCCTTTCTACTGGCTTTCTTGTTTCAATAGCATTTATTTCTGCTCTAATTTTTATTATTTCTCTCCTGCTGACTTTGGGCTTTGTTTGTCCTTCTTTTTCTAATTCAGTTAGGTGTTATTTGAGATTGCTTATTTGGGATTTTTCTTGTTTGTTAAGGTGTGCCTGTATTGCAATGAATTTCCCTCTTAATACAGCATTTGCATCCCATATGAGTTGGTAGGGTATGTTATCATTTTCATTTGTCTCTGAATACTTTTTGATTTCTGCTTTAATTTCTTCAATGACCCATTGCTTGTTCAATAGCATGTTGTTTAGTCTCCACATCTTTGTCCCTTTCTCAGCTTTTTTCTTGTAATTAGTTTCTAGTTTTATAGCATTGAGATTGGAAAAGATGCTTGTTATTATTTCAATTTTTTTAAATTTATACAGGCTTGCCTTGTTTCCCAACGTATGGTGTGTCCTTGAGAATGTTCTGTGTGCACTTGAGAAGAATGTGTATTCTGCTGTTTTTGAATGTAGTGTTTTATATATGTCTATTAAGTCTAACTGTTTTAGCTTTTCATTTAATTCCACTGTTTCCTTGTTGATTTTCTGTCTGGATGATCTGTCCATTGATGTGAGTGGAGTGTTGAGGTCCCCTGTTATTATTGTGTTCTTATTAATATCTTCTCTTAGGTTTGTTAATAGTTGCTTTATGTACTTTGGTGCTCCTGTGTTGGGTGCATTGATATTTGTAAGTGTTATTTCTTCTTGGTGGAGTGTCCCTTTGATCATTATAAACTGCCCCTCTTTGTGTCTCTTTACCTGTTTTATTTTGAAGTCTACTTTGTCTGATATAAGTATTGTGACACCTGCTTTCTTTTGTTTGCCATTAGAGTATCATCCTCCACCCCTTCACTCTGAGCCTGTGTTTGTCATTGGATCTGAGTTTCCTGGAGGCGGCATGTTGTTTGGTCTTGTTCTTTAACCCATCAATCCACTCTGTGTCTTTTTATTGGAGAATTCCATCCATTTACATTTAGTGTGATTATTGATATATGAGGGCTTAATGCTGTCATGTTATCACTCCTTTTCCAGTTCTCCTGCATTTCCTTTGTTTCTTGTCTTGTGTGTTTTGGTCTACTCATTGACTTATGTAGTTTTTTATGATGTGTTTCTTTGTGTTCTCCTTATTTATTACTTGTGCGTCTGTTTTGCTTTTTTGTTTAGTGGCTACCCTGAAGTTTGTATTCAGAATCTCGTGTATAAGGTAGTCCATTTTCTGATGGCCTCTTATTTCCTTAGTCTAGACCGATTCAGTCCCTTTCCTCCTCCCCTCCTAAGTTGTTTTTTCTCACATTTTATTCCATTTTGTATTGTGAGTTTTTGGTTAAAATGGCGATTATCTTTATTTTTTGTTTTTTCCTTCTCTTTAGCCTAATGCTATAGTTGAATATTTGTTATCCTATTCTGATTCTGTCTACCTATTTATCTACTTACTCCATGCTTTCTAACCCCTTTCTCAACCCCCTTTGTTTTTTCAGGTATGCGGGCCTTATTGATGATTTATTGTAGGGGGGTTGTCTTGTGGCTATGAACTCCCTTCGCTTTTGTTTGTCTGGGAAAGATTTTATTTCTCCATCATATCTGAAGGATATTTTTGCTGGATAGAGTATTCTTGGCTGAAAATTTCTGTCTTTCAAAGATTTGAATATGTCATTCCATTCACTCCTAGCTTGTAAGGTTTCTGCAGAGAAATCCGCTGAAAGCCTGATAGGGGTTCCTTTGTAGGTTATTTTCTTCTGCCTTGCTGCCCTGAGTATTCTTTCTTTGTCATTCATTTTTGCCAGTTTTACTACTATATGCTTTTGCAGTAGGTCTTTTTACACTGACAAATGTAGGAAATCTGGAAGCCTCTTCCACACAGATTTCCATCTCCTTCCCTAGGTTTGGGAAAATCTTTGGTATTATTTCTTTGAACACATTTTCTGCTCCATTCTCCTTCTCTTCTCCTTCTGGAAAAGCTATAATTCATATGTTGCATTTCCTCATTGAGTGGGATATTTCTTGGAGACTTTCTTCATTTCTTTTTAGTCTTCGTTCTCTCTCCTCTGTCTGGAACATTTCAACATGTCTATCTTTGATTATGCTTGTTTGCTCCTCTGTGATGTCCACTTGAGCATTTGGGGAATCCATACTTTATCTCTTCCATTGTGTCTTTCATCTCTAATATTTCTGACTGATTCTTCTTTATAGTTTCAATCTCTTTTGTGAAGTAGCTCTTGAACTCATTGGATTGTTCCTCTACATTGTCTTTTACCTTGTTGAGTTTTTATGATAACTCTTTTGAATTCATTGTCATTTAGATTACATATTTCTGTGTCCTCATGACTGAATTCTGGATTCTTGTCGTTTTCTCTCTGGAGATTTGATATAATGTTTGATATTGCTAGAAGGGGTGGTTCTTGTCTTATGTGTCCTGATATTATTTTGTTGCAGTTACTGGCTATCACCACTGTGTGTGGGTCAAGATCCATGTTTTCTGAGCCCTGTGCCTTCAGCTGAGATCCCAGGCTTGGAGCAGGTGTGGGGCGGGTGGGGGGAGGGCAGCTTTCTCCTGTGTGCTCTTGGGGCTTTCTTGCTCTGCTCTCACTATCTGCTCTCCTGGGGTGTTGGCTTGATGAATTCACCCCCCGCGAAAGCTCTCGCCCTGGTAGAGGTCCTCCCTCTAGGCTGCACTGGCTCTTGGGGGTCCTTGATGTTCCTGCAAACGGACATCCCGTCTTCCATTCCTTTCCTCTCAGAGGCCACCCCTGGTCCTGGATCGCAGTCTTTAGGGGAGTGAGCGAAGTTCTCTCTTACCCCGTTCCAGCTCTTCTGAGGGGGGCTCCAGCCTCTCTGCCCTGCATCATATGGCTGCGTATGCCTCTCCGATGTTTTTGGGTTGTATTAGGATGTCCTCCGTTGGAGTAGGAATGTCCCTTTTCATTATATGTTGGAGAAGAGAGAATCCTGGGCAAGTTCACTCCGCCGTGATGCTGACTTCACTCCTCTTGTTTTCTTTTTATTGAATTTTGAGTTCTTTATATATTCTGGATGAAAAGCCCTTATCAGATATGAAATTTGCCAATATTTTCTCCCACTCTGTGGCTTATCTTTTATTTTTTAACAGTGTCTTTTGAGGACAGAACTCCTTAACTTCAATACAGTCAAATTTGTCAAAATTTTATTTTACGGATGTTGCTTTTGGCATTTAGTTCTCACCCTCTGGGCTTCCTTTTCATTCTTGTAAGCATAGTAATTTATAGTTAAAAATATTTTACATATTTTATTTAGTGTTTCTGAATATTTGTAGTACAGGCGTTCTGTGTTAGTTCTGTCTATTTTGCGACTAGAACTGAAAGTGTGGTGACTAATAAGTGAATGTTTGAAAATTTACTAGTTTGTAACTTATAGGAATTTCAGCCCTCCTGTTTTTTTTGAGCCAGTGGAGTCTTTGTAACCTATAGTCTACCATCTGTATTTTTACAAATAAATAGTCATATGTGATTTATAATGTTTCTCTCAGAGTACATTAAAGATCATTTAATTCAATGAACAAAAATTCAAAGAATAATTTATGGGGTAACTAATCACTACTGTAATTTAATGCTTTAATAATATTGCAATTAGAATTTAAGTAAATTGAATTGATTTGTAGCAGCTTAGAAGATATTTGTTATTTAAAAGATATTGGTCATTTCCTATTTGCATATTTAATATCTAATTCCCTTTTTTTCTCTTTTATTTTTAGATCACAAAATTTGTCCAGGATAGACATAGAGCTAGAAGAAATAGACTTCGTAAAGATCAACTGAAGAAACTCCCTGTACATAAATTCAAAAAAGGTAAAGGAATGTTTTTATTTTCTAAAGAAGTACACTTAGTTTACTAAGAATACATGGTGACCGTGCTCTGATCCTGCCCTCTGAGTCCTTGCCATGCTCTATGCCTGACGCTCAGTTAATCAGGAGTGAATGAAGGTGGGAGATGCTCTTTTGCTGTGGTCTGTTCTGGTGAAGGCAAGAAGTGGGTACATGGTCTGCAGAGAATTTAAAAACAATAATGAAGTTGATCAAATGCTTTTTATTATCGTAATGTGCTAGCAGTTCTAAACATCAGTGGATTAAATCTATTTCTCTGTGCTCAGGTGGCCTGCTCCCACTGAGTTCCTCCCACTCTCTCCCACCATACATCACTGTATTAACATTGTATTAACTAAACACATGGTTAATAGTGTTTTATTAACTAAACACCTAAGTAGCTATTATGCGTCATTTCATTTTAAATGTATCAGCCCATTTAATTTTCATATTTCTATGAAATGGGTACTATAACAGGTATTATAAATGAGGAAATAAGAGGGTCAGAGAGGGGAAAACCTTTAATGTCACACAGCCAGTACTGACAGAGCTAGGAGGGGCATGGGTCTAATACTCTAACCAATATTGTTTCTCCTGTCCATGCTCTGGTGAGCTCTGAGTGCAGGTACATGGTTGTTAAATCCTTTTGGCTAGTAGTTCCCACTTTTCAATTTCATATACTAGTAAAAATGTTCTGTTTATTAATTCAGCAGAGAAAATGTAAAGAGAATGGAGAGGAGAAATAAGAAGGCATTAAAACTTAGTTCTGCCAAATTTTTATTTTCTAAGTAATAAAATGTTTGAAAAACCTACCATTTACAATAACTATTATTTTATGAAAAATACAAAATTTAACAACAAAAAATAGGAAAAATCACATGTTAAAAGAAATAGAGATGAAAATTTATAAAAGTGCCGTGCACTATCATCATACAGTATGGATTAAGTAAGAGTTATTCATAGACCAGAAGTAGTTTGAGGACTGGCTTCAGGAGTCTTTTTTTTTTTTTTTTTTCCTGAGGAAGATACATCCTGAGCTAATATCTGTTGCCAGTCTTCCTCTTTTTGCTTGAGGAAGATTCTTCCTGAGCTGACATCTCTGCCACTCTTCTTCTATTTTGTGTGTGGGTCACTGCCACTGCATGGCCGCTAACAAGTGGTGTAGGTCTGTGCCTGGGACCTGCACTTGGGCTGCTGAAGTAGAGCATGCCAAACTTAACCACAAGGCCACAGAGCCAGCCCCCCTGATTTTATGTGTTTTAACTGTCCTCTAGTTTGTGGCTTATTTTTTTCACAGGACTAAAGTTCTTTTCATTTATGGTAGTTTTTGCATGTTTTAAAAGAACTTCTTCCCTACCCCAAGATCACATAGGTGTTATATTATCTTCTGGAAGCTTTATAGTTTTGCCTTTCATGTCTGGGTGTTTAATTCACCTAAAGTGATTCTGTAAAATGGGGGTCCAATTTAAGTTGTTTCCAATTTGATGTTTTACATAAGCATATCCAGTGGTCCCAGAGCTACTTATTAAAAATGCGCTGTTCTGCACTGTCACCGCTGACATAAATCAAGTGGCCATGTATGTGTGGGCTGTTTCTGGACTTCTGTTGACCTTGCTGTTTATCCTCACGCCAGTGTCACACTGTCTCAGTTACTGTAGGGTCAGGGCAGGTCTTGATCTCTGATAGAGTTAATCCTCCCACCTTGTTCTCCTTCAACAGTTTTTAGCTATTCTTGACACTTTGCATTTCGCGTAAAACTTAAAATCAGCTTGTCAGGTCACCCCAGCTCCAAACACGTACACACAGCTATTGTATTTTCTTATAGGAAAATATACATAACATAATATTTACCATTTTAACTATTTTTGAGTGTATAGTTCAGTGGCATTACACTCACATTGTTGTGCAATGATCACCACTATCCATCTCCAGAACTTTTCCGTCATTCCAAACTGAAACTCTGTCCCCAGTAAACAACATCTCCCCATTTCTCCCTCCCCCAGCCGGTGACAACCACCCTTCTACTTTCTGTCTCTATGAATTTGACTACTCTAGGGACCTCATTTAAGTGAAATAGTAAGTAACTGGCTTATTTCACTTACCATGTCTCCACGGTTCATCTATGTTGTAGCATGTGTCAAAATTTTCTTCCTTTTTAAGGCTGAATAATAATATAATATTCTGTGTGTCTACCACATATTATTTATCCACTCATCTGTCGATGGGCACTTGGGTTGCTTCCACCTTTTGACTATTGTGAACAACGCTGCTGTGAACATGGGTGCACAAATACCTATTCGAGTCTCTGCTCTCACTTCTTTTGGGTGTATAGCCAAAGTGGAATTTCCAGATCATATGCTAATTCTCTGTTTAATTTTTTGAGAAATGCCATGCCACTTTTCCTAGTGGTTACATCATTTTACATTCCTACCAGCAGTGCACAAGTGTTCCCCTTTCTCTATATCCTTGCCAACATTTGTCATTTTCTGGGTTTTTTTATAAATTCTTTTCATGTGCTTATTAGCCATTTGTCCATCTTTTTTGGAGAAGTGTCTATTCAAGTCATTTGTCCTATTGTATTCTTCTTTAACCTTTTGGAAAATAATTTCAAACCTAGAAAAATCTTGCTTCTAAGTTAAAACCTTTTGCTCTGAGAAAGACTCTGTTAACAGGGCAAAAACTTGGCATGAATAGTACAAAGAACAGCCACATGCCTTTTGCCCAGAGTCACCTGTTACTTACTGTATTAGTTTCCAGAGGGCAGCCATAACAAAGTCCCACAAACTGAGTGGCTTAAAACAATAGAGACTTATTTTCTCACAGTTCTAGAAGGTAGAATTCCAAAATCAAGCGGTTGCCAAGGTGTTTTCTTCCTCGGGCTCCAGGGAAGGCTTCTTCCTAGTTTCTGGAGGCCGCTGGCAATCCTTGGCTTTCCTTGGCTGTGGCAGCGTGAGTCTAATCTCTGCCTCCATCTTCCCATGGGCTTCTTCCCTCTGCGTGTGTGCATCCGAATTTCCCTCTCTTATAAGGACGCTCAAACCCAGAACCTCATCTTAGTTCGTTACAAGTGGAAAGGACCTGTATCTAAATAAGGTAACAGTTACAGGTTCCAGGTGGACATGGATTTTTGGAGGCCACTAGTCAACCCACTACTTTATCAGTTTTGCTTTCTCTCTCCTTCTTTACGTATGTATGTATATAAAATTTTTCATCTGAAGGATTTGAGAGTAATTTACATACATCATGATCCTTTATCTCCAAATATTTTCATGTGTATTTCTTTAAGAATAAGGAGATTCCTTTACTGTGCTGCATTGAAGTCACCAACTTCAGGAAGTTTGTTGATGGACTATTTCAATCTAATTTACTGTCCTTTTTCCAGTTTTGTCAATTGTTCCAATAAGATTCCTTTATTTTTTTCTTCCACTATAGTATCTAGTCAGTATCACCTATTGCATGTAGTTACCATACTTCTTTCTTTTTTTCTCTTTTTTAAAGATTTTATTTTTCCTTTCTCTGCCCAAAGGCCCCCCCCACCCCCCCCCACCCCGGTACATCATTGTGTATTTTTAGTTGTGGGTCCTTTTAGCTGTGGCATGTGGGACACCGCCTCAGCATGGCCTGATGAGCAGTGCCATGTCTGCACCCAGGATCCAAACCGGTGAAACCCTGGGCCACTGAAGCAGAGCGTGCAAAGTTAACCACTTGGCCACAGGGCCAGACCCCCATATTTCTTTAAGTTTCTTTAATCTGGACTTGTTTTTCAGCCTTTCTTTGTCTTTTATGACATTGACATTTTAAATAATAGTGCCCCTGCCTTTGGTTAAAGAACATTTTTGCTTGCTTTTTAATTAATGGATTTTATTTTTAGAGAGGTTTTGAGTTTATAGAAAAACTGAGTGGAAAGTAGAGAGAGCTCCCATATGCTCCTCCCCTCTTACAATTTTTCCTAATATTATTATCTTTCATTAATGTGGTACATTTGCTACAAGTGATGAATAAATATTGATACACTATTAACTAGCATACATAGTTTGCATTAGAGTTCACTCTTCGCATTGTACAGTTCTTTGCATTTTGACAAATGTATAATGTCATATAGTCATCATTATGATATCACACAGAATAGTTTCACTGCTCCAAAAATCCCATGCTCTATCTGGTCCTCTCTCCTTCCTTCCCTCCCACAGACCACTGGCAACCACTGATCTTTTTACTGTCTATAGTTTTGCCTGTTGCAGAATGTCATATAGTTGGAATAGCAATACCCATTTAAGGTTCCACCATGACTTTTTGTGGCTTGATAGCACATTTCTCTTTATTGCTGTATCAAACGATGTTTATCCATTTCACCTGTTGAAGGACATCTTAGTTGTTTTTAAGAATGAAGCTGCAATAAACTTTTGTATGCATGTTTTTGTGTGGACATAAGTTTTTAACACATTTGGGTAAATACCAAGGAGCATGATCGCTAGATCATGTGGTAAGACTATGTTTGACTTTATAAGAAACTACTAAACTGTCTTCCAAAGTGGCTGTACCACTTTGCATCCCTGCCAGCAATGGACGAGAGTTGTGTTGCTCGACATCCTCCTCAGCATTTGGTCTTGTCAGTGTTTTGTATTTTAGCCATTCTGATAGGTGTATAGTGATATCTCATAACCTAATTACATAAAATGTTGAGCATCTTTTCGTGTGCTTATTTGTATTTGCCATCTGTGTATCTTCCTTGGTGAGATCTTTTGCTCAGTTTTTAATTGGGTTGTGCACTGGACTGAATGTTTCTGTCCCTCCAGAACTCAGTGTTGAAGCCATAATCCCCATTGGAATGCTATTTGGTGGTAGGGCCTTTGGGAGGGAATTAGGTCATGAGGGTGGAGCCCTCATGAATGGGATTAAGTGCCTTCATAAGAAGAGACACAAGAGAGATGATCCTTTGTCATGTGAGGATACAGCAAGAAGGCAGCCATCTGCAGATCAGGAAGAGAGCTCTCCCAGGAACTGAATTTGCCAGCCCCTTGATCTTGGACTTCCTGCCTCCAGAACTCTGAGAAGTAAATGTTGTTTAAACCACCCAATATATGGTATTTGTTATAGCAGCCTAAGATGGTTGTGTTTTCTTATTGTTAAGTTTTAAGAGCTCTTTATATATTTTGGATACCGGGCCTTTATCAGATATGTATTTTGCAAATATTTTTTCCCACTGTGTAACTTGTCTTTTCATTCTCTAACAATGTCTTTCTCAGAGCAGAAGTTTTCAATTTTAATGAAGTCCCTCTTATCAGTTTTTTCTTTCATGGATCAGTCTTTTGGTGTTGTACCTAAAAACTCATTGTCAAACCCAAGATCATCTAGATTTCTGTTACCTTCTAGAAGATAACATAGAAGATATATCTTCTGAAAGTTTTATAGTTTTGCCTTTTATTGTGATCCATTTTGAGTTAATTTTTGGGAATAGTGTAAGGTCTTGTCTAGATTCTTTTGTTAATAATTTCTTTTTATTCTAATAAAGTACATATAAAATTTGTCATTTTAACCATTTTTAAAGGTTCAATTCAGTGTATTAATTACTTTCACAATGTTTTTGCAAACATAACCACCGTTTATTTCTAAAACATCTTCATGACTCTAGAAACTCTGTACCCCTTAAACAATAACTCCCTGTTCTCACCTTCCTCATCTCTGGGACACTCTAGTCTTTCTGTCCTTATGAATTTGCCTATCCAAGACATTTCATACAAGTGGAATCATACAACATTTGTCCTTTTGTATCTGGCTTATTTCACTTAGCATAATGTTTTCAGGGATTATTCATGTTGTATCCATGGATCAGAACTTCATTTCTTTTATGGCTGAATAATATTCCATTGTATGTTTTTACTACATTTTGTTTATGTATTCATCTGCTGATAGACACTTGGGTTGCTTCTACTTTTTGGCTATTGTGAATAATGCTGCAATGAAAGTTGGTGTAAAAGTATATGTTTGAGTTCCTGGATTCAGTTCTTTTGAGTACATACCTAAAAGTGGTCCTGCTTGGTCATGTGGTAATTCTGTGTCTAACTCTTTGAGCAACTGCCATACTATCTTCCACAGGTGCTGCACCATTTTACATTCCTGGCAGCAGTGCATAAGTGTTCTTATTTCTCCACATCCGTACTGATGTCCTTTGAAACACAAACATTTTTAATTATGATGAAGTATAATTTCTCTATTCTTTTGTTGTTCATGCTTTTGGTGTCACAGTTAGGAATACATTGCTAAATCCAAGGTCATAAAGATTTACCCCAGTGTTTTCTTCTAAGAGTTTTATGGTTTTAGCTCATACTAGGTCTTTGATCGATTTTCTTCTTTTTTTTTTTTTGGTGAGAAAGATTGGCCCTGAGCTAACATCTGTGCCAGTCTTCCTCTACTTTTACATGTGGGATGCTGCCACAGCATGGCTTGATGAGTGGTGTGTAGGTCTGTGCCCGGGATCTGAACCCACGAACTCTGGGCTGCCAAGGCATAGTGCACAAGTTTAACTACTATGCCACGAGCCAGCCCCCCTTTGATGGATTTTCAGTTCATCTTTTTATATAGTGTGGGGTAGGGCTCCAACTTTATTCTTTTGCATGTGGAAATGCTGTTGTCCCAGCACCATCAGTTGAAGAAACTGTTTCCTTATTGAATGGACTTTCACCCTTGTTAAAAATATTGGCCATAGATGTATGGGGTTATTTCTAGACTCTCAAGTCTATTCCATTGGTCGATATGTCTGTCCTCATGCCTGTACCACAGTGTTTTGATTACTCTACATTTGCAGCATGTTTTGAAATTGGGAAGCGTTCAGTGCTCCAACTTTGTTCTTTTTCCAAGATTGTTTTGGTTATGCAGGATTCCTTTCAATTCCTTTTGAATTTGAGGGTCAAATTTTTCATTTCTGCAGAAAAGATTGTTGGAATTTTGATAGGAATTGTGTTGAATTTGTAGATTTCTTAGGTTAGTGTTGACATCTTTACAATATTGTCTTCCAATCCATGAACATGGGATGTCTTTCCATTTAGTTCTTCTTTAATTTCTTTCATCAGTGTCTTGTAGTTTTCAGTGTACAAGTCTGTCATCTCCTTTGTTAGATTTTTTTTCCTAGGTGTATTATTCTTTTAGATGCTATTGCAGATGGAATTGATTTCTTAATTTCCATTTTGGATTGTTCATTGCTGGTATATAGAAATCCAACTAGTTTTCACATGTTGAGCTTCTAACCTGCAACTTTGCTGAAGTTATTAGCTCTAGCGGCTTATTTGTAGATTCTTTGGATTTTCTATATACAGGATCATGTCACCTGTGAATAGACATAGTTTTACTTCTTCCTTTACAATTTGGATTCCTTTTATTTCTTTTTCCTGTCTAACTGCTCTGGGTAGAACCTTCAGTACAACATTGAATAGCAGTGGTGAAAGTGCACGTCCTTGTCTAGTTCCTCATCTCAGGAGGAAGGCTTTTAGTCTTTCACTGTTGAGTATGATGTTAGTTGTATGATTTTCAAAAATGCCCTTTATCATGTTGATAAAATTCTTTTATTTAGATTCATTTTTTGGCATGCCGAATTGTTCTGGCACCATTTGTTAAAAGGACTGTCCTTTCTCTCTTGCTCTGTTGTCAGAGCATTTGACTATATTTGTGTGGATCTATTTCTGGGCTTTCTATTCTGTCCCATTTATCTATACATCTGTTCTTTTCACCAATTCCATACTGTCTTAATTATTATGGCCTGATAGTAAGTCTTTAAGTGGGACAGTAGCTGTCCTTCAACTTTCTTATTCAATATTGTGTTGGCTGTTCTGGTCATTTGTGTTTCCAGAGAGACTTTTGAATCAGTTTGTTAACATCCAAAAAAGCAAAAAATGCTGGGATTGGGATTGCATTGAATCTCTGATCCACTTGGGATTCCCACTTACCATGGAGTTTAATTTTTTTATACACTGTTGGATTCAATTTGCTAATATTTTGTTGAGAACTTATCATCTCTGTTCATGAGAGATATTAATAGTTTTCCTTTCTTCTGTTCATGAGAGATATTTATAGTTTTCTTTTCTTCTGATATCTTTACCTGGTGTTTGTATTAGGGCAATGTTGGCCTCGTATGATGAATTAGGAAGTATTCCCTCTGCTTCTGTTTTCTGGAAGAGATTATTAAAGAATTGGTATCATTTCTTCCTTAAATGTTTGGTAGAATTCACCTGCACCACCATCTGGGTCTGGTGCTTTCTGTTTTGTTAGGTTATTAATTATTGATTCAGTTTCTTTAACAGATAATAGGCCTACTCAGATTATCTATTTCTCCTGGCCCATTTCATGTTATGAAATTTGTGGGCATAAAATGGTTCACATTATTCCTTTATTATCCTTTTAATATACGTGGAATCAGTAGTGATGACCCCTCTTTCATTTATGATATTAGTAATTTGTGTTTTTTTCTTAGCCTGGCTAGAAGCTTATCAATATTACAGATCTTTTCAAAGAACCAGCTTTTTGTTTCATTGAGTTTTCTTTATTGATTTCTGTTCTAAATTTTATTTCTTGTCTTGTGCTTTCCTTGGATTTAATTTGCTCTTCTTTTTCTGGTTCCCTAAGGTGGAAGCTTAGATTATTGATTTTAGATCTTTCTTCTTTTCTGATATATATATCCAGTGCTGTCACTTTCCCTGTAGGCATTGCTTTCATTGCATTCCCCAAATTTGGTAAGTTGTATTTTCATTTTCATTTAGTTAAAAATTTCTCTTGAGGTTTCTCCTTTGATCCATGTGTTATTTAGAAATGAGTTGTTTAATCTCCAAGTGTTCTTGAATTTTCCAGCCCTCTTTCTGATATTGATTTCCAGTTTAATTCCATTGTAATCTGAGAGCAGACATTGTATGATTTCTTTTAAATTTGCTTATGTGTGTTTTATGGCTCAGAATGTGGTCTACCTTGGTGAATGTTCCATGTGAGCTTGAGAAGAATATATATTCTGCTTCTAGTTGGATGAAATATTTTATGTCAGTTATATCTATTTGATTGATGATGCTATTGGATTCCACTATATCCTGATTTTTGGCTTACTGAGTCTGTCCTTTTCTGATAGAGGGGTGTTGCAGTCTCAAATATCATTGTGGATTCATCTGTTTCTTCTTGTAGTTATATCAGGTTTTTTTTCTTTTTTTTGAGGAAGATTAGCCCTTAGCTAACATCTGCAGCCAATCCTCCTCTTTTTGCTGAGGAAGACTGGCCCTGAGCTAACATCTGTGCCCATCTTCCTCTACTTGGGACGCCTGCCACAACATGGCTTGCCAAATGGTGCCATGTCCGCACCTGGGATCCAAACTGGCAAACCCTGGTTCGCTGCATATCTAACTGCTGCGCCATCTGGCCAGCCCCTAGTTATATCAGTTTTTGCCATATGTATTTTGATGCTCTATTTTTAGGCATGTACACATGAAGAACTATTATGTCTTCTTGGAGTACTGACCACTTTATCATTGTGTAATGCCCTTCTTTATCTCTGATAACTTTCCTTGCTGTGAAGTCTGCTCTGTCTGAAACACAGCTACTCTGCCTCATTAATGTTATTAGCATGCGCCTTAGTATGTTCAGGTTGCTATGACAAAAACACTATAGAGTGGGTGGCTTAAACAACAAACATATACTTCTCACAGTTATGGAGCCTGGGAAGTCCCAGATCAGGGTGCCAGCAGATTTGATGTCTGTTGAGGGCCTCTTCCTGATTCATAGACAGTTGTCTTCTTGCTGTGTCTTCACATGGCAGAAGGGGCGAGGGAGCTCTCTGGGGTCTCTTTTATAAGGTCACTAATACTATTCATGCGGGCTCCCATCTTTATGACCTAATCACTTCCCAATGCACCCCCTCCTCCATGCCATCACATTGGAAATTAGGCTTCAATATATGAATTTTGGGGAAACACATGCAGTCTAAAGCAGCATGGTATACCTTTTTCCATTTCTTTACCTTTAAGCTATATATGTCTTTATATTTAAAATGGGTTTCTTACAGACAACATGTAGTTGGCTTGTCCTTGTTTTTTGATCCACTCTGATAATCTGTCTTTTAGTTAACATATTTAGACCATTGACATTTAAACTGATTATTGATGTAGCTGGATTAATATCTGCTATATTTGTTACTTTTTGTTGTTGTTGCCCTTATTTCTTCCTACTTTTTGTCTTCTACTCTTTTTCTTCCTTTTGTGGTTTTAATTGAGCATTTTATATGATTCCATTTTCCCTCCTGTCTCAGTATATCAATTATAATACTTTTAAAATTTACTAGAAAGTGCTTACCCTAGAGTTTGCACTACAGATTTACAACTAATCCAAGTGTACTTTCAAATAACAATATATTGCTTCACAGGTACCGAAGTAGCTTATAACAAAATATTCCTAATTTCTCCCGTCCCGCATCCCTTGCATCATTACTGTTGTTTATCTTAGTATATGTAGGCATATATAAATATAGATAAGCATACATATTTGAATACATTGTTGCTGCTGTTATTTTAAACAAACCGTTATCTGTTAGGTCAATTAAGAATTAGAAAAATTAAAGTTTTCATTTTAGCTTCACTTATTCATTCCTTGGTGCTCTTCCTTTCTTTATGTATATTTTTGTTTCTGACCTGTATCCTTTCCCTTCTCTCTGTGGAACTTCTTTTAATATTGCTTATGGGGCAGGTATACTGGCAATAAATTTCCTTAAGTTTTTTTTGTCTGAGAAAGTCTTTATTTTACCTTCAGCAATTTTTTTTCTTAAATCTTATCTTTTTTTAATTGTGATAAAAGACACATAACATTAAATTTACTATCACAACCATTTTTTAAGTGTATGCTTCAGTAGTGTTAAATGTGTTATGATATAGTACTATACATCTCTAAAACTTTTTAATCTTGCAACCCTGAACCCTATACTCATTAATTTCCCTCCCCCAGTCTTTGATAACCACTTTTCTACCTTCTATTTCTATGCTTTTGAATACTTTAGATACTTCATATGCATGGAATCGTATATTTGTCCTTTTGTGACTGACTCATTTTACTTACCATAATGTCCTCCTGGTGCATCCATGTTATAGCATGTGGCAGGATTTCCTTCTTTTTTAAGGCTGCATAATATTCCATTGTATATATATAACTCTTTTTCTTTATTCATGCATCTGTTGACAGACATTTGGATTGCTCTCACCTCTTAGCTGTTGTGCATATTGCTGCTATGAACATAGGTATATAAACATCTCTTCAGGACCCTACTTGGAATTCCTTAGGGTGTGTACCCAGAAGTGGAATTGCTAGATGATGTAGTAATTCTATTCTTAAATTTTTTAGGAACTTCTGTACTGTTTTCCATAATGGCTGTGCCGTTTTATATTCCCACCAGCCATGCACAAGGGTTCCAACTTTTCCACATCCTTGTTAACACTTATTTTTTGTTCTTTTGATAGTAACCATCCTGACTGGTGTCAGGGGATATTCATTGCAGTGTGGATTTACATTTCCCTACTGATTAGTGATATTGAGTATCTTTTCATGTGCTTATTAGTCATTGTATATTGTCTTGGGAAAAATGTCTATTTAAGGCCTTTACTCAATTTTTAATTGCATTATTTTTATTGTTATTGATGAGTTGTAGAAGTTCCATATTCACTTATCCAGATACAAGATTTGTAGTTATTTTCTTCCATTCCATTCCATAGGTTGCCTTTTGACTCTGTTGATTGTTTCCTTTAATGTGCAGAAGTTTTTTAAGTTTGGTGTAATTTTAATTTTTTAATTTTGTTTCTTTATTTTGTTGCCTGTGCTTTTGATGTCATATCCAAAAAATCATTGCCAAATTCAGTGTCCTGAAACTTTTTTCCCTGTGTTTTCTTCTAGGAGTTTAATAGTTTTAGGTCTTAGATTTAGCTTTTTAATCCATTTTGAGTTAATCTTTATATATGGATCCAACAACTTCTTTTGCATGTGGAAATCTAGTTTTCCCAACACCATTTGTTGAAGAGACTATCCTTTCCCTGTTGTGTAATCTTGGCACCCTTGTCAAACATCATTTGGCCAGATATGCAAGGGTTCATTTTGGGGCTTTTTATTCTTTTCCATTGGTGTACATAGCTATCTTTATGCCAGCACCACACTGTCTTAATTACTGTTCCTTTGTGGTAAATTTGAAATGAGAGAGTGTGAGGCCTTTGTTGTTCTTTTTTAAGATTGTTTTGGCTATTTTGTATTTCTTAAGACTCTATATGAATTTCAGGATTTTTTTTCTATTTCTGCGAAAAATGTCTTTGGGACTTGGACGGAGATTGCATTGAATCTCTAGATTACTTTGGATAGTGTGGGCACTTCAACAATATTGTCTTCCAGTCCACGAGCACAGGGTCTCTTTCCACTTACTTGTAACTTCTTTTATTTTGTTTTAGCAGTGTTTTGTAGTTTTCAGTATACAAGTCTTTTAACTCATTGGTTAAGTCTATTCCTAAGTACTTTATCTTTTTTGATGCTATAATAAATGGGATTGTTTCTTAGTTTCCTTTTCAGATTGGTCATTGTTAGTGTGTAGAAATACAACTGATTTTTGATTTTGTGTCCTGTAACTATGTTGAATTTATTTATTAATTATAACAGTTTTTCCGGGAAATCCTTGTGGTTTTCTACATGTAAGATCAAGTCATCTGCAAACTGAGATAATTTTTCTTCTTTCTTTCCAGTTTGTATTCCTTTTCTTTCTTTTTCTTGTCTAATTCCTCTGGCTAGAACTTCTAGTTCTTTGTTGAATAGTTGTGGCAAGAGTGGGCATCCTTGACCTGTTTCTGATCTTAAGAGGAGAAGCTTTTAGCCTTTCCCTATTGCATATGACTTTAGCTGTGGGCTTTTCATATATGGTTTTTATTATGTTGAAGTAGTTTCCTTCTATTCCTATTTGTTGAGTGTTTTTTAATCATGGAAGAGTGTTAAATTTTGTCACATGCCTTTTCTGCGTTAATTGGGATAATCACGTGTTTTCTGTCCTTCATTTTGTTAATATGGTGTATTACATTGATTGATTTTCATATGTTGAACCATCCTTGCATTCTATAAAGTAAATCTCATTTGGTCATGGTGTATGATCATTTTAAGTGCTGTTGAATTTGGTTTGATAGTATTTTGTTTAGGATTTTTGCATCAGGGAATTTGGTTTGTAATTTTCTTGTGTCTTTGTCTGATTTTGGTAGCAGGCTAATGCTGGCCTCATAGAATGAGTTTGGGAGTATTTCCTCCTCTTGGATTTTTGGGAAGCATTTGAGGATCAGTGTTAATTCTTCTTTAAGTGTTTGGTAGAATTGACCAGTTAAGCCATCCAGTCCTGGGCTTTTCTTCATTGGCATGTTTTTGATTCCTGCTTCAATCTCTTCACTAGTTATAGGTCTATTCAGATTTTTATTCCTTCATGATTCAATCTTGGTGGGTTGTATGATTCTAGAAATTTATCCAGATTTTATTGGCTATCCAGTTTGTTGGCATATAATTGTTCACGGTAGTCTCTTTTGGTCCTTTTTATTTTTGTGACATCAGTTGTATTGTTTCCTCTTTCATTTATAATTTTACCTATGAGTCTTCTCTTTTTCTTAGTTATTCTATCTAATGGTTTGTCCGCTTTGTTGATCTTTAAAGTGAAGCAGCTCTTGGTTTTATTGATTTTTTTTTACAATTCTTTTTTAACTCACTATTTCATTTATTTCTGCTCTAACCTTTATTATTTCCTTTCTTCTGTTAACTTTGGGTTTGGTTTCTTCTTCTTTTTCTAGTTCCTTGAGGTGTTAGGTTAGGTTGTTGATTTGAAATCATCTTTAAATATGAGCATTTACTGCTATAAACTTACCTTAGTACTGCTTTTGCTATATTCCATAAATTTTGGTATGTTGTGTTTTCATTTTCATTTGTCTTCAGATGTTTCCTAAATTTCTTCGTGATTTCTTTTTTGACCCATTAGTTATTTGAGTGTGTTGATTAGTTTCCACATATTTATGGACTTCTCTGTTTTCTGTCTATTGATTTCTCTTTTTTTCCCCTTATGTTGGAGAATGTACTCTGTATAACTTCAGTCTTACTAAATGTGTTAATATTTGTTTTGTTGCCTAACTTGTGGTCTACCTTGGAGAATGTTCCATGTGCTCTTAAAAAGAATGTATATACTGCTGTTGCTGGGTGGAATGTTCTGTATGTGTCTGTTTGGCACAGTCGGTCTATGGTGGTGTTCATGTCCTCTGTTTTCTTACTGAACTTCTATGTGGTTGTTCTGTCCACATCTGAAAGTGGGGTATTGAAGTTTCCTACAACTCTTATGTTGCTATTTATTTCTTCCTTTAGTCTGTCAATATTTGCTTCATACATTTGAGTGCTCTAATGTTAGGTTGTGTATATATTTATAATTGTTACATCTACATGATGAATTGACCTTTTATTATTATATAATGTCTTTGTCTCTTGTGACAGTTTTTATCTCAAATTCTATTTTGTGTGCTTTTAGTGTAGTCACCGCTGCTATTTTAGGCTCCCATTGGCATGGAATATCGTTTTCCACCTTTTCACTTCTACCCTATATGTGTCCTCAGGTGTAAAACGAATCTTTTGTGGAGAGCATATGGTTGGATCTTTTCTATCTATTCAGCTAATCTATGTCTTTTAATTGGTGCATTTAATCCATTTACATTTAAAGTGATTACTGATAGAGAAGGACTTACTATTGCCATTTTGTTGTTTTCTGCCTGCCTTATTGCTTTTTTGTATCTCTTTCCTTCTCTTGCTGTCTTCCTTTGTATTTTCTTGATCTTTTTCTTTAGTGATATGTTATGATTTCCTCTCATTTCCCTTTGTATATATTCTATCACTATTTTCCTAGTGGTTACCATTGCAATTACATGAAATGTCTTAAAGTTATACAATCTATTTTAAGCTGATAACAACTTGAGTCACATATAAAAGCTCTACTCCTTTACGTCTCTGCCTCCTCCCGTGTTGTGGTATCAATTACACAACTTATGTTTTATATTGCATATATCCATTAATATTGATTTATAATTATTTTTTATGCTTTTTACAAAATTTGATACCAGGTTTATATGTGATTTTCTCCCCTAAATTGCAACACTATTGGATTCTATATTTGTCTGTATATTTACTTTTACCAGGAAATATTATATATTCATATGGTTTTGTGTTGCTGTTTATTGTCCTTTCACTTTAATTTGTAGGACTCTCTTCAGCATTTCTTGTAGGGTGTCTAGTGGTGATGAACTTCCTGTTTGTTTGTTTTTTTTTTTAAGATGGCTAAGTTTTCATTTCTCCTTTGATTTTTGGAAGAAATTTTTTGCTGGATATAGTATTCTTGGTTGGCAGTTATTTTCATTCACTACTTCAAATGTCTCATCTCACTTCCTCCTAGCCTGCAAGGTTTCTGCTGAGAAATTTGATAATCTAGAAGGAGTTCCTTTGTATGTGACAAGTCGCTTTTCTCTTGACTTTCAAGATTCTCTTTATGTGACTTTTGACAGTTTGAGTATGATATGTCTTGGTATAGGTCTCTTTAGACGTATCCTGTTAGAGTTATTTGGACTTTTTGAATTTGTACGTGCATTTCTCTCGTAAATTTGGGAAAATTTTGGCCATTATTTCTGCAGATAGGTTCTCTGCCCCTTTCTCTTCCTTCTCCTCCAAGGATCCCATAATGCATGTATTGTTCTGCTTGATGGTGTCCTGTAAGCCCCTTAGACTGTTTTAATTTTTCTTCATCCTTTTTTTGCTTTTGCTCCTCTGCCTCAGTAACTTCAGAAGTCCTGTCTTCAGGTTCACTGATGCTTTCCTCTGCTTGGTCAAGTCTGTTGTTGAATCCTTCTCATATTTTTCAATTCAGTTATTGTCTTCTTCAGTTCCAGATTTTATTTGGTTCTTCTTCATAGTTTCTCTTTGTTGATATTACGTTTTTCATCATTTTCCTGATTTTGTTTGGTTGTCCACCTGTGCTTTTAATTCATTGAGGATCCTTTTGATAGTACTTTTTTAAATAATGTTTATGTATTTATTTAAATTTCTTTCTTTCTTTCCTTCTTTTTTGAGGAAGATCAGCCCTGGGCTAACTGCTGCCAATCCTCTTCTTTATGCTGAGGAAGACTGGCCCTGAGCTGACATCCATGTCCATCTTCCTCTACTTTATATGTGGGATGCCTACCACAGCATGGCTGGCCAAGCAGTGCCATGTCCACACCGGGGATCCATCCCTGGTCTGCCGAAGCAGAACGTGCGCACTTAACCGCTGCGCCACCGGGCCGGCCCGATAGTACTTTTTAATTCTTTGGCAATTCATATATTTTTCTTTCTTTAGGTTTGGTTTCTGGAGATTTAATTTCTTCCTTTAATATGTCACAGTTCCCTGTTTCTTTGTGTATCTTGTTATTATGCATTGTTGTGATTTTGGCATTTGAAGAATCAGCCAACTCTCCCAGACTTTGCAGTCTGGTTTCAAGTAGAGAGGATTTTCTCCACTCAGCACTGCTAAGATTTGGAGATCTCTAAATCCTTTTCTGGGTCTGCATCCTCTCTGGGCTTGTGCATGTAATCCCCTATTTGAAGAGGTGTGCTAGTTTCTGTTCAGGAGCTCCCTCTGGTGTCTGTGTATGATATTGCAGCCTCTCTGGTGTGTAGTAAATTGTGACACTGGCGCTCTACCTAGTGGGTGTCTGTGGTACTGCAGACTCTGGTGCATGGTGTATCATCTTTGTTCTTAGAGATCCCCAACCTGGCACCCTATTTTTCTCATTACTTGGATGCATCAAGACAGAAACCATGCCCTTGGGCAGCCCATCTAAATTGTTTTTCTTGCTGAGGAAGATTTGCCCTGAGCTAACATCTGTTGCCAATCTTCCTCTTTTTGCTTGAGGAAGATTCATCCTGAGCTAACATCTGTGCCGATCTTCCTCTATTTTCTATGTGGGTTGCCACCACAGCATGGTTGCTGACAATTGGTATAGGTCTGTGCTTGGGAATGGAATCTGGGCCACTGAAGCAGAGTGCACCAGACCTACTCACTGGGCCACGGGGCCGGCCCCCATAAAATTTTGCCATTTGACATACATTCTACACTTTTCCCTCCCCAGGTAGAAGAGAAGAGTTGGGCATTTCCTCCCAAATGTGCCATGCCAGGGGAGAGGGCTCTGGCATGAGAGAGGGAACAGTGTCATGAATTTTCTTACTGGGCTTTAATGTTGTAGGCTGCACCCTGGCCTGGGGGCAGGAACGTTTTACCTACTTTTTGGATTCCTCCCAGCAGCATCTGGTCTGTTTGTTATTGGTGGTCTGTGTCTCCATGGCAGAACGCAGATCTAGGGCTTCCCATTCTGCTGTCTTGCTAGCATCACTCCTCTCCTTCACTTTTGAAGGATAATTTTGCTGGTTGGTGGTTTTTTCCCTCAACACTTTGAATATTTCACTGCACGCTCTTCTTGCTCACATGGTTTCTGAGGCAGGTCGGATGCAACCCTTCCCTTTGTTCCTGTGTAGGTAAGGTGTTTTCTTCCTCTGGCTTCTTACAAGATCATCTCTTTTTTTAGTATTTTTTTAAACTTTTATTGAGATTATGATAGTTTACGATCTTGTGAAATTTCAGTTGTACGTTATTGTTTGTCACTTCTTTGTAGGTGCACCCCTTCACCTTTGTGCCCACCCCCAACCCTCCCCTTTCCCCTGGTAGCCACTAATCTGTTCTCTTTGTCTACATGTTTAACTCCACATATGAGTGGAGTCATACAGAGATTGTCTTTCTCTATCTGGCTTATTTCACTTAACATAATACCCTCAAGGTCCATCTGTGTTGTTGTGAATGGGACGGTTTTATCCTTTTTTATGGCTGAGTAGTATTCCATTGTGTATATATATATATATATATATATATATATACACACCATATCTTCTTTATCCAGTCATCAGTTGATGGGCACTTAGGTTGCTTCCACATCTTGGCTATTGTAAATAATGCTGCAATGAACATAGGGGTGCATGGGACTTTTGGAATTGCTGATTTCAAGTTCTTTGGATAGATACCCAGCAGTGGGATGGCTGGATCGTATGGTAGTTCTATTTTTAATTTTTTGAGAAATCTCCATACTGTTTTCCATAGTGGCTACACCAGTTTGCATTCCCACCAGCAGTGTATGAGGGTTCCTTTTTCTCCACAACTTCTCCAACATTTGTTACTTTTTGTTTTGGTTATTTTTGCCATTCTAATGGGTATAAGGTGATACCTTAGTGTAGTTTTGATTTGCATTTCCCTGATGATCAGTGATGATCAGCATCAAGATGATCTCTTTATCTTTGATTTTCTGCCGTTTGAATATGATATGCCTTGTGTTTTTTCACATTTACCCTGTTTGATGTTCTCTGGTCTTCCTGGATTTGTGGTTTGCTATCTTACAATAAGGTGGGGAAATTCTCAGTCATTATTGCTTCAAATATCGCTTCTGTTCCTTTCTTTCTTTCTTCTGCTGGTATTCCCATTATGCATATATTACACCTTTTTTTCTTTTCTTTGTTTTTTTAGTTGTCCTACTGTTCTTTTTTTGTTTCCTTTTTTGAGTCTTTTTCTTTCAGTTTTTTTTTTGTTTTTTTTAAGGATTTATTTTATTTTATTTTTTAAAAAGATTGGCACCTGAAGTAACAACTGTTGCCAGTCTTCTTTTTTTTCCCTGCTTTTTCTCCCCAAATCCCCCCAGTATGTAGTTGTATATTTTAGTTGTGGTATGTGGGACGCCACCTCAGTGTGGCCTGATGAGCGGTGTCATGTCTGTGCCCAGGATCCGAACCGTCGAAACCCTGGGCCACCGCAGCAGAGTGTGCGAAGTTAACCACTTGGCCATGGGGCTGGCCCCTCTTCTGTGTTTTTTGCCTGTTAGTATTCTTGTTAACTTTTTGTTGAAAGCCAGACATGATGTTCTGAGTGAAAGGAACTCCAGTAAATAGACGGTTGGTGATGCAGTGGTAAGGTGTGGTGGGGGCTGGGAAGCATTCTGTAGTCCTATGATCATGTGTGTCCTTTAGTGAGCCTGTGGCTTTGGGCTGTGAACTTCACAAGTGCCTCTCAGGTTTTTCCCAGCCTTTGGTGGAAACTGATGGCTGGAGAGGTTGGAGTTGGTATCTCCCTGCCCCAACGTAGAACGGTGGAGCTGGTTGGAGTTGGGTATTTCTCTTCCTTCAGGTCAGTTAGACTCTGATAAAAACCCCAGTAGGTTACGATCTGGTTAGACAGTTCCTCTTGAGGGCAGGCTTGTTAAGAACAGAATGCTCTGGCTGGCGTTATTTCAAAATGGCTGCTTTCCCCCTCCACTGCCAGAAGCCCAATTGTCCACTGTGAAAACCTGGTGGAGCTCCACAAGGAAAACACAAAATGTCCAGCTCCCCTGGAGTTGTAAACTCTCAGACTTGTGCACACTGAGCCTCTGGAATTCATCCATTACAGTTCAGGTTTTCCTCCTCTGATACTAGCTCCCGTGGAATTTGCTACTCAGGGGCTTTCTGATCTGTAAGATTCTCTGTATCTGCATTTGTAGCTCCAGTGTTGGGTTCAGCAGTTTGCCCTGTGAGTTCACTTCTCTGGTGGATCTAAGATGAATTGTTGATTTTTCAGTTTGCTCAGCTTTTCACTTTTTGTTAGACAGAGTGGTGATTTCCAACCTCCTCACATGCTGGACCAGAAAACCTTCTGTAGAGTTTCTGACTCTCAACCTTGTCCACCCTGAGCCTCCAGCAGTTTATCAGTTACAGTTTCTCTTTCTCCCCTAGCGCTGGTTCCCACGGTTGGTTTGCTCCTGGCTCAGCTCCAGTAGCTTGTGATTCTCTGCTGCCTGCCCGTCTGTCCAGTTTGGGGGCAGCAGTTTTCTCTGTGACCTCTTTCTTTTGATAGCTCTAAGAAGAGGTGTTGATTTTCAGTTTGTTCAGGTTTTCCCTTGTTGTGAGCACAGGAGTGACAACTTCCAAGCTCCTTATGTGCCAGACCAGAAACTGGAAGTCTCCTCCCTTCCCTTCTGGTCCTACTACTACTTCATTCCACTTTGGTCATATGTGTGTGTTTCTCTAGATCATTTATTTACAAATCTAGGAGTGAAACTGCTAAGTCAGGAAGTATGTACATCATCAAGTTCACTGCACAGCACCAAACTGATCTCCAAAGTACTTATAGTACTTTACCTTCCTACAAGAGGAGGATGAGGATTCCTGCTACTTTTACACATTTCCAGGTCAATCCAGCATAATTAGCAAGTTTTAAGTCTGATCACATCCACCTGTTTTACATGAGGTCTTCATTTAGTATTTTAGTACCAACAAAATTATTCATTAATATTATTACTAATTTATACAGACTGCTTTTTTACAAATAGTTTTAAAAAGTGCTGCCTTTAACTTATACATTAACTTATATAGTAAATTCCAGATTTAAATACTATTCATGCATTCAATAAATATATCCTGGGCACTTGCTGTGCTCTAGATACACTACTTAAACATTGGGGATGCCATAGTGAATGTAAATCAAGAAGGAACTGTCATATTGCTATTTTTTTAATAAAATTTACCAGAAAATCTCACATTGGGTTTCTTTAATATTGAATTAATAGAGATAGTTTAGAAAACATTTTGATGTAATGCAGCTTTTGTGAATTCCTAATGCATACAATGAGATAGGCCTCACATTTTAAAATTATTTATTAGTCTACATCTTGAAGATATTTTACTTTGCATAGGTTGTATTACTTTAATTTCTAAGAAACATTCATTCCTAGCATGGCACTTAGTCAGAACTCAAATATTTACTCTTTGTGCCAAATTATAGTTAAATCACAAACCATTTAAATTCAGTTACGTTGGACTAGAAATATTACTTAAACTTACCAGCAGCTGTCAGAGTTCCACATCTTTGCTAATATACCCTCTATTGTATCCATTGACAGTAGATAGTTTTTAATTTGCACAACTGATTTAACATTATAAAACTCTGTTCTCAGTATACCCATGATTATCCCATTGCAAGCCGAATTATGAGAAACTTAGAACCAATCACTGAATGGATGGGTTTCTTCTCAGAAGTGGCAGGCTGCACACATTTTGATAGTTGTTATTGTCCGTGAAAAAGTCATACTTTTTGTCATAGTTACGAAAAGAATAAAATCAAAATGGTTTCCACATGAACAGAGAATTGGAGACCATTTTGATTTTTAAAAAAATTATTCCTTGCCAGACACCTTAAACTGGAATTTTTTTTCTTGATCTAGATGCCTAGGGCTACACAGCCTGAGAGTATGAAAAGCCTGTGAGGTTCAGGACTGTCAGAGACTAACAATAGTGTCGAAAACTGATGTTTTTTTCTGCCTTTCAAGTTTAAGGACTAAAGTAATCCAGTTTATCAAAAAGAAATTCCACCCACTTCTTCTTACTCGTGGGAAATTATCTCACCACGAATTCTGAATCCAGCTGCAACATAGGATTGTACAGGTAGTGCACTGCACAGCTCTGGAAGGCTATCATTCAGTCTTCCTCACCAGAGATTTTTATATTTGTGATAAAGTTATTTTTTGGCAGATAGCAATAAAGTACATTGACGAAGTGTTGCTTTTCCCCTAATTTGCACAAAGGTGCCACTGAGCCGGTAGAGTTTCTGGTCTGAATGTAGAATGATTGATGAAGCTCTGTAGCTATCTTAAAAAACAATCATCTGTGCAATCACCCAAATCCAGAATGCAGAGAAATTTACAGGAAAAATGATCCAGTTTCTTTAACCAATAAGGTATACAAAGGGGGCAGGGCTGTTTTAGATTGAGAGGGACTTACAAGTCATCAGCCAGATGCAATGTTTGGATCCTGCTTAGATCCTAGTTTAAATAAATCATCTGTAAAAAGACAGTTTTGAGACAATTGAGGAGATTTGAATATGCCTTGGGCATTGAATGATATCAAGAAATTACTATTCATTTTGTTAGGTGTGAGAATAGTTTGTGATTATGTTTTTTAAAGTCCTTATCTTTTAGAGGTGTTTACTAAAGTATGTGTTGGTAAAATGGTATGTCTCAGTATTTACTTTAAAATACTTCAGGAAAAAAAGCAGAGGAAGGTAGATGTAACAAGAATAGCAGAAGAAAGTCAGTGATGGTACATGAGGTGGTATAATGGTTCATCATGTTTGAAAATTACTCTTAAAAAAAAAAAAGGAATAAAGAAAGAAACTACCTACTCTCACTGGATCTTGTGTCCAAAGGGAAGTCCAGTAGAAGTCAGTGAGGAATGTTAATTATGTTACCTATGCTCCCTGCAGGAATCATTCCATTAGGAATTAGAGAGAGCTCCAGAACTCCACTGGGATCACAAGTCATTTCCTTGCCTCTAGCTGGCTCCTAGGTTTCCTTTTACCACAAACTTCAGTTCATATCAAAAGTGTATTAATTGGAAGGGGGGGGGGTATGTAAGTAATGGAAGTAGTTCTTATGAACCCCATAGCAATGAGGAAGTTAGCAGTTAATTTAGAAAGTCAGTAAAATGGTACAATGGAAAGAATACAAGATTTGGAACCAAAAGACTTGGTTCTATTCATGATTAGATGTGTGAACTTGAGCAAACCACTTAACTTGCCTCTGTGGTAGTACCTGCCCTAAGTACCTCACTAAGATGTGAGGAGGAAATAATGCAAAACCAAGACTTTGCAAATACCAATTGTTGTAGACCAAAACTAAGCAAGTCTAGTATCATGCTAGCTGTCCAGTCTCTGAAGTCTCACAGGGCAGGTTAGATATTCAGGATGCCTTGTCTTCTGAAGAAAAAGAAATCTGAAGTTGTTTTATATAGCGGTGTCTCCTTTGTGTCCTACTGGATGGTTATCCTCTCAATTATTCAGTATTCACTTTTTTCTAGTTGTAAAATTACATTTGTTTTGTACTCTGTCTTATGGGAAATGTTTTCACGTAATTGCCTCATTTGGCTTCTTTATCCATGACCTATTTTATGACTTATTTAAATACATTTTTTCCCCAAATGGTATTATATCAGCAAATTTTCATAGCCTGATCATCCTTTGTGACTTTAGTAATTTAACAAATGTTAAGTGGTTCCACGTTGGCCACACTCTGAAAGACAGAATGAAGCATTTATACAATGAGGTCACAGTTTCTCCCTCAAAAAAAAAAAAAGGAGGTATGTTGTGGTCCAGAGATCCTCAACCTTTTTCTGCTTTCTGCTTCCATAGAATTTACATGTGCACCCCGCTGCCATCAGCGGCTTCTCTTCTTAGGTGCCATGTGTCTCATCATGGTGGGGGATGGTTGGATGGAAACCCACGAGCACTGTTGCAGTCCGTCATCAGTATTTTCTGTCCTCTGCTTCTGTAAGGCAGGATTCTCCTTTGCTGCCATTTATCCTTTGGTTCACTGCTTACTTATAATCACAGCAAACATGTGAGAGCTTTCTGTGTGCTAGGCACAGACCTATGGTTTTATTTCAGATTGTTTTCTCCTTATCCCTTGGCTCTTCCTGGTGAGCTGTTTCCCGAAGACTTCCATACTTGCATCTCCCATCTAGACCTTTATCCTAAGATCCAGTCCCATATATCCAGTTAACTAATGGACATCTCTGTCAGGATAACCTGTACACTCTTCAAATGTAGTATGTCCAAAACTGTTTTTCCTTATGTATTTAGTCAGCATCTATTTGACCAGCCACTGTGCTTGATGTTGGCGATAGGAGCTCACTGTCCATAATTATATACAGCAAGAGAACCTCTATGGTTCATTCTGAGAATCGTTTATATGTAAGAATAAAGTCAGACTTACACTTTAGCATGGCATAAGGACCTTATGGTCCCAGACCCCTGCTTACACCCCAGCCTTATCCTCTGTTCTCTTCCATTCATCCTACATACTAGCCTAATAAGCTACTTCCTGTGCCGCCCACATACCTCTTTGAGTTTCTTTGGCTTTTATTCCCTTTCTCTGTTTTATTTACCTTGAAGTCTCAATTGTTCCTTTAAGCTCAGCTTTAATACAGTTCGTGGTGCCTAGCAGGTACTTAATCTGTATTTCCCAAATAAATGTTAATGTATGTCTGCTATTATAATGGATATTTTAGAAAACTTGAAGAAATGTGGCCCCTCCATTCTCAAGGAATTTCCAATCCAGTGGAGATAGGGCAAAATGTAATATATATATATTTCCATAGAGGGCATGACTTTCCATCACAGTACTGTATTTCTCATATTACAATAAAGTGTGTGGTCCAGTGAGGAAGAGTAGATACTCTGTCTTTGCAGAGCTATTACATTCTGACATCTTGTAGTCTAAATAAGCTGCATGTGTTGTTCAGGCTATAATTAGTCTTTAGCAGTAGTTACACATTATTTCAGGATAAAATATCCCATTTGCAACAACATGGATAGACCTGGAGGGTATTATGCTAAGCGAAATAAGCCAGACTGAGAAAGACAAACACCGTATGATTTCACTCAGATGTGGAATATAAACAAATACATAGACAAAGAAAATAGTTCAGTGGTTACAGGGGGAACGGGGGTGGGAGATGGGCACAGGGGGTGATGGGGAGCACTTATGTGGTGGCGGACAAGAAATAATGTACAACTGAAATCTCACAATGATGTAAATTATTAGGAACTCAATAAAAAATATATATATATGCTCACAAATCACTAACCATCTCCTTAATATCTAGAATTAACTTACCAATTCTTAGTTTTAAAAAAAATTACCAGATTATTTGTAAATAGTTAATTTGCTCCCATTCCCCCTCCTGCTCCTTTTACACAGTGTATCTTAATGTCAAATAACACACTTAAAAGTTAGGAAACAGCCATCAAGTAAGATTATGTACATCATCTTTGATTCGTCGACCCCTTTTATTACCTGTGTCTAGTCCCCAAATCCACTGAGTTGTTCTTTCAAAATGACTATTGGATCTGACCATTTCTCTCCATTCTTGTCACTCTATCATTCAGGCCCACATCAGTTTATTACTTGAATCTTGGGGGTGCCAAACAGTCGGTCAGTCTTACTGTGTCTAGGCTCACCTCCACATCCCAGGCCCAGGTCCCATCAGCACACTGATGAAGAATTTTTAAGGTGTTGTTTTCATACATCAAGCATTCCTCTGCTTGAAAGCTTTCAATTGGCGTCTGCTGCCTAAGAGATCACATTAGAGTCCTCATCTTGGTATTCAAAACTTTTCATAATTTGGCTCCACTGTACTCATCCAACCTTATTTTCCACTGCTCCTTATTTCTAACCTTGCATAACTTTGATTTTCCCGTGTTTATTTCTTCTTTGCAAATGTTTTCAATTGTTTACTCTCCCAGTAGTGTCTTTTTCTCCTTAGTTTTCTAAATCTAGCCTGTCTTTAAGGCCTGACCCTAGTCCCTCTCTCAGAACCCTTCTCCAGTGTCTCCTGGTACAGTGAGCTCTTCTTTCTTGGATGTCTTCTGATTATCAGTAGACACAGTATCTAGTATTGCCACTGTGCAAACATCATACTCCTTACAGTGCTTTGTTGTATATTGTTTTTTGTGGTCTTGAGAGCTGGCTGGCATATTCAGCATTGAATTAGGGTGGCAATATCTGAGGCCAGTTTTACTCTATCAGTCAGGGTCTATATAGACTTTATCTACATTAAAATATTTAGCTTTTTGTAGTCAGATCTATGTGATTAGGTCCTCCAATTAGCAGTTAGCAGCAGAAATCAGGATTTCCTGGAAATAACTTGTGTAGTTATTCATATGCTCCTTCAATAAATATTTACCAAGTGCTCGTACTATGTGCCAGGCGCCGTGAAGGTGCTAGGGAAACAGCAGCAAGTAAAACAAAAAACTCCTGCCTTTGTGGAGCTTAGTGGGGGCAAACAGACAAATAGGTAAAGAAATTCAGTCATATAGCAATAAGTGCAATGAAGGACAACAAATGATGAGTGATGGGGGAGGGATGGGTTGCTACTTTAGATAAGACAGGAAGACGTCTCTGAGAAGGAGACTTTGAACAGACATCTGAATAAAGTGAGAGAATAAATACTGGAGGAAGGCGGGAAGGGGAGGGGAGAACTCTGCAGGCGGAGGAACAGCAATTCAGAGGCCTTGAGGCAACAGTGCGTTTGGTATCTTCAGGCAACAGTAAAGGGAGCATGTGGCTAGAATGTAGCGGTCTAGAGGGAGAGTCGTTAGAGGAATCAGAGAGGTAGACGGGGAGGCAGATCATGCCATGGGAAGGACTTGTGATTTGATGGGCGATGGTAAAACTTGGATGGACTTTGAGAGGAAGGACATGCTCAGATTACCGTGAAAAAGGATCCCTCACACTGGTGAATGGAGAACAGACTAGGGGTTGATGCGAAGCAGGGAGAGCCCACGTGGCAGGTTCCAGGTGAGAGGTGGATGCTTCCTTGTTAACCATTCATCATGAAATGAACAAATGCTTTGTGGCACTTGTTATTCTGCATATATTTATGGGAGCCTACTCTGTACCAGGCACTGTAGTAACCACTAGGGATATAACGGTGAGTAAAAGATACAGCCCATCTACTGATAAAGCTAAGAATCTTTAACCAGAGTTCAGTCCAACCAATGCTAGTTGATACTTGTTCTGTGTCGAACTATTTCAAGGGAAAACTGTTCTGAATTTACTCTCAAAAAGCCAATCAGAAAAGGGAATATTTCTCAGTTCCTCTAAAGGCGTACTCTTCATAACGGCCACAAAGTAGTACAACAGTGAGGTTCCAAGTTGGGCAGGAGTTACTGTCATGGCTATGGCTCCTGGGAGATCAGTGCATTCCTGAGTTACTGGAAGATGAACTCTTTTATTATTTCATGTCCAGAAACAGAGATCCTGAGGTCTGCAGTGTAGCCTTGAGATGGACTGAGGGACTGAGAGCTGGTCCTGTAGGGTGGTTTCTGTCATGGCACGCTTGACCTTTATCTCTTGTCTGGAGCTGTGACTGCTACAGAGAACTGTGCCTTCAGTCCACTTTTATACCAAATGAGTTAACTGGGATTAAATTGGATTGAGATGGGCACCGCACCCAATAAAATTGTGATAATTTTCCATTTTAGCTCTGAGAGCAGCACAATTAGAAAAGTATTGTCACAACCATTTTATAGATAAAGAAAATGAGACTTAGAAAGGTCAAATAAGTTACCTGAGTGTGCAAAGCTAGTAAAGGTACGTGGCAGGGCTGCAGTTCAAATTCTTGACTCCAAACACTGTACTTGTAAATACTACCCTAGCCTATCTTTCCTCTCCAGGTACTACTATTTCAAAATAAAACAAATTGCCTCCTGGCTTTAATCCTACTCATTTCCCTTCTCTCGTCCTCTCCTATCTCCACTTGCACTTACCCTCCTCCTCAACTCACTATGTCAAAGAAAAAGAACATTTTTGAGACCAAACTATTTCCTAACAGTTCAAGTCTACCAGCAGTATATGAGAATATTCATTTCATCATATTCTACATTGACAAGGTAAATTACCTATTTATTTCTGCTTTTGTAACCTGTCTTGTCCTTTGCTCATGCTTCTATTGGGATCTTAGTGTTTTCTTATCACTTTATATGCACTTTATAGAAGGAAGTTTTATGTGTGGTTTTTATAGTCATCTGTGCTGCATTCAGAGTTGTAATGAATATCAGCCCAATTTAGTCAACAGGAAGAAGTCATCTACAAGCAATTCTGCTTTATGCTAAACACTGTAGGCCCAGTGCCACCTCTGCTTTAAACTCCAAGTGTACCTAAGGCTGCTTAAGTTTCTTTATTTTATTTCCTCTATATAAAGAAAAGAAAAATAATTACTGGATTAGAACACACAAGTATGTAAGGATGTACATGAACTTGATCATCTTAAATCTTCCTAACTCTTATTGATCTTCACCTTTGTAACTCTTTCAGAAATGTTTGTGCTGATTAATACTTAAATGATCTAAATATTGACTTGGCCGTTTCTAGCACATATAAAATAATAATAGCCTCATAGTTGTTTTCTTGCTTCTGAAGCAGCCAGCTTCCTCACGCATTTCTTCATTACTCATTATTGTCCTCAAAAATAGCTCTTCAATTGAAATTGTGGTTTCCTGAGTTTCCTGTGTCATTTCAATTAATGTATTTCTCCAAGTCTGTAACCCTAAGGACTGGTTACCACACACCATGTTTCCTAGCAGATGAAAAATTCTTATGTTTTCACTTAACGGTCCCTCTACTAAGCATTTCAGGCTGTCCTGGGGGAACTGTCTCCTACTCCATCAGTATGTGAAGGAGTCAGAACCCTGAGATACAAATGATAAAAAATGGGTTTCATATTTGAGATTTTAAGTTACTAGGCATTTTTCTTTTATAGCTTAATCATTGTGATTTTCCAAGATAATATGTACAGAAGGAGAAAGATTTTATTTCAGAGACTGGAAAAAAGCAATATAGCATTTTATAATATTTACATAAAAATGGAGCAGTACTCTAGGAGAACAGTCATTTTTGCTTTAAAGCTCCTGAATCCAATGCCACATCTTCCCTGGGCAGATTATTCACAATGTATATGGTAAGTCATTCTGTCTCCTGAAGCCTGTGTGTTTAGCCCTGAAAGTTCACTCTCTTTTGTCTTTTACTTTGAGGAAGCCCATTCTGGTTGACTTAAGGCCTGGAGTAGTTTGTTACAAAATTGAACAGTTAAGCCCTGCATCAATTTGTATCCACTCTGACTAGATTATTTCATACTAGCTCATTTCTGAGTCATCTCTAGAAATGGTGATTCCTCTTTCTATACCTAATCTTATGTCCAAATGTTTTTGTTGTAACAAGGCTAAATGCAGGTCCCCACCTAATTCTTGCAGTAGTTTGTTCAATACTGAAAGGCCAGTGTGGTTGAAGCACGAGTGAAGTGGGGTCGGCTGGTGTGAGATGAGATGGGAGAGAGAGGCAGGGGTCAGATCATATACAGCTATCTGAAGGCCATGATAAGGAGCTCAGATTTTATGGAACTATTTAAATGGGATTAACATGATGGAATTGACGTTTTTAAAAAACCACCCTGGCTGCTCTGGAGAAAAGCCACACAGGGCTTGGTGACAGATTGAATGTAGGCCCTCAGGGAAAGAGGCATCAGGAATATGCCCAGGAATCAGTCACACCACTGTAATGGCTGCCTTGAGTCTTTCTGTGATTCCCATTCTGGTGGGTCACTGCCTTTGCTGTACCTGATGACCCCAGGTTTTGGGGGAAAAACTAGGGAAGAACAGGTTTAGAGGGGAAAATCAAAGTTCTGTCTACCTACATATTATAACATTCCCAGATTGATGAGACTTTAAAAGTGCTTTATGAAATTTTTCTGAAACATTATTCAACTAACAGTCATGACAGAAACATTCCAGACAGAAGTATTTCCATATTGTTTCACATAATAGACATGAGTCTTACCTGCCCACAACTTCTGAACATCATCCACTGGTGAGTTAGCAAAGTCTTTGATAAAGCCTGGAGAGGTTGTATGTCAGGTTTCTCAACCTCAGCACTGTTGACACTTTAGATAATTCTTTGAGGGGCTGTCCAGAGCCTTGTAGGAGGTTCAGCAGCATCCCTAGCCTATTAGCAGCCCCAACTCCCAGTTGTGAAAACCAAAATTGTCTTATGCTGCCAGAACCAGTGGACAGATTAGTTATTTAAAAACATCTGATAAAGTTGTGAATCATAAAAAAAAATACATAAATGCCTTAAATTTATCTCCTGGTTAAAAGTAAATAAAAATCCATTCAGTATGTTTTGATGTTGGGCCATGGTCCTGAATATGAATCCACTGACTAGATGTCCAAGTTGTCACGGTGCATGATGTATTTTCTACTATTTTTAGTTTTAGGTATTTTAAAATGGGACAAAAATTGGATTATGCTCTCATTCTTTTTATTGACACGTAAGTTAGTCCGATCTTTTAATAACATTTTGGCTGGAGAGGGTTGGAGAAGCACCTGGCTTTCAGTAAGTGCTCCTAATACAGTCAAGCTCGCTTTCAAATAAAACCAGAAGTCTTTCATCCTCACAGTTCTAGAGTGGCTGAATATTTAATTAAGTTACATAATTATTTCTAATTACGACAAACAGGTTCAGTGACCATTGCCGTGAACTCTGTAAGCAACAGTTCACGTGATGGGACAGAAGCACTTGTGGGTATCAAGAGAGCAGCCCCCTAGCCACAGCCTTCAGTGTGCCACGTCATATCCCAGTGTCATCAGGTGGACACTGAGTAAGAGGTACTGTATGGCCAAACGTTATGCAGTACTCTACCTTGATTATCTCTTTTAATCCACGACAATCCTAAGACATAGATACATCAAAATTTTTGTTTTGCCTTTAATAGTGAAACATAGAGCTGAGTGTCTTGCACAAGGTTACACACCTAAGAAATAAAATAGTTAGGATGAGAAACCTAGGCATCTAACATGTTTTACCATTTCATCATAAGTCCAAGGCTACGGGGGTTAATTCTCTACAGAGCACTAGGCTCCAGTCTGGTCCATGATCACAGACTACACCTCTGAATCTTGACCTGTCATCTTCAAAGTAAAGCGCTGTGGCTAGGGGCTGGCCCATGGCCAGTGATTAAGTTCACACACTCTGTGTAGGTGGCCCAGGGTTTCGCTGGTTTGGATCTTGGGTGTGGACATGGCACTGCTCCTCAGGCCGTGCTGAGGCGGCGTTCCACATAGCACAACCAGAAGGACCTACGGCTAGAATGTACAACTATGTACTCGGGGGCTTCGGGGAGAACAAGAAGAAGGGAAAAAAAGATTGGCAACAGATGTTAGCTCAGCTGCCAATCTTTAAAAAAAAAAGGTGCTGTGTCTAGAAAATACGGGAGCTCAATATAAATCCATCACTTGCAACAATTCAGAGGATTAATGGGAAAGCAGAGGGACTTGCTGAAGCATCAGTTCCATACATTCAGGGCTAACCCCAGTACTCCCTATTCATTTCTTATTGCTGTGGTAACAAACTACCACAAACTTAGTGGCCTAAAACAACACAAATTTATTATATTACAGTTTTGTAGGTTAGAAGTCCAATACGATCTCACTGGGCTAAGTCAGGATGACAGCAGGGCTGGCATTCTTTTTTGGAAGCTCTCAGGGAGAATCCATTCCTTTGCTTTTTCCAGCTTCTAGAGGCCACAATATTCTTTTGTGACTCTCCTGCCCTCCCATCTTCAAAGCCACTAACATCGCATCTCCCTCTGACTCCGAACTCTTCTGCCTCACTGTTCCACGATTACATTGGGCTCCTAGATAGTGCAGGATGACCTGCTTACTTTAGGAAAACGAGGCTCAGGGCCTTGGCACAGCTTTGGACCAGTCTGTTCCTGTTCAATTATATTAACTGTATGTTTTTAATGGGCATTTTCACGAAGTCGTAAGACTGAAAGTTTGATTTGTGTGAGAAATTGGTCATGATTGAATTGCTTACCATATTAAAACTATCCTCGAAGTCCATGTAAATGGATCAACTGTGTAATTAAAGATAATTACAGATATATTGGAATCCTTTCATCTGATAGTTTGAGATGTGTATGATCAATCTCACCACATTCCCCACACAAGGTTCTAGTAGAACCATGGCCTCTAATGGAATCTTGTATTTCTTATAGAATATACTTGATGGGTGATACTACAGTGACCGAATTCAAGAAACTGAACAACAATTAGTAACGTACATGAAAGGCTTCTACTGGGAACTCCTCCTGAACGCGCTATTTTAAATGGCTGAGGCTGTTACCGAGATTGTTGGGAGGGAACCATCATTCCCTTCTCCATGCATCATGTCCGTCCATCCATCCAGTGGCTTTATTTCTCACATGCCTCCCAGAATTGTCACCTGTGTGTGGGACAGGCAATGACTTTAACTGTCTTTTGTTCCCTGAGATTTTTGTAAGTTTTTACCTAACATATACATTTAATGGAAAACACTGAATTGAAGGCAGTCACAATGGTCACTGCCATTACACAAAAAGCCACTACTGACTCAACTTTAAAAGCTGCTGTATGTGAGACTGACAGTTCCTTAAAAACTTATACTGCACTTGAATTCCAAAAAGAGCTATGAATTAATAAACGTTCATGATTATAAAGGTGATAAGTTCAACAATAAGAAAAGGGCAGTGATATTAATAATAAACACCATTTGGTGAATCCCTCTGTGCCTGGCCCTTGGCTCACACTATCTCATTCCATCCTCACAACCTGGCGAGGTAGACAGAACCTTTTTACAGATAAAAGCCCTGGGTGTCAAAGCTAATGAACCTGCCAGCCCCACAGAACTAGTAAATGTCAGAATGGAGATTTAAAGCTCAGTGCATCTTATTCCAAGTATGTTTTTATTTGCTAACATATTACAATTTTGAGTGTGTTCTAACATGTTTCTGTTTTTACTTAAAAAATGACCCAGAGGGGCCAGCCCCGTAACCACATGGTTAAGTTCACACGCTCTGCTTCCACGGGCCTGGGGTTCACCGGTTCGGATCCTGGGCGTGGACCTACACACTGTCATCAAGCCATGTTCTGGCGGCGTCCCACACAGAAGAACTAGAAGGACTTACAACTAAGATATACAACTATGTCCTGGGGCTTTGGGGAGAAAAAAAAAAAGATGATGATTGGCAACAAATGTTAGCTGAGGGCCAATCTTCCTCACACACAAGAAAAGCAAAAAACCCAAAAAGCATTTAAAATAACTGAGGAAGATAACTTAAAAAGTTTGAAAAGAATATTTCTCTACCTCTTTTAATTAATTTTATGTGTTGTTTTCTGTCACAGGAGATGAGTATGACGTATGTGCCATTTGTTTGGATGAATATGAAGACGGAGACAAGCTGAGAGTCCTTCCCTGTTCCCATGGTATGAATAATTACACACTTCTTTGAATTTATGCAACAAGTAATTTATATTTAGGTTCAATATTACAGGGGGAGACAGAAAATAGTTACTAGCACACCACAGGCCAGGCCCTGTACTAATTAGTGGTCTCGTTAAAGGATGGAGGTGTAGTGATAAAAGCGTACGTTTCTTCTCTTGTCCCTACATGATGCATATCGATCAGAACATTAATAAACACAGCAAGAGATTAAAAATAATGTTCTCGACCACAGTATACTACCTAAAACGTGTATTTTGCTTCAACAGCTTATCATTGCAAGTGTGTAGACCCTTGGCTAACTAAAACCAAAAAAACCTGTCCAGTCTGCAAGCAAAAAGTTGTTCCTTCTCAAGGCGATTCAGACTCTGACACAGACACTAGTCAAGAAGAAAACGAAGTCTCAGAACATACCCCTTTACTCAGACCTTTGGCTTCTGTCAGCACCCAGTCATTTGGGGCTTTGTCGGAATCCCGCTCACAACAGAACATGACAGAATCTTCAGACTATGAGGAAGATGACAATGAAGATACCGACAGTAGTGATGCAGAAAATGAAATTAATGAACACAGTGTTGTGGTCCAGCTGCAGCCTAACGGTGAACGCGATTACAGCGTAGCGAACACTGTCTGACCTTCAGAGGGTGACTGCGTTATTTCCCTTTAATATGTTTACTTAGGTATATAATTTGATCTTTTTGCTCCCTTCAGAGATTTCTGTAGAAATAACTTAGTTTTTAGTATTCTACAGTTTAATCAGATACTGAAGCAGGTTGTTCTGGTCTGGTATCTGTCTGCAGGAGTGTACTTCATTTCACTAACAACTGACTGGTGCTGTAGTCAAGCATCACATCAACTCTTTTTTGGAATGAAATATAGCCAAAACATGAAAAAAAAATTCCTCAGTATTGCTTGCAGTTAAGACCTAGATCACAGGGTGCCAATGTTCCGGGTTTTACACACGCGATCCTTGCTGTGGCCCCAGCATGAGCTGAAGCAGCTCCGTCTCCCTCAGTTACCTTGAGGCGGCGAGCTGGCGTATGTCTGCTCTGCTATTTCCCCAAATGCCATCATTAGTGAGAGGCCACAAGGTAATCAAGCATTTTTCCTCCTATCGGCACCACAGAGAAACTTAAAGCTCTTTTTCCTTTCTATTCCCAAGTAGTCTTATCTTGATAGGAAAGGTCTGTACTAGCACAGATTTCAAAAGCTTTTTTTCAAGATTTTTAATACTATAGTGTTATGTATGAATTTAATTCATCAGCTAAAGTAACATGTCTCTGGACTTTACTTACTAAATTTCAGTATCCTTAAGGGTTTTATGTTGTGATCAAAGCAAAAAGAAAATGCTGTATAAAGATACCAAACTTCAGCAACTGTTAATACTCAGATCATATACCTCTTAATAAAGAGCATCTTATGCTAATTAGCCCTGCTAAACTATGTACAGAGGAAACCATTCAAGTATTGGATTTGAAAATAATTGCTTATGTTTAACAGACAGAACTAATGATGTATTTAAACAACGTGTTATGAAAAGCTAAATTATATTATACGTCACTGTAACTATGTTGAAAATATAGACTCATGTATAATCAAAATGCTAAGAATTTTTATATGGCCTTGTATGAAGGGAGTTTGAATGTTAATAAACACGTTTTCCACTTTAAGAACTGGCAAATATTTGTTCTACTGTGGTATTACCCACATTAGCCTTATTTATATGTGGTCCTATAAAGGTAGAATGATTAAAACAATTTAGGTCAGGTAAAGACACATCACCTTAGAATTTTATACAAGGTAACTGACTGCTCACAAGCAATTATGTAATCCCAAAAAAGTTAAAACGGCAGCCAAAATCATTCCAACAGTAGTGTGTATTATGGTACCCTACTGTAATCATGGTAATCCTTACAGTAGGCTGCTGTACAGCCTTGAAAGGATGAAGCATCTAGGTGTATCTGTATTGACATGGGAGACTGTTAGTGAACAAAAGCACATCAGAGAATAAGTACATTATGTATATGAGCCTTTTGTTGTAAAAAGAAAAAATTTAATACATTGTAAAAGAAATCTAATACTATTAGGGGAAATTTCACTTTCTGAATCGCTTTCTAAAAAACTCCTCATAATCAACCAAAAAAATAGGTACTTCCACTTAGAAAAAAAGAAAGTTGAATTCCATATCTACTGTATGATACCACCTCATTCCCTGCCATAACCCCCATTTTTTTTTTTTGAGGAAGATTAGCCCTGAACTAACTACTGCCAATCCTCCTCTCCTTGCCTAGGAAGACTGGCCCTGAGCTAACATCCATGCCCATCTTCCTCTACTCTATACATGGGATGCTTACCGCAGCATGGCTTTTTTACCAAGCAGTGCCATGTCGCCCCCCCCCCCCCCCCGCCTCCCATTTTAAAAATACAACACAGGCCTGAAAAACAGAACATTGTTTACTATGGTAGTTAAGCAGAACTTGGGAGTTCGGCATACTTGCGTGGCCCTAACCCTTCTAAACCTGTTTGGTCATTTGTGTAATTTTGTTTAGCCTAAGGGAGATGTGAGGACAAACAGTGAGCTCAGTGCCTGACACAGAAATACAGTTAGTAATAGCTTTATAATTACTGAAGTAAATAATAAAGACATCATACCTAAAACACGTTTTTTTTTTAATGAGGGGAAAGTTAAAAGTCACTGTTACGTGTATTAGATGTTGTATTCCCTCAGTCCTTATTCCACAGTTCAGATCCAGGACCTAGTTCCTTGAAGTTAGGAGTTTTCCTGAGGCAAAAATTACTTTTTTTTTGCAACTCAAAATTGTTACTTTTAGTTGTAAAAAAAAAAAATTTAACAGAGTGTATCTTATTTAACAGCACTGTCTAGGATTATTATTAGTTCTCTTAATATTCTCTTGAAATCTTTTATAATTTCTTCATGGTATAAATATACAGCTTTTTAAATAGGACATTAAATAAAATTAAAATCCAATTTCTATTAAAAAGTACCTTCCCAACTTAAAATTTTCCTGATTATAAAAGCATAGTCACCCGGAAACCTGCCCCCAGAGTTAAATTTTTTCTTCAAAAATACATACGTAAAATACCTGTATATTATTCTACACACTCTATGTAGTTACCCTGTAACATCTGTTTACAGCCTCATATTATGTAACATTCATTGGTGAGCATTTTCTCAAGTCATTCAATCACTTTTATTTTTTTTAAAGATTTTCTTTTTCTTTTTCTCCCCAAAGCCCAGTACATAGTTGTGTATTTTTTAGCTGTGGGTCCTTCTAGTTGTGGCACGTGGGACGCTGCCTCAACATGGCCTGATGAGTGATGCCATGTCCACACCCAGGATCTGCACTGGCGAAACCCTGGGCCGCTGAAGCAGAGCGCTCGAACTTAACCACTCGGCCACAGGGCCAGCCCCTCAATGAGTATTTTATCCTCTGGACATACAATCATTTATTGAACCCATAACCCTGAAAGTTAAATCTTGTAGTTTTCCAAGTTGAGTTATTCCAAGTTATGCTGTGAGGGACAACCTGGTATGCGAATTTGTATGGCTCCATCTCCTCAGGTTAGTCCTAGATCTGAGTCCAAAGCGAAGGCACACGGATGCATTTTCCTAAGTGTCTTTCTAATGAAGCTGTGGATGGGGCCAATGACAGTCCCTTATTTACTATTTTAGTGACATGGGTGCCCTCTACCTCTTCTACTCCCCTCCCCAAACCCACAACACACACCCCCCTCACCTACTTAGAGGTTCGCTCATTAAGGGTTTCACAGTTCTGGCCACTGCTTTCTAGTTACCCTAACAGTTGCGTACAACTGAAGTGTGAGTGTGTTACTGTAAAATCTCAAATCATCACAACTCAACCACCAAATTTTCACTTGACCAACCTTTTCCTAACAGGGATCTTAATAGGTCAAAAAGTTGAGGTTTCTGTTGTTTTCCAATTTCTAAGATACGTCCAACTACCAAAGTAGCACCAATTCCCTTATCTTGCATACTTTTACATCCCTGTGTGTACAAATTCAGAAATGATACCTGACAACACTGTCAAAGAAAAAAATTGGTTATGCACGTATATTTTAAGTAAGGCAAAGAGATTAACTCCCATTCCCTAACCCAACCCACCGTTTCTCAAAGGGTAGCGCAACAGGCCACTTGCAGTGAGACTGACCTGGCGACTGTTTCTAGGGACTTGCAGGGTCTATGGAATCTCCATCTCCAGAACCCAGAATCTGCACTATAACCAGCTCCCCAGTTTTTCTTAGAGCCACACATTTTTGAGCACCCTGCTCTGAACTTCTGCTTGACAGTTCATTGTAATGATTTATCTAAGTAGTATTAAACTAACATATTTACTGAATTTCAGTCTATCTCAGGGACCTTATGACTTCTGGGATTAAACTTGACTGTTACACAGGCATAGTGAACATGTCACTCCAAAGCCAGAAACTGCAAGAACTCCCCAGTTATCTTAGAGGCTGCCTAAAGAGTATCCTGTCTCCTGAGAGGCCCAGCTGGCTGGCTGCAGCCCGCCAACACAGCCTCCAAATCTAGCCATGTGACAGTTCAACACAGAAGAATCCACAATGCAGAAACCCTGCTTGGTACTGGGCCCCTTACTGTTCACAAAGCTTTCACATGTAGAGACCAGCAACAAGAGAAAGATACTTAAATTCTGGTGGATAAGTTCATTTTCCTCTCATAAGCCTGAAATGACTAAAAGCCATTTTTAAGAGATCAAAGCCCATTACAAAGAAATTCCCAGGTGCTCATTATTTATAATAAATACCACAGGAAATGGGAGTAGGCTGTCAGCTTAAGTTTTTTAAGATTTTCTGCTTGCAGCACAGTTTGGCCTATTCTGTATATTCCCATTGTGTCAAAAATTAACATAAGCCAATGATTTATATAAACAACAGGAGTCTAGAATATTTGGTTGGAATAAATTTATTTCATCTGTCTGTAAACAAGGTGTTTAATAGTTATGGCATTTTTTGAAATGCATATTAAATCAGATGAGTTAGACTGTATCCCAGATGTAACAAAGTGCAGGGAAAGAAAATGGACAAATCAGCAACAAGATTTGTTTTTAAATCTGTACATTATCCACAAGGCCCAAACAATAGAAGCAAATACTAGAATGTCCCTAAAGTAGTGCCATTCGAAAGAAACCTTTAATAGGTCAGTTAAAATCCATCTCACAATAGCAACAGTTCATTTTAACAATAGTATGGCACAGAATACATATGAAAAAAACTCATCACAAGACAGCCAAGTCCACAATAATGCAACTTCATATAAAAACTCAAGCTGCAAATAAAAATTGGTCCTATGAAGAACAAACTGGACACACTCCAGATGGTTATGTTGGGATACCTAATGTCCATAATGGCAGCCTTTTACAATTTTACTAAAGAGTAGAGCTGGTGTGCAAAGAAAAAGACAGGAACAAAAATCTGAGCTACTGCGATGATGGCATGTCCCTGGGGATCAATCAGTGTGGTGACTGTGAGGTCGTGGGAGGAAGTGCCTTTGCTCTTGTTTTGAAGTTGCACTCTTCATGTGTCCTGTGCACACTGAAAAAAGGGCTGTCGCTACTCAAGTGCAACAACAACACTGAAAGCAAACTCCCGCAGCTCTCGAGAGCTCATCCACGAAGGGCTAGTAATTTGTTATAAACCAGGCACTGCGCAAAAGAGGAGGGAAGCAAACCAAACACCTTACGTGTGAAGGGAGGGGTGGGAGAGAGCGGAGTGAAGGAAAGATGCATGCACTTCTTCCTCCCAACCATGCGCTACCAAAGGAAGACTAAATGAGCTAAGTAAATGCTCAAAGTGCTGAAAAGACATTGATCAAATCAGAGATTGTACAACCGGCACCTTGCTTAAGATTAACTTATTTTAGTAATCAATATCCCATTAATTGCTAAGACAAAGTGATGCCCAACTTGGCATGCCCCCGCCCCCCAAATTTCAAGGTATCATGCAAATCATTATTGTGCTGCAATTATGTTGCCAGATAAGGGTGGTTACATACAGTGGTTAACATACAAATGATCCATTGGGCAAACAGGAATTGTGACATTAGAAAAGAGGTAAAGAAAAATTAGCCACCATCTATAGTCTGGTAGCACTATGACCATAATTGGGGTGGTGATGAAGACAGTTGCTAGGTAGATGGGGAGAGGCTGCTTACACATCAGACCTCCTCAGGTATAAAGCGAGTTCATATGCTTTCTTGTTAAGTGTGCCTCCGTGGACACCTTCCTTTCCCATGACTATAACCAATGCTGGAGTACACAAGGAAACAAAACAAAAGTGAACAGAATTATTTAAGGGGGGGAGGGCAGAAAGAAAGACACCTTTCCCCACCAACAGAGGGATACAAAGGAGACACAGGTTCATACCCCATCACCCTGCATTGCTAATAAAATTTCCAGAATTAAGACTCAAGCTTACAGCTAGGAAAGTTTAAGAGCAATTTTTCCCCTAATACTTAACAGTCTGCCTAGCAGCTAGAACCCAGAGTCTCTCAAGTATTTTGCCATTGAGTATGCCTTCTTATTCAATCCGCCTCCATGGACCCCTTCTTTTCCCATTACAAAGACCAAGACTGAAAGAGAAAGAAGAAAAGTGTTTCAAAAGAAGTGTTAATCAAGAAAGTCACATAAGTTTTAGCAGACAGAACCCCGATCAATAAGTTAACATTAAGTTAGTTGTCCATGAACAGTCAGCACTGAAGTCAACCAGGTCTCCAAAAAGGAGAACTTTCCAACTTGTAACAGACTAAAAACACTGTAACTATTAACTGCATCTTGGAAGTCCAATCAATACAGCTGCAGCAGTGTATAAACATATCTTTAGGCTAGCCAGGGGAAAAAAAGTGTCATCATTTATCTCCTATTCTATGACCAAAAAACTTCTAGTTAATATGACAAATACATATTAGACTGGCCCCAAAAATATAAACGTAAAAAACCTAGGTGATTATTTATTTACAAAATTCTCCCAAAATTTAACATGCTTAAGAACCATTAAGTTGAGGTTAAATGGGTCTATTACTTCCAGAGGAAAACTAAGACCAAATTTTAAACAGCATTTTCAGTGCCATTCAGAAAAGGCCAAACTGAAAGCACTTAAAGCTTTTGCTTACTGACATCCTCACTCTGCAAGCTTTGTTTTTAATTGAGTCTAAAATCCTGAAATAGGTTTACTATTTCCAACAGGTTCTTCTATGATGCAATTCAAAGGTCTAGCCTCAAAGTAGATGTGTATGTCAGATTTTATATTCACGGCCACTAGATGTCAGTAGTGCTTCATGACATGAAAATCTCATTCTGGTTTTGTCACATGGTTGATACTTCTTTTTAACATATTTATCTGAGCTCGGCTAATGTTTAGAGATTTGCCTACTATTTTACAGTCATCTAAGTTTCCTATCGACAATACTTATGAGCATCCACTCACAGCAGAGTAAGAGTAAACGTTGGGACAATCGCAGGGAGTTGGGAGGACCACTGCAATAAACTGCAGCTCAGAGCAGCTTCCGTTCCTTCGAGCTGATCTTAAAATTAGATGTGCCAAGACTGCTATGTAAGCCTACACGAGCCTTCTTTATTTACACAATATTTTCACAGGTTATCACATCTAAACGTATTTGTAAATCAGATGTCATAATAAACTTCAGTTTTGAAAGTTTCTTTTATAAAAGTAGTGAGACTTATTTAGTGCAGTAAGAATTTCTGCAACGTTGACAACCGTCAGGAAACAGCAGAATATCTGGACCAAGTGTATAAATGAAATATAATTTGCTACTTTTCAAATGTAAATTACAGACACACTTACTTTGAAAATATTTTAGTAAATGAACTTGCTCCAAAACCCTCATTCTAATTCCTTCTCTCTTCCTCAGCAATCTAATAGGAAAATGAGCCAGTATTAATCTTTCCTTTTGTATGCTGAGCAGTGAATGATTAAAATGTGAGCAAGAAAAAAGGGGAAGAGATCCAAATGTCAAAGACTCAAGGGGATTAAAGCACCAAACAGTTTGAATGATTTTACAATTTGGATATACCATAAGATCATCATTCATCATGTCAAGCAGTTTAAGAGACGAATTCAGACTTTCAGTTTACTGGAGCTGAAAACGCAGAGTTCACAGGAACATTCTATTTTAGAATAAAGTCCGGACCTCGGAGACCAGGCTGTACATGCAGCTGCTGTGGAGTGAGCACATCTAAAGCAGTGCCACCCTTCAGTGCTGGCAGTTCACAAAAACCACCTTAATAGCCATTATGGACTAACACTTTTATTCGAAATGGTAAAGAAACTGCTTAATAAGTTGTAATGTGGCGTGCAGCTTTTAACCAAGAGGGCACCTGGCTTACCTCTACCAGCTCTGCCGACGGCAACGTTGTATGTTGGCTCCCCACCTTGACTCTTCGTCCGGATGTCCATCGTGCAGTCACCATCGACGTATAGGCTATCTCTGATCACTGAGCACTTCTTTGCGCCAAGAGTCAAACCGTTGGTAAAGAAACCTTCCCGGTCTTTTCCTACAATCATATCTATTTCTACTGGCTGCCCCCACCAAAGAAAAAGAAAAAGAAACATGAAGTTACAGTTAATTTCTTTCAGGCCTTAATATAACAGGAAAGAAGACTGTGCGCCAAGTGTGTATTACCACTGCAAGACATCCACTTTGCGCTAGCGTAAAATGAGGTTTCAGTCTGGTCTACAGAATTACTCGATCCCACGTGATTCCATATAATACATCAGTTAGCCAGAGTTCAGTTAGTGCAGTCTGCGAACTAAAGACCAGTCCAGGAAGAGACTCTCAAATAGCTGGTCGTTGACACTAGACAAACCGCAAACTTGAGTTATTTATAAACTATCAAGTCAGGCGGTCCCTGAAGAGCTTATGTAATGGTAAGGAGCCACCTAGAAACTTGACAGCGGTTCCATCAGCATCAGTCACGTTAGTCAGTCGTGTTGCATCAGATCCAAAGTTGCCTGAAAGTCCGACACAAAGCCGGTGCTCAGCGGATCCGTGCGCTTGCCCTCGGCTCCACGCCGCCCGAAACGAGCCCCCCGGACGAACTTCCAACCGCAGAGCTCAGCGCGCGGCCCGATTCAGATTTCCCTCCTCGCTCTCTCCAACTTCCCTTCCCCTCCCGCCAAACGCAGACAGGCCGCTGCCCGCAGCAGCGCAGCGGGCGACGGAGAGGCGAGAGAAAATGGAGGGAGACGGCGGGGGAAAGAAACTGAGGCAGCCAGCAAACCGGAAAGCAGAAACGTGCCTGCCAACGCTCGGCGAGCGAGCAGGAAGGCGTCGCCCCCCTCGGAACTGCAGAGTCATAGCAGGCCCAGCCATTGGCAGGCACGCGCCCGCACCCGCGCAGCGCCGCGGGCCGCACACAAAGGGCCGGGCGACGGCCGCCGCGGCTCTGCAGCCCGGGGCACGGGCAGGGGGCGGCGCGGGCCCGGCGCCGGGCCGGGAGCGCGAGGCCAGCACGTTAAGGGAACGCTCCCGTGTGCGACCGGCTCGCCACGACCTTAGCGAGAGGCACAACAATACGGCAGCCCGCAGGTCGCTGACGAGTCCTCCGCAGACGTGTGGCGCCCAAGTCAAACGCCCGGTCCGAGAGCGCCGCGGGCGCCGAGCCGCGCCGTCCGCCCGCCCGCCCGCGCTCCGCAGGGAGGGGCTCGGCGGCGGGGACTCCCCGGCCCGCACCTCGCCGGCGCCCCGCGGGAGCGCCCCCTTTGCGGGGCTGCGTTGCGTCACCGGGGATAACGGTCTATCGATGAGTCTCCATCGGCGGAGAGAGATCAATGGCAGTTCGCCATCTTGGAGAATTAAAAAAAAAAAAAACAAAACCCTCCGGAGCCCAAGCCCGAGTCGAGATTCACCACCCGCCTACGCCGGCGGCGCGCCCGGCTCGCAGCCCCGGGGCCCCGAGAGCCGGCCCGCGCCCAGGCCCGCGCCGCCCCGCCCGGGCCCCGCGCCGCGAGAGGCAGCCCTGCGGCCGGCGGGGCCACAGGGGCTGCGGGCGCCGGGCCCGCCCCCGCCGCGGGCGCGCCCCCTCCCCCGCCCCGCCGCCGGCCCGAGCGCGGCCGCCGCCCCCGCTGTCAGCGCGGCCGCGGAGGGGCGTCCCGGCCTCGGCCTGCCCGCCCGCCGCCCGCCGCAGCCCAGCCCCGCACACCTGCCGGCGCCCCCGGCCCCCGCGCCCGCTCGGCGGGGCCCCGGCCACGGTCCTCACCGTGATGCTCTGGAAGACGCCCCCGGCCGTGGCGGCCCACACGTATTTGGCGTCGCAGTAGCCGACAATGGCGGCCTCCTGGCAGCAGCCATCGCACATCAGGTTGTCCACGTAGCTCTGCCACCCGGCCATCTTCAGCCCTCAGCACTGCAGCGGGGACGGCGAGCAGCAGCAGGCGCAGCGGCGGCGGGAGCGGCGCGCGGGGGGCGGGGCGGGGGCGGGAGGAGGCGGCTCTGCGCAGGCACCGACCGCCCCCTGCCCGCGGCGCTGCGCACGGAGGACGCGGGGACGGCGGGAGGGACGAGCCGCGAGCGAGCCCGGCCGCCCGCCCGGCCGCCCGCCGCAGCCGCGGGCTGACTGACACGGCGGGGGCTGCGGGGCGGCGGCGGCGGCCCCTCAGTGCAGCGCCCTCGGTGCTCGCGGCCGCGCGGGCGTGCGCGCGTGCGTGCGATCCTTCCGCGGCGCCGGCCGAGGGTCTCGGCGGGCGGGGAGCGGCGGCGGGGGCGCGGAGGGATACGCCGGCGCAATCACGGCGCCACGTGCGGCGGGGGGCGCGGGGCGGCGGAGTCCGGGCCGCGCGGAGGGCGTCCACGCAGCGCGCTCGGCATCCGGGACGGCGGCGTCCGGCGAGCCTCGGCGACCCGCGGCCGATGGCGATGCGCCTCTCCTCTGCGGCCGCTGGCTTGGGATGCGGAGTCGAGCGCCTCGGTGTCGGGTTGCAGAGTTGCCCTGGTGACGGGATGCGCAGCGGTGACTCCTCCTTGCGGTGGGGGCGCTGAAGGCGGGGCCGCCCCCACGTTCCTCGGGCGCCCCAGCGGGACCCTGGTCCCCGGACCCCTCACCCGTCCTTCGGCCCGGAAGGCAGCCGAGCTCCGCCACCTGCAGTCTGCGGGGCTCGCGGCTCCGGGAACGTCCCTGGGCTTTGCGGAGCCTTCACTGTTGCCCCATCTGGGTACCAGGGGCCTCGGCTCTGTGGGTTCGGGGACGGGAAGGCGCCGCTCCCCCGCCCCACCCCGGAGTGTTGCTCATCACGTTTGGCTAAATTGCTTGTAAATTCCGTACTAAACAAATAGCGACCCATGTAAACTATTTGTTAGTAACCCGGAAAGTTACTCGGGGGTGGGGGTGGGGTCGAAGAAACGGTTGAAACTAGAAAGAATAAACAATCTAAGAAAGGGTTCACTTCTGCTCTCCAAGGGTAAAATAATTTCGGGACCTAGGCTGAGAATGGCTTGCACTGACAAGGCAAACGTGGGTGGTCGCTGTGCATGTCACGGCGTCTTTGGTAACCTCGGGCGCTATGACTAGACGAGGAATTAGACGGCCTGCAATTTAAATTTCAAGCGAACAAAAATGACCTCCAGATCCAAGGAAAGAAGAAAGCGCTTTTCAAACGCTGAAAAGGTGATTTTCAACTTTAAAGTTACCGAGTAAGGTCACAATTTGTGACAGAAGCATTACATGGATGTAGTTGGAAAGAAGACAAAAACGTTGCTGAGCAATCTGACTGGTTCTCAAGTTTTGCATTTTTCTGTTGTTTGCTTTGAGATGTACAGTTACTTCAGAGAGGGGGGAAGCACAGGCGAGAACCCCCAAATCAGGAACCGCTCGGGCTGACACGGTGTATTCTCTCACGTTCTGACGGTAGAGAATACTCTGTGGTATACGATGTGTGCCAAACATTGTTTCATTTTTGCAAGTGTGCCTCCCACCTGATTTAGTTACACTTACTCGTTCTTGTTTACTACTCTGCCTTTTTGTGGTGGCTGTTGATAGTTGTAATCCTTCCATTTTAGCAGTTTATCACCTTAAAAGTGGTAACACGGATATGCTCACTTTGTGAAGATTCATCAGGATGTACAGTTACAATTTTTACTCTTGGTATGCATGTTATAATTCAGTAAATTTAAACAGTAAACAAAGACAATGAGAAAAGGATAATAAAAATGATGATAGTTTAAAGAAGTATATTGAAATTGTTTATTAATCTACTCTGAAGTTTTTAAGATTTCGTTTCTAGACTATTATAGCAAAGAATTGGAAGTAACTGCATTCCATTCTTATTCTCTTATTGTTGTGTTTAAACAGCAAAAGGATTACACCAACTAAATACTCTGGATATTCAATCTCAAAAGATTCTAAAACACATCTGTTGGGTAAAATATTCATAGGAATTTAGAATTCATATCGTTATTCTGTATTTTTCAAAATGTAACAATACATTTAAAATTAGTTTTACTTTTCCAACATAGTGTTATTACTTTGCCAGAATTGCATACAAATTTAAACAATTATGAAAAATATATTCTGTATAGGTAGACTAAGTAGGTTCTACAGTTTAGATTTTTAGATGGTATATTCAAAGAGAGTCTATGTACTGTTTCCAGTACTGTGATAAAATAATCCTGTGCCTGTATTCTTTAGAACCAGCTTCCTCTCAGGCTGCCTTATTTTCTGTTTGTAAACAGTGATCTGTTCCTATTTCATCTAACTGTTGCTTACCACAACGTGTTTCAAAAGGCGTAAGCAGAGGTAGCACCCTGAGTTTTAATAGCAGTATAAGTTCAATGGAGTATTAATATGAGAAAAACAATTACCAATTTGTATCTTTCTCTGCTTTTTTGGGGGGTAACTGATCTCTACAATGATAAAAGCATGTCTGGGCGGAAGCAGAGAAAAATCACAGATTTCTTGTTGAGACGCATATCCAGAATGATGTAGCCGTTGACAGTCAGCAGTAGCGTATTCAAACTTGGAGTGCATTGTTATGCATTCCTCCCAAAATTCTTTTATTCTTATTTAGGAAAACAGAAACTATGTAATAAAGCAGACTCTTTAATGTATCAGTCAAGGAGTGCCTCAGCCTTTTAAGTCCATGAGTAAATCATTTGAAGTTTTAGCTAAATACAAAGAAGCCAGCAGTTAAGTTGTAATTGTTAAAATGTATTCAGTCTGATAAACATTGGGGTAGGAACTGAAAGTACAGAATATAATTACCCCAAATATAGTAAAACTATAATTAACTGAGCCCACCCCAAGCCCTCAGTTAACTAAGTTTTTCACCTCCACACTTCATTTTTCAAAAAAAGTATTTTAATTATAAAAATAATCATAAGAAAATATAACAAATGGAGATTAATCCCACAAGCAATACAAATGGTGTGTTTTGAATATGTTCACTCATTGTTTTATTTACGATTTTTACAGTAAAGAACAAGGAGTACCTATGATTCTGGGTTTGTCCGTTTTACCCTGAATCTCTATGAACTTTTGTTTTTTATAGCTTGAGATTATTTAAATGGGTGCATACAAGTTAAAATTGTTACACAGTCAACCTCCTGTATCCACGGGTTCCTGTACCGAACATGTACAGACTTTTTTCCCTTTGTCATTATTCCTTAATACAGTATTACAACTATTTACATAGCATCTATGTTGTTTTAGGTATTATAAGTAATCTAGGGATGATTTAACGTATACGGGAGGATGTGGGTAGGTTATATGCCATTTTATGTAAAGGACTTGAGCATCTGAGGATTTTGGTATCCGTGGGGGTCCTGGAACCAATCCCCCTCAGGTACCTAGGGACAACTGTATTTCTTTGTGATGAATTTAACTTTTACATTAAGTAGTGGCCCTCTTTATCACCAATACTGCTTTTTGTTTTAAAATGTATTTTGTCAAATAATAAGTTAACCATCCCAGGTCTCTTTTTACTGCTGTTTGTCCGATACACCCTTTCTCTCTCCTTCCTCCTTTCCCCTCTAGCCCTCTTCCTCCTCCTCCTCCTTCTTTCTTTTTCTTCTTCTCCTTCCTCTCCCGCTCTCTCCTTTCGCCTGACCTTAAACTTTAGGAATCTCTTGGAAACTTCACATAGCTGGGTTTTGGCTTTTTGTCTAATAGGCAATCTATTCTTTAATTTTTCATTCATGTGGAACTTATGTATTCCATTTCTATTAATGCTACCTTTGAAATTTTACCATGCATATTTACTAGAACAAAGCTTTAAATTAAATAATATCTTAAACCCTCCCTCCAGACAATCCAAGGACCTTAGAACACTTTAAATCTGGTCACCCCTCTTATTTTACACAGGTACTTATCTATACATTTGTATGTCGCTTATATGTTTGCTGTTTTATTTACTTACCATTCCTTCTCATATCTCAGACCATCATTCTATGATCGTTTCCTTCTTTCTGAAGTAAATCTTTACAAGTTCCTTTAATGGAGGTCTCTTGGTGGTAAATTCTATTTTTGTTTATCTAAAAATGTCTTCGTATCACTTTCATTCTTAAAAAATAGGTTGGACCTGGGGCCGGCCCCATGGCATAGTGGTTAAGTTCAGCAGTGGGGGTTCACAGGTTCAGATCCCAGGCATGGACCTACACCACTTATCAGCCATGCTGTGGCAGCAACCCACACACAAAATAGAGGAGGATTGGCACAGATGTTAGTTCAAGGCTAATCTTCAGCCAAAAAAAAAAGTAGCTTGGACCTACAATGCAAGACTGACACTTTGAAGATATTGTTCCATTCCTCCAGGTTTTCATCATTGCTGTTGCACCTTTCTGGATGATCTCTCTTCTTTTTCTCCAGCTGCTTTTGGAATCTTTTTGTCTTTGCTGTTTCACTATGGTGTATCCATACCTGAGCTTCTTTTACTCTATTTGGAAGAATAGATTTATATCTATGATCACTTCTGGAAAATTCTCAATCATTATCTCTTAAATTATTCCTTTTCCTTGGTTTGCCCTACTCTCTTCTTTTAGAGTTCAGAATAAATGTTTCTTTTCCCTCTTCTGTTCTCCATATCTCATAGCTTCTTTCCTACTTTCCATTTTCTTACCTCTGTGTGCTGCATTCTGGGGAATTTCTTCAGCCAAATGTTCCGATTCACCCTTCAACTATGTTTCACTTGTTGTTAAACCCCTACATTGACTTTTCTTATTTCTAAAAATCTATTTTTCATTTTTAGAAGTTCCATATTATTGTTACACAGATCTTTCCCATTATTCCTGATAGTCTCTTATTGCTTGCCCATGTTTGTGGTTCCATAATTTATTTCTTTAAACACTTCTTACCTAGTTATTCTAGACTCTGTACTGACAATCCCAATATCTGAATAAGTTGTGTGTTTTTTCTCTCTCTCACCTATGGTGGCTTGCCTCCATGTATACTTGGTGATCTTAGATTGTGAATTTATATTTCCTTGATCTTAATATGTGGGAAGTCTCATGGCTTAAATTGAAGACACTTTCTCTCAAAGATGATCTGCATCTGCTTCTGCTGTGTGCCCAAGGGTACTAGCAACCTGAGGCCACTTTCACTCTTTCTGTGGTGTCCCCTAAATGCATGAGTATCTGGTTCATCTCTTCACACAGAGCTGCTATTGGCATTTGCACTCTGACCAGCTCCACCTCTCCAGTGTGCATACAGAGCCCTGCTCTAGTCTGTGCTCAAGATTTATTTCTCCTTATTTGTTGGGAATAGGGATCTTTGATGATTTTTCTAATTTCTGAGAGCCAGGCAAAACTGTTTTTGAAGGACTGGTGCTGTGTCCTAGTAGTTAAGTTTGGTGTGCTCGACTTTGGCAGCCCAGGTTCAGTTCCGGGGCACGGACCTACACCACTCGTTGGTGGCCATGCTGTGGTGGTGACCCACATACAAAACAGGACAGCTGGCACAGATGTTAGCTCAAGGCAAATCTTCCTCTGCAAAAAAAAAAAAAAAAAAAAAAAAATTTGATCTAGTATCTAGTTGTTTTGAAGTAGGATGATTCCCCCACAGTATCAAGTCCACCATGATTCTGGAAGCAGAAGTCATACCCACAGTTTTGCATCCTCTGTGTTTTATTCAATAACTATGAATGGATCATAGGTTTCAGGCTTGTGTACTGGTGAGTGCTATTTACTGAGACAAAGAATATGGAAAGGAGAACAACATTAAGGAGGGAGATGTTAAACTTAGTTGACCTCTCAGTCCTCCTGAGTCATCTGAGTGAAAGTGTTGCATGGCAGTTGGATATACAGCTCTGTAGTTCAGAAGGGACATCTGTAACATTTCAAAAATGAGCAGAGGAAGAGAAGAGCCAGAGAAGTTAGGTGGGAAGTCAGGAGCCAGAAGGTCCAAAATGCCCAAACAAGAGAGTTTTTCTAAATGGTAGGAATGGTCAACAGTAGCAAATAATGCTGAGAAGTCAAATAAGATGACAAGTGAAAGATGTCCATTGGGTTAACAACAGAGAGGCTGCTTTAGAAATCAGCAAACACGGGTTCAGGTGAGCAGTGGGGAAGTAAACCAGACTGCAATGGGAAAAGGGGAAAATGGAAGGCCAAGGGGCTGAGACTTTCTTCACGTGGGAATTTGACAGTAAAGGAAAGAATAATAGCCAAGGGGGCATCTGGGTAAAGGAGAAGGTGGTTGTTTTCATCGGAGAGTCTTGAACATGAGTAAATGCTGATGGGATGGCACTAGTACGGAAGGAGATGTTACAGAAGTAGGAGAGAAGGAAGATATATAATATCTTGGGGCTCTGGTACAGTAAAAACAAACAAACAAACAAAAACACCTGGGATCCAAAGCCCAGTTGGATAGAGTTGGCCTTAGACAAAAGATGGGACCTCTTCCTTGTAACAGCTGTGTATCGTTGTAACTTTTTCTTTTTTTACTGCAGTATAACATACAGAAAAGTGAACCAATCATAAATATATACCTTAATTTTCACAAAGGTCATCAAGAAACGGGACAACATCAGGAGCCCAGGAGCCTCTTCTTGCCTTTTTGTGTGTGTGTGAGGAAGATTGGCACAGATGTTAGCTCAGGGCCAGTCTTCCTCTGTTTTGTGTGGGACGCCACCGCTGTGCGGCCTGACGAGCGGTTCTAGGTCTGCGCCCCGGCTCTGAGCCTGTGAACCCCAGGCAGCCAAAGTGGAGCACAAGAACTCAACCACCATGCCACCCCGCCAGCCCCTTTTCTTGCCTATTTTAAGTCGCTACTCTCCTCGTGGAATTTTAACTACTTTTCTGACTTTTCCTTAGAGGTCAAAGGATAATTTTGCCTGTTTTTGAACTTTATGTAAATAGACACACAGTAGGTCTTTTTTTGTGACTGTGTCTGGCTTGTTTTGCTCAAGTGTGTTTGTGAGAGTCATTCATATTGTTGCATGTAATTGTAGGTTGCTCATTCTCGTTGCTGAATAGTATTCCACTGCATGACTATACCATTATCTATCCCTCCCACTGTTGGTGCATATTTGATTGGTTTCTAGGCTTTTGCTATTATGAATATAAACACACCTGTGCGTGTATTTTGGTGAGCAGAGGTAAGCAGGTACCTAGGAGTGGGGTTGCTGGCTCATAGGTTCAGGTTTAGTAGATGTAACAACGTTCCAGAAAGTTCGTACCTTTTTCCCTGGCCCCAGCAACGTACGAAGGTTTCAGTTGCTCTACATCCTCACCAACATTTGGTATTATCTCTTTTTTCAGTTTTAAACACTTTGCTGGGTATGTAATAGTAATTTATTATGGCTTTAATTTGCATATTCCCAATGACACAGCTGAGTATCTTTTTCATATTTTTGTTAGTCATTTGGACAGTTTTTTGTGAGGTGCTTGTGCAAATCTTTGCCACACATTTGTTGTTTGTAATGACTAGTAGTCCATCAAGTGGACACATCATAAGTTGTCCTTTCTTCTTAAAAAATCAAGCTGGGAAATAATAAAAGTAAACTTAGTTATGATTTGTGCAGTGGTGAACTTTCAAAGGCATGAAAATGGATAAATGCATTTTTAGAAAAATGTCTAACAGCAAGATTTAAAACATAAAGTGTGACACTTTACTCAATTAATCAAATGTATTAGACGTTGCTGCTCTGACTACCCAGGATCTACTCTTCTGCTTTGCTAACAGAACCATAAATTTGCCCCTCCTTGGTGGGTGGGGGTGGGGAGGTGTTACAAACCCAATCTAAAATACCTCCGAAAATGCCCTTCCAGCCAAGGCGGTCATCTGATCCGTTGGCCAATGAGCTGAAATAGAAGTTACTTCATGGAAAGCTCCTTTTTCCCTGGTATTTTAAAAAAAGGACAGCCCAGCTGGCGTAAGCTTTCTGCCTTTCACATGGCCTCCCTTGCACACTGTGAGAGGCAGAGCCACACTGCAGTGGCTGTTCATGACTGTGCTGAGGGGGCTGGAGCAGGACCCGCTGTCTCAGGTGGCTTGCCCTGCCTCCCCCAGACTCTTGTTACGTTGGATAAACAAACCCCTTATTGGGTTAAGCTACTGTGATCAGCTTCTGTTAAGCGCCACCAAGCCCTGTAGTAACCAGAACATCCATTTTCCAACCCTCCTCAGGTTCTAAACATTTTGGCTTACCCAGGGTTGTTTTCCATGAGTTAAGCACTTGAGGAAATGCTTTGTATTTATTGTGTCCCTATTGTAATAATGACTGAATTGGCCATACCATGGAAAATTACTCCTGCAGTTTTGTTGCAGTAAGACGTTAAATCATGCCCTGGAGGCTTCAAGGATTTCCTGTACCTTCCAGAATGTCACACTAGCTGATAGAAAATTCTCTCTGAGTTTTGACTCATTTTTTCTGATTTGCTGGATGCAGAAAGAGGATCTGGAATCCTCTGTGGAGCACTTTATTCCAAGGAAGTTACACTTGAATTTGAGAGGGGTTTGTTGTAGAATTCCAAGGGGAAGGGCGCAGAGCCTGTAAAAACACTGGTCGTCTTGTCATCTGATATGTGAGAGAAATGCAGGCGCTCCATACCAAACACCCCCAAAGAGATAACACAGCTCATTTTTCTTGATCTCAGCCCCAGAAGACAAGCAATGAAATTTAATTTAAGTAGATAGTCTTCCAAAAAAGTATTAAAATGAGACTTTGAAATTTGTTTTCTTTTCCTCTACTAAAGCTCAGCTCTCACTTCTAGGGCTCAGTGTGTTTCTGGGCCCACAAACATACTGATTAGAGAAGTGAAAGTATAAATTGAGCAGTGATATGTTGCATTTAAAAACAATTTTTAAAGTGGATGTTAAAACAGAGGTTTTTAAAAATATCATTTGATATTTGAAGAACACTGACATCCCCAACACGGGCCGCAGCTCCTTCATCCTTATTGAGAAACATGTTAGGTAGCTAATTGTGGCCAAGACGAGATTCTCAAGGACCATGTTGGTGGCTTCTGTTACCTTCCCATTTCAGGCTTGTCCAGACTCATGACCTGAATGGAGGTACACTGACCAAAGAGACCAACCACAGAACAAAAGCATAAAGACGCATGTGAATGGAGAATAGAGTAATTATACTAATTCCAGGTGAAAAGGAAGGGTTTTTAGAGGTGAATAGAAAACAAGACTAAGTAGATAATGAATGTGGTGTTCAGAACTGTTAATAACTGGAATTCCAAATGATGTCTAGGGAAGATGAAGTGGAACACTCCCAATATCATTCCTTTATGTTGTAGAGATTAAACTTGTTTGACGAATACTTCTGTGGCTGTGCTTTCAAGACCTCTTTAACACAATGTATTTAATTTGAACAATGTATTTGCCATCAATTCTTCTTAATACTACGAGTAAACATTCCTTGTAGTATTAATATTTTTCGAATCATGTAACAAGTATTAAGCTCTTGCTGTAGCTGTACATTCTGGTATGTGCTAAGGATGACACAAAAGAAGGTCCCTGCCCTCAGATTTAAGGTCTAGGCTGGGAGGTAACACATACAAGGAAGGTAAGCAACGTGGTCTGACTGTGGGCTGTGTAAGAGACAAAGGTAGGAGTGTACACCGTTAGGTCACAGAATCTAACGTTTCATAGAAAAGGTTCAACTACTATTAAACCCTAAAGAATAGGAAGAATTGAGGTTTGATTTTCAAAAATTGTGGAGAGAACACAAGCTACAGATTTCCCCTCCTGCTAGAAAAGGTAGCCCATAGATTAAGAGAAGATATTTGCAAAGCATACATCTAGCAAAGTGATCGTCCAGAATATATAAACTTTAAACCAATAAGAAAAAGAGTGACAACCTGTAAGAGAAGTGAGCAAATACTTGAATGTGCACCTTACAAAAGGTGGTTCCCAAGGCCAGTAACCACAGGAGAAGGTGCTCAGCTGCCTGAGTCACCAGGAAAAGGCAAGTTACAACCACAACGGACCATCTTACATCCATTAGGATGTCTGCTATCAGAAAGACAGAAAACAAGTGTTGGTGAGGATGTGGAGAAATTGGAACCCTTGTTCACAATTGGTGGGAATTTAAAATGATGCAGCTCCTATGGAAAACAGTATGGTGGTTTCTCAAAAAAATAAAAGTGAAATTACCATGTGGTCTAGGAATTCCACTTCTGGGTGTATACCCCAAAGAATTGAAAGCAGGAACTCAAACAGATATTTGTACACCCATGTTTGTAGCATTGTTATTCACAATAACCAAAAGGTGGAAGGAGCTCAAGTGTCTATTGATGGATGAGTGTATAAACAAACTGTGGTATGTACATACAATGGAATATTATTCAGCCCTTAAAAAGGAAGGAAATTCTGACACATCCTGTAACATGGATGGACCTTGAGGAAATTATGCTAAATGAAATAAACCAGTTACAAAAGGACATATAATGTACGATTCTACTTATATGTGGTACCTAAAGTAGTCAGATTCATAGAGACAGAAAGCAGGGTAGTGGCTGACTGGTAGGGGTTGGGGAGAGGGGAAATGGGAGTTATTGTTCAACGGGTACAGAGTTTCACTTTTGCAAGATGAAGAGCTCTGTGGATGGATGGTGGGGATGGAAGCATGACACTGTGAGTGCACTTTATACCACTGAACTGTACACTTGAAAATGGTTAAGATGGTGAATTTTATGTGTATCTTACCACAACTAAAAAAAAAAACTAAAAAGAACACACAATGCAGTGCCACTGTTTACATTTCAGAATGGCAAAAATGAAAAAGACAGAAAATACCAAGCATTACCAACTAGAACCATACAGACACTGCCATGAGGAGTGTAAAATAGCATAATCATTTCAGAATGCTGTTTGCAGTGTCTGCTAAAACGGACGACCCCACAATTCCGTGCTTAGGAATGTATCCAAGTGAAATGCTCACATCTTCTCCAGAAGTCTATGAGAATGTTCATAGCATGGTTCCTAATAGCCCTAGAGACTACCGAAATGCCTATCAACAGAAGAATGGATGAATAAATTACGTTGTATTTGTACAATGGAATATTGTACAGAAAGGGGAATAAACAAAACTACAACTACTTTCAACAACGTAGATGAACCTTACATTCAATTAGGTAAAAGAAGCCAAAGTGTATCCTTTTGGGGTGCATTATTTGAAGGGTGTCCTGGGGTGCTGTTATAGTCCTGTTTCTCCATCTGGGTGCGGGTTGTATGGGTTTGTTAACTGTAAAAATTCATCAAGCTATATACCTTTGATTGGTGTGCTTTTCTGTATTTTGGTCACACTTCCAGAGTTTTGGTTTTTTTTCAAAGATTGGCACCTGAGCTAACAACTGTTGCCAATCTTCTTTTTTTTTTTCTGCTTTTTCTCCCCAAATCCCCCAAGTACATAGTTGTATATTTTAGTTGTGGGTCCTTCTCGTTGTGGTATGTGGGACACGCCTCAGCGTGACCTGATGAGTGGTGCCATGTCCGCGCCCAGGATCCGAACCAGCAAAACCCTGGGCCGCCAAGGCAGAGCCTGCGAACTTAACCACTCGGCCACGGGGCCGGCCCCAGAGTTGTTTTTTAAACCCAGCAGGCGTGTGTGTGTTTGTGTGTATGTGTGTGTGAGAGAGAGAGAGAGGGAAAGAATTTATAAACTGATTCTAATATTTATATGGAAATGCAAAGGACCAAGAATAATGAAGATAATTTTGAGGAAGAACAAAGTGAGGGCGTTTACTATTGGCTACAAGACTACAGTACATGTGCCATCGGCACAAGGACACACATGAAGGCCAATAGAATGGAGTAGAGGCTCCAGAAATTAAGTTGGGGTGGAGGAGGGGATAGTCTTTTCAACAAATATCGCTGGAGCGATGAAGCGTCTGTATGCAAAAAATGAACCGCTACCCTCACATCTCACTCTGCAAAAATTAACTTGTAACAGATCCCAAACCGAAACATAAGCGCTAAAAGGATAAAACTTCCAGAAGAAAACAAAAGAGAAGATCTTTGTGACCTTGAATTAAACAAAGAATTCTTAGACAACAAAAAGCATGAACCATAAAATAAAAAAATTGATAAATTGGACTTTATGAAAAAGTTTTTAATTTCTGCTCTTTATAACTGGAACTCTCCTACACTGAGGATGGGAACGTGAAATAGTACAAGCACTTTGGGAAGCAACTTGGCAGTTTCTTAAAAATGTAAGCATACACCTACCACATGACCCAGCTCTTCTACTCCTAGGTATTTATTCCGTAGAATTTAAAATATGTGGCTACACAAAGACTTCCATAAGAATGTTCTCAGCAGCTTTATTTGTAATAACCAAAAACTCGAAAACCACCGAATCTGTCTATTAGCAGATGTCTGGATCAGCAAATGTGGTCTATCCATGTAATGGAATACTATTCAGCAATAAAAGGGAACACATTTTCAACACACTCAACAACAATGAATAGCAAAATCGTGCTGAATGGAAGAAGTCAGACCAAAAAAAGCGTACATACAATGGAGTTGACCTAAGTAGCTTAGAAAAACAATATTTTAACTGGACACTGTAGGGCAGACAAAAAGAACTATATACAAACATTGTGCTCTAGTTGGTAAATTTGTTTCTCCTAAGGGTCTGGTTAGCAATTTTGAAACTATTTTACATGTCGTATTAGTTTCCTGAAGCTGCTGTAGCAAATTACTACAGACTTGGTGGCTGAAAACAACAGAAATTTATTCTTTCATTGTTCTGGAGACCAGAAGTCCAAAATCAAGGTGTTGTCCGGGCCACAGGCCCTCTGAAGGCTCTAGAGGAGACTCCTTCCTTGCCTTGTTAGGTTTCTGGTGACTCCAGGTGTCCTTGGCTTGTGGCTGCATCATTCTAATCTCTGCCTCCATCTTCACGTGGCTTTATCTCTCTCCTCTGCGTGTCTCTTATAAGGACACTTGTCACTGGATTTAGGGCCCACCTGGACAATCCAGGTAAGGATATTGAGACCATTAACTTAATTACATCTGCAAAGACCCTTTTTCCAAATAGGTTTACATTGACAGCTTCCAGGGTTAGAACATGGACATGTCTTTTTGAGGGCACCAATCAACCCCATACACATGTATATTAAGATTGAATAAGTAAGAAAGTATACTGTAAATAATGAGAGCGAGGTTTCTCACTGCCAGAGAAAGAAATTACAAATAACCCAGGGGAAAGGCTGGAAGGAACCCTGTGGTGCTGGATTAGAGTCACAATATCAGCATGAACTTATATTTATATCAATATGTGTACAGAGAGAGAGAACAGAACAGCAATAAACACACGTATGTGTGTGGACACGGGTTAGTGTATATAGGTATATTTCCTCTACTGAGAGGAGCTGGAAACAGACACTCAAGGAGCAACAAGTGCACCTTGCACCCAGATGTTGGTTTCTCAACACCATTCTCCAACAAGCACAACCCGTGCTCCCTTGAAGAAAGGCTTGTTTCTAGGGTTAGGGCAGGGAAAACATAATATGAGCCTGAAGCATCCTACAGTGCCAGAAAGTAAGGAAGTTTCCAGAAAAGACAAATTGATAGAACAGAAAGTAGACTGGTGATTGCCTGGGGCTGAGAGTGCTGAGGAGGACACATGAGGAAGGCTTCTGGGATGCTGGTAACATTCTATCTCCCGGGCCCACAGAGTGTGTTTGTAAGGGGCTGTTCACTTTGTGGTAACTCATCAATCTGTACACTAGCGGTAACACTTTTCAGTATGTGTATTTACTTTAAGGACAAAGTTTAAGTTAAAAAAAAACTTGGGCAATTAGATAAAATGCCTGCCCTACTACTTGTTGGATATTACTTATCTCACCACGCTGCAGCTTCCTGATCTGTACAATAAGGATAAATGACACCCAGCTCAGAAGTTTATTTGGAGGACTATTAAATGAGATAGTATATATACTCAAAGTAAGAGAACAAGGTCTGGCACAAATCGCTAATAAAAGGCTGTCGTCATCCTCACGGCCGTGGGCAGGGAGAGCCTTCCTCCTAGCCCTGGGCCATCTTTGGTGCGTGAGCCCCCAGAGCGGCTCAGCTTGGGTCTGGTCTCACAAAGGCCCACCTGTGATCACCTGTGTTTGCTCCTAGCCTCTCAGACGGTTCCAAAATCAGCCAAGGAAGGAGAGACATCATCCTGTCTCTGCTCCTCACAAAACAGCCCATGCATGTGTGGCCGAGACTGCCTTTGTCCTCACTGCCCGTCGTTGGAGTGAAGATGGGAAGAACCCTGGATTGGCTGGAGCCTTCAAACAAGGCACCTTCCAAGGTTAATTACTTAGAAGATACTTTTCAGGTGAGTCAAGCTCAGGCAGTGATCATGATGGGGTGATTTCAGCATGAAAATATACGAAGGTTAATTGAAACAAGTGGAGTCTATAAAGGGGTGTAAGCTTCTAATTAATGAGTTAATAGAAAGTGTAGAATAACTACATGGAAAGGGGGTCCAACAGTTTATCAGCACCAGGGGTCAGTCACATCAACCAAACAAAAAGAAGACTCGGGGGTGTATTCCAAGGTAATAAATTTCCTTCATATCCTGCAGGGGGTTGCTGAGCACACAGACTCAACTCATGGAGAATGAAATCCTGGTGGTTCCACTAATGGTAAAAACACACCAGTAAAGACACATATGTCCCTGATCGACCAGATCAGTCGATTCCAATACAGAGCAATGCATTGTATAATCTTGGCCAAGTGAGACATCATTTTCAGAGACAAAAACCAAGTTCTGATGACAAACTTAAACCTAGAGAAAGGAGTGGACTTAAAAAGTCTAAGTGACCTAACAACTAAGTTTTACAACAAGAAAAAGAGGCTCAGCTCATCGCTAGTGGCTTGGGGTTGAATCACTTGGGGAGAAAATACTGAGTTTGTGCCCCAACCAAGAAATGGTCAAAAATCGAGAACCTCAGTGAGTTTTCGGGTCTGGTGAGAATCATAACCTAGAAGGTGTCAAACCAATATTACTGAAACATTAGGAAGATGTAAAAATAAGTTCATCTGTAATCCTAGGGACATAGAAAACAACTTTAATGAAGAAATAAATTCCACATATGGTATTTGGTATTTAGAACAGTTTAAAGTTAAATGTTGTACTAAGTTCTGATTTCATATTTGTGTATTTTCTCTGCTATTTAAAGTTGTGAAGTGTTCAAAAGAATCAGTTATATTGGATTTTCAATTTCAGTTTCAACTGAGAGAATTTAATCGAATTTTATATCAGTGCATAAATGCTCAATCCACTGAGCACTGAGCAAAGTTCATATGGTTGTGGGTGTTCCCGTCTGTGCAGAAAGCCCTCCCAGATATGAAAGACTCATCCACAGGCCCAGCAGAATCAGCCTCTGGGGAGAGAAGGACTTGACTCACAAGGCACCCTGTGCACGGGGAGAGTTCGCTCTTCGCCAGCTCAGGCCCCCATGACAAGACGCACAGACGGGGCGGCTGAGGCCTCTCTCCTTGGCTCACAGCCGACCACCTCCTCCCTCTGTCTTCACGTGCTCTCCCTCTACGCCTGTCTGTGACCTAATCTCTTCTGATAAATTCACCCCATTGGATCAGGATCCACCCATATGAACTCATTTTACCTTAATTACCTCTTTAAAGGCCACGTCTCCAAATACAGTCACTTTCTGAGGTATTTCAACATGTGAATTTTGGAGGGACACAGTTCAGTCCAGAACAATTTCCAAAACCTAAGAGTCGGGGTGCTCATTTGCTGCAGGCAGAAGGACACAGCCTTGGAAAGCCTCTGAGGTGGTGGCACTGGGGAGAGAGAGAAAGACTTGAGTGGTCAGAGGAGCTGGATTTGGGCAGGAGGGGGTGTCCTGAGGAAAGGAGAGAGGAGTGAGTCCTAAGGGTTGTGGCACAGAGCCGCCTGACTGCACGCGGGTCACAGGGGTGCTTTAAAGCATCTCAGTGCCAGGTTGTACCTCAGAACAGTTACCTCAGAATGTCTGGGGGTGAGACTTGGTTGTGAGTAACTGTTACAGCTCCCCAGCTGATTCCAGTTGTGTAGCCAAGGTGGAAAGCCGGAAGGTTTGACCGTGAGTTCTTGAGCTCCAGGACCCCGCACAAGGCAAGTTAGACTAGACGGGATAACTCAGACTCCTCTCTCTGCAAAAGGTGGGACCAAAGTCAACGGCAGGTCCCTGGGTCATCCTTGTTCTGGGCCAGGGCGTTGTATGAAAGTGCCACTGGTGGTAATGACCCCTCCTGAGAAGTACCAACTGATACTGCTGTCTGCCTCGACTCTTCCCGGGCACTCGCCCCTGGTGTTGAGCTCCCAGGGTGTTTCCGTAGCTGGGTCCAACCCTCACCATTGCCCTCCCCACCCTCTCTCCCCAAAAAGAAAGGAGGAAGTGGGAAAGCTGCTTTTGCATATTTGCAGATGGACATATTCCCAAATGTGTTGGGAATGTTTGAACCATGTTATCGGGGTGAAGACTGCTCCCCCACCGTCCAGGAATGCTATGTCACGGAAGTACTGTACTTAGAACAACAAGGCGTCACCGTGGGCCTCCCTGACCTGTGCAAATATTAGTCTTTAACTGAAATGACCAAAATCAGATGTTTCATATCTAGAATGTTTTCTCACAGAGAGTTTCAATAGAAATATTTTAGCTCTTTAGATACATCCAAATAAAATATTTGGTCTTGAAACATTCTATTTTAAAAGTCAGTGAGTTGTGACCTTGTTACATACAACAGAAGCAGCATGAATCAGACCTGTTTCCACCCTTCGTTTCTCATCTTCAGGCTGAGCAAGGGTCAACTGCGAAAAGTGATGAAGTTCTGAACTCTGGTGATTCAGAGATGATTTGTAAAAAACATGCATTCCTCGTGTAATGAAATTGAGAAATGCCAGTAACATTTACTATAAAACCTGCTTGGTGACTCCTCTTATACTGATTTGCATGATTAAACCAGAAGTGGCTTTTGATTAGAAAAATTGTCCCCAGAATATAATAAAAGCATGCATGTAGCTAAATTTTAAAGTTGCGTCTTCAGAGAAAAATGTATCATCCTAAACAGACATACTATTATCCAAATCTCAATATTATTAATATGGTAGATTCAAAATAAACTCCAGGGAAAAACACGGGAAGTGAAAATATTCTGCAACAATGCTTCTCAAATTTTAATTTGCGTAAGAATCAGCTGGGGATCTTGTTAATTCCGATTCTGGTAGGGCCCAGGATTCTGCATTTCTAACAAGCTCTCAGGAGATGCTGTTGCTGCCTGTCTGTAGATCAAGATCTTTGACAGCGATTTCCTTCTCCATTAGTTATCCCTACTCCGAAGGTAAAGATTCCTAAAGCTTTAAGTTCTTTGCTACATTTTCATCAGCTTTCAACAGTCTTGACAATTACAACTTTGTATCTATTAGCATTATTCCCTGTAACTTTTATTTTTTAACTTCTTAGGGGGCTTTTTGTAGACAAATTTTCCCTTACCACCACTTTAATACTTGATTATATAGTCTATAAAAAATGCGTAAAGGTCATCAGCTCATTATTAATTAGCCAACAGAGACCTCCCCAGTGCATGCTGGGAAGTGTAGTAGTAAGACAATTGCTAATGTTCAGCAGTGGTCACCCGTGGCGCCTCCAGAAACAGGAATGACAACGATGTTGATTGAGTACCCACCATTTGTCGAACATCGGGGCGAGTGATTTATGTAACTCATCGTAGTTAATTGTTAGAGGAACCCAATGAGGAACTTATTTATTTTATTTAGCAAACAGTTACATGCTTTCTAAGTGCCAGGCTCTGTTCTAAGTGCTTTGCAAATATTCACTCAATAAATCTCATAACTTGTATACGGTTGGTGCGTAATTATTGTACTCATTTTACAGAGGAGGAAGCTAACTCATGAAGAAGTTAAGTAACTTACCCAAAGTTACCTAGTTAGAAGGAGGTGGTTTGACTAGCTCCTAGTCATCCTCCTGAACAGAGGAGGGACCAGGCGAGAAAACCAAAAGTTAGTAACTTGGCTCACAGCCAGTGAGAGGAGACAGTGGGCAGAGCAAGATCTCTCGGGCCCCTGGGCCCCTTGGCTCTCAGCGCTCCACACTGCCTCTTGAAGTTAGCAGGAAGTGCTACTGTGGAACATTAGGTTCTCATCGAATCAATATGATCTGAGGCTGTTTGATTTGTATATTTAACTGATCATTTCTGACTTCATTAAAGACTATTAGAATTTCAAACCATGATTTTTATATGCTTAAAGAGTGGTTTTAAATGTTAGTCTGAAGTTTATTTATGACATATGAATGCATATAGTTACAGAGGGAGCAGCAAGTTATGTGGACAATCAATTGGCGGCGGCAGAAACAAGATTGTCTCATGAAGTCCCCAAATTCCATCTGTTCAGTGGGTTGTGACTCTTAAAGGAAACTGTAAGAGTTTAACTGAACTACCAAATATCTTAAACGTATTTAGTTAAAACCAGGAATATTTCCAATTTCATTGCGTACAAATTAGGAAATATCTATTCAGTGATAAATTGGATGTTAACTATCTCTAGTAGAGAGCTTATAGTTAGATGTCGCTTTTTAGAATCCAGCCTAATACTTTTGTGCCTTGTAATTGGAGTGTAATCCATCCACAGTTAATGTGCTTATTGATACAGTTGGATTGAAGCCTAGAGTTTGCTATTTGTTTTCTATTTATCTCATCCTCTGTTCCTCCTTTTCTGCCTTAATATGAGTTAATTAAATATATTTGAGTATTCCATTCAGATCCCTCCATTTTTAAGATACATCTCTTTTTAATTTTTTGTTGGTTGCTCTAAAGATTACAATCTGCATCTTAACTTCTCAGTCTATTTAGAGTTGATACTGTACCGCTTCACTCAAAATATAAGAATTTGCAACAGTATAATTCCGTTTATGCCACCCCATCCTCTGTGCTCTTATTGTTATATATTTTACATTTATGTAGATTATAAACCTCACAATACAATCGTTGTATAAGTTATTTTTTTAAACAGTTATCTTTTAAATAAATTAAGAGAAGAAAAAGTAGTCTTTCAATATTTATCCAAATATTTCCTCTCTCCCATAGATTCACATTTCTGTTTGGTGCTGGTTTACTCCAGCCAAGACAACTTCCTTTAATCTTTCTCATAGCACAAGTCTGTTAGCGACAAATTCTTTCAGCTTTGGTTTATCTAAAAATGTCTGGGTTGACAGTGTTTATTTTCTTTCAGCACTTTAAAGATGTTATTCCATTGTCTCCTGACCTCCATTTTTTTTTCTGATCAGAAGTGAGCTGTCATTTGTGTTGTTTTTCTCCTGCATGTAATATGCCTTTTTTCTGTAGCTGATTTCAAGCTTTTCTCACTCTTTAGTTTTCAGCGGTCTGATTATGATGTCGCCTAGATGTGGTTTTCCTTGTATCCATCTGCCTGGAGTTTGCTCAGACTCCTGGATCTCTGAGTTGATGTTTTTCACCATTATTTATTGAAATATATTTTTCTGCCTCATTTTTTATCTCCTTTCCTGAGACTCCAATTACAGATGTATTAGGCCCCTTGATATTGTCCCATAGATCATTGAGGCTCTTTTTATTTTTTTCTCTCTGTTCTTGAGAGTTGATAATTTCTATTAATCTGTCTCCAAGTTTATTGGACCTTTCTTCTCCTACTTCCAGTTTGCTAAGTAATTTTTGCCTTTCCAGATCTAGAATTTCCGTTTGATTCTTTATTCATAGTGTCCATTTCTTTGCTCGTGTTTCCCATCTGTTCAATCACTGTGACATCTGTTCCTTTAAGTCCTCGAACGTATTTATAATAGCTGCTGCAAAGTCCTCATCTACAAATTCTAACATTGAATCCCAGGGTTGATTTCTATTGATGGCTTTTCCTCGGAGCTTCAGATCACATTTTCCTATTTGTTTGCATGTGTACCTGTTATCAATTTATTGTGGGTTAATTCCAGACTCACCCTTTAGAAACTGCTCTGTGAAAATGGATAGACTCTTTAAGCATTTCTTCTATATGATGAGCATGATGTTGACCTTTATTGGTGGAGGAACCAGGAGGCACTTGGCAGGAGGAAGGGCAGTTCTCTTCCTGGTTCTGATGTACTGCATTGTTCCCACTTGCCCCTGCTGCAGAGTCCATCAGGATGTGTGTATGTGTGGGAATATCCAGTGCTGCACTGCCTCAAGTGTGAGCCTAGAGCACATAGTCACTTGGTGACCTGGCAGTCCTGTCCCAGGCCTGGTGACCACCGTGCTGCAGCCTTCCTGATGTGGACAATAGCACACTTCAGGGCTTTACGGGGAAAGGTGCCAGTTCCCTTGTGCTGCTGCTTGCCAGGCTCAGTTTGCCAACATTCCAGAGAATTGGTTCCTGGTGTCTTCCTGCTGCAGCCAGCACCCATGCTTCAGACCTTGTGCTAGCAGTGGTGCTCTGACTCTGCTTTGGCTTGGCTGCGCCTCAGAGAAGCGTTTCCTAAGATCCTCCAAACACGGACAATGCGCACGCTAGGCTGCACCACTCTGCCAGCACGCGGGCTTCTAACACCTTGACTTCTCTGTGAACACCAGCATCATCTTGCCTGTGTACTGGAAGGTTGTTTCCTGCTGCCTGCTGATGTGGATTGCTCTGGATTGAGCAACTACTGGGCTTCTGTGCCTTCTGGTACACTATAACCACACCTTCTCCTATGGGGCTGAACCCCTCTTGGGAAGAGAACCCCCTTCCAAGTTTGTTCTCCCTTGAGTACTCAGACCCAGAGTACCCTTTCGAGTTCTCTTTACATCTTTATAATTACTCTTCTATAATAATTTAATAATTATTTATATTTAACTATTGTTGTTTGAAGTACTGTGTGGTTTCTGTCCCCTGATGTGACCCAGACTGATACAATGTATCTAGTGATTTTTAAATTATATATTGGACATTATGATTGACATGTTATAGACTCTGGATTGTGTTATCTTCCTCTGAATAGTGTTGATTTTTGTTTTAGTCACCAGTTTATTGACTCATTGCCCTGAATTTCTGTAGACTTAGTTTTATACTTTATGAGGGCAGGTCTGTTTCAGTTTTGCTTTTATTCCTAGGGCAAATGTCCCAGTCCTGAGACATAGTAATTTTCCCTAAAGGTTATTCTGGAATTCCAGTGGAAAGTTTGAGGTGCTCACCAAGCCCTTCTAATTTTTCAGGACTCAAACTTCAAATTCAGCCTCCCTGTGCTGTGCAGCAACTGAGATATCTGCTCAGCTCTGTGGCCTTCTAGCTGTTGCTTTCCACGGGTCTCCCTGAAGTCTTTCCCAGACATGCACAGTTCAGAAATCAGCCAAAGATTTGAGAGGAGTTTATACACAGATTTTAGGGCTCCCCCTCTGCGTCTCCCTCTTTTCTGAGATTTCCTCCCTTAATTTCCAGATGTTTTAACAGCTTTGCGCTCCATTCTTTGACATTTCAAGCCAACAAACTTGCAGTTTTCCATTTGAATTCTGGCCACTCTGCATAGTTTGGACTGGGGTATGCTTTTAGGGGCAAAACTGTATAAATGAGGATCTCATCCTTCCTTATTCTCTCAGTATCTGCCAGAGTTTGCTTGTGCTCTGGTGTTTTATGATAGTAGTTTTTTATAATTTTTTCTAAAATTTATCATTGTTGTCTACAGGAAGATTAGTCCGATATAAACTTATCTGCCACTACCAGGACCGGATCTCTAAACTACATTTAATTAAGACATTATCCAAATAATAAGTCATTGACAGAGGTGTTAGCAATATTAATATTGGAAATAATTTTGCTAAACAAAAATCAGAAAACCTCTATCTCTGAGTCAATTTCTGATATTAAAGTAGTAAGTTAATTTTTTGTTTCAAGGTTGCGTTTTTTTTTTTTTTTGATGAGGAAGATTTGCTCTGATCTGACATCTGTTGCCAATCTTCCTCCATTTTTTTGCTTGAGAAAGATTGACCCTGAGCTAACGTCTGTACCAGTCTTCCTCTATTTTCTGCATGGGACGCTGCCACAGCGTGGCTTGGCAAGTAGTGTAAGTCCATGTCTGGGATCCGAACCTGTGAACCTGGGCTGCTGAAGTGGAGCGTGCCAGACTTAATCAGTACGCCTTGGGGCTGGCTCTGATTCAAGTTATTTTTTAAAGAAAATAACTAATTTTGATTATGTTATACAACGCTAAGGTTTGGATTTGAAGTTTGCCCTCAGAGTGCCCTACTGAACAATCAACAGATTGTGTGAAATATGTTAAGTATTAAATGCTTTAAAAATAAGATTTCAACTAGGAAAAATTTGTTGCAATTTGACAAAAACATTCTTCTTTCCAAAACTGGGCTAATTATGCTATGTGATCCTATATATATATATATATTTTATTGGTGAGGAAGATTGGCCCTGAGCTGACATCTGTTGCCAATCTTCCTCTTTTTTCTCCCCAAAGCCCCAGTGCATAGATGTATATCCTAGTTGTAGGTCATTCTAGTTCTTCTATGTGGGATGCCGCCACAGCATGGCTTGATGAGCGGTGTGTAAGTCCGTGCCCAGGATCTGAACCGGTAAACCCTGGGCTGCCCAAGCGGAGAGCGTAAACTTAACCTCTATGCCACCAGGCCAGCCCCTGTGATACTATGTTTTGAAGAATGTAGTATATAAAAATCTGATGGTTCAGACCAGGTGTTTAGGTACAAGTGTTCACATTTATGACCGCATTTTCCTGTCTGTACCAGAGCATTATCAACAAGGAGGCTGATCTAGGGAATCAGTTAATGGGGATATAAAAACAGACGCTTTTAATAAGAAATAGAAATTTTGGAAATACGTAAGAAGATTTGATAATTTTCAATTTGTTTCTTGTCCAGTTGTTTGTAGAAACCAGAGTGACTATGTGAAAAAACATGGGGTTGCATTTTTACCTTTTTTTTTCTACCTTTTTTATTGTGGTATTTTGTGGCTGAGAATTTTTTAAACTGACAAGTGTTCAAATGTACTGTATTTTAACAAAACAGGGACATGCCAGCATTGATTGTAGAAATGCTTTGTTTCAAGGGCTATCCTAATGTAAGACTGCCTCTAGTTACTTGGGTTCCCAATATGTTAAAAGCTGCCCATCCAGGGTGGTGTCTCTAGGTGACAGCTATCATTCTGTGATTCTTAAAAAGGACAGAAAGGTCTTCTCTAAAAGATACAACCCTGGGGGTCATAACCTTTTGTCTTCCTTACCTCTCACAGACACCTCACTGCATGTTTTGCATGCACAGAAAGCTCAAGACCATATACTATTATTTATCCAGTTTCATCGAATTTTATTTGGTATGGGTAATTACAAGATTAGAGACCCCTATTACTTACTTATTTTTGACATGGCTAGAAGCGTTAATTTGTCTTTTCTGGCTCGGCCAGATTTATGGCCTCTTCACTCTGACTGAGGGTTCAAACATGGTGAGTTGTTCATATTTTCACCAGGCTTCCATCCAGTTTCAGGCCGTCTCCTGCAGGACCTGTCCTGAGCCTGGGAATGGCAGCCCACTTTGCGATTTGGGCTCCCAGTTGGTCCAGGGCTGTAGATTGAATCTGCTCTTGCAGTCACCTGATCCACTGTCCCTGGACTTTGAAGATCAAGAAATGCTCTGGAGTCTCCCCTGAGGTTGTTGGCTGGCTCTGAGACACAATCTTTGCACCAAGTTTGATAAACTTGTCAATATGTGCCGTTTTATTGGTAAAATGGTATCAGTTCTAAAAAGCCAGGTAAGGCCAGCCGCTTTTTGTGGAATTCTGGCCGCCTGAGATATGTGTAAGACGGTCCTCAGCAAGTCCAGATTTTCAGTGTGTCTGCTAGATAGTCTAATGCAGGTGACTTTTATGTGTGAATTATGAGAATAAACATCTAATTATAATTTTCCTCTTTCTGTCTTATCTAATAAAGAGGAAAGAGTATGAGTTAATAATTCCACATTAGTTAATCTCTTGTGGGTGGGGTGGGATGAGGGATCTTTACTCACAAAGCACATGGGAAGCTGAGCCGTGGAGTTTAGCCAAAGGCAGCCAGAGTGAACCAGCCCAGGAGAGTAGCCCACCAGTGGAAGTGCATGCTGGGAAGGAGAGGCTACAGGAGGACGTACCAAAGAAAGCCGTCTCTCCAGTCCTGTCTCAGACCATTGATGAGACGTGGAGATGACTGAGAGGATTGACCAAGCTTGGAGAATTATATGGAAAACAAGAAAATAAATGGACTAGAAGTGCCAAAAGTTTGGGCTGGCTATTATCTTGAGACATTTGAAATATGCTTAAATTATAGCTTTGAAATTAGCTGGCGCCATTTTGTCCTTGGTTAAGGCTGACCCAACATGGCAGGATATCTGAGCAGGGCTGCGATTATCTCAGCAGCTTTAGTGTCTACCAATGGCCATGTGCACATTTTTAACATTATTATTATTACTCGAAGGACATGAGATATAGCAGAGTCACAGTGGATGTGCATTTTGAGTTCAACTATCTCCTTCTCATAGAATTAAAATACTATAAACACATCCGGCACATGTGTTCTTTATTATATTCTGTGCATCCCTGCAGACCTTGTGAAGAGTTGTAGATGCAAAGCTGTGTACTTTATGGGACACACAATTTATTTTTCCAGAGTATATTGGATTATATGTGGCTTATTATTATACATTGATTTTAGAATCTTTGTTCTGAGTAAGATAAGATCAGCAAATCAAATGTATTCTGTTTGTATTTTGGTTATCTTCCTGCATGAATTTATTGCATTCATTTATTACAATAGTTATAAAAATAAAACCTAAGGTAATTCCTAATTATGTATTGTTTCTTCATAATTTATATTTATCACGTGTGGCCAGAAGGGGACCACTCTTCTTTGTTAGATGCCTTAAGATGTTGGGAAGCTGGGAGAACTCAGGACAGACGTAATGCTCACCTTGGATGAGGAAGGGTGCCAAGCACAGGTGACAGGAACACCACATCCTTGGGGGTGCTTATAACAAAAGCATTTTCTCGACTTCAATTCTATGTATTTCTGACCTTGGTTTTCTGAAAAAAACAAAATAAAACAAAATGAAAAAAACAAATATAGGATAGGAAATGTGTGGAACAGTGAGTGTGGATAAATTTTTCTTTAGGTTTTCCAAAAAGGGACTGAGAGAAGTTATTACATAAGGAGCAAGGTGATTAGACAGAGTAAGCATGACTGTCACAGAGAAGTAGGCGAAAACACCTAAGCAAACTTTGAAAAAGTCGCATGAATGTCCAGAAAGAATCTTCATTCTTGAGATAAATTGCTAGGCAGGAACTGCGCTCTCTTTCTCATCCAGCTTGATGAATGGCCTTATCTTATCACACAGCCTGTGGAACCCACGATTACCACAGAGACTCTAGAAATGGATCGTCCGAGTGAGGGCCAAGCCCTGCTGCCAATTGGCGATGACGCTGAGGCATTGGAAGGGATGCTTACGTGAAAATTTACCCAAAAACCTGGCAGAAATGTATGTTTTGGAAAATATATTTAAGAAGGTAGGAGGGAAATATATCTGAATCAAAATACTGTTTCTATTCTTTGCAAGAACTGGAGCCTTTGAGAAAGGTCTGCGGTATCCAAATTGCCCGGGTGGTAGGTGCGCCCATCCCCGGGAAGCGAAGGCCTGATTGCTAAAAGCTGTGTCTAGAGTCCCGAGTCATGGGAACAGTCTGCTGACTTCCGGTTCAGAGATTAGATGGTATCTGGTGTTCTTGGGAAGATGTCTGGAATCTCCAGTTCCTGTAAAGGAATGTAGACCTTCCGCCTCACTGGGCAGCCCAGTGCAGACGCAAGCACACACGCACGCACGCACACACACACCCCTCGTGCAGTGACTTTCCCTTTAGAATGAGAACTAAAAACTTCCAACTCTGCAGGAAAATGATATTCAAACTATGCAGAGAAAACCAATGTGAGCAATACAGCGGGATCCTTGGCTCTGGGCAGACAAAGAAATGTTCCAGGAATGCGACTGGGAAGTCACTGTCAGCTGAAAACGTTGCCCTGTTTTGCTTCTGTGGCCCCAAGAAAATGAAACAAAACAACAGTGAAGTGCTGAGAATTATTTAAAAAGACTTTGGAAATGGAAATAAATACTCTCCTGCCAGTTTGTTGAACCTGAGAATATCATATTTTGTTCTGGTCATTGCATTTAGAGAAATCAAACCAAACCAAACCAGAACAGGCTTGAAGAAGGGTAGAGGACACTTACACATGCAGAGATCAGAGACACCCAAGCAGGCTTGGAGGCCGACAGAGCTCAAAAACATGCAACAGGAGAAGCTACGGCTGGGTAAACACAGACTCACCAAGAGCAAGTTTGTCAGACCCAGGCCTCCCGCGTGAAGTCAAAAAACGTGCCAATCAGGACAAATCAAAGGAAGCCTTCCTTTGCACAGGAGTTAGTGAGTTTTATGCAAATCTTTCCTCAGAGATGGAGTAGTAATGGCAAACACCCATAATGCCAAGAAAGGCTTGGGGAAGTCACGATGACACTATCGCTGTGGAATGAACTTTAGTGTTAGACGGTCTTGGGTTTAATCCCATTTAGAGGATTTACTAAGAGCGATTTTAGGCAAGTTAGTTAATCTCCCTGAGCTTCATATTTCTCATCCATAAAATGAAGGTGGTGACATTGTCTACCTCACTGGGTTCTTGTGGGGAATAAATGGATGAAAACACCTCGCCCAGAGCCCCCGCACGTGGTGAGAGGTCAGCAGAGGTCAACCAGTAATAGTATTCGGGGATGGGAGATCCTGTGCTGTGATGTCTCACGGAGCTTGGTGGCTCTGATCCTGTGTAGGAATCCTTATGCTCAAGGACAGGAATCAACACACGTCTTCTGTAAAGAGCCACATAGTACAGATTTTCAGCTTTGTGGGACACGTGTCTCTGTTGGAAATATTCAACCCTGCCCTTTCTCATGAAAGCCGCCATACACAACCTGCGAATGAATTGGCATGGTTGTGTTCCAATTAAACTTCATTTGTGGACACTGGAATTTGAATTTCACAAGTTTTCACATGTGACCAAGTATTCTTCTTTTGTTTTTTTTCTACAATTTAAAAATGTGAAAATTGTGGAGCTGGCCTGGGGGCACAGCAGTTGAGTTTGCACCTTCCGCTTCGGTGGTGCAGGGTTCACTGGTTCGGTCCGGGGTGCGGACGTGGCACCGCTTGGTGGGCTATGCTGTGGTAGGCGTCCCAAATATAAAGTGGAGGAAGACGGGCACGGATGTGAGCTCAGGGCCAGCCTTCCTCAAAAAAAAGGAAAGAAAGAAAACAAAAAAGAAAAAAAAATGTGAAAACCATTCTTACCTCCTGGCCATCCAAGACCCGTGTGGGCTGGGTCTGGCCCATGGGCTGTCGTCTGCCCTCTGTGCTCTCAGGTGATGAGGGGTTCAGAATACGCCCCCTCAGAATGTGTCACTGTGGATGTGGACTGTTTTGAGCTGAAGGCAATCAACACCCAGCAGACTCAGGAAAGGATTTTTACCTCCCCCTTGCTGCCTTAAAGAGATTAGAAAGGGGGCCTGTACCAGGAAGAGAGCTGTTGCCAGAGATCACTTTTCATCTGCGAGACTTACCTGCATAGAGGACAAATGCCTGATTACCAGATATCTGCTCTTCTCACCTTCCTGTGAGTTGCCCTCCTCCCCGTGGAAGCCCCGGGCCTGTACCTCATTCCTTAGCTCAGGATGGTGTTGATCCAGATAACCCATAGTCATTCTATAAATCAAAATTGGAATGAGCTTATTATGAACCAAGTTTGAGGACTAAAGCCCCAGGCCTTCCTTCCCCAAGGAAGGAGGGGCACCAAAGAGGTGGGGTGTACAGAGTGGTTATATACCGTCTTGGAACAAAGAGCATACGTCACACGTGACAGGAATATCGCTTTTACTATTGTCACGAGATGCTTAGCTGGCACAGCAGGTCGGTGGTCAGCAGGTCAGTGGTCACAAGTTGAGCACAGCAGGTCAATAGTTAATCCTTAGTTCCAGGAAGAGATGCTTATCCTTAAAGAAATGCCAGTATGGGGGTAAGTTACATCTCTATCTTTAAGGACATTATTCTTGTCTTTGGGACATGGTAAATGTTTAAAGCAGATGTACAATGCGTCCTCAACAGGCCACGTCAGGCCCTTTTGGAAAAACAAGGTCAGGCCAAATTAGTTTTAAACCAAATAGCTTCCTCATATACTCCAATATATACTACTGCTTTTCATTTATTTATCAGTGGCATATAAGCCTCAATTGCCTGGCTGTCTTTGGGTTTCATATCTTTGTGCTGTTCCCATAGGTACTTAAATAAATTTATTTTTCTCCTGCTAATCTTTTTTTTATGGGGGAGAGGGGTCTCGGCCAAGAACCTAGAAGGGTAGAGGGAAAATTAGTTTTCCTCCCCAACAATAATAATTCACTTGCCTTAGTTCTGACAATACTAAGAGCAGTTCTCAATCTAGTTTTGTAACACTCCATCCTCGTCTGAGGACACACACAATCCACTGCTAAATGCGCTGTTGGCATCTCTGTGTTAGGTTAAAGTGAAATCAAAATATCTTTTGAAAAGAATAGGAAATTTTCAGGATTCAATCTTAGTTTCTAGCCATCTGTAGACCTGTAGAGTCAGGCAGGGAAAAGTGAATTAGAACCACAATGACAAAACAATCATAATAAATTGTCTCTTGGTGATATGTTCTGAAAATGACGAACGTGAAATATTGTAGGAGCCGTTGCCAATCTTCTGTCTTTCAATTTGTGACTCAGTGGATGGTAAGACTGGAGACTCAATTAATCAACAGCTGAACAATATTATGATATTGAAGCCCAAGATTCTGAAGGTAGCTTGGTAAACATTTTTCTAAATGGTCTTTCTCATGAGTAATGCTGGGACACCTGTGGTGATGTCTGTAGCAAAGGACAAAATTTATTCTGATATTTCTGTTAGTGTGCTTAAATAAACTTTCCTTTAAAGTTGGAAGCTGCCGCCCTCTGTTACTACAGCGCGGTGGTGACTTGCGTGTGGGAAACCGCGCTGCCCTTCACACACACTGTCCCGCCCCTCAGAGGGAAATCGTCACGGCTGAGAGCAGAAAGCTCAGGGCAGCAAGAACAGATGGAAGGAACCACAGTGACGGATTTTTTCTGCAGACCTCCATCTCCTGAATATCACGTTCTTGCTTTTAATCTACTCATCCATCTACAGGCACTTAACGAGCTCCTCTTCACAGACTTGACATCCATCAGGCTCAGTATGCACGGTACCTAGAAGCCGCAATATTTTAAGAGTCCGTAAAGATGCTTTAATTTCTTTTAAAATCAGAAGAAAAAACTTAACATTTAGGTTGAAGAAAATGTTTTAATGTATAATACTAACATATTTGTTCTTTATAGCAATACAACCTAAAAATATAAATTTAAATATTTTTTATGAAGATAACAGTGCCTAGGGCCCTCAAAAGTCACAAGGTGGCCCTGCCTCTTAGGTCTTCAACTTGCTTTCATGAGCTGCAAGGGAAGAGGAACACATGAAAGTCACAATTGCCAGCGTTTCCCAGCCTTACTCCTTTGGTTTTAGCCAGTCTGTGTGCCAACCCAGTAAAACAGGGAGAAAGTGTCCTGGACCTTGGTCCTGAGGTCCCAGCAACCCACTGAGTTAAATATCCCCCCAAACTGAACTTCAAGGGCACCTTCACCAACAGTGCCCACCGAGGGACTTACGGTGCAAAGTAGGCGGCGTGGGCTCAGTAGAGCAGCCTCTCCGTGGAGCAGCACCTCGGAATCCTAGGGAAGCGGTGGGGCCCCCTGAACGGTGGAGCCCATCTCTGGGGGACTGTCTGCCCAGGGCTGGCGCATCCACAGACACCGGCCTCCGGACACTGCTTTGGATTGAGAGTGTCCGCTCCCACATTGGCTTATAGCCTGGATGCAGGTGTTTTGGGTTTTTTTAAATTTGAGCCCCTGTGGACACAGTTTTGGAAATGTGAATCCACTCCAGAAAAGAAAGGAAGTTGGAGGTAGACATCAGGGGCCGGTTGGTGTGAGCAGTGTACACAGTGTAGAGGGGCCTGTGCCCATTTGCTCAGAGAGCTGCTCATCCCACTCTCTAGGGTCATCCGGCAATGCCACGGGGCAAGTGCCTACCATAGTGGTGGAGACTTGGACATCAGAGTTTCCTGAAGCCGAGGGACGGCACTATGACCTAGTCCTAGGCCAGCCCTCTCTGCTTCTGAGGTGTAGAGGCCCCAGAGCCCCAGGACCTGACCCCAGCAAGGCTGGACTAGTGTCCATTTTAGGAGCAACAGTAGCAGCCATGTCGCAGTTTATAGAAGCAGCTTCCAGAGTATGTGTGGTTTTTATTTTTGACTGGTGTGCAGAGTCTTAACCCTCAGTTAGTGCATTAATGTGCATAAATAAGTTTGAATGGATCGGGTCTTCTTCTCTTAGCCAGCTGGAGGAACTGACGCTCCGTGAGGGTTCTGCAACAGGGAACATCTCCAAGGGGGCTGGTGGAGTGACTCAATGGCAGGATAGGGAATATGTAGGGGTCGCAGCAAACATTCTCTGTCGTCCGGCCACGGTTTGGTGCTGTATTTCCCAAGGTGGTGAAGAAGGTTACCGCTGGGATCTCTAATCTTCGTATGTAAGTTATTACGAAGGACGTCAGCAACCTTTTTATAGTCCACTTTACAAGAATGGGGAAGGTTTGTAATTTCTTCCAGGAGGTAGTCTGCACATTTATAAGCCAGGGGTACCATTCTGTAATCTTGTTTAAATAACCCCAGAATAATCCAGTAGTGTATTTAGGGGCCTCCCTAGCCGTGAACCTGGTTAGGGTTTGAAGGACTTGAGCTTGGACATTTTTGCTGATGGTTTCTAGGAATGACGATGCTGGGGGCATGTGCCAGTCCCCAGTCAGCAGACGTAGTAACAGGGCAACAGGTACTACAGTACACGGTCAGGAGCCACGCGGCCAGGGCCCTCCTGAGGCGGGTCTATCACTGCCCAGACAATGCCGTCCAGGAGAGCAGGGGAGCTAGGGTCAGCTAGGACAGGCTACACAGCCATCTGGTCTATAAAGGACACGGGACCACACTCTCTGCATTATAGGCAGGAGGCACCACCCACCCTTCTTCAACCAGGAGCTTGTCTTATTTCAGAAAGGCAGTAACCGCCATGATGGAGAGCATATCCCAAGCCTGGCAACTTGACATCCAATATAAACTTTATAAAGCATTCTGGGAGGACCAGCTGATGAGCACACTGGCGGTATTTCTGGTAAAGCTCACTGTCATGTCTAGATTGGATGTAAAGATCACCTTCCTCTTGTGCTTGAAGCAGACACCATACAGAACTGCATTGGCTATTTCCACTGTCTTTTCGGTTGTTTTCTCTACCCCGCTATATTAGATTTTATCCATACAGATACTAATAGCATTGGGCTCCTGTGGTGGCTCCAGTGATAAGGGTTTGGAAACCACTAGTGGGGGTTATTTGTTATCAAAAATGACAGAAGTTGTGGGCAGGATGGGAGAAGAGAACCTTGAGTTATGGAGATGACAGGCCTCCCGTGGGGAGAAGTGTGGGTCTGCAGGGCCAGCACTGTGAACTGAAACCCTAGAAGCCTCTGTTTTTTGTGGCCGAACTGCTTCAGCTATGGAAAGATTTTTCACCAAGGTGGGGCTTCTCTGTAGAGTCCATAGCTGCATACAGAAGGGAACAGGAAGATGGGCCACATGTGCTCTCAGACACAAAGGCTGGCTGCAGCATCCGCTTGTCCGAGCGTGATGGAGAGTTGTAGAGAAGCGGAGTTGAGGCCAGTTCAGAGCCCCTCACGGCCAAGAGACACTGAACAGCCTTAAACTCGGCCACAAACCAAAGGGCAGCCTGAACTCTCACTTCAATAAACTCACTAGAAAGTAAGAAGAGGATAGAGCGGCCACAGAGTTCCTCAGAGAATCCCAGGGAGGCACTGGAGCGCACCTGAGGAGCCAGAAGTGGCGACCGGCTGGCTGTGGAGGAGGGATGAGCAGGTTTGCCTGCCCCGTCCAGGCCCGTTCAGTCTCCCCAGGGCTTTGGTCCCTAAGCACACTGTCCCCTAATTTGCCTCCAACATGACTGGGTTGGTCACAGACAGCATTGCTGTGGGCCTCAGGCGCAAAGCCCCTGACGTCTAGGAGGTCTCCAGGTTCGTGAGAAACTGACTTGAATCTCGGTGGGTGGAGATAACTGCTGGGTAGTTTCAGTTTGGCAAAGAGGGGCATCTGACAGGCAGCTGTACCCCGAGGGGAGACCAAATTCAGCAAACATGTCACCTCCCAGGCCTGGAAAAAGAACCAACCTTGTGTCGTGGGTGGGTTAGGGGGTGGGGTGTGCGTGTGTGTTAGATTAAAGTTAGATGTTGACTTCTTTCCCTGCCATCTGGTTCCAAATTTCCCAACATCTAGATTTTCTAGAAGGTATTTTACAAATTGTAGTTCTTGGCCTATTAGTGGATTGTGAAATCAATTTAGTGGGGCATGACCCATACTTTTGTTTTGTTTTAAATGTTTTACTATGGAAGGTATCAAATATATAAAATATTGGAGAGAATAGTATAATGAACTGCCGTGTACCTCTCACCCAGTTTCAACAATCATCAGCTCACGGTCAGTCTTGTTTCATCTACACCCCAATCCTCTGTCTCAATTATTTTGAAGCAATTAAATCTGTAAATGCTTTGGTATGTATTCCTAAAAGATGATGATTATTCCCATTTTAAAATGACATACATAGAATAGAAAATAGAGTGAAAATTAAGTGATGTTTTATTAAACTTTTGTTTCCGTTGTACGAGTTGGTGGGGAGGAGGAGTTAAAAGTTTAAAATGGTTGATCAGTTTTTGTTCAATAGCTTTCTTTCCAAGAGACTGGTAGCCCCGAGGAAGCAAGAATTGGGTCTGTCTCACTCATGCCTGCTTCTAGTACCTGCGAGTTGCTGCACATATGGCAATTGTTCGATGAAATAATTGTTAAGTCAACGAAAGGGTCAGCGATGGAATGGAAGTTAGATGTCTCTTCCGGCTGCTTATCATTGCATGACAAACCACCCTGCAACTGTGAGGCTTAGAGCAACCCTTTATTAGTGTCTGTCACCATTCTGTGGTCTTGACAAGATCAATGGGGTAGTTCTCACGTGGGATTCCTTATAGGGTTGCAGGCAGATGGCAGATGAGGCTGCAGTTGTCTTATGGTTTCTCTATTCATGTGTCCGGTGCTTGGGCTGTGATGTCTGGGCCATTTTGGGACTGGCTGGGCATCGCTCTGTGCATATAGCTTCTCCTTGTTGCTAGTGTGGGCTTCCTCAGAGCATGGCGGTCTCAGGGTAGTGGATTCTTTCATAGTGGCCGGCTTCCCCCAGGGCTGGCTTCTCCTAGGACCAATGTTCCAAGAGACCCAGCTGGAAGCTGCAAAGCTTCCTAAAACCTAGCCTTAGAATTGTCACAGCGTCACACCCACTCTATTCTGTTAGTCAAAGCAGGCTCAGGGCCCCAGGTTGAAGGAAAAGAATAGGCTCCACTTCTCAGTGTGGGAGGGAATTAATGCAGCTTTCTTGGAGGCAAGCTACAACATCCGTGTGAATGTGTCCTGTGGGCCTGGATTTAGACGAAAGGATAGAGCTGGAGACAGAAAGTGGAAGTCACAGACACAGATAAGGAGTTGACTTCTGAGAAGGAAGTGGATCCCTTCAGGAGAAATTGTAAAAAGCTGAGCCTCGGAGGACGTCCCTGCCCACGCCTCTGCCCTAATCACAGGTAAAGAGGAGAGACGAGGGATGAGGGGGAGGACCTGGGAGGGGCGAGGTAACGAGGAAAGCGGGAGAGGGAGAGAGAGAGATGAGAAGATTTGGTACCTGACTTTAGCTTGTGACATAAAAAAGAACCCACTTACCTGAAGGACAAAATCAAATTCTCAAATCTGTTTATTTGTGGAGACTGCTAGGTCTACCTGATAAAATCAATGGCAGTTGCCACTTTGGCCCTACATGAAGCAGAGCGTTCAAACGTTCTGCTTGGGTTAGATTCTAGATACACCCGAGGCTGTTCCAGTCCGGTTCAGGTTCAAGCCGGTGAGAGTGGAGGCTGTTCCCACTGTTCCTCGTTCTAAATATCACCATTCACGTACCCCACTGCAGTGCTTGGTTAGGTTTCACAAAATCTTCCAAAAGTGGCGATTTTGGTTTAGTTTGAAAAGGTTTAGTGAGTCTGAAAAGGATAATTGTTTGCCAGATTTAAAGCTGGCTTTGAGCTGGAGTCAGTCATCTGGCTCATTTCAATAATTTTCTTTTTTCTTTGCCAATTAAGCCAGTTCCCGAGGACGCTTCGTGTGCTTCTCAGTTTTCATTGAGAAACGAGATTTTATCTTTACAGAGTTGGAAAAGGGAGACATACAGCAGCAGGTCCTGTCGAAAGGAGAGGTGACTTCAATGTCAAATGACGGGACTGTGAAATTAGAGAGCCAGAGGCTGTAATGAGGAGGAAGGCAAGGGACGGAGAATGGAGGGGAGCAGAGATGACGGAAGGGAGAGGAAGTCACATTGTCTCAGCCCATCTGATCTGTTTTCTCTCAGAAGCCTTTCCAGGACGGAGCAGTGCTATTTCCTTGCATCCAAGGAAAATGCTTCACTTATCACTTTATTTATCATGTAATCATACACTGTGTGATTTTTAAAAAACAATAGCCAGATCGAAGTGTGGTTACAGTCCTTTTATATTAGCCGATGTTTGTAAATGTGCGTGTTCTTACACAGACTTTTCATGCCTTCTGCTCCTGGCTCAGAGTTAAGACTGAGATCAGAGGCTTGGATTCAGCCCTGAGAGGGTGAACTGTTTTTGGAAATCAATTACTCCCAGTTTAAGTTAAATTTCCCATGTTGAGATGGCCTCCACACAGAAAATCTAACTCTGACGCTTAACGTTGTTGGTGGAAGTCCCTCCAAGCTGGTCAGCTGCTGTCCCTCCTTTAACAGATGAAGACACACAGCAGGATCTGAGGGATGAACTTATTCATCTTATTTAAAAGATAGTGGATTTCTCAAGAGATTTTGTAGATAAAATTGTATAGACGCTTTCAACAAGATCATTAGTAGTCAATGTATTCCTCCACCTACACCATTGAAATAAACTCACCCTTGTCCTACGTGCTTTGCACTAAGCCCCACCCAAATGCGAGGTGTCTTTTGAACCTCCCTTTCAATGTCTTGGAAGTCACTATTCTGGGCTTTGTAAACTTCTTGGCCAAATAGTCATTTAAGTCTGGATAGAAAATATCTGCGTAGTGACACTGTATCACGGTCGCCTCATGCGGTACCAAGTAAAACTAATGAGTGGGTTGACACAACGGTGGTGCCGCTGGGGAGTTAGTTAGCTTCTTCGTGTGTCAGTCTCCTCATCTGTAAAATGGGGATAATATTAGCACGTGCCTCCTAATATTTTATATATTAAATGGGTTAATATTTATAAAGCCCTTAGAACAGTGCCTGGCACACGAGAAACCTATGTAAGTGGCTGTTGAATGAATGAATAGGTGAAAGAAGAAAAATGTGTTTCTGGCTCCTCACACTCCAGTGTGGGTGCTCCTGGTCCGTTGGTTTTCCCTAGGCTCATTCACGGACCCCGTCTCTTTCCCTCTTGGGGCTCCACTCTCCTCGAGGTACTGAAGGTCCTCTCCATCCCTCGAGTAGCACCCAGCCTCAGGCACCCCGTGCGCCCTCCACTCCCTGACATCAAAATTGGAAATGATTTAAAATTGGCCAAGTAGGGAAAGATTCTGATTCTGCCACCCCTCGAGAAAACAGACCTCGTCTGAGAGATTTAGATAATGACCCCCATCTCATTGGGCTCGTTTGAGAATCACATAAAATTTGTTGTTGTTAATGCTGTGGAGTGGAGCACTGTGGAGTGGATTCTGACTCCTAGTGATGCTGTGGGCAGCAGAGCAGAACCCTGCCTGGTCTTTCTGAGACATCCTCTCACCTTTCACCTTCCGGTGCTGTATCCTACAATGCTCCACTGTTATTCACAGGATTTTCACGGCCAATTATTTTGGAAGTGAGTGGCCGGGTCCTTTCTTCCTAGTCTGTCTTAGTCTGGAAGCTCCGCTGAAACCTGTGCACCGTGGGGGACCCTGCTGGTGTTTGAAATCCTGATGGTTTAGCTTCCAGCATCACAGCAACACACAGTCCACAGTATAACTGAAAGACAGATGGGTGGTGTGGTTCCCTGACAGGACATGAACCCGGGCCAAGGCGGTGAGAGCACTGGATCTTAACCGCTGGACCACTAGCGAGGCTATCCATAGAACGGCAGAAATAGAGTACCTGGCACAGGGCAGCCACTGTTAATTTGTCATTGCCTGTTCACATTAGTCTTCCATATTTTCACTCTCCTTCTGTTCCTTTTCCTCCCTCTTGCCCCAGCCTGTCCAATAATGCAGGTATTTGGCAGTATTTTTGTTGGTATTTAATGACATTATCCATAGCGTTAGGTCTTCTCAAAATGTCCCTCTCCTCATCTGCACCTTCTCAATTGTTTTGGCCTCTGGATAAGGCGGGTGTGGTCCAAAGGCATCCTCTCCATCAGCAGAGGTACTGATGCATACCAGCTTTTCGGGCAAACGCTCCTTCATTCCTTTCTAAGCCGGCTGTGTGATTCCTGGAAAAGGATGAGAAGCAGCGACGGGGAGTGAAAGAGGGTGTAGAAATGAGAGTTTACGTTCTTATCTCATATAACTTTTTTCAAAGTAATTTCTTTTATTTTTAGAAGTATTTTATTATTTCAATAATAAAAGTATTTTATAAAAATACCAAAGAAAACTTCATAATTGCATATTCACAATTTCTTGGTCCTTAATTATATCCATTATATGTGGATTTTGTTAGTTTCCACCTTGGGTTAAACATTATTCCTCTCATTTCCAGGTGCTTGGGGAAGTCACACCTTATGGCCAGGCTTCATGTCTCACCTACGTCAGAACTTTTGTAGCATCTCGTATTTTCCTCAAAGGCAGTTTCAGCACATTCACGTGATAAAGTACAGAGAATTAAAACTACATTCTTTGAAACTTTCAGTGCTTCCAAGATGACCAGAGACACTCAGACTTAATGTGTTGCTGGGATGATTGAAGGAGTGGACAGCCACGTCTTCCCCGTCCCCTCGGTGACAGTGCAGCTCACGTGGCTGTTCTTTCCATAAAGACACTGTGCAGTAGTACAGACACAGCTGTCAGGCCCCCTCCAGACTAGTTACAGCAGACCCTGGCGATGTGACCTGGGCGTGTTTTCCCTCAAGCTCCCAATTCTAATGTGCCTCCAGAGTGGAGACCCACTGTGCACGCTTTCTTCATTCTTCCTAAATTCATAGAAGAGGCACGTGATTACTTTATTTTTCTAATAGTGGAGAGAGTTTACTGCCCGTTAATTATGTACACATGAAGGCAGGTGGAGGTGACAGTCGGAGTGGACACTTTGCCCCTCCTGAGGTTGGAAGTCCCCACGGTGCTCTCGAGCCAGTTGTGACTCACTTCTCTGAGGACTGCCGAAGGGGGGGTCCACATGGCCTTTGGGGAACGAGGTTGGGCAATGTTGCTGGTGTTACCCTGTTGCTGAAAGTCCTGTGATGGGAGCATCTGTGGGGCTTGCAGCCCCATGACCATTGTAGGTGGCTTCGCTTTGACATCATAAACAGCTGCGCTTTCCCGCTATTGGTGAACTCGCTCGCATCTTCCCAGACCTCACATTAACCTCTCGTTTAAGCGGCCATTTAACCGGTTTCCTCATCGTAGCCCCCACCTGAATTAGATCCTTTGAATTACTGCTGTTTACAGTTATATAATTGTCATATAATTACAATTATCAGTTATGAAATAAACGATAGGCGTTGGAGGAGGAGGTGACGCAAGGAGTAAGACGTGTCCTTTGCTCACACAGGTGGATGTTTGCACCAGCATTTTCTAAGCCCCTGCGTTTCCAAGTCCAGGCATTTCTCAGGACGAAGGCCAGCAGCAGCTGCGGGAAATTCCAAATTTCAGGCTTCTCCCCAGAACCACTGGGTCCTCAGTTGATTTGGCTGCACATTAAAGTCTGAGAGACACGGAACTGGGCCACAAAGGTGGCACACAGAGCTCCTGGCTCCTGGCAAAGGATACTTGTTAAAAAATGTGAAAACGTGGTCTTAGAAAAATATATAGCGAGTGTGTGTCAAAGATTTGTTTAATTCCTTAATGAAGGGATCAACAAAATGGAAAAACTAGTTCAAAAGAGGACGGGAAAAACTGCTAAATTTAGTCAATGGAAAAAAAATGCTGGAATAAGACTGCAAAGTTCAGTACAAAACTGGTTAATGTCCTACAGGAACCCAAAAACCTGACCTTCAGGTTTATTTTTTGATTGGAAAGAAATAGCTTGCCTCTTTACTGGATAAAAATCATTTGTAATTTATCAATCTTCTACAAATTAAAATCTAACTTTCCAGAATCTGGCCTGTAACCAATAGAAGGTAATAAGTCAAACAAAGTTACTTTCCCCTTAGGCCTGCATGTTAGATAATGCTTGAGTATCACTTGAAAGGCTATAGGTTATCTTAAGTTTTGGATAATTTTTCTGAACAATTCAGAGAGAAGACAGATCGAGAAACAAATAATTGCAAAACAATATCATAAGTAATGATAAAAACAGCTAACATGTCTGGAGTGCTGGGCGCTGTTCTAAGTGTTTTTATGTACCAGTTCTTGTGGTCACTGTCGGGACCCCATGAGGCAGGGGCTCTGGCTGTCCTTGTTTTACGGAAGAGAAGTTGAGGCAGGCTGGCTCTAGGGCCTGAGTGCTTACCTGCCTCCCATAAAAAAAATCACTAAGGGCACAGGGAGGGTAGATGCGTGTGAGCGTGTGTTGAGTGTGTGTGAGGATGTGTGTGAGGGTGTGTGTATGTGAATTTGACCCGAGTAGGGACAGAGGCTGGTGGTGGACTTAGATGTACTCCCACTTTTCATGTCTGATCTAAAGTTCGGATCAGGCAATGAGGTGTAATATGACAGTTGTCCGTTGTGCAGGCTGCCTGGAAACCCTAAGATGGTCTGTGTAGAATCCTTGGTACATTTTGGCAGTGGGGCCGCTGCTCCTGGTGATGAGACCTCATGTGTCAGCTCGTTAAACTGTCATTGCCAGTATTGAGGCTGAAGCACTTACATTGTCAGGTCTAGTAGAGACAAGAGAGGAGACCTGTGTGTGTGTTATAATTAGGGGGGATGGATGTGTCAGTGTTCTTTGTAAAAAAACAGAATTTCTTCAGCATCTGGCATTATCTGAGAGTCTGGGTGCTTAATTAGAGGGCTCTATGGCTTGATTTGGTATCTAGAACTCGCTTTAGCAAAAGGCCAGTGAGTAGTCAAGATGAGTTGTTCTTTTCTAATTAAATAAGTCCACAGTCGAATCCTCTAAAAATACATTAGTAAACAGAGGAAGGAACGCTCCAGCCCGTAACACCCAGAGTGGGTGTTAGTCCCCTGTCCTGCTGTTCTGTCTTTTGTAGCTGGCACATGTTTGAAGCTGGAGTTATGACTTGATGAGCCAAATTGTCCTCCCCAGCCTCCTTTTGTTTAGTCACAATTAGCTGCACGTGCAGAACTGTTTTCATATATAATTGCTCCCACAAGCGGATAATTGCACCCAAAAGTGGCTGGTTACACCAATGGCAGGAGCAATTAGTAACAAAAATGCAAATAATTGCAGGCATCCAAATTGCAGTCTTATAAAAGGGACACCCAGTAAAAGCTTGGGTAAAGATTTGGCTCATTCTCTTTTTCCCACTGGAAGTGTTTTCGTTATTTGAAACCAATATCGTAATCTCTGGACCTACCTTGACTTTCCACACCTCTAGGGACCTCTTGGAAATGGTGTACATTACAGGATCAGGAAAAAACTGGACTGATCCCAAATGTCAGCTCATCTAGGAGCTGGAAAATGGAGTAATTTAGAGTCAAAATTTTATTTGGGGGAAAAAAGCACAGATAATTGAACAAATGCATTTTTATCATTCATGTCATGAATCTCGTATTTCCCCATACCAAACCTGGAGGAAAACAGAGTCACAGAAATGGTAATAAAGTTACTTTTTAATCGACTCAGTCTCTAATCCCAGAATTTCAGGAACTGTAGCTACACTTCCTTCCCATCCCCTCCTCCCCACCAAATTACTCCCGAATAGAGCAGGATCCTGGCAGCCTTGCTGAGGTGTGATCATAACCTGACTCCATGGCTTTGCACGTGTTCCCTGCAATGTCTTCCCAGTCTTCTCCATCGACAGAGCAGTGGCGGTGCCCACAGCTCTGGCTCTCTGCTGCTCTGGATGGCAATGTTGGGCTCCCAGGTTGGCCCCTGTGAAATAGGAAGATACATTGTTTTCCGTCTGTGTTACACTCTGTAACACGGGCCACAAAGGAATACGCTCTCTGCTCTCAGAGACTTCCAGGGGTTTTAGTGAGACACCTGTCCTTCGTTTGTGGATTTCAACTTCCCCAACTCTAGCAAGAGATGTGAGGGAGAGGGGCCACAGGGGATGGTTAAGGGTGGGGGACAGCAGGAAGTCCGAGGCAGAGGGCAATGAGCCCTGCACCCTCCACTGTGCTCCAAATCGCTCCTCCACTCACAGCTGTGCACACACACCAATTCTTCTTCTTTTAGGGTTTCCTCTCATTAGCTTTGCGGACTCTCATACAAATGGACCTACCAATGGGCTCCTCTTACTGGTCCGCAATGTTCCAGAGGTACCTGGACATGCCTGGACAGGCTGGAAACATAGCCTCTGCTGTCCTTGGGAGGCCGGCTACAGCAGTATTGGTTGAGAGAGAAAGATCGCCCTGAGGAAGACAGGAAGGGAAGCCAATGTTTTATGGCAAGTGTTCCACAGCAAGGAAATAGCAAGCTCCTATTGATTATAGGCGCACAGGGGCCAATGTCACCAACAAAACGAAGAAAATAAACTCTGATGATCTGTGTATTGTTTAGCATTCTTGTATTAGCAAAGCCTTTTCCTTGGGGAATGAATTTGCTATGAATCAATGCCAATCCAACCAGAAGAATGTGGAAGAAACAAAGGAACATATAATGCATTTCCCTTGCCTGGAAATACACTTTTGTTCTGCTTGAAGGGTGGAGTAGAGCTCACAACGGTTTGAGGTGAAAAGTAGTGGGTGAGGGGTGAGCTCATTTGTTGACAAAAACAGTTTGGAGAAAACCTTGGGCCACCTGTGGGCGGACTGTATTTAAACACCAAAGGTCGGCCCAGCAGTGGTGATGTCCCGTCGGCCGCTCTAGGCGTGAGCTCTCAGTTGATTTAATAATAGCCTCCTCCACCCGGGGCAGGGGCAGAAATGTCGTGTTCCATTTACTCCCGCTGTTTGCGGCATCTGGGATGCTGCTCCATCAACCTGCCAATATAATTCTTCCCTCCTTTATTGCTGTAGGCAGCCTCGTCCACGAGATTTACTTTGCAGATAAAAGAGGAAGCATTAAGTGGTCAAAAATGACTAGGGTGAGGGATTAGAAAGTGTTTTTGCTACAACTGAGAGGGGAAGTATGAAGAAAAAGAGATTTGTGCCAGAATATTTAAGAGGGCTGCTCAGATACGGCGACATCAGATGAAATGTGTTTGGGCCAACAATCTGGTCTCAGTAACCGGAGAAGGTGAGATTATTCTGGGTCCTAGTAAATCCCTTTGAGGAGAAGCGGCTGCCCATGTGTCTCAGGCCTAAAAGAAGCCCTCTGACTGTGGGTGGAAGGAATCCTCTGTGTGCAGGCTGCAACCAGAGTCTGTTTTCCTACCTGGATGATCTAGCACGTGGCCCGTGGATGGCTTGACACCAGGGGCTCTGTGTGACAAAGGCTCGCACAGGGAAGATGCACACCTGCTGGACTCTCATTCACTGCAGAGGAGGGCGTCCCTCCCTGTTTCCTATTCTAACATTAATTTAAGCTGAGAGTGAAGGCTTTGATTGCTCACTTAGGCTTTAAATCCAAATATTATTGACAGACAGTGCATCAGTGAAAAAATCACATTAAAACATAAGTGACTGACATGTACTTCTAAATCGGAAGGGGCCGTGGAAGAGAAAGGAGCAGAGCAGATACGTAATCCTGAGAGCTCTGGGCAGACTGACGCGAGGCTGTTGGGGTGCGAGGTGGTAGCTTCTGAAAGCACGAATGAGAGGGAGTTTGGCGTCAGCAGAGGGAGCGTGAGCGGGGCGTTTCGGGATGTCATGGATGGACGTCTGCTGATTTCACCTGCTTGGTATTCTTGCCCCTCTGTCAGGCAGTGGCATGCTCCTGTGCCTTCGGGGCACTATGCTTCTCATACAACAGGTAGTTCTGGAAGGACTAAGTTCCCCCATGACCTTCCCCACCCGCCTAGGGCCCTATGTGACCAATCAGAGCTCTTAATCCTTCAGGGCACTGGGCTGCCCTGTGACATGATGTATGGACACTGAGAGAGAGAAGGTGTCTATTTTACTCTAGGATTTCTAGTTGTGGGGATTGTGTGAGCCTGGAGCTGCTGGAGCCAATTTCCCCAGCAGTGTGGGAGAAACTGCCTGTAGAGCAAAGCCATCACACAGAGGAAAGCAGAGCCAAGAGATGGAGAGAGAAACACACACGGAGCTCTGATCACATCACTAGAGGTGCTGGATCCAGCCATGCCTGAAGGGAGAACACTCCTAGTTACAAGAGCCTGACTAGAATGCCTCTGGCTTGAGAAAGTTTGAGTTGGATTTTTGTCATTTGAAAACAAACGCACAGAGAATTAGAGAGTAGGAGAGACCAACAAATTCTAACAAGCGTAGATCCAAACTCTGCGTTTAGACTCAAAGTTTTTCAAAGCAACTACAAAGAATAAACAAAATTTTTTGTGTTTCTTTGAAGTGACTTTGCTCTGGGATAGAAACACGTGGGATTTGGCTTTACCTGGGAAAATTTTGTCATCATTTGTTTCCTCTTTTGTAATATAAGAACAGCGTGGTGCTGCCTCGGGTGGGTTAATCCACGCAGGACTCTTAGAAGGATGCCCGCCACATCGTGAGCGCTCAGGACCTTTATATGTGCACCCTCAAGCTCTCTGGCCTCTCCTTCTCTCTTCTTGCCCCTCCCTCTCCCACCCCGAGTCTCCAGCAAAAGGTGGAAGAACTTTGGAACAGGGAAGAGGCCGAGCTGGTGAAGGCAGAAGCCTCTTTAGCAAAAGGGATATAAGAGGGTCTGGCAAGAACACACATTCCTTAAAAACGTGAAGTCCATCATACGTGGACTAAGCACAGAGGGATAAATTTATTCACACGAGCCCTTAATGTCTTCTTGGCAAGCGAAAATTTAATGCCTGCGTATGTCTCCTGGTCCAAGATTTTCAAGACAATTTGCGAGGCTACAGAGAACTCATTCAACTGAACTGACCGTGTTAACAGTCAGAATAGTGTAGCGAGTGATCCTAACGTGATACAAGCTATCAGGTAGCTCAAAAAAGCCCTAGGTGTTTAGGTTGGCGACGCACTTGATTACAGAATATTTCAGATTTAAAGTAAAAACAAGAAAAATCTTTTCCACAGCTGCTTTACTATTCTTGTACTAAAATAATGCTGTGGTCCAAGGCAGAGGCCACTTCCCGTGAAGCTGATGCAGCTGAAACCACAGGGACCCTATTGTGCGTGGCCCCTTCCACGGCCCTCGAGGAGTACAAACCACATGTTCTCATGTTCACGTGCTTTTGTAAGATATGCAAAAGTACAATATTTTTGTATTCTTTTTTAAAAAGAGAGATGTCAATATTACATACGCTACAGGCCACATAAAACCTGGACCTGCCCCCGTCAAAGGCCTCAACACTATTATGGTCAGTTTCCTGGTGTATTGTTAGGAAAAGTAATCAGCAAAAACTTGGAACTAAGACCGAGGGAGTCCACGTGGCTTTTTTTTTTTTTTTTTTTTTGAAGATTGGCACCTGAGCTAACTGTTCCCAATGTTTTCTTTTTCTGCTTTTTCTCCCCAAATCCCCCCAGTATATAGTTGTATATTTTAGTTGTGGGTCCTTCTGGTTGTACTATGTGGGATGCCACCTCGGCATGGCTTGATGAGCAGTGCTGTGTCAGTGCCCAGGATCCGAACTGGTGAAACCCTGGTCCGGGAAGCGGAGCATGTGAACTTAACCACTCGGCCACAGGGCCAGCCCCGTCCACACATCTTTTCAATATCATACTAAGGATGCGGCTGGACAAACCCACAGTGAGTATTTCATTATCTGGGGAAATGCGTCTTCATTTAGCTCCTTTATTACTCTTGTTTAAAGGTCCCAGACTTCAAGAAATTGCATGTTAACTTACAGATTTTTTTGTCTGGTAGAAAACATAACTTCAAAGATTATAGTTTTATAACTAGTTTTGTATCTAATCTAGCAATCTCTTCTATTTTTTTGTTGCCTGTAAATATCCCGTTCCTCCAATGCTTTTTGCACCAGCTTTACCATCTCACTAGTTGCCTCATTCACGATCTGAAGAAAATCTTTGACACGTGTTCACTCTGCATTTGGACAAGGGTGAGGTTTTTAACTTTTTGAAATTATACTGGGACAATACATTAAACTCTCCAAAGAAAATCATTGTGGTCATAGTTTACCATGACATGCACAAGTTTATGTCACGCATCTGTATGGCTACCTTCTGGAGGGGTCCAGCTCCCAACGTGGCTTGAGCTTTCACCATGAAACCTGGGAATCTCTTCCATTTGATGGCACACAGCCAACTGGAAGGCATGCCTGTGACCTTTCTGAGCCTCAGCTTCCTCCTTGTAAAATGAGGGTTGCCGTTAAGATTACACAAGGTGAGGTCCGTAAGGTCTGGCACAGCTTCTCACGTAGCAACCTCAACAAACGTTAGTGTCTTTCTTGCCTAGCCAGTATCCTTCTAGATACCCAAGGTCTCTAGATCTCCCCCCAGAACCTGAGGTAGAAGTCAGAAAGATTAGACCCACGATTGTGCTTCCTCGCAAGTAAACAGGTTTAGCAAAAAGCAACCAGATTGGAGAGAACTTCTCTGGTTGTGGCTTAAATGACTCTGTCAGCCCCAACACTCACCCAGAAGCAGAAGATGACCTCTGTCTTAGTAGAAGGATCTGCTCCTGAACCTTGCTGGTTCTCAGATAGTTTCTTAGTCAGCTGGGGTGGCCATAACGAACTACCATAGACTGGGTGGCTTAAAAATAGAAGTTTATTCCTCACGGTTCTGGAGGCTGGAAGTCTGAGATCAGGGTGCCAGCCTGGTGGGTTCTGGTGAGAGCTCTCTTTCTGGCTTGGAGACGGTCACCTTCTTGCTGTGTGCCCACATGGCCTTTCCTAGGTTTGTGCATGTGGAGAGAAATTCTCTCTTTCTCTTCTTATAAGGCCACCAATCCCGTTGGATTCAGACCCCACCCTTATGACTTCATTTAACTTTAATTACCTCCCAAATGCCCCATCTCCAGATATAGTCTCATTGGGGATTAGGAATTGCATGAATTTTGGGGGACAGAATTCAGCCCATAGCAGACAGGTTTAGACACTGCCCACTTGTCCAACTTTTTACCAGTAGGTTGGGTTCTATTCAACCAAGTATCATCTGTTTTTCTGTCTTGTCAGTTTTCAATCTTGAAGGCAAAAAGAGATCTGTTTCCAGTTGAGTTCTCTAACTCTTTCAGAGAACCCCCCACCCCACTTCCAGAACCTAGCAGCATAGTAAAAATGATTTGCATGGTCTGTATCCTTGGCCAGACCCCACAGGCTGAAGGATGGGCAGAGGGGGCAGGAAGCTGAGCAGATGGGACGGCCAGAGTGGAATATTGTTTTAGCTACATTCTGGCTTGGGGGCCTCTCTGTCCAAGACGGCGGGATCTCGGACCGCTGTCTGCTCCATTCTTCCTTGATAACTCTCCCTGACCTTCCCTCAGGAGTTAGCACCTTTAGTTGTTCAGCCTCTGTTCCTATTTCTGGATCTCTGGAGGACATGTTTCATCTTCTTCTATCTTTAGAGACACCCACACATCCCTTTCCTCCTTCATTTATTCACTCCTTTAAAACCTGATTGCCAAGGAAGTCATTGAAAAGTTTCCATAGAGAAGCAACAGCATTAGATTTGTCTTAAAAAGAGTGCCCAGGGTTCTCAGGATTTCCACTTTCAGTCAAGATGGAGGAACCAGGACCAGATCTGTCCTTCTGCCTTAAACAATTAGAAAAAACAAACAAAATATATGAAACAGCAGTTTTCAGACATATAACAGGTAGCGCAGGATTGTGATCTATGCTAGAAGGGAAAGCAGTGAGGCGAGCCCTGAGACAGCCCAGCTCCCCGCCTGCAGGTTCTTTCCTGGCTGCAGCACAGGGAGAGGGACCCAGCACAGCCTGGCCATCTCACTGAGCTGAAGAGACAGAGATCAGTATGGGGGGAAGGCAAGGCAGATAAACTTTGTGAGGTATAATACAGAGAGAAAGGAAGGAGAGAGAGAGAGAGAGGAGAGAGACCCCTCTGGAGATCTGTAGAGGAATGTCCTCAAGTGTTTGGCTGAGTATACATCTGCACATGCATCAGAGGCAGGGAAAGAGCCACTGAAAAGGAGTAGCAGGACAATTGCTAGAGCTGGAGTAGCTTATGTTCCAACCAGCTGGAGTAAAAAGACCTTGTAATGCCAGGGGTATTGAGTATAATCCCCAGAAGCTTATTCTGTTAGCAGTGGAGCTAAATTAGCCCTGCACTACAGACTGCTCTGAACTCGCTCTAACGGAGCTGGAAGAAAAGCCTCAAAAGTGTCCAAGTGATTCCAAGCAACTTGCATGTGCACCAGAATAAAATCCAACACCACTCAAAGGAGTATAACAAAATCCAGCAGGTAAGCTTTGCAGTGTCTGGCATCCAGTTACCGCAAGGAGTATTACCAGGAGTACAGAGGGACACTGCACAGGACTGAAAAGGCAAATTCACCAAGAAGCTATAACAATCCTAAATGTGTCAGCACCTAACACAGAACTTCAAAATATGTGAAGTAAAACTGATAGAACCGAAATGAGATATAGACAAATCTACAATTACAGTTGGAATCTTCAACAATTCTCTCTCAGTAATCAACAGAACAAGTGGACAGAAAATTACAAAGAACACGAAGGCACAAAAATCTGTATATAAATATTTATGTCGGCATGGTTCATGATGCCAAAAAGTGGAAACAAACCAGATGTCCATCAGCTAATGAAGGGGTAAACAAAATGTAATACATCTGATAAAGTCACCACAAATACTAAATTAGCTATTACTGAACCATTACATCTAGGGGAAATAAAGAGTTAGGTTCCTGTGAGCCTCCGGTCATGATATTTTTGTCAACTGATCAATACATAATCTTGTCTTATGTTTGTCTCTGTTTAAAGACATTTATTTAAAGACACCTGTTTTGCTAACATTGAACTCACGGCCAACAGCACTATAACTCAAGCCTGAACAAAGCTTACCTAACACACACAATATCAAGAACGAAACAGGAGATATCACTACAGACCCCACAGATCTCAAAAGGATGATAAGGGAATGCTATGAACAACTGTGCATGCATACACTTGACAGCATAGATGAAATGGACTAATTCCTTGAAAAGCACAAACTACCACAACTCATCCAATATGAAATGAATATTTTGAATAGCCCTTTATCTATCAAAGATATTGAATTCACGGTTATGAACCATTCAACAAAGAACACTCCAGGCCCAGATGGCTATCCTGGTAAATTCTACCAAACCTTAAAGGAAGAAATAAAGCCAATTCTACATAATGCATTCCAGAAAATAGAAGAGGAGGGGACACTTCCTATCTCATTTTATAAGGCCAGCATTATCCTGATGCTGAAACTGGACAAAGACATTACAAGAAAAGAAAACTACTGACCGATATTCCTACAGACCAATTTTCCTAGACACAAACATCCTCAATGACTTGCTGTCAAATGGAGTCCAGCAATATAAAGAGATATTACAGTCATGCGCTGTATAATGATGTTTCGGTCAACAATGGACAGGATAGTGGTGGTTCCATAGGATTATAATGGAGCTGAAAAATTCCTATCACCTAGTGACATTGTAGCCATCGTAACTTTGTAGCATAATATGTAGCACGTATTACTCATGGGTTTGTGATGATGCTGGTGTAAACAAACCTGTTGAGCTGCCAGTCATATAAAAGTATAGCACATACAAATAGTTACAGTAGATAATACTTGATAATGATGATCAATGACTATGTAACTGGCTTATATATTTACTAAACTATATCTTTATTGTTATTTTATAGTGTACTCTTTGGACTTATTAAAAAAAGTTTACTATAAAATATAAAACAGTATGCTGTGTTACACTGGCAGCAGCCTCATACATCTAAGTGTTTGCTGCATCTCTTGATTGCACCATTTTCTCTTGTACTTCATTGAACCCATGTTGTTTTATTCATCATGGCCCCAAGCATGCAAAATCCACTGCTAATGTTGCCAGTCAGAGTCCACATCGAGTGATTGATCTGGAAATGGAAATTAAAAGTGATTAAGGACAATGAAGGTGGAAAATCAGTGATGGTTATTGCTTACCAGTCAGGCATGTCCCATTCCACCGCAGCTATGATCTTGAAAAACATGAACAAAGTGACAGAATCTGTTAAAGGATCTACTTTATCGAAAGCAAGAAGACTAACATAAATTTGAGAAGGGCTTTTATCAGACATGGAGAAACTTCTAATGACCTGGATTGAAGACCAGACACAGAAGTGTGTCCCTCTCAGGACATGACGATCACGGCCAAAGCAAAAATTTGGTTTGCAATGTTGAAAGAAGAGTCTGGACCTGACTGCAATGTTGACTTCACTGCTAGTGCTGGGTGGTTACGAGATTCAAGAATCGTTGTTCATTACACAATGTGAAAGTGCACGTTAAGTCCGTGAGAGTTGATGTGAAGGCTGGTAAAGAAATTTGGGACGCTCTGGACAAGCTGATTGTGGAGGAAAATTATTTGCCACAGCAAATATTCAATATGGATGAAACCCCCTTATTCTGGAAACAGGACTTTCCGAAAGGACTTTCATCCATACGGAGGCCAAATCAATGCCAGGTTTCAAGGCCTTGAAGGACAGGATAATGGTCTTGCTTGTGGTCAACGTTGCAGGCTACAAATTGAAACCCTTTGTGAGCTGGCACAGTGGGAACCCCAGGGCCTTCACACGTATCAATAAGCACACACTGTCAGTGTACCACAGGAGCAATAAGAAGTCATGGATGACCCAGCTCCTCTTCTAAGATGCCCTCCTGAAGTATTATGCCAGTGAAATAGAGGAGTACTGTTTGGAGACTAGCATACTTTTCAAGATTTTGCTTATTGCTGGTAATGCTCCTGGAAATCCTTCTTTTACTGGTGATCTTCATCCCAATATCAAAGCAGTGTTTCTGCCTCCAAACACCACCTTTTTGATCCAAGCAATGGATCAAGGAGTTACAGCAGCTTTTAAGGCCTATGACCTGAGGAGGACCTTTGCCCAGGCTATTGTTGAAGCTGAGGAAGACACTGATGCAGTTCTCGAAGGATTACAGTATCTAGGACCAAATCAAGAAACTTGCTTGGGCTTGAGGTGATGTCATCGAGGGGTGTATGAATGGCATCTAGTAGAAGACACTTCAGAGGTTCGTCCAGGACTTCAAAGGATTTGAGAAAGAGGAGGAGGTTGTAAAAATCAACGAGGCTGTGGTTGAGATGGCAGACAACTTTAAGCTGGGTGCAGATGAGGATGCCATTGAGGAGCTCCCAGAGGTGGTTCTTGAGGAATTGACTAATGAGGAGTCGTTGGAACTGGAACAGGAACGCATAGCTGAAGAAGAGGCAAGAGAAAATGAAATTGCAGGAGGAGAAAAAGAAGAACCCCCAAGAAAATTCACAGTGAAAATTCAAAACCAGAACCTTTTGCAGACCTCAACGAGTTCCTTAAAAAGTTTGAGAACACAGACCCCAACACCAAAAGGTTTTTATTAACAGAGAGGAATGTTCATGGTGCATTATCTGCTTACAAGCAAATCTATGATGAAAAAAAAGAAACAAACCAAGCAAACCACCATGTATGTATTTTTGAAAAGAGTGACATCTCCTTAAGAAGAGACTCAGGCAGGTGCTTCAGGTGGGGTTCCAGAAGAAGGCATCGTTCTCATAGGAGATGACAGCTCCATGCACGTTATTGCCCATGAAGACTTTCCAGTGGGACGAGATGTGGAGGTGGAAGACAGGGATACAGATGATCCTGACCCTGTGTAGGTCTAGGCTAATGTGTGTGTTTGTGTCTCAGTTTCTAACAAAAAGTTTAAAAAGTAAAAAAATAAAAATTTAAAAATAGAAAGAAGCTTATAGAATAAGGATATAAAGAAAGAAAATATTTTTGTACAGCTATACAATGTGTTTGTGTTTTAAGCTGTTATGAAAAAAGAGTCAAAAAGTTTAAAAAATTAAAAAGTTTATAAAGTAAAAAAATTGCAGCAAAAAGTTTAAAAAATTAAAAAGTTTATAAAGTAAAACAATTGCAGTAAGCTAAGGTTCTTTTATTATTGAAAAAAGAAAGATTTTTAAAAATAAATTTAGCGTAGCCTAAGTGTACAGTGTTTGTGGAGTCTACAGTAGTGCAGCAATGCCCTAGGCCCTCACACGCACACACCACTCACTCACTGACTCGCCCAGAGCAACGTCCAGTCCTGCAAGCTCCATTCATGGCAAGTACCCTATACAGGTGTACCATTTTTTAGTTTTGTATGCCATATTTTTGCTGTACCTTTTCTATGTTTACATACGTTTAGATACACAAATACTCACCATTGTGTTACAATTGCCTACAGTATTCAGTACAGTAACCTGCTGTACAGGCTTGTAGCTTAGGAGCAATAGGCTATGCGGTAGAGCCTAGGTATGTAGTGGGCTATAGCATCAAGGTTCGTGTAAGTATACCCTATGATGTTTGCACAACAGTGAAATCACCCATTGGTGCATTTTTCAGAGCATATCCCCGTTGTTACGTGATGCATGACTGTACCTCATGGCCAAGTGGGGTTTATTATAGACGTGCAAGGCTGGCTCAAGATTTGAAAATCAATCAATATAATTAACCATAGCAAAAGACTAAAAGAGAAAAAGCACATGATCATTTCAACAGATGCAGCAAAAGCATTTGACAAAAATCAACATAGATTCATAATACAAACACTTAGAAAACTAGAAATAGAAGGGAAAGTCCTCAACTTGATAAAAGGCAGCTTTGTCCTTTTAACCTAACTGACATTTCTAGAATATTCCACCCAACAGCAGAAGACACATTCTTGTGAAGTGCACATGTAACATTTACTTCAACTGTTAGATATCCACTGCTACCATCATACTTATTGGAAGACTGAAGGTTTTCCTCCTATGACCAGTAACGAGACAAGGAAGTCTACTCTCAGCACTTTTATTCAATGTTGTACTAGAGGTCCAAGCTAGTGTGATAAGGCAAGAAAAAGAAATGACATGAATGCAGACTAGAAAGGAAAAACAAAAGTCTCTATACATACATATCATGATTGTCTTCACAAAAAATGTCAAAGAATCTACAAAAAAGCTACTCAAATTTAAAAGTGACAATGAGGGGCTGGCCCAGTGGCATAGTGGCTGGGTTCACACATTCTGCTTTGGTAGCCCAGGGATTGAAGTTTCAGATCCTGGGCACCAACCCACACGCTGCTTGTCAAGCCATGCTGTGGAGGCGTCTCACGTACAAAATAGAGGAAGATTGGCACAGATGTTAGCTCAAAGACAATATTCCTCACCAAAAAAAGAAAAGTGACAATGTCAATATGATACAATGTCGATGAAAAAGATTCTATTTGTATATGCTATCAATAAATAATTAGAGATTAAAATAAATAATACCATTTACATTAGCATAAAAAATCATGAAACACTTAGGTGTAAATCTAACAAGATCTATGGAAGATCTGTATGCTGAAAACTCAAAACACTGATGGGGAGAATTAAACAAGACCTAATAAAAGGAGAGATATCCTGTGTTTATGGTTTGGAGGTCGTAGTGTTGTTATGATATCAATTCTCTCCATATTGATCTATAGAGTCAATGCAATAAAAATTCTAGTGGGCTTTTTTTTTTTAAATATAGAAACTGACAAGGTGATTCTGAAGTTTAGGTGGAAATGCAAAGGGCCTAGTATAGCCAAAAAGATTTTAATGTAAAAAGCAAAAATTGGCCTGGTGGCGTAGCAGTTAAGTTCGCACGTTCTGCTTCAGTGGCCCAGGGTTTGCCAGTTCAGATCCCGGGTGCAGACCTATGCACCACTTGGCAAGCCATGCTGTGGCAGGCGCCCCACCTATAAAGTAGAAGAAGATGGGCATGGATGTTAGCTCAGGGCCAGTCTTCCTCAGCAAAAAGAGAATTGGTGGCAGATGTTAGCTCAGGGCTAATCTTCCTCAAAAAACCCCAAAAAACAAAAAACAAAAAATGAAAGTGAAAGTAGAGGACTAACACCACCTAATTTTAAGATTTACTATAAAGCTACAGTAATCAAGACAGTGTAGTATTGTATGAAAGACAGACATACAGATCAACTAAGCAAAGTAGAGTCCAGAAGCTGACGCACATGTATACATAGTCAACTGATTTTCAGTGAAGGGGCCAAGGAAACTCAATGTGGGAAAGGATGGTCTTTTCGACAAACGATGCTAGAACATTTGGGTACTCACATGCAAAAAAAGGTATCTCAATCTTTACCTCACATTATACACAAAAATTAATTTGAATTGGAACAGAGACCTAAATGGTAGAGCTAAAACTACAAAATTTCTAGAAGAAATCATAGGAGAATGTCTTTGTGACCTTGGATCAAGCAAAGACTTCTTTGATAGAACACAAAAAGTCATGAACCATAAGAAAAAGAAACAGGACTTCACCAAAATTAAAACCTTTTTCTCTCTAAACCACCCCACTAAGAAAGTGAAAACGTAAACTATGGAGAGGGAGAAAATATTTGCAAAACATATAGGTGATAGCGGACTGTATCCAGAATATATAAAGAACAGTTACAACTAAATACTAATAAGACAAAATGCCTGATTAAAAAACATGCAAAAGATTCGAACAAACACTGATTAAAGAAGCTATTCCAATGACTCACAAGCACATGACAAGATTCTCAACACCATTAATCATTAAGGGAATGTAAATTAAAACCACAATGAGATTCTACTGCACGTCACAGTTGTCAAAAATTGACGATACCAAGTGTAGTGAGAACGTGGAGTACCTGCAGCTCTCAGACCTTGCTGGTGGGAATGCAAAATGGTAGCACCAATTTAAAAAGCAGTTTGGTAGTTTTTAATAAGTTAAATATTCAATTACGATATGACCCAACACTCTTACTTCTAGATATTTACCAACGAGAAAATAAAGCTTATGTTCACACAAAAACTTCTACTTGAATGTTTTTATGAGCCTTCTGCACAATAGGCTCAAACTGGAAACAACCCAAGTGTCTATCAATTCTTGAACCACTAAACAAATTGTCTGATATCAATACCATGAAGTACTATTTGGCAACCAAAAGAAACGAACAACTGATGTACACAATATAGACGAATCTGAAAAGCTTTATTTTAAGTAAAAAAAGCTGGACTTAAAAGACTACATACCATATGATTTCATTTATATAAAAGTTTAGAAAAGGCAAAACTCCTGACAGAATGCAGGTTAGTGGCTGCCGCGGGCCAGGTGTGGGAGCAGGAGGGTGCCTGCAAAGGAGACAAGGGAACTTGTTGTGATGGAAACGTCCCATAATCTTGATTGTTGTGGTGGCTTTCTAACTGTACACATTTATCAAAATGCGTAGAACTACATACATAAAACTGGTAAAGTGTGTTATACGTAAAATACACCTTAATCAACCTGATTTCAAAAAAGAGAGAGCCCTTTGGTGCCAAAAAGAGGATGGATTCACGAGAGTGATCTAGACTAAAGATCTAGATGTTACTTACTCAAGGCAAAGCAAGAATTTTCAAGAGGAAACTTGACTGAGAACTGAGGAGAAAGCACAAGGCCGAAAAAGGAAAACAAAAGCACAGAAGCAGACGAGCTCCATGAGCACAGACATTGTGTCCTAAGATAACTTCACCGTGAGCCACAGATTGCCATGGCAGCTACAGCAGTCTGGGTACACAGAGCCCTGTTCCTCTCTGGGCCCCGTTTTGGTCTTGCTTGGATGCTGCCGAGCTGCTCGGGCTAATTCCGAGGTAGGCTCCTGTTGGTACCACTGTTTCCGTTTGCCAATTGCATTTCAGGGGGCCCTGAGGACCCGTTCTACTGTTGGTGCAATTTGGTTCTCAGCTACTTTCTGAGGCTGGAATAACCAGGGGCTGATGACCCCAGTGGCCACTTGTTTACTCTTGGGTGGTGAGCCCCTATGTCCACTGAGCACTTAACCAGTGACCATTTCTCGTCTTCATGTGATTCCACCTCGGTAGGTTGTCCCATGCAATATTTGGGACTTATCCTATTTATCTGAAAGGTAAGTGTAACTGGGCACCCTGTATTTTTGCTTGATAAATCTGGAAACCCTCACTACCTCAGGCCACTTCCCCCAGGACTCCACCGATTGTCCCTCCCAGGTGACCCCTCAGAAACCATTTTCCCTGAATTGTATCACTTAGCGTTTACAGTGACAATATGTTTACACATCCAGGAACAAAAGCCGGCTCCTGTCCAACAACCTGGGAGAGGAGCTTGTCTTCTCCAGGTTCAGGCTGGTCAGAACAGGGCATCTTTTCTCTAAACAGCTGTCTCCACACAGGTAACAAAGTCTGCCGTGTTCCATTTCTTTACCTACAGGAGGGCTATTTCCCTTTGCCTGTTGAGGGAGAAATAAAAATTAAATTCTTGCATTACAGTGGTAGCAGTAAGTTAAAGACGTGACCATCCAATCTAAGATCGAGCTGCTTTTCTTCAGTTTGCACAGAAAGATTCTAGATGGTTGACTTTTTTCCAAGTGTGTGAGTCCAGCTTGAAGGCATTTTCATACCAAGAAAAACATCCTGAGTCGTGGCATCTGGTACAAGAACTAGTGACTCTTTACTGTCTGATCAGTAAGTTTCTTCTTCATGAATAAGCCAACATTTAAACCTCAAGCACAGTTGACATTATTTGAAATCTGTGATCTTGTATTTGCCATGTATTTGAGCACTTTTAAAATTCTCATTAATGATGAGATGAGACTGTTAATGAAGCTGAATGACATGATGGGGGTTACAGTGAGTCATTATCACGGAGTGCTTGAGTCTGACATTCTCGCTTCTGCAGTTGGTGATGAGAAACCAATCTATCTATCTATCTATCTATCTATCTATCTTCTGATTCTCCACTTTTCCCAATATCCTACAAACCCTAAATTAGAAACATAAATCAAAAATGCATATGACTTAAGTATTTAAGAATTAGGTAGAAGTATTCATCCATGGAATTTTTTTTCCTGAAAGCTATGATCCATGGACCCAAACCACCTGGGTGAGTCACGCCTATATGTGTACATATAATTCTTGTGTATTAAATACATATATGGATCTATCATGCTGGGACACACGTAATAGGCACATCCTTCATACTCCCAAATGAGTCCACGTGCCTGGAGGAGAAGACAGGGTCTTTTGAGACCCTTCCTTCCAGTGCGGTGCCGGTAGGCGCAGCCCTCTCTGCCTCAGGTCGTTGCAGCCAAGAGAAGGCTTTTAGGCTTTCAGAAGTGCAAGGGCTCGGAAGGCAGAAAAAACCTGTTAAGAAAGAGTGAGACTTCCCTTCAACTCCTCGTTCCCCCCAAAAGCCACAGTTATGGGAAGAGGGAAAAGAAGAGAGCTGGAGGGGAGGGAGGCTCCTGAACTCTGGCGTGACTTGACAGGGGGTTTCCAAGCTCTGCTCTCTCCCCCAGGCTGAGGCGCTGGGCAGAAGGTGAGGAGAAGGGTGAAAAAAATACTAGATGAGATCACAGGATCTGAGTGTGGTGAGTATCTATTCCCTTCCCCCTCCAACCTACTCAAAGGCTGGAGGGGCAACCAGAACCAGGGTCCTCTGCAGTCCCCACACTTGTGCTGGAGCACTGGATTCAGGACCCACACAGCTGCCTGTGCCCTAGGCAGCATGGGAACCCCCGAATGGCCTCAAGAGAGCCGAACCCTGGGAGCCTGGCAGCCTCTCTGCATGGACAACGGGAGACCGGACAGATGCATTCATTGGATGGTTATCCATCATTGGATAGTTATCCATCATTGGACAGATACTGACCCACACCAGATGCCCCCTCCAGCCCAAAGTCTGGGCACACAGTTCTCCCCAGCAACTTAGAGGGAAGGGAGGGGGAAACCTCCTTGACTGAGATGCTTTTCATATAAGACACACTAAGTTTGGTTATTAGAAGACTAAATATCCGCCTCTCAGCAGCCTGGGGTTCGCCGGTTCGGATCCCGGGTGCAGACGTGGCACCACTTGGCACGCCATGCTGTGGTAGGCGTCCCACATATAAAGTAGAGGAAGAAGGGCACAGACGTGAGCTCAGGGCCAGTCTTCCTCAGCAAAAAAAAGGAGGACTGGCAGTAGTTAGCTCAGGGCTAATCTTCCTCAAAAAAAAAGAAGACTAAATAAAGTTCTATATTTTGTACCACTAAGTTTGTGATCTGAGATACATGTCTATTATAAACAGATATAGATAGATAGATATTGGGCATAATATTTTATATATTTAAATTATGTACATTCTCTATTTTATGTGTTTGGTTTGGAAATTTGCTGAGGAAGAAGACAATTGGGAAAGGGGGCTTTTCTATTTAGGATGGAGACTCGAGAGGGTAAACAGAAAATTATTGCAGTGGTTTACAATAAGGACAATAAAAATGAATTGTGTGCGTGTGTGTAGTGTAGTGTATATATGTAGGTAGATAGATGATAATAGGTATGTAGATAGATAGATGACAGATACTGCGCTACCACCTTTCTGTCCAGAGCATTTCTTTTATTGAGGCAGAAAAGCCAGTGCGCCTCTAAAGCTTCCACGTAAACCCGAATAACGTATCTGCTGGGTCCCCCAGTGCCTTGACCCTGCAGTCAGTCCTGTGGCTTCCCGTGCTCCTGCCGTGGATGGGCAGAATTCCCGCTGTAACTCCAGTGCTCGATCGCGCTTTCTGAAACAGTTAGATGGCGAGTGGGAGACTCATTGGCTTAGCTTGGGTTAGCAAGCCTTTTCCTCTGTTGACGACGAAGCAGGAATAAATCAAAGGCCCTTTCTGAAAGTTTTGAGATAAAGCACTGATCTTGGGCTGCCATTTTCAGGAAGAAGAAAATGATTACGTTTATTTACTAAATAACAAGAGAAAAAAGAAAAATGTTTCTAGTTTCTCTTCATGAATCACTTAAACAAACAGACAAAAAAGAGGTAGGTTTCTGAATAGCGGCCCAGGGAGAGATTTTAATTATGAGAGAGGCAAAACGGTGAAGTGGCGGGAGGCATGGGCCCTGGAGTCAGGGGGCCTGGGTTCACATCCCGGCTCTCCTCAGCCGAGCCAATGCGCCTCCATTTCTCCACTTGCAAAGTGGGTTTATACAGTTTATAACCTCCTGGGGTGGCTGTGCGGATTAAACGCGGAATCTGTAAAGAAGCTAGGTCAGTAGACACTGTGCGTGCTGCTGGTTATGGATTGCCAGCTTCCTCTTCACCACGCAGGCAGAGCCCGAGGGAACCGCCTGGAAGCAGTGCAAGGGGTTCAGATTAGGAATAACTTGGACAGTTTTTGTTGTTGTCGTTTAGGTCCTGGAATAGTATACCGAAGAAGTTACCAGGGTTTGAAAAATAGATGGCTTTAAAAGCAGGCTGGTTGGTCACTCATTTGAGCGGGATAGTTTCAGTATAAATCTGTTATACTAGCGCCATCCCATTGGGAGCACCAACCTTTCTTGTCTGGATGGCTTAGCATTTCCCTCAGCTGTCACAGTCTCTTCTTCAAATCAGCAATGTCCCTGGTGACAAGGGTGGATGGTTTGTCATGTCCTAAATGTACATGTACCCTGGTGGTGGACCAGCTGCACATTAAACCCTTAGAGAAGAGATGGGCAGTAGAAGAGAGTTGATGTGGTTTTAATATCGCAGACGAGGAAAACTTACAAAGAGCATTTTGACACTCATTCTGACTACTCGGGATGACTTTCCATGTGAATTAATGTTACTGAACAAAATAGAAAATGTCTTAAAGTTTTCCTAAACCCAGTTGTGTAACTTCATACATGTTCCTGAGTTGTTTGAGAAAGTGTTAAGAAGACAAAGTACAGAACAATTAAAATAAAAATTTACAACTAGGTTCCTAGGGCCGTCTGTGAGCTGCCAGTGGTTTGCCGCCAGGAACCGAAAGGAATCTGTAGTCAGCTCATCTTTCGGCCATAACTAATTCAAAAGATGCTCTGAGGTAAGGGAGGAAAGGGTTCCAAATCTTGGGGCCTGGTTGTTTTTACAGGGAACGCTTTCCTAAAGATCGTTATACGAACAAACAAACAAAGCCAGGCAATCTGCAAGAGTCACATTTGACTCCAGTGTTCTCAGAGAAAGAGTAATACCACAGTCAATCTATATGCTATGCAACTCACAGGGTTGCAAGGACCTCAGCAATATCAGCCTCTCTCTCCATTTTCCAGATGGCAGAACCGAGGCTCCGAGAACGTAAGACTTTATCAAAGCAAAACAGCTTGCTGGTGGCAGAGCTGAGACGGGAGCTCGGAGCTCCTGCCAGCCCTCCACCTTCACGTCACACCTCTCTCCCTGTCCCTGTGACACTGCAGGCACAGCTGTCGTCATTCTCTTCTCCTGATGGGCCAGGCTTGATCCCCCTTCGGGCCTCCAAGCTCGATGCTTCCTCTGCCTTTCTCCCCATGTGTTCCTGCGGCTCTTCCTTCAGCCAGGTGTCACCTCGGTTAGGATCTTTTCAGAGAGGCCGTCCCTAATCACCCCCACCAGTCACTGTCTACTTATCTCCTTGTTTAATTTTCTTCCCCACATGGGAATATCTGAGATTATCGTTTCCTTTTCTATTGTGGTCTGCCTGCGCCTTGCAGGCAACCTCCAGGGGGGCTGGGCCTTGTCTATCTTGTTCCTTGCTCTATCTCCTGCCTCTAGAATGGTGTCTGGTACAGCGTGGGTGCTCAGTGAATACTGTTGACTATAAAAAAGGAAGAAAAAGGGGCTGGCCTGGTGGTGCAGTGGTTAGGTTCACAAGTTCTGCTTCGGTGGCCCAGGGTTCGCCAGTTCGGATCCCGGGTGCAGACGTGGCACCACGTGTCAAGCCATGCTATGGTAGGCATCCCACATATAAAGTAGAGAAAGATAGGCATGGATGTTAGCTCAGGGCCAGTCTTCCTCAGCAAAAAGAGCAGGGAAAAAAAAGAAGGAAAAAGTTTTTGAGTCACTTGGTTTATCTGGATCTTCTGATTACATTATGCTGCAACTTTAATGTAGCATAATAATAATAGCCACCCCTTATTGAGGACGTGCTAAACAGTAGCCCCCCCTTATCCATGGGGGACACATTCCCAGAGCCCCAGTGGATGCCTGAAACTGCAGATAGTGCTGAACCCCATATATACTATGTTTTCTCCTATACATACACACCTATGATAAGGTTTAATTTGTAAATTAGGCACAGAGAGAGATTAACAATAACAACTAATGATAAAATAGAACGATCATAACATACACTGTAATAAAAGTTACCATAGATCTTAGCAACCTCAACATAGGATTTTTTTCTTTCCTTATTAAGTTGAGAACTTTGCCCCTTTCACTTAAAGGAAGCACTTTATGGCTTCTCTCTGGCGTATCCGAATTGCCAGCATCACCACTCTTATGCGTCAGGGCCATTATTAGGTAAAATAAAAGTTACTTGAACACGAGCACCTCGATACCTCCACAGTCGACCTGATAACTGAGATGGCTCCTAAGTGACAGCCAGGCGGGTGGCGGATATAGCATGGATCCACTGGACAAAGGGACAATTCCTGTCCCTGGAGGGACAGAGTGGGATGGCACAAGATTTCATCCTGCGACTCAGAGCTCAGAACGGTGTGCAATTTTAAACTTATGAATTGTTTATTTCTGGAATTTTCCATTTAATATTTTGGGGCCATGGTCGACTGTGGGTGAGTAAAACTGCGGAAAGTAAAACTTCAGAGAAGGGGGGATGGCTGCATTTTCAAGAGTTGTCTTAAATCTTATTTCATTTAACCTTCCCAGCAACCCCGGGTGGTGGGTAAGGTTATCCTTGTCTTACTGATGTGAGTACTGAGGCTCAGAGACTCTAAGTGGCTCCAGCAAGTGGCAAAGCCACATTCAAATCCACGCTTGTCTGACTTGAAAGCACAGGCATTCCTCGTTTTATCGCACTTCACCTCATTGTGCTTCACAGATATCGCCACTTTTTACCAGATCCTCCACCAGCAAAAAGATTATGAGTCACCGAAGGCTCAGTTGATGGTTAGCTTTTTTTAGCAATAAAGTATTTTTTAATTAAGTTACATACATTGTTTTTTAGACATAATGCTTTTACACGCTTACTAGACTACAGTATAGTGCAAACATAACTTTTCTATGCACTGGGAACCAAAAGATTTATGTGACTCCCTTTCCTGCGATGTTTGCTTTATAGGGTGGTCTGAAACTGAACCCACAATATCTCTGAGGTGTGCCTGTAATCACATCTAAGACTTGCAATGTGCTTTATTATATCTGCTCCCAAGTGTTCAATATCAGGGCAATATCAGTAAATACAATTACAGAACACTTACCCAATTGCGAGAGCTCAGAACAGGTTTTAATTTCACATTAATAATGAAGCAGTCAGTCGAAAGTACAAAGATGCTTCTAATTGCACCGATCTGTGAATGCTCAAGTAGGCTTTGGCATCCTCACTTGTTTAGGCTTTGATTTGTTTGTTGTGTCTGCTGGTGCTCAGGAGAGGAAAGGAGAAACAGAACGTCCACGAGGAGACAGCTGTTGGCGTGGACCGGCTAGACCAGGAGGGGCGGATGCCAAGCTTGGGGTCCAGCCATGCAGCCGAGCAGCAGGCCCCCACCTGCGGGAAGGGGGTTGGGACTTACTCACCAGGTTCTGAATCAAGATCTTAAGAAGAATTGAAAACAGGACCCACCTCCCTAGTCTTGTTCTCTGTTCCGACTGCTAATTACTGACTGCTCTCAGCTCCGCACCCTGTAAATGTGGAGAGCTGGGTAAACGTGGACTGAGAGCAGGTTGGGAGATGGCTGAACATTGTTCGAGCTGGTAGGGGTTTTTTTACTCTTTTCAAGGCTAGTGTAACTTTCAGCCTTGATTCTTCAGGATGGAAACATCCTGCCCTTACTGGAGAAGGCAGGTGGGACGCAGGGGAAGCTCAGACAGGCATTCACGTCAGGCTCAGGTGTGTTTCCAGTCCCCCGAGAGAGCACCGGGTGGAGAAGGGTCAGGAGTGGGGTCGCTGGTCGGTCAGCTGCCTCTGACCCTGGGCATGGTCATGGCATCAGGCACATCTGTCAGAAACATTTGTGACCACCCTGAGGAGCAGCAACGTCCCCCACAAGCCCTCTCCTTCACGCCCACTGTCTCCCCTCCCACGGGGACTCCTCAGTCCTTTCAACATATCACTCCCCCTTCCTCCTAGCCTAGCCCCCGAGCGCACGTGCTGAGTCTCCTCCCCAGCCCAGACTTCCATTGCAACAGCCCCTTCTGTGACTGGAGCTGCAGGAAGGGCAGTGTCCACTCCATTTGTTTTTATCCACATATCCCCTTTGGAAAAGCCCCACGTGGATGCGCACCCATAGTAGCACAGGTGTGTAAAAAGGATACTGAAGGACTCAAGGAAAAGGAAAGGAAGTTAAGTTTTAGGCCCCTCTCAGGTCTAGAACATCTTTTGTGCAAAGTAGGGGGATTTGGGGAGCAGAGCCGGCCCTCCACTCTGCAGACTGCTGGGGCGTCCCAGGGCATCGGGCTGCAGTGAAACCTGTAAAGCTGGGTGTTTCAATATGAACAAGAAGAGGAAAGACCACCCCTTGCACAGGAAGGTAGAGCGGAGGGTGAGATCTTCTTCCTCAGCGGCTACCTTGCAGCTTTGGGACGGCAATATGGGAGAGGGGAAGGTTAATGAAACGTTGTGGCTTCCAGAAGGAAGAACCAGTGAAGAGGCCTGGATGGACGGCAGGAAGTGCTTCCTGGGACTGGAGGCTCACGTGGGAGGAGCCGTGTGGGATTAGAACAGACAGGAGAACGGGTTAGGGAATTCCTGCTTCCAGCATCCTGGGGTACCGCTGGGCCCGGGGAGGCTGTGTGCGTTTCTCCGTCAAGGGGTGGACAAGGGGCTCAGGTAGAAAAGGACTCATGGATGTTAACCGAGACCTTCCAGTGGTGAGGGCTGCACCATGCGTGAGAGATCAGTCCTGTGGTTCACAGAAGCAGCACAAACACAGCGAGCTGCTCCCAGTGTTGGCTGGGCCATTACCACGGGTCAGAGGACGTGTGGACACGTCAGCCTGAGCTCTGATGTGGCCAAGGCGTGAGGTCTGGGTGAAGTGGTGCCCAGGCTAGGAGGCACCCCACAGGGAGGGGCAGTGGCCCCCTGGGGCACAAGCAGAGGTCCATGAATCCAGATGCCTGCAAGGAAGGAAAGGAGTCCACAGGAGCCTCCGAGAGAACGTGACAGCAGGCAGATCTGTGCCACACAGTCGGGGGCTTGTTTCCATCCTACCTGGGTAGGAGCTGATCTTGGAATGGGCCGCCTAGAGAGAAACGCAAACAGCTGACTTGCTGGAGAAGCTTCAATGTAATGGCAGAAATAATGTTTATCATCAGTGTTGCCCTTCGTCAAGGGCTGGAGCTGGAAGCGAGGCAGCTAACTGGAAGGGACGGTCCGGAGCAGACTGGGATGGTCTATGTTGATGCGGAGTTCTCAGTCAATGAGGCTGTGGACCCGTCACTCGCCTTACATCCTCTCGCTGTGCTAAGAGGGCTGGCTCTGAGCTGTGCTACAAAGGAAAAGCCCTTTAGAAGGAAGAGGAGAGAAGATGTTCACCTCAAAACCAAGCTCCAGTCCAGTGGGGCAGACAATGGAGGCAGTAGCCTGGGATCCAGAAGAAACAGAAATTTAGAAGCCAGGGTGTCTGTCAGGAGGCCCAAAGGAGGGGCTCCACCTTGAAGGTCATGGCAAGGCAAAGGTCAAGAGTTCAGAAGATCAGTAAGAATAATACTCATGACCAGCCTTGTCCTGTTTAGCAAGACCGTGGTCTCAAGGTGGAGAAGGAACTGGGTCTACCCATGGTTTGGGTGGGGTTTACTCTATCCCCACAATAGGCATTGGTCCTGGCTGACTTAATCCAGTGATTGGTTCATGGGCACATAACCCAATCTGAGACATTAAGAAACAAGGTGCTTGCTAGGGCTTCTAGGAAAGAACACTTTTCCTTTCCTAGTTGAGAAGACATTTTTTTATAGGACAGTGGAATGTGAATACGTAAGGCCTACAGTCGCAGTGGCCATGGAGGGCAGGATGTAGGACCAGGTGGGCTGCAGGCCTGTGTCATGTGGAGCCTGAGGATGGCCCCTGTGTTGTGACAAAGCAGGAGTGAGAACTTTAGTGGTACTGTTTGAGCTGCTGGGTCAAACCCGACCTGACACACCAATTACTGCTAGATTTCAGATACATGAATGAATATATTAATTATTATTATTATTATTATCCGAGCCAATTTGAATGGGATTTTCCGTTTTTGTTTCTCAACAGTCTTAACTGATGCATTAGGGAAGGGTGAAGGGAGCAAAGCCTGTGGGAGTTATGACAGCCCACAAAGGCCTCTCAAATCAGGAACCGGGTATTTTAAGAAAATAAATCCTGGCTTTTCTAGGGATGGTGACTTGAAATTTTACTTGAGAGAGTCTCCCTGGGTGACGGCTTCTCTACGGAAGCAGCAGCCTCTACCAAGAACTGAACACAAATTGTGTCAGGCCGGTAACGATGTTGGGAGGGTGGACGGCGAGAATGTCGTCACCTTGTGCAGGACTGGCTTTCTGGGCTTTCCTAAAAGGAGGGAGGTGGGTCAGAAGTTCTTGTCCTCTGCTCAATGGTTTGCTGAATTCATCTGCGAGGTTGGAGAAACTCACAAAAGTGGCCCTTCCAGATTGTTCTCTAACTCCCGAGAAAGTAAGACAGCCCCAAACACCACAAGCTGGCTGAGCGTGGGTGGTACCAGGGGAGGACGCAGATGTGTTCCTGGGAGGAGGCCCCAGAGTGATCTTTCCAGAGGGAGTGTGTTCCTGGGACCAGGAGCCACCCACAGCCTCAGCCTCCCAGGGCACAGGGGCCAGAACCGGCCTGAGGCTGCTCTTCCGACGGGCTTCATGCGGGGGGCTCAAGAGACGCCCCCCTGCCCCAGTGAGGAGTCACCGACCAAGGAAGCTGTGCGGACAGGCAACCCCTCTCAGTGGCCCATGTCAGAGAGCCAGGCGGGCCCCCACGCAGCTGCGCCTCTTCCATGCGCGGTGCTTCCGCCCCTGTTACAGCGCATGTGCCGCGGCACCTGCGAGCAGGCGCCCTGCATTATACCAGGCGTCCCTTGAGTGTGAGCCAATTCGTCGCACCGTTTCCTGAGAGCCAGAGCAGACTTTTGGGGAGCACAGAGCATGGTGCACTGCTCGCAATGGCTGTGGAGGGAGGCCAGGAGGAGAGAGCGACTGGTTACTGAGCAGCTGCCACACGCTGGGCCTCTGGATGGCTCTTCCCAGAGGCCGTCTGACTCAGGGTTTCCCAAAGATGGTGCCCAGAGAGCTAGTGCCGCAGGAGACAGGGCTCTGAACATTGTTCCTCACCTACTTCCAAGAGACTGTTGAAGAATCAGGGACCTTTCACACATTTTTTAGTTAGCATCTAAAGTTTTTCACCATAAGTTTGAAGATTTTTTTATTTTTTGGTGAGGAAGATTGGCTCTAAACTAACATCTGTTGCCAATCTTCTTTTTGCTTGAGGAAGATTGTTCTGAGGTAACATCTGTGCCAGTCTTCCTCTACTTTATGTGGGACCCCACCACAGTGTAGCTTGATGAGCGGTGCTAGGTCCGTACCCAGGATCCGAACCAGCAAACCCAGGGCCACCAAAGCAGAGCAGTGAACTTAACCACTATGCCTCTGGGCCGGGCCCCTGAAAATTCTTTTTTTTTAATAGTAGAAAATATAAAACATTGGATAACATGATGTCAGGTGAGGATTGATCACAATTGGCATAAATATTTCATAATGTGACTTGATAAAATAAATTTTAGCTAGCTTATTGAATAAAGAGCATCAAATCTGAAAGAAATGATGTAAAATTTTTACCCATGAGTTTTCTTTGATGTGTCTCAAAAAATCTGGTGGTCTCAGGAAACATTCCGGTTACAAGTAAAGAACACGTGTCACAACCCTGTGCCCCATCAGCTCCTCAGACGTCTCAGCGTGCCCCAAACAGCACATTACTGCAAAGCTCTGGGCTTCGCACAAATCTAAATAGGATGGGGCATCTAGGATTTCACAATTTACCATGAGAGGAGCAGGCAATCCAGGTCCCTGGAGCCCAGTGCAAGTCCCCATGGTCAGATTTGGGGTGAGTGAGAGGACAGCCTCTCTCTTAAAAAGGAAGATGACCCAGGACTGGGAAGGCAGTCTTGTTCTCCGGTGATCCGCTTTATGAAAGATACATTGGAGTTTAGGTCTGGGAGTTGATTCCTGTGAACCCATCTGTGTCCTTGGGGGGGTCTTCGTGTGCCCCTGGGGTACCTGCATTCCAGCATCAAGGCCACACTTGTCTATGCTCCAGGACAGCAGGGTTCCAAGGCAAAGTTAATTTGGGAAAGGCATGCCAGATTCCCTCACTGGCTTCTTAAAGGCTCTGAGAGAGCCTGCAGTAAAGAAACAGTTAAGGTTAAACCTTGTTTCACCTGGAGTTTTCCAAACATACTTATTCGCTTTGAGCATTTTGCCAAGGGCTGGTCCCTTCCAGCTTGACTGGTTCTGAGGCCAAGGTGGGCCTCTCCCCAGTGTTAGGAGCTGCCTGCTGTCACCTCCACTCATCCTTAAAAAGCAATCAACATGGATCTCAAGGCCCAAAGAGAAAGTATGTCCCAGAGGCCTCAGTGTCCAGTACACAGCACAGGACGCAGTAATCTGATGGGACAAACCAGCACCCGGTGGTCCCGGGTTCAACTGGGCCCCTGCGGAATTCTCCACCTTCTCGTTCAATAGGTGTGTCCCCGAGTGAAGAGTTTCTGAACAGTGCTGCTCATTAGCTTGCTATTTCTATTTTAGCTCTTCAAAGTTTTCAGAATGCTAAAAAGTATTCAAAACTCTTTGCCTGCTGCCAGGTAAAGGTGTTTCTCTGAGAAGAGAATGCCCTATGTGACCCGCCCTGATCTGAAGCCACGCTCCCTTGTAGGACTGTCATGGGAGAGCCTGAGAGGGTTCATTTTGGGGCAGAATCAAGTGATGGTCATATTTCCTGGGTAGGGATTGCTCCCCGGAAGCAGAATCGTGTGTGGCAGCTGCAAACGCTGAAGAGTGTTGGGCGAGCCCTGGTCGCGGAGGCCCCTCACGGAGGCTTCATCATCACACTGTTCACCTCCGAAATCACAGACAGAACTGCTTCATTCTTCTAAGAATGGTAGGCAGGGGTCACCTCGTAAAAGCCCGGAGATGTCATGCTAAGGAAGTCAGATTGGATGCTGCGGACAACTGCCAAAGAAGAGGAACGGCTGGCTCAAACATACCTTCAGAGAGGCCCGCCAGGCGACGGGATGCGTGGGAGGCGGTGGGAGGTTTAACAGTAGTGTAGGAGAGAGATGGTGGGGCCTGATTCTAGGCTGTGACTAGGGGGGATGGAGAAGGAGGGTGGGTTCAAAGGAGAGAAGTCAAGGGAAGTCATATTACTACTTAAATTGTAGGTTGAAATAAACATGTTGAAACGCAATTGAAAAGTTGATTCGAGAGTAAAACACTAAAAGCAAACAAGATTTTCCTTGGCAGGCATGGGAAAAGACGGCAGATCATGACGAAATGCAGGATTCAGCTGAGCAGTGAGGGCTGGGGACGGGATTGTGGTCACGGGGCTTTAGTCCCCTCTCGCTCTCTGACGTACACAGCTGAGGTCTGCTCAGTATTCTGAAAGGTCCATGCAAATGCAGCTTCCAGCCACCTCCTCGATGTGCAAACGTCTCAGCACCCTGGGCTCCTCCTGTGTAGACATTCTGGAGCCACCCTCACCACTAAGCATCCTACAAAATGCATGGTTTTTGCAAGGAGCATGGGTACTCTTCAAAAGGAAGGTCAGTGTCCCTGGCTTCTTGCTTAAATATAAATTAAACAATCTTTTGTTTTATAATCATTACCACAAACACAGAGGCACATCTAGATGGGTCAGCTCTTGAAACGAAGAGTAAAAAAGCGTCTTTTACAATAGGCAGTGTCAGGTACAAAGGAACAACATCGTAAGAAGTCTCGTAGCTTCGTTGTGACAGACTGTTTCCAAAATAGCAGCTGAGACAACTGTCTTAAATCTGGAAGTCCCTGTGCAAAGGCAAGTGCCCTCTCCGCCCTCTCACAGCCTGCCAGCACTGAGGGATGGCGTCGTAGACCAGCGCCACTGCAGCCTAGGGGCCGAGGCTTCTGTCACTGTCGGAGCTGCAGCGGTCAGGGTTGGCAGGAAGCAGCAGGTCCTGCGCCCTCTCTACTTTCGCTCCGGCCAGTTCACCAGCTGCCAACGCTGCAGCCACCTGACACCGCTCTGGGCTTCCTTCCTGACTTCTGGACCTGGCGGCAAAATCAGATCGCAGCCAGCGCCATCGCGGGGACCTCAGAGCTGCCTGCTCTCGGGATGTAGATGTCCCTCCGCGTATGGCTTCTCTTTCTCCTGCGCATCCTAGCTGTCTCCCCGCCCTGCTCTCCTGGGCTGTAACTTCTGACCTACCCACTGAAGGCCGACCCCAAACTAGACTCTGTGTGGGCTCCGGAAGATGCGCAGGGCAGGGCCCCTATGCACCGGGACCACACCCCTCAGCGGAGAGAGGGGAATGAGCACGTGTAACTGTCCCGCCGCAGAGGCAGGCGACTCTGTTCTCTAGTCTGCAGAGAGGCCCTCTCGCGCGTTTGTGTGAATATTAGTGCCGAACCAGAGGTTGATGTGAGAAGATAAAACATTTCTTCCTGGGGGTTGTAGACAGCCTTATGTTGTGTTTATGGGAGAAGCATAGACAAATGTGGGTAATGTCTATATGGCTGGGCCTACAGAGAATAGGAAATCCTCAAATACTGATACAGCATACCCTTCTCTAAGGTCGATCAGATTTGTTTGTGTGTCATGTAAATGTTAGTGGTGGTTTTTTTTTTTGAATTTTTAAATTTTGGGGATAGCTAGACCCTGTGATGTAAAAGGAATCTCCAAAAAATGAGACAAATGTGCGCGAGGGGTGGCACAATTGTCTTACTTCCATGTAAACCTGAACAATATGGTCCCAACAAATCCTATTCCTTTTCAATGTCTGGTCCCTCGGCTGCAAGGGCACCCAGGGGGAAGGCAGCAGGAAGGGGACCCCAACTCCCGAGGGGTGTCCAGTTCCTCGGTCTTCTGCATCCTGGTCCGGCTACATGAAGAAATTATGTTTAAGACCCTGGTGGACCCTGGCCACGAAGCATCCCATCCGGACATATTGTCATGTGAGGGAGAAAAAGGCGCTCCCAAAGAGCTGATGTCACTTGTCTATTGGAGGCTGCTGAGCTGTTGGCCAAAGAACATTCTGCTACTTAGACAGCCGGTGAGCTACGCCGCCTGATTTTAAGGTAACAGACGTGGTACAAAATGTGACTTTCTCTGACAGCTGGGATTTCTGCTTTCAGTGTGCTGGCGCAGAGTTCCTCTCTGTCGTGATCAAAAAGGTCCAGCCCTTCTGTGGTTCCAGGCTGCACTGAGCGTTTGAAGGCAGGCCTGTGTGTGGGGTGGGAGAGGAAGCCCCCAGGAGACAGGGCTGGGCTGAACTGCAGGGCTGAGCAGTGGGAGAAGGGCCGTACCTTGCCGAGACCAAAGAGCGAGTCAGGGCTTCTCAGCTCCTGTACTCCAGTTGTTTGTGCTGGTTTGGCTCATTGCCTTTGGTCGTCTTTAACTTCTTCCTTTGTTCTCGTGTGACTTCTCATCTACCAGTGATCTGGGGCACAGGGTTTTAGAATCAAACAGACGTGAGTTCCAATCCTGAGTCTCCCCACCTGCTTTGGAAGGCATTCTTAATCTGTGTGAGCCTCAGTTTCTTCATCTGTAAAATGGGGATAATAGCATATAGAGTTACCACGAGGATTAACCACGGGAAAGTATGAGTACTTGGCCCACGGCCTAATCTCTATGGATGCTCAGGAGTGTATTTCCCTCCCTGGTCCTGGCTTTGCCACATGATAGCTGTGAGCTTTTAGCAAGTCATTTAATGTTCCTGGCCTCAGTTTTCCTTATCTTTAAATTGGGTAGAAGGAGAACACAACAGTAGCATCTGCTTACGGGGGTGTGCTGAGGTGGCTGTGGCTCTGGGGGATGGCCACCACTGGGACACCTGCCTGATGGCTCAGTGGTCAACTTCAAAGCCATTGCTCTTGTGGGATGGAAGAATGTCGGGCTGTGTCTGAGAGCTTGGGAGGTGTGTCTCCCTGGAGATGGGACAGGCCTTTGGGCATGCTCCTTGCAGGCAGATGTCCTGAAGGCAAATAGTAAATTTTTTTCCTTTGGAAAGTGTGATGGTTAATTTTTATGTGTCAACTTGCCTGGGCCACAGGGTGCCTAGACATTTGGTCCAACTTTATCCTAGGGCTTCTGTGAGGCTGTTTCTGGATGAGATTAGCATTTGAGTTGGTAGACTGAGTAAAGCAGATTGCCCTCCGCAATGTGGATGGGCCTCACCAAATCAGTTGAAGGCCTGAATAGAACAAAAATGCTGACTCCCTGGGAGTAAGAGGGAAATCCTCCTGCCTCACTGCCTTTGCACTGGGGCCTCTGTCTTTTCCTGCCTTCAGACTTGAACTGAAACATCAGCTCTTCCTGGGTTTTGATTCCACTGATTCTACTGGTCTTCAGATGAGGACTCACACGCCCTTGGGTCTCCAGCTTGCACATCTTGGGACTTGTCAGCTTCCATAACCATGTGAGGCAACTCCTTATAACAACTCTCTTATGTATATATATATTCTATTGGTTCTGTCTCTCTGGAGAACCCTCACTAGTACAAGAGGTCTCTCATTTGTCACTCTTTCCTCAGTCACTGCTTCTGTCTTAATCCAGACTCTTCTCATCCCAGATATGAACAGCAGCAGTAAAACTGATCTTTTTGCTTTCAGCCCTCGGATGAGTCTTTCTAAAATTCCATTTACCTCTCATCTTTTTGCTACTCAAAAACCCAATGGCCCCATCACCTACTAGATAAACCGAGACCCTCAGCCTGCTAATAGGACCCTCTGATCTGGCCCACTTTATCTGACTCCCCACGATTCCCCTTATGGACTTTCCACTCACCCCATAGGGTTGCATCACTATTTTCCAGAGATGGTGAGCATGTTCTCCACTCCCATCCTTTGTCCATGCCATCCTGCTGCCTGGAGTGCCTTCCCCCGCAGCCATCCTAAATATAACCTCAGTTTTTCCATTATAGCCATTACATCCCATTGCAGCGTGGTTTGGGAGACAAGCGCCTGTGTGTCTGAGCTCAGAATGGTCACAGCGAGCCAAGCAGGGAGGAGAACAGGCTTGGTGGGGGTGATGTGGCCAATCTTGGAGACGTCGACTTTGTGGCAATGGCATTTTTTTGGTGGTTGTTTCGCCTTTCAAAATCACGTTGAATTTCAATGAGAAATGTTGTTTGGGGAAATGTTTCCTAAAACTGTTGTCTGATGAGCATCTGGCAATCTTCTTGAACTCTAATTTAAAAAGTAGGAATAATTTATTTTTTTTCTAGTTAGAAAAGAATAGTGAATAAAAAGGATAAAGTTTTTTAAAGAAAACTAGAAAGAAAGATGGAGAGAAGTAACAATTATCTGCATTTCCAATACTCCGAAATTACTGCTGATATTATAATCTATATCCTTCCTGGCCTTAAAAAGGACACTTTTAATTGTTTAAAAAAGGAATTATGCCATGAATACTATTTTATAGATTTTTATACATTATATTCTGTAATGTATTGTGAATGTCTTCCACATCAATAAATATAGATCTAAATAATAGTTTTTAATGATCATTTAAGGGTAGACTAAAATGTGTTTAATCAGTCCTATATGATGAATATTTAACTTATTTCCATTTTTCAATTTTGTAAACAACGCCATTATGAACCTCTAATTATTTTCTTGAAAGAAATTCCTCAGCATGTGACATTATAAATTGTATAGTTGGGTTTGGAAAATTGTATTGATTTTTAGAGGCAAAATTTGCAGGTGTTCATTGTAGAAACAGAAGAAAATGGAGATAAGCAAAAAGCAGATAAGATAATTCACAGTTCCGTCCCCGGGAGACAAAGCGTAGCTCCAGCCTGGGGCTGACAGAACGCTATTTCTGTGCTCTCCTCACTTCCTCCTGTTTTCCTGTTTGCCCAAGTGGTTGAAATGTTATTTGGATACTCAGGTTATAAAACCCACTGCTGTCTTCACACTTTACACATTATTACTATTTTCCTTTCAGAGCTCATTTGTTAGGTGTTTCAGCAAAATCAAGATTAATTCTGACCTGACACATTACAAACGTCGAAAGGGAAAAACATGCGTCCACTGCTCTACGTCTGACCATCTATGTATTGAAAAAAGTCTTTTTGTTCTAGCTAGAGGCTCCTGACTTGGAAAATGACATGATGCCACAACGCTGTGTCACCTTCCTCCAGACACACCGCTCATCATGCTGGGATCATGTGTTAGGAACTTCCCATCCACCCATGGCAGCGGCTCTTTGAGGAAACAGTGCTTCTCTCTGGATTATCCCATTTGGTGGTCGTCCTCCTTCATTGTCCCTCCAGTACCCTGTGCTGTGCCTGGGGAGCCCCCTGAGTTCGGGGAGCCCCTCTCACTCTCCTTTAGATTTCACTCCACATAGCACAGTTTGTGGCTTACACACTCCAGTTGTGAATCAAATTCTCCACTGGAATAGCAGGAATGGGACAAGGAGAGAAACAGACACACTGTGACTTTCATGGGCACCTCTGCCCTCATGGGGCCTTTCCTGGATTTAAAAAAAAGATTTAAAATCATATTTTACAATTGCATTGGTATAAAGAAGAATATAACCCAGGCCAGATTTATTATTACATATTCATTATTATTTTATTCCCTTTGCCTCTGATTTTAAAAGAAATAAAACATTTTTGTAGGCACTGTGTCTGACGGATAAGGTGCCCGTCTGTGTTTTGAAAGCTAAGGGCAAAGAAACGCAACTCTGGAGGGAAATTCTCCTTCCTGGATTGGTTGGGCTTTTTCCTTTTGTGCTGCTCTCTGAGAGCTTGCAACAGTCAAGCAATCGGTTTACACGTGTTCTTCTCGTGTAATCATCACACCAGCCCTCCGTGTTAATGACTACTCCTATTTCTCATTTTACAGAAAGGTGACCAAGACATATAGGGAAGAAATTAAGGCCAAAGTCATCCGAGGTCAGTGATGGATGGGGATTTCATTCATTGCACGGATGTTTCTCAAGCATCTGCTGGGTGCCGGGCCCTGTCCCGGACAGTGGGAGACAGCGGCGAGCAGAGGCAAGTCCCGGCCTCCGTGAAGCTCCATCCTCTGTCTGCGTCCAAAGTGGGTTCTCTGCCTCTCACGCCCCAGGCCAGGTCTGCAGGCTTCTCCCATCACGCGGGCTGAGGCTTTAAGTGGTGAGCAGCTCTGTCTTGTGCATGGACAGTCAAATCCGTGGCCGGAATTTCCCCTGCCTCTCTGCCTCTGCATCTGAAGTTATACCACAGCTACTCATTCCCATGGATTCGAAGGCTTTTCCATTTGGGACCCCTCCTCTTTCTCCACTCACCGTGCTCTGCCTTGGCAAAGGCTGGCAGGCCTCCGGGCTCCATGATTGCCATCTTCGTCTTCCATGGTTGTCTGACTCATGGTGCTGCCAGAGAGAACTACACGAAATGCACATCTGGTCTGGTCCTCACCCCTGCTTAAGACCCTCCATGGCTCCCAGCTGCCCTCAGGATAAAGCCTGCACTCTCCAACCTGGCCTGCCAGGCCTATTCTCATGTGGGATCCTCCTTGCCTCCATCGTCACCTCATTTATCTTCTCTTTTCTCTCTCTTGCGCACCACAGTCCGTCCCTAGTGACTTACTGCAGTTGTTTCATTAGTCCACAAGCATTAATTGAGCACCCACTGTGTGCTGTGTGCAGTGCCAGCATGCCAGAATATAAAGAAGAGTAAGAGCCATCCCTGATCTTTAGAAGCCTGCAGCTCGGAGTGGAGACAGAGGAGCAGAGGGACCATTGTGCCTCCCGTGAGTATGGCCGACACTCATTGGACAGCCGGGAGCACAGACACCGCAGGGGTGCCCCACCCCTAAGGGAGGGGGCTGGCCACTGCAGTCGCGGGTGAGGGGGGAAGCCAGGGGCTTCCTGTGGGGTGAGGGGAGTGAGCCTAGAGAATAACTGCAGGGAGGCGACGGGGAGACAGAGGCAGCTACCTAGGGGACAGCTGCGCAGGGAGCTCCCCTGGCGAGTTCAGTGTGGCTCAAGCAGGAGACAAGCAGGCAGGGCCAGCTCCTCGGGGCGAGGGCTGTGAGGTCCCTGCCCAGGAGTTTGCTTTTATCCTGAAGGTCAGGAGGAGGCAGCAAAGGGCGGTTAGCAGGGACGTGAGAATGATTGGAAAGCTGGTGTTGGAACTGAGGCGAGAAATGGCAGGGTAGAGAGATGGCAGGAAGTGGAACGTGCAGGGTTGGTGTGCAGGTGGAGGTCAGGGTGAAGGAGAAGGGGGGCCCCGGGGTCACGCCTGGCCTCTGGAACACACCGTGATCTCTCTTCTCTCCATGTCTTGGCACGGGCTGCCTGTTGTTTCTGACTGCACCTTCTCCCCCTTTTCACCCCAATAACTCTGTTCGCTATTCCACACGCAGCCCGGCATCGCCTCTCCCTGGAAATCTTCTGTAGCTGTCGGGAAGGAGATGGCGCATAATCATCAAGTAATTGGGATGAGTAAAGGGACTTGTTATAAAGCGGTGAGCAGGGTTTAAGGAAATCCAAAGGTGATGGTGCAGTACCCCAGGGCTAGTAGTGCTGTTACCATCCCAGAGGCCAGAAAGGACCAGGGAGAGAAAGTTACTAGAACCTGAGAAAAGAGCTTTGTGGCGAGGGCCACCTGACAGGAGCTGCATCCTTCAGGAGGGGGCACAGTCACCCTGCCAGGATCCTGAGAGGAGGAATCCCAGAGAATGAACACCCCAGCCATACCCTCCTCCCTCCTGCCCATCTTTTGCTTGGGCTCCCCTTGGCCTGATCAACCTAGAAGCAGCAGCCACCTGAGCCCATTGGGGCAGTCCCTGCCACCCCAGGGCACAGAGCAGGGTCGAGAGTGGGCCTGAGCAAAGGGAAGAACCCATAGCACTTTTGCTGACCACCCCCAGCTGGGTCCCCACCAGCAGCCTCTCCTGTTATGTCCCACAGTGCCCTGTGACTCTCACCGTCACAGCACTGCTCTGACCCCCCACAGTCCCCCCCCACCAGACCGTGAGCTCCTCGGGGGGCTATCTGCCCTGTCTTATCCATCTCTGTATCTTCCACACCTAGCACAGTACCTGACACAGAGGAAGGGCTCCATAAATGTTGAGTCGATGAAGATCCCCCTTATCAAATGCAAATTTCATATAGAAAGTAAATTTCTCATCTATTATCAGCTGGCGCCTCAGGGTGGCTTACGACAAGAAAGAACAAGTTTCAGCCTTATAAGTTTGAAGTTAACGTCCCCAGAGGACATGTGCTTCCTGATTTTATTCTTTTTCCGTGGATCAGTGTGTCATCAGTCAACAAGCATGCAGCAGCTTCCCCTGTGCGGAGGCAGAATTCCTGCCAGAAATTAACATGTGTCCACGATTCACTTTCCTTCTGTAGCAAAGCTAATGCATAGCAACTGAAGGCAATGACAACATTATTTCATGCAAATGCTATAGGATGGATCAAACAGAGAGGTGTGTTGGGAAATTAAATTTACCAGGTAAACGCAGCAGCTCAGGGCTTACAGCTGTTTGCAGCTCGGTTGAGCATCTGGAATGACCCAGCGCAGCCATCAGGCATTAACTGGGTGACTGAGTTGCAGACCCCGCAGTCTGTCCTGTGTGTCCCTGCTTCTCCATTTTCACAGTCATCTCAGGTCACGTCCTCTCTCAACCTGTCCTACACTGAGCAAAGGGAAAATTGTTCTGGCAGCGATTTGCATCACATTATATTATTCTCTAGCTTAATGTTCAAACCCTTTGACAGGCACCCCTCACTCCACCCTTAGTATGTAACATGTCCCCTTGTAACTGTCTCTCAACCATGTGTCAGCTCCTCCCTCTGTCTGTTATCAAGGGAAACCTTCTGTCTTCATTTGTCCTGAATTCTCACCACTTCCCATACCTAGAAGGCACTCAAGGGGGATTTCTGGTTAATAATCCACTTAGGTATACCTGCTCCGTACATGTCACCATAGTAACTCCACACCTTGCTAAGAGTTGATGGCAGCAGTGTGTAATGGCTTGGCTCCGTCCCTATTCAGCCACTAATCCTGTAGATGGATGCTTTTGTTCCTACCCCCGCAAAGCCTGGGGAGCTCTGCACTCCCTGAAAAATCAGAAGTGTTGCCAGCCGGCTACCTGCCTCCTCGCTGCCTCCAAACACGATGCAAACAAGCGCTGTTGCCATGCTGCCCATAAATAGGGACTGTTCTTCAACTCCAGAAATGTCCTTGGCACAGAGTGTACAAGCTTACCGGTCACAGGCCTTCTCTCTCCACCTTCCAGGGCCATGGCTGAGTTCTTGGTAACCCCATTCAGGAGGCCCACCGCAGAGTGAACCTGTAGCTGTCCTGACTGCCCCATGTTAGGAGGGAGTAAAGGTGCTCCCATCGGTCCCCGGAACCTGGAGCCAAACCCATGGGAATTCATGGACTCATTCCCTGTCTCCTTCTCTGAGATCCTACTGCCAGGTGAGGCAGCCATGTTGCACAACTCTAGGTAAATCATGCTCCCAGGAGTTGTAAAATGTGGTGGGCCTGGTGCCAGGCACTGTCTTGAGCAGAGCGAGCCCAGTGGGTCACAGCAGCGGCTGTGCTGTATGTCTTTGCTCCTTCAGATGCTCTCTTGGATCTTCTCCATCCGGCCCTGGGTCTCAGGAAGCAGACTTGTGGGGGTCACATCAACTCTTTTGCCCTCCAGCTTCCCTCTGGGTCATGGGGAGCACTGGCAGGACATCGGAAGGCAGAGAAGGAGGAGAGTGACCTGCGAACCTGTCTTCCTGCCAGGTTGCTGTGGGTTTACAGTTGAAGGCGGCCCTCTCCACTCCGCTGCCTTCTCGGAGGTCTGGCAGACGCTCTGGTTACCCCGGTGTCACCAGCCTAGAGCACCGCAGTATCCCTGCGGCTCTCATCTTCCTAAATGGCTCCTTCGTCACATGCCCTCCCTTTGACTCCCTCTGAGGGGGCCTCACTGCTTTGCTGCTGGAACCCTGACCGACACAGTCCTAAACAAGACAGAGCTCACACTAACAGAGTGTTCCAGTGGACTTCAAGTCGGCGTGTGGAGAGACAGACAACAGGCACCTTTGTAAAGGTAGCGTATAATTTGAGATAGGGATGAGGGCTGAAAAAAGTAAACTAGGGTCATGGGATGAAGAGAGTCTAGAGGATGAGGACGACTTACCTGGAGCGGCCGGGAAAGGCCTTTCTGCAGAGGTGGCATCTGTCTAACCATGATGCTGGGAACGAGGCAGAGGTACCAACATATGGGAAGGAACATTCCTGACCAGGAACGGCAGATGCAAAGGGCACAAAATGGAAAAGAGTTTGAGCAGAATGGTACCCAGTGAACCAGAGGAGAGTAGGAGTTGGGGTCAGGGAGGGAGGGCATACAGGAGTTTGGATTTCATCCAAAGGGACATCCTGAGAAGTCTTGATAGAATTTGGGGCAGGGGAGCTGTTATGGTCACTGTCCTAACAGAAATCAGATTAAACAATGAAAGGGTTGAACTGAAGAGAATGTAATGAAAGGACAATTCACGTAGGTGTGGCAGGGTTGGGGGGCCAGCTCCCAGGAGAGCAGCTGTCACTGGCATCTGGAAGAGAAGGAGCCATGAAGGAGGGGCCGCCGACAGGAGCTGAGTGGCTGCTGACTCCCAGAGGCCTTTGGGAAGCCTGGGAGGCGGGATGGAGTCAGATCAGGGCACGTCCTGAGCCCTGTGAGGTAAGAGCCCCTGTGAGGATGGATGACACAGGAGGTCAGGACAAGTGAGCACTCAGCCGTCTGCACATTTGATATGAAGTAGGCTGGGAAGAAGGAATTTCATCTTCCAATGACTACCCTCAGTCCCAATTTGTCAGCAAACCCTAACAGTTTTCATAAATGTTAACACCTCCAGTGCTCAGTCTGGAAACTTAGAGGCTCCAGGAGGGATGCAATAAGGAGGGGTGGAGGGCTGGCCCCGTGGCCGAGTGGTTAAGTTCGTGCGCTCCGCTGCAGGCGGCCCAGTGTTTCGTTGGTTCGAATCCTGGGCGCGGACATGGCACTGCTCATCAAACCATGCTGAGGCAGTGGCCCACATGCCACAACTAGAAGGACCCACAACGAAGAATATACAACTATGTACCGGGGGGCTTTGGGGGAAAAAGGAAAAAATAAAATCTTTTAAAAAAAATAATAAGGAGGGGTGGGGACTGCTTGCCCCCCAGAAGGGCTCCGATTGAGGGGCTGCCCAGCCCGAACGCAGGAGAGGTGTCCGATACCTGGAGCCAAACCACAGTTCAGGGATATTTGTTCAGTCAGCATCCCAGGCTTGCACAGCTTTCCAAGGTCCTTTTGTTGCTGTGCTCCGTGGCTGCGTGGGGGCCTGGAAAGCTGCTTGGGTGCTTGTTTGGGCTGAACAAAGGCCTCACCACCTTGTACCTGCTCACGCTGAGGGGCTGGCAAATGTAGACGGCTTCCAAACCTTTGCTCCTAAATTTAGAGAGTGCAGAGTGCTTAGTAAGACTCAGTTCGAGGGAGAGAAAACACTTTGGCATTACTTAGAGAGAGCAAATGTATGCAGTCTGCTTTGTCCTCTTCTGGTTTCTGTCTTGTAGGAAGACACAGCTGGAAAAAACAGCGGAGAGAGGCGTTGCCTGCTAGAAAACCTCAGCTGCCCCCACTGACGTTGATCTTATCCAGTGGTTTCCAAAGGTTTTCAGCAGCAGAACTCTTTTGACAAACCAAGTCTGCCACAGAATCTTAATATATAAACACAGGCAACATCACATGACCATTTCCTAGACACGCCCACAGACCCTGATTCCAGCCACTTCTAGGGGGGACCGTCTGAGTGTGTGTGCGCATGAGTGAGGTTTATTGAGGCGTGATTTGCATACAGGGAGATTCACCCCTTTTAGGTGTAGTTAGATGAGTGTTGACACAGTCTTGTAATAACACTGCACTCAAGACACTGAGCCCCTCCATCACCCCCAAAATTTCCTCATGCCCCTTTGGGCATGTTCACTTCCCTTTCCCCTCACTCCCATTCCCTGCAACCACGAAGTGTTGCTTTTCCAGAATGGCATATCAGCGGAGTCATGCAGTATGCCACCTTTTGTGGCTGGCGCTTCCGCTTAGCTAAGGCTTTTGAGAGTCATCCGGAGTTTTGCATGTATCAGTAATTTGTTCCTTTTTATTGCCAAGTAGAAGTCTATGGTTCTCGAGTGGTTTTCAAAGTTGTCCTTCAGCTTCTGATTCTTCTCCGCATAGAATATAAAGCCCTCCATTCAAATAATTTTCTTTCTTCCTTGAAATACTGAGATTGAAGCCCTGGTAACACCCCCGAAGGAGCACATGTGGAGGGAAGGTGTTTGACCCCAGAAGTGTCATCACTGTGCCATCTTGCTACGTCAGAGCTGTCCCTCACGGAGCTGACCTCCCCCCGGCCTCCAGAGCACCTCCATCTCTTCCAGGACTAGAACTCCTCCTAATTTTCTGATCAAAGCAAAAGAATGCTGTTTGCTTTTCTTGTTTCTTTTTTTAAAAATCATGTTTAACAAATTCTTAAGCTGGGGAAAGAATACGAGGGAATGCATTGTTCAGAAATAAACCTGGGCTTCTCAAGGCCTTCCAAGGACAAAGATCTGAGGCCCAAACACAGATTCCACACAAAAACTTCAACCAGAACCTTCAGCTGTGGCCACTGCTCCTTTGACCACACAGTGGCAAGAATCTTTTGGATTCTCAATTCTGCCACCTGACAGCTCGTGTTCCCCCCTCAACCATCCCCCCGGCCGACCATCTCACGGGGTCGGAACCTGGGTGTGGAGCGGGGAGGTCCCCGGAGACTTAGGTGCTCTGCTCTGGAGTTTGGACCTTACACTGTAGCCAATGGGAATGGGCAACGGGCACTAGGCGGAGGGTCGGTGTGCATTCTGGAGATCTCTCTACTGTCGGAGGTGGGAAAAGCTGTGGGAGGCTCCTGCCATGGTTCAGGTGAGAGATGATCCATCGGCAAGACAATGGAGGGAAGAGAATCCATCACAGAGACACGTCGGCTGCAGAACTGATAGAGGCTGGAAGAAGGGTGAGAGAAAGGAAGGTGCAAACCACTTCGTTTAGCTACCCCAATAACCCTGTGATGTAGGTGTCATGATGTCCATTTGACAGACGACAAGACTGAGCTTGGTGAGGTTAAATAACTTGATGAGTTCACACAGCGCATAAGATAGAAACCAAATCACGGTATTGGGGCACCATGCTCAGGGGTTACTCAGGTGTGTGAGATAGCAAGAAACATATTTAATGAATTATGGAAAACTACCTTAAAAAAAGCAAGAACTATGCTTTGGGAAGAGTCTCCTTGAGTCCCTGGAGAGCAGTGTTTGGGCAGTGTACTACCAGTGACGTAGTGAAATGAGCAGATTTTAAAAGGCCTTGCGCTGTTATCATTCTCCTTCCGCATCCTCTTTCCCTGTCTTTCCTCCCGCATCTGGGAAAGAGAGATTCATATAAAATGTGATAGCACTGGAGACCGTTTCGGCAAAGCCTGCTGCCAGCTGCCGTCTCTGACACACACACATCCCCCACCATCATCTTATTCCTTCTGGGTAAATGGCCTCCTCCCCATTTCCCAACTGGTTTGGAGATAAAAGCAGGCAGTAAGGAATTTATCCTTTTTCCCATAATATTGTGGCTGTAATTTAAAGCGGCCATAACTCATGTATAAAACTGTGACCATAATACCATGGCAAAAACCATCGTTCAAACCCCAAAGGAAGAAATGTGGAGTCCTGTTTCTTCCAGCTGTAAATTGCCTCAAAACCAGCAGACAGCTGCTGGCATAATCAGATAATGGAAACTAAGGTTTGGAAAGTGACCCAGGACGACTTGTTTCTTATTTTCTCCCTTTTCCACATCTTTGCTGGAGTCAAAATAGTCTCCTGTACCGGCAGGTGACCCGGACTAGATAATTGAGCCTTACTGGGCTAGTCCGTGACTCTCCCAGCTTGGCGGATGCCCTAAAGCCTTCTTAGAGCTGGATTGAATTTGCAGGTAATAGAGCCTGGTCAAGTTGGGTTGGGTTAGTTAGACCAGTTCTGTGAGGACACCAGCCACGAATCTTCCAGGGGCTGTGTATCTGTTTTTCTTTTGTTCCTGGATTGGGGTGTTCCAGACCAGTCATTTCTCCCACCCTCTTCTGGGCCAAGCTTCCCAGCTGTGGGCAGGCATGACAGCCTGTGCTGTGGGTAAGACGAACCACCCTAATCCTTCTCCAGGGAGATTATGAGTCCCCTAACATCTCCTCTCCCATGTTCCCCCACGGTCCGCTGTCCAGGATGCATGGTTATACATGGGTATGAACACCTTCTATGCATCAAGAACATTCTAGATACTTTATGCACACTATGTTATTGCATGTAATCCTGACCACAATGCTGCAAATTAGATATCATTATCATTCCATTTTATTTTTTTTTTTACTTTTGTGAGGATGATTGGCCCTCAGCTAACATCTGTTGCCAATTCTCTTTTTGCCTGAGGGAGATTGTTGCTGACCTAACATCTATGCCAATCTTCCTCTATTTTATGTGGGATGCCACCACAGCGTGGCTTGGCAAGCGGTGCCAGGTCTGTGTCCGGGATCTGAACCCACGAAACCCAGGCCGCCAAAGCGGAGCGTGCAAACTTACCCACTATGCCACTGGGCTGGCCCAAATCATTCCCATTTTCTAGTTGAGTAAATTAAGTCTTTGAGTGACTCAACAAGTAAGGAGAAGAAAAGTCTGATCCAGGTCAACAGCCGCTTCAAGCTAGTGCTCTTGCCTCTCTTGGTTCACAACTATTTTAGGAGATAAGATGTATAAGACCTCTGTTTGAAAAAGGGGGCAAAAATTCTCAAAAATGCTACTGAAGGTGTAAACCTTTGAATCAAATATTACTTAAATATTTCTGAGATATTATTTACTTTTAGCAGTTGCTAATTTCCTGTTCTTGTGCTTGTGCCTTCAGACTTGTGAGTTCAGGCTCTAGGGTTTGGTGGCTTGAATTCAGTCCCGGCTCTGTCACTTCTTACCAGTGTCACTTGGGGCAATAAAGGCAATCACCTCTCTGTGCCTTGGTTTTCTCATCTTAGAATGAAGATTCTAAGTAGTATCCACTTTATAGGGTGGTTTTGATTTTTAAAGAGGATAAATTGATGTAAAATGTCCCCAGATGTGGCGCATGAGTTATGTGATTGACTGTTGCTCTGGTGGCCCCAAAGCACTGAGCCTCCCAGTATTGCAGCCCTTGCATAACGCCCTCCCATGCTGACTCTGGATTTGGCTGGATAACTGGCTTTGGCCAATGGGATGCCAGTAAGTGATATGGAAGCAGAGTTCTAATAAGTGCTTGCACACAGTGATTTGTCCTTTTGGGACACTTGCTCTTGGAGCCCTGAGCCACCATATAAAGAAGCTGGGCTATCCTGCTGGAGAAGCCCCCTGGAGAGAGAGAGAAAGGCCCCTTCAAACCCTAGCTGTTCCGGCCGTCCCAGCTGAGGCTCCAGACAGGCTTCTTGGACGTTCTAGTCCCAGCAGATGTCATGCCAGCTGAGCCCAATCAACCCATAAAATCCTAAGAAATAATAAAATATTGTGTTAAGCCACTACATTTTGTAGTAGTTTGTTGCATAGCAATAGATAACAGAGATAAAGTGCGTTTAATAATTGTCAGGTGTTTTTTTAAGTTGTCGTCGTTATCCAGTGACTTTATTTCCTCCAAAATAATTAACATTAGGACGTGGAAAGCTGTGTTCCTCGATAACTCATTCACTCAACAAGAATGTGCTGTTTCCATCGCAGAGCAGCAATGATTTGTCTCTCACTTAAAAAATGGTATTTCCCCTAAGTATTCCTTCACAGGAATCTTGAGCTCTTAGATTAGCAAAGTAGAAAAATTTAAACTTCTTTTCTTGTTGGAATTATAATTTATTGAGTGATTACCAAGTTTATCTATTTTTTTTAACTTTTTAAAAATGCATGAGGGAATTAGTGCAGAACCAGACCTTATTTCTTATATACTCCCCGACTTCTTGACGGGAAGTTGAAAAATACTCCACACTACATCCAATCCGTAGACTCTCAAGGATAAAAGGGCCTTGGAAAGGTCAGCCCGTCTGCTCTGCTCTAGGTAGACTTTCATCTCAGCTTCCTGGGGAGCTGCCAAGCCTCCTGTTTTTAAAGTTCTGCAAGCGAGGTTCCCCGGGCAGCCGCCGCCAATCCTTCCCGCGCGGCATTGGCGTTTCCAGGGGAACCCACGGGGCAGTGTCAACTTTGCGTCCCTCTCAGCCCCCTACAGTGTGGGCTGCTGTAATTTAGGGTCATGCTGGTAGCCGTGTTGCGCCATTTGGTTGAAAATCATTCACTCCTCACTGGTCGTGCACACAGCTTCCACTGGGCGCACGAACGAGACTGCTGACAAGAGAAGCTGGCCCCTCTCCCATGGTGCCCTTCTGGCCAGGACCCGCGGCTCCTCCAAGACTGGTCTGACCTCAGTTTCCAGGACACATGGGTTCTACTCTGCATTATTTCTCCCTCTGTGTTTGCATCTTAAGCGCTATGTATATCTGATCATGTAAACATACATGAATCACTCAATTATAAAATTAAAGGCGTAGTACCCTGTTAATCTAATTTTGAAATCAGAGAGACAGGAAGCAGAGTTCCAACTCCTCACGTTTATGGGCTTTAGTCATTTTAAGATAGGAGTGGGGGTGGGAGTGGGGGTCAGAAGGGGACAAGGAAAAGCATTTGGCCTGGAGACAAACATTCACAAAGGACTTCAAATTTAGAATTTTGACATTGTTTCCAAATGAGGTTATAAATATAGCCATAGACACAGACGCTTCTCATCCAACTGCAAACTCATGTCCCATGATTGGACCACACTCCCTCTCGCGACTGCGAATTCATTAAAGAAGACCAAACAAATTCTCATAATTACCTGTGAAAAGCACAGTGATACGCCATTGTGCTTGTGAATTCAAATTATAATTTGTTATTGTAAACATTAAAATGTACCACAATCATGATCCTGTTTTGACAATTCTTTTTTTTTTTTTCTAGGAAGGTTATCCCTGAGCTAACATCTACCACAAATCCTCCTCTTTTTGCTGAGGAAGACTGGCCCTGAGCTAACATCCGTGCCCATCTGCCTCTACTTTATATGTGGGATGCTTGCCACAGCATGGCTTGACAAGTGGTGCCATGTCCGCACCCGGGATCCGAACCAGCAAACCCGGGGGCCACCGAAGCAGAACGTGTGAACTTAACCATTACGCCACGGGGCTGGCCCCAACAATTCTTTAAAATAATAATAGCTAGGCATTTACGGAGTCCTTTTCATGTGGTAGGTGCTTCACAGGAGACTCCCAACAACGGGTGAAGGAGGAGCTACACCAGCCCACTTTACGGCTGAGGGGACCCAGGTGCCGGCGTGTTGAGGACTATGCCCAGGTCCCCAGGGGATTAAGCACAGAGCTGGCATTGGAGTCCAAGCAGTCTCCAGAGTGGACATCTTGGACCCCAAATCTGCTGCCTCGGTTTCAAAAGTCTCCACACGTGGGGAGGACCCTTGTGTCTCCAAGAGGCGCTGGACCTACAGAAGAGGACAGAGAGGTGGGGGGACAGGCCTGGAAACAGTGCTGGCCAGGGTGGGCCGGAGTGACCTGCGTGCTTGCCGAAACCAAACACAGCCTCTGTGGGAGCGCAGGTGGAGGCAGCTGTCTCTGGAATCTCCCAGGCGCAGGCCGGTCTTGTCAGCAGCTGCCCCCGTTTCACTCCGCCCCTGCGCCCTCCACTTGCTCCTTCTGTTCCAGCTTTGTCTCCATCTCTTTACCCCAAGATGCCTGCAGGTGGGGCTCCTGAATCCTTTCTCACAGTGTTCTCTCTCTGCCTGGCCTGCACCCCACCCTCAGCTCCAGTCCCCGGCCTCAGACTGCGGAGCGCAGGCCATGCCATGGCCCCTGGTCAGCCAGGGAAAACACAGGGCCCAGGATTTCTGCACCTTTAGCTCTGGGTTGACCCTTCCCAAGCTCCAGGGCATGGAGGAGAGTGGGAGGGGAGAGGATCCTGCAAGTGAGAAGAAGGCAGGCCCTGCAGGAAGCCCTGTCTGCGCTGCCAGGGCTGGGAACAAGGGGAGCATGGGGATGTGTACTGACATCGTGGGCAGTGTCGTGGGAACCTGCTGACGCTGCAGTTCATGCCTCTGTGTGCATGAGCAGTGACACGGAGATGATGCCATTCTCCAGATCGCCAGCAAGCCTGCACCACGCAGACAGGCTGGTCACGGCTGTTTGAATTGCCAAGTTCCACAGGCAGGGGGTACAAGCTTTGCAGCGACCTACAAAATGTTTGAGGCCTGAAAAAGAAATTGATTACAGCACAGAAAAGTAAATCCAAAAATAAAATAAATATACAATTAAATGTCTGCAAGCCGTAACAGCATATCACCTAGTCAGCCACAAGTCAACTCACGTGTAAGTACTATTCAACGTGGAATGCGTGGTTTCCAATTGATTTAGTATGTTTGCAGTGATCTGAAGCTGGACCCATGCAAAGGGCCTTGCTGCCTCGGAGGGAGCCGGCAGGGCCCTGGGTTCCGGTGTCAGAGGGTTTGCCTAGAGGGGAATGTCGCAGGTGGGCACCAAGGACCGTGAACAGGGTGCGGAGTGAGACAAAGGGGCCCTATCAAAGATGCCCACGTGTTCCCCAAAGTAAGCCCCTCCCTCTGGCCCTGCAAATCTTCCGTAAAATTTCAAACGTTTCGATCTTGGTGCAGTAGAGTTTCCTGCAGAAGTCACCCAGGGGAGCGGGAGGAGGGCTGCTTCTGTCAACAAAACTGAACCTGCATCCGTCGACTTCCACCTGACGTCTAACACCTCGTAGTTCCTGTGGCCACCGTCTGTCCCCTGGACGTCTGCCAGAGCCTCCCGAAGGGCCTCCTGCTTCTGTACGGGCTTCTCTCCACAAAACAGAAACAGTGGCCTTTAAAAATCATAAAGCAGATCCCTTCAGACCCCACTGAGTGTAAACTCCCATCTCCTGCTCTTGGTTTTCACAAAGCCCTTTGTGATGTGGCCCCTGCCAGGCCTCACCCCCATCAGCAGCCCCTCTCCCTCCGAGGGCAGCTTACCCCGCCACAGGCCTCCCTGCGCCTCTTCACCGTGGCAGGCTCAGCCTAGCCCCCAAACCCAGCCCTGCTGGCTGCCTATGCCCAGAACCCCTCCCCCAGATCTACAGGCCACCAAGCTGGTCATTCGGGCCCCAGTCAGCGCTCACCTTTCAGGGAGCCTTCCCCGACCCCCAGGAGAGCTTCCCCACCTGCCCCCTCCACTCACGGGACCTCACGCCTCCTGCTTCATTTTCTTGCGGAACTTTTCGTTCTCTGAAACTGTCTTTTTATGCACATTATTCTTTTACTTGTGTTTGCTGTTTGCCTGTCTCCCTCCCACAAGAATGTAAGTTCCAGCAGGACAGGCCCCTGCCCGCCTTTTCAGCATCGTGTTGCTGTTGCCTGTAGTAACGCCTGGGCTGGGAGCAACGGGCCTGAATCACACGGGCCACAGGAGACGGAAAGCATGGGGGTGCCTTGAGGTCCTCGCATTGGGGGTAAACTAATTTTAACTAAATCTCCAAGGGGTCTTCAAGGAACATCTGGTTCATGTATGTATTTAATTATACTTTTCCTCATTGCAAAAGAATTTGCGGTCATTTTCAAAGATACATATAGTGCCATAAAACTTTTAAAAAAGAAATAGTGGATATGGAGAGAAAGTAAACATTGAAAAAATAACATAAAATGAGGGCAAGATTACCAATTAAAACACATATCACAAAGTTCTTTCTTCCTTGCCAGAAGTAGTCTGCAAACTTGACTTTGAACTTAATAGCTGGTGACAGCTTATCTACACTAAAGCCCTTAAAAAAAGAAGAGAAAAAGGGTAAAACTTTACTCATTGAATTTTTACCTGTTCGCCACGGATCGTAACAACTATGCTAATGTTAAATGTGTTTCCAGTTAATTTTACTGATCTTAGTTATAGCACTAAATGGGATTTGTGGTCAATCAATATTTATTGAACATCTGCTCAAGGGCTCACACATTCCTGGAGACGCCTGTGCCTTCTTATGGGCTGCCCTAGTAACCTGGCAGCATTCTGACTACTCAACATTTCCAAGAAGCACAGCCCACACGAGGGATAGTTGGCAAGCCCCCTGGGAGATGGGGGTCTGACACGGCTTACTTCCAACCAGCAGAGAATTCTCACTTGAGTTTAATTTACAGGCTCCTTAATATTGAGGTTCATTTTCTTCATATTGCCTTCTCAGCCCACTTTTCCGGAGTAAAGCCCCTTAGTTGGTTTAATTTTCTTTTCTAAAATTCACGTGTTGCCCAAAACTTTGCTCATTGCTGTTTCTCGCTTTGGAAGGGAGCTCTGCCTCTCTCTCTCCATGTCCCTCCCTCTCGCCTGCCCAACACAGGTTTGAAAGGCAGGATAGCAAAGCGTTGAAAGCCACTGGACATTCCATGGGCCACGGAAGACTGGCCAAGTTGCTTAAAATTTTTCTGCCTCCATTGCCTGTTTGCAAAATTGGGGTTGATAATTCACCTACCTCCCGGGGTGGTTCTGAGGATTAAATGCGTTTGCACACGCAAAGAACTTTGTTCGAACAGAGCCTGGCACATGGCAAGCAGTGTGTGAGCGTTAGCTATCATTGTGATTACAGGCCATTCCCCCTTAAAGTGACCCCCTCTGCTTTCCCCTGTCCCTCAGCAGAAACGATATTCATTCCTGTTGTCTTCTGTCTCCAAGTTTCTGAACTTTACTGGAATTCCTTTCCCCTTTTCTTTGCTTGGAGAACTCTTACTCATCTTTCAAAACTAATCTTAGGTGTTTCCTTCTGCAGAAAATCTTTCTTAATTGGCACACCCCACTCCTCCTCTGGGCTCCGCTCGCGGCCTGTGGGTACCTCTCCATCACAGCATTTAGAATACTGTGGGGGATTATTGGTTTGCTTGTCTGTCTTCCCAAAGGACTGTCAGGACGAGGGCTGAAGCTGGACCCTTTGTGTCTCCAATGTCTAGCGCATTGCTTGCTACATGGTGGTTGCTCAGTTTAAGGTTGGTTGAACTAAAATGAGTACAGAACTGATCCCATGGGAAAAAACCAACCAACAAAATGACAGCATCCCATTTCTTATATATTTCATATTTACACAATCTGGTATCACGCTTGCTTTCCTGGCTGGGACTAAATGAAGCTACTTATCTTTATTCTTTATCATTTAAAAATTTAACTCATCATTATAGGAGTCAAGGCCCTATTTCCCTTGCAAAACACCTTTCAGGAAAGTGGCATACAGTGTTGGGCAGCACTCTTTACTGAGCACTGGATTTGAGCCCCACTGCTACCCCTCCTAGTTGTGCGATTTCGGGCAAATTAGTTCATCTTCCTGGACTTTAGTGTCCACATCTGTAAAATGGATGTCGTGCCATTCGCCTTGTCTCCCTCTCTCCTTTCGTGTGAAGATCAGACTGGTGGTACATGTGAGTGTGCTTTTAGACTAGCACACCGTCCTCTGCTGAGGGATGTGAGATAAGGTGTCATCTGGGGAGAAATCGTGGTGTCTAGATTTAGGCACCGAGTCAACTAAGGGATGGGAAATGTTTTGGCTGCAAGGTTGCCTGGAGGTACCATTCCTTTTGAATCAAGATTCAACAGTGAAGCAGTTTGCACCTATTTTCAGTTACATCATGTCATGAGATGTTAAGAGCTGTTCCGGTATAGTTTACATAAACAGCACTACTTCGGGAGGGAGGGTGTTGGTGCATCCCCAACCCACAGTGTCTCTGCAGGGCGCGTTGAGCGTTCCTAGGGTGGACGGTGACTATGTAATTTCACCGAAGGAAGGTGAGGGCAGGGCCGGATAGTCCAGGCAAAGGCCAATTTGCACACTTCAGACACAGGGCTGTGTGAATTACGACTATTTTTACATGGCAGCTGGACCATGACAACTTCCACACGTAGTGATTTGTCTGCTAGAAGATGTCTATATGCCAGTCCTTTAATTTTTCTTTGCTGCTTTCTAATTTTACTGTGATGATAGCAGACGAAACCATAGCGGCTCCATCAGAAACCGGAGCATGTCCGTGAATAGCTAACAGACTGCATACGGTTTTCCCCGTGAATTTTCAAAGCCCAATGTGGGTTGGCTTTTGTATATAAATTGCCGGTGCACCTTTTCCATTCCAGTGGGAGCTCTCTGAAGGGAACATCACAGCTGTGATGAATAGCAGTGCCTCTAAAGAAGCTGGCGTGAGGCACGCACTGCATCCCACTGAGTGGGACAGGCGCCTGTCTTCAAATGTGCCGGGTCTCCCACTGTTAAATAAATATATACATGTGTCACTTGGCTTTGTTTCCAAGTCCTAGGCGCTATAGAAACCAAGCTCTTTATTACTATTAATAATGCTGCAGTTATGATAGATGCAAAGCCAAGAATGTGCTTTGTCCTTAGATGGTGACTTTCATTAAATTTCCCATTGTTCATTTCTTAATTATTACTTAAACGTCCTTTAACTCCCTGTTTGCCTCTACAACGAATGACAGTATTCTTTCCAATATAAATTAGCTCTATGCAGCCAATATTTTAATTAATGAATCTATAAAAATAACATGTACCTCACAGACCAGCATAACAATAAACCTTTATTATGTGACAGGCATTTTTCTAATTACTATTATTTCCATTTTACAGATGAAGAAACAGAGGTTTTGAGAGGTTAATTGACATCTCTAACATGGCATAGGCAGCATCCGAACCCAGAGCACTGTGTTCCTCTGCTTCTCCATGTAAGTAAAGCATAAAAGCCCTGTTCAATGTCTTACTTTTCTTTTTTTCCCAGTGACACAGTCATAACTATTCCGTATATAGAGAAGTTTTTTAGAGAGAATGGCCATCAGCGATCTCTCAATAATTATTGTCAAGATACTTTATTTCTTTTTGAAACGACATTTACAAAAATAACTCAGGTTATTAGAATCAAACAAGAGACTTTGGAGGCAAAACTCCAGATTTCTGTTTCTTTTAAAAACTGTATTAGCTGTACATTTTCGTTTTAAGATAACATCACCCAGCCCTTGGATTATTTCTATAAACTTTAGTCTGTTTGTCCGACTCTGCTCTCCCCACCCCACGGCGACCGCGAAAGAGCTTACTGATGCTGGAATTTGATGGTCTGGCTCCCAGCCTCTCATCACCCCGCCAGCTGACCCCCAGCTCCAGTGGACGTATTGCCTGTGGAATCATATCCAAATCCTCATGTCGAAGCCCTCATCAGTGTGGCTTTATCTTACTTCTCCATCCTTATTTCTCACAACTCATCCACATTTATGCTCACTTTCAACCCAGAGTGAGTCCTATCTGTCCTTCAGACACACACTGCTGATTCCTGGTGCCGCGCCCTCGGTTATGCAGTCCCTGCACTGTGGGATGCTCACCCCAGTGTGGGAAGAAGCATTGAGACCCATTTCTTCTTTGAAGCCAACTTCTCCAGCCACTCTCATGCTGCTTTCCCTGGACCTTCTCCCTAGTCCGTGGACAGTTACTGACAGCCGAGCTATCAATTACTCCTTAATTTCCAAACAGGTGACATTTGGGGCCACCAAATATATTGTCAGCTCCTTAGGGGCAGGTCTCACCTTATGTTTTCTCTTGTATTCTCTAGAATATTCAGCATAATGCTGAAGAAACGTTAGGTGCTCAATATATACTCGTGGAGCAATGAGGATTGGAATCCGTCAAGCTTGGATTTAAAAATGTTGGGTTTCTAATTTGTGATGCACATTAACTTTATAATTTTATTTAAATAATGTTCTATAACAATCTAAATGTACAAGAATAAGTGTTGAATTCTGTAAGGAGTGACATGTCCATACAATGGGTTACTATGCAGCCGTTTTAGATACTGTTCTTAAAGAAGTATGATGACGTCGAATGCTTTGCAATATGTTGGCAAGTTTAAAAAATGTTGTAAAATGTATTTATGGAATAATCCCAATTTGGGAATGAAAACTCCAACGTTAACAGGATATTAAAAAGAACTAACCATAAAGGAAAAGACTGATAAATGGCACTTTATAAATGGCTTCTATTCATCAAAAGATGTCTTTAACATAACATAAAGGCAAACCTGGCAGAGGACTCATATCCAGAATATATAAAAGAATTCCTACAAATCAGTAAGAAAAAGGAGACAAGACCATTTAAAAGACGGGCAAAAAGCTTGAGCAAGCAAAAAGAAGATATTCAAATGGTCAATAAACAAATGAAAATTTACCCAATACCACTGGTCATCAGAGAAATGCAAATAAAAACCATAATGAGACACAAGTGCACACCGACCAGGTGGCTACAATAAACTTTGAAAAAACAACTGATAATATCAATTGTTGACAAGGATACGGAGCAACTGGAACTCTCCACCATTACTAAAGGGAATGTAAATTGAAACCTCCATTTTGCAAATGTGTTTTATATTATGTTTTTTTCTGGAGAACTTCCAGAGATCTCTGACCTGCTCTGATCTGGCCACTGATGTTGTCCTTGGATTTCCCTCTCCTCTTTCTGGGACTTCCCATCAGTATTCTCTTATCCCTGTCTCTTGTTTCTTTGACTCAATGACTTCTTTTCTTAGTTCATTTTTTGCTAGTATATGTATTCCTTGATACTTTCCTAAGAAAGGATGGATAAGAGTTGAATTTTTGAATCCTCTTAGAATTTTGATGGCATTTCTCCATTGTCTTCTAGTATTTAGCTTTACTGTTGGGAAAGCTGAAGCAATTTTGATTCCTGTTCCACTGAATGTGAACCTGAATGAAATAACCACTGGAAACTTTAAGATCTTTTCTTATCCTTGGTGTTCCAGACTTTTTAAATGATTTGCCTTAGACTCGGACCCTGCCCCTCGCCCTGTCATCACTATGATTGACTTCCGGAGGCCCATTCCTTTCCATCTACAACTCACATCCTTCAGTTCTGGAAAATTTCTGCATAATTTCCTGCTTCTCCCTATCACGCTCCCCTAATCTTCCCTCTGGATATTATAGGTGGCTGTTGGACTTCCTGGGTTATTCCTTATCTTTTTCTCTTTTATTTTTCATTTGTTTGCTTCTTTTCGTTTTGCTTGTAGTAGATTTCCTTGACTTCATCATCCCACCCTTTACTGAATTTTCATTTTAGCTATAATATTTTTAAATTCCTATGAGCTGTTCCTTGTTATTCGATGTATCCTTTATACCAGGTTCGATTTGTTTAATGGCTGCAGCAGCCTCTCTTTTCCCCTGGAGGATATGAATTCTGGTTGTTTCAGTGTTTTCTTCTGCTCTCTTCATTATCTCTCATTGATCTACGTTCCTTTAGTCTGTATGTTTGTTTTCAGGTCACTTTCTTTCACGTTGGAGGGTTTTCTCAATGCTAACGACCTTTGCTTCTGTTCCTATTTTAGAGGGAGGAATTAAAATGTTTGAAAGCTCTGGGTGTGTGAGCAGTGTATGGCACACAGTGGGCTGCTCTCTAGAAGAAGATTGGCGAATTTTAATAAAATCAATGTCCTGAAATGATTTCCAAGGAAAAAAGTAACCCATTCAATACCAAAGATTCATGAATAATGGAAATTTTGCTCATGAAAAGAATGATTGGGTTCATGCTGAAGGAAATTATTAAATCCTAGAATCTAGTTTAACTGTACATGCAGAGAAAAAGTTGAGGTGATCGACCCTCAGTAAAGCAGCCCCACAGTTTGTAACAAAGGACAACAGCTCTCTCAGTTCTGAGCAGGTAACCCAGCTCCTTTTAAAGCAATTGTTAAGAAAACGAATCTGGTAGAATATTTAAAACTTATTGCTGCCTGATGTAAGATCTTGAAAAGCATAACTTAGAGACAATTCCGTTAACAAAGTGTCCACTTCCTCACGGTTTCCTTTTCTTCTGTTTTAACCATCTTCTGGAAGTTTACATTTAAAAGCACCTTGGCTGCCTAAGAGTTCTGTGGGCTGTTGGTTTTCTTCCTTTTCACCTCATGGTTTCATTTCACCAGTAGTTAAAACTGCAGAAAACCAAGAAGAGGCGAATGAGAAAAATACTCCTCAAGGCTGTTTTCCCTGTCTTGTTAGCAGAAAGTCTTCAAAATAGAATATTCTGCGAAGTTTTCTGGGAGATACTGAATTCACTGAGGTACTCAAGGGAATGAAACCTGTAAATGCCATCAAAACCTCATTAATTCACTTTCACAAGTTTACCATTAAATCATTTCATCATAATAGTCTCATTAATTCATCATCTTTGCTTTTCCCCCCTTTCCTTGTTCTTTTACCATTACTTATTGGGGACTCCATTGCCTGAAAGTCCCTTTGGTCTTCGTTGTTTGCCAGTGCTCCTGTCTGATTTATTGAGGGGGAGGAAGTAGAATGTCACACATGGTGACCGTCTGGCTTCACTCAGGTGCTTGGAGGATCGCTCGTTGATTAATGAGTCTTGTTTTGAAGGGGATTACTTGGCTGGTTTTTTACAACTTGACTGTCTGCCCAATGAGGTAATGGCAGAAAGTTCTCACTTGCCTAAAGACGATTCTTTGTATATTATGTCAGAAAGGAGCTGGGGGTTACGATTTAGCTTCTAAGATACAATTGGAAATATTAAAATGGAGAAAGTGCAGCCAGCAGACGAATTGAAGTGGCAGGGCGATTCGGTGCAGCTGAGGACAAAGTCACCTGCTCACACAGGCAGTGGGGCTTGCTCTTAGCTGCACATTTGAATCACTGGGAAGCATTTAAACAAACACCCAGAGTGGGGCTCCATTCCCGTCCAGTTGAAAGGGCTCTCTGGGGATAGGGCCTGAGAATCCGCACATTTTAACGTTTCCCAGGTGATTCTGGCGCACTGTGAGTGTTGAAGACCACTGAAATCATAGGGCAAGATGCTTTACACAGTGACTACGAATAATGAAGCTCCCTCTGTCTTCCCAACTCTGGGTCAGACACTCCATGGGAGAAGGTGAGGAGACACGGAAGGCATGGCTCTCTGGAGATTTTCTAACCTATTCAAGAGACAAGCTAAGCACAAGTGAAGATAACTGAGAGTCGAGCACGGCAAAGTATAATGAGGGATTCTGGGAGGGAGGACCAGCGAGCTGGGCGTAGTGAAGTGGCTTCACAGGGTAAGGGTGGGGTTAGGGCTTTGTGGGGGGTGAGGGGAGGGCATTTCCTGCAGGTGAGACAAAAAGCCAGGGAAGGAGAGCACTTGGTGGCGTGGGAGCAGTGGGCAGACTGCCCAGGCTGTGGCTGAGGGTTCTTGCTCTGCCCCCATCGCCACGCTCTGCCGAGCGCTGGAGATCAATCTTCCTCTAACTCCTCAGGGGAGTCCCGTTGCAGATGAAGAAACTGGGCCTCGGAGGTTTAAGGAAATTGCTCGGTGTCTAGTCCCTCTTCTGTCAGAAGATTCAGACCAGGCATCCAGGTGACCTGGCCCTGCGGGACCGAGCAGGACGGTGGGACCGCCTGTTACTTGCAGCCGCGACATCGGGCAGGGAGAGTTTGCGCGTCAAGGAGGAGAAGCAGGAGCGAACTGGCCTTTGATGTGAGAGAACCTAAGGCCCTTGTCGGGAGCCCTGGTGAGGTCCAGAGGCTCAGAGGCCAGGCCACCAGAACCAGGGCAGAAGGTCGGGGGTTGACCCACCCCAACACTGGCGACAGTGGCCCTTCCCACAGCCGGGCATTTCCATGCTCCCAGAGGCGGGCTTGTGTGTGAAGCAGGAAGATCTGACACAGCCCTCTGGGTATCATAGATATTTTGTAACCTGAGAAAATTAGCATTCAGGGTTTTCTTTATGTTATTATATAAAAATATTATTTAGCATTATTTTTAAGTGACATATTCCTCAGCCTGCCTCCCCCCATAGCTGACCCCAGAGCTATCAGGAGACATTTTGGCACCTGAGGCCTGAGACAAACAGCAGGCGATGTTCTCCTCCAAATCAATTTTATAATTCATGATATGGCTCACAGATAGGCATTATTAACAGTGCACACCATCTGGCGGCTTCCCAATTTAAACCATTACTCTTGCTAAATAGATGTTAAGCTTTCAAAATCATTATTTACAATTTTTGTGTCTTCTAAATCTCAGTGTCTTAGTTCCAAGCCCTTTCACGTGCTTGAGCCCCGGGCCAGTCCCCTCCAGCCAGCAGGGCTGTGGCTCGGGCATGGGGCGAGGGGACAGTGTGCACGTATATGGGAATGAAAACAGCTGAGACTTTAATAGTTTGCTTGTTAGGCTCACGAAAGAACGTAGACATATTCGTGTTCATGGCATCCAGGAGGCCACGTCTAAACAGTACAAACTCTTTGTGTGACATGATGAATCCCCTTGAGGGACCCAGAAGGGACAGGAGACATGTGGGATCAAAGCAAGCAAGCAGCTGAGCTGTGATCTGAACTCAGTGTGCGTGGCTCCAAAGCTCAGCATTGCTCTCCACCATATTGTGTGCTGCCTGCCCAGACACCGTGTGCGCTGCAAGGAGACATCGGCAAGGGCTCTCGTCCTCCAGGAGCTTTCAGCTCAGCTGTATGACAGCGCTGGAACATAAGAGGTAAAAAACGATTCCTTGTTGGCACCAGATTAAAGTCAAACAAGAGGAAGGGACATGAGGTGCTGAGGTAGAACATTCTCCAGGGATTCTTTTTGGAATTTACTGATCTAGATGATTCAGGATTGAGTTTTCATTTCTACGATTTATTCTTTAATATTTGCATTTTTTGAACAAGCATTACAGGCACATGGCAAAATATTTAAATGATACAAAAAGATATACAGTGAATAGTAAGTTTCCCACCTTTCCTAGTCAGAATCTTGGCAGAAAACAGCATTCACCTCTAGAGGGTTCAAATTAGGAGATGTTAATGGGGGGACTGCTTACAGAGGTGCGGGTAGGGTTAAGGGGATAAGCAAGGGACGTGGAGGCCCCAGAGGCCAGCGACAACTGAAGGACACAGTATAGTGGAGCCCAGCGAGAGCTGGGGCTTGTGGACAGATGCAGCCTGTTGCAGACACTGCACCAAAGCAAGGAGAAAGCCTGGAAGCATCTCTCAGTCTTTCTCTCCTCCCATCCTCAGATCTCCTGCTGGTGACTCCTGTTGGCCAAACGCTAAAGGAAGTCAACCACCCAGGGAGATGGGTGCTGGGGGCTGTGGAGGGCAGACTTTCTGAAGGGAGCAGAGCAGAGAAAGGAAAATGATCTAGGGTGGTGTTGAGGTCGGGACTCAGAGAACAATCAAGGCAGCACCCTGACCCTCAGCCTCCTGAGGCAACAATTGTCAGTATTTTCTCTGTAACCATCTGGAAATAGTCTATGCATTTACAATCTGCTAATGTGTATGTCAACCCACTTTCCACATAAATAGTAGTGAACTCCTCCCCTGCTCCCCCCTCCCCTCCCTTTGCTTCTTAGTCACTGAACAGCGTGTATTGGATTTGGCCCCTTATAGCATCCGTGGAGCTGCCTCATTGTTATAAGTCATAAAGTGGGGTCCCCAGACAGGCAGCATCAACGCCACCTTGGAACTTGTTAGACATGCAAATAAGTTAGAAACTCTGGAAACGGCATCTTAACCAGCTCTCTGGATCGTTCTGATGCACACTAAGTTCAAGAACCAGAGTTCCAGACTTTCTGAATAAGTCTGGGGCCCCACCTGATCAAGACTGCTGGTGCTCGCATGTCCATGTACCAGAGGAACCTGTGGACAGAGAACCACATTGTCAGACTCTCGTGGCCATGTCTTTCCACTGTACCTACTGGGAAGAAAAATAAAAAGCAATAAGAATTGATCCAGTGTCTGATATCATCTGTCAGTGCCAACCGGAACCCTGAAACAGTGTGGAAAGGAGGGGCTCCCTCCCTCCTCCTGATATACCCCCTTTCTCCCTGCCTTTTTGTACGTTTAGTTCTTTGGATGCAGACACTGCTTTTTAATATGTTTGGTTGAGTATGTGATGCAACACAAGCTAAATATAACCCTGAAGATGCACAACCACCACATGCTTGGGGTTGGCATCTGCTTGGAACCCACAAGTATGAGACTTGCTACCCACCCTGGTCCCTTGGGGCACAAACTCCCTCAGGAGGGCCCCACCAGGCATTGCTCAGCCACAGTTTAATGTGGCCCAAACCTCATATAAAGCATATAAAGCAATGGCCTGCGCAGAAGATGGACACCTTGTCCTTTGGAAGTTTGCAAAACAGCCTGAGGCTTGAGAGGTACTTATCAGCTTTGTGACCCTAGGACCCTCTATGTGCCTTGGTTCCCCCATCTGTAAAATTGCAGTGACAGAAATGGCAGGGCCACTGGCTTGCACAACTCCTGGGAGCACCATCCAGGCAGAATATGGTGTGAGTAGCGCCCCCTGGAGGGTGAGGTTTGGATGAATGGTTAAACGTGACCCCATTCTCCCGGGTCCTGGTACGGGGCAGAACAGTTTAGCCACGTGGCAGTGAGCTGGAGTGGAAAGGGCACTTTGAGTCAGACAGTCTGAGGCTGAGTCCAGGCTCCCTTTCTCACTTACAGCTTTGTGACTCAGGCATGCTCATTCACCTACAGGTGTCACTTTGATGTGTCACCCAGAGCTGTGGCTGGCACAAAATATTCATAGCATGCAATAAATATTTGTTGAAAGAATGAAGGCACATTGTGTGTCTCAGTTTCTTATTCTGTACAATGGGGACAATAATATAATTTATCTCACTGGGTTAAATTAAGATTAATTGAGATTTAAATATTTTAATAAATGTTTTAAAAGTCTGGCACAGAGAAGGAATTCGATGTGTGCGGTTACAGTAAACATGTGTCAGGGGATAACTTGAATACAGTACAAAGTTTTTGGACCTGGGGTAGTGAGTCCTGAGTCAGACTCCAGGCGTGGAGTCAGTTTAGGAACAGCGCCGGTCTAGATTATTCAAGACTGAATTTTCATTTCTGTAGGAACTGCAAAAGCAAGGAAGAGAGGGAGAAACGTGTGACAGTGCGGTGCACGACCCCGGCTGTATATTAGACTCAGATGGGGAGCTTTTAAAAGTCGACTGTTGAGTCAAACCCCTGGGTCATGGGTCCTGAGCATGGGCATTTTTAAAAACTGCCTGTGGTGATTCTGAGGTGTAACCGGGAGTGAGAACTCTGACTTATGGGCATGTGCTGCAGGCCAAGCGTTGTGTTAGATGTAGGCAAATGTCATCCCCTTTAGTCCTCACAACGACCTACATATTAGGTATGTTAGCCCAGTTTCACAGGTGAGGAAACCAAGGATCAAAGAGCAAAGAAACCTCATTTACAGCAGAAAGGGCGGGAGTTGTTTTCATTTCAAATAAGTGATGTTTCTTGGTAAAATGGCAAGGAAATTCCTGAAAGTGCCAGAAATGAAGGTTCTAAGTCTCTTTCTAGCTAAGAAAGGTTGGTTTGGTGGCAGTATTGACAGTTTCCAAAGTGAACCCAATCCCAAATGCCTACAAAATGTCGGAGTTTGCGTCCAGGGGGAATGGTCCTCTTTTACGTCTGTAATTGTGAGTGGACTGGGTTCTCTTCAGGCCTAGAAATCAAATTTTCACTTGTGAATACCACTGTCCTGTAACTAACTATAAAAGTTTAAACCCAAAGCTTGGATGGAGACAATGTTTCCAATGTTTTTGTTGGTCTATGAAGAAGTTTTATACCTTTCCCCCTTAAAACTGCCTTCAGAAGCAATTAGGGGGTGGGGCGGGCGTGGATGGCACTTCTTCTGGTTTTAAATTTAGTTGTTTGTGTCTCCTGGCCCCAAGCCACACATTGGAGGTGGTCGGCCGGGGTGTATCCCAACAGCTGGATAGTCAAATATCAAGACCTCTGGGCATAAAATCTCTGTGCAGTTAACTTAGAAATCATGAAGGCAGTTTGGACTACCCATCGTTTTTACAAACTACCATTAAATTTGGGGGCCATGGTCTAACCTCTCTGAGAGTTTCCTCATCTGTAAACAAAGGTGGGTGGGAGGACTTGATCATATGCAGAGACCTTTCCAGTCCAGGAATTCCATGCTTTCCTGAAACTCCATGGAATTGACCCATCAGGTCACAAGAATTTAAAATAATGTTTCTTAAACTAAGGACTGGGTTCCAAGGTAGGGCTTGAAATGTAACACTGTGTATTATAGAGCCATCCAGACATGCGTTCAAATCCCAGGGTGTTCTGTCACTTCCCGTGTGAGCCATCCCTTTGAGCCTCAGGTTCCTCCTCAATAGAATGGGGATAAGTGAAATTTATGTCATTGCGTTATCATGAGGACTAAAGGAGAGAACACAGAAACAGTATAGCAGTGCATGGCAGGCGTCATTATTGTTACTGTGGTTGACGAGGTGACCTGATTTCCTTGACCACTTAGGCCCTCCCTCTACAAGCACTACTTGGATTTTGAGGATAAGCAATTAAGTCGAGAAAGCCAGACTGGAATTAGAACCCTCCAGAGGTTCTTATATTGGTGGTGGCATAGGGGAGTGACAGCTGGGAGATGTTGAGGATGACTGACCACGAAAAGCTGATTTAGAATCACGTATCTATGGTTAGCATACGTTCTTGCTGAGGGTTAGGGGCTGAGAACACCCCTTCCTTCATCTTCCAAATTTGGAAGCAACTGAGAGGTAGACCCAATGTCACACAGATGGAGATCAAAGTGACACTTTGCTATTGGGAAAGTTGGCTTGGAGGACATGGCTCAAGCATGTGGCACACGGATCTTAACACCGCACCTAAGGTGAGACTGCGCAGCGTCCTGGGAGGGCTGCACCGCTGAGGCCTCCCTGGGAAGCCGTACTCTAAGCTCAGGTGCAGAGCTGAGGGGCAGCCCCCCGTCTAGGGAGCAGCAGCCGAGCTGAGTCTGTGCTGCTCCTTCTCCAGGTGCACCGTTCAGGTAAGTCTGCCACTCAGGGAGGAGAGGGCGGGGGACAGAAGGAGGCTCCTAGAAGGAAAATTCTGGGGCTTTCTTTTTTTCTCTCCTTCTGGGAAATGGAGTGGTTACTCCATTCCTTCTCTGGAAACCCAAGGGGAGGTGGGAGGAAGTGTCCCCTTTGCTAGCGTGCCTCATCTTGGCTCTGTCTGCGTTGTGCTTGCCTGGAACTGTTGGGGTGCTTCATCGAAGGGGAGGGAAAGAGAATAAATATTTATTGTCTCCCATAGTGCCTGCAGGTAAAGAGTTCAGGAAGGCTCGGCTGAGTGGCTCTGGCCTGGCCTGAGTGGCTCTGGCCCTGCCTCTCTCCTGAGGCTGTAGTTAAAACGCTGCCCAGGGCTAGGGGGCTGGGGGGCGGTTGTTGTTTGGACCTTGCCTGGGCTGGAGGATCCACTTCTGAGATGACTCTCTCGAGGCTGCAGGTAGGAGGCTCAGTTCCTTGCCAGGTGACCTCTCCTTAGAGCTGCTTGGGTGTCCTCGTGACATGGCAGCTGACTCCCGAGAGTGAGGGATCCGTGAGAGAGCAGAGCAGAAGCTGTGATGTCCTTTATGACCTACCTTTGGAAGTGACACCTTGTCATTTCTGCAATGTCTTATTAGTTACACATTACACAGTTGGTCCTTTTCAAATGCGAGGGGCCCACACAGGTGTGTGAAGACTAGGAGGTGGGGATAATTAGGGTCATCTGGAGGCTGGCTACCATGGTGGGGGGCCTGGCTGAAGACTGAATTTTGTTTTCTTCATCACTTGTAGCAAGAGAACGGTCAGCGCATCCCATTGGTAGTCTTTGACATGTATCAAAGCCAGCTGTCACCCCCAGGGAAAGTATTATTAATCAGCCTTTTGTGAATAGAGGCTGAGAAAAGAAGCCAGGCGGGTTGGGACACCCTGTCACACAGATGTGGCGGTGTGGGCTTCCCGTGCATGGGGGACAGCATGTAACTCGTGGACTTTATTTCCGGAGCGCTTACTTTGTGCTGGCTATTCGGGTTTACCTCCAGGATCACACTTCCTCCTTGCAACAGCCTGTGAGGTGGGACCTGTTTTCATCTCCATTTTACAGACGCAGAAACTCGGGCTCAGGGAAGTGAAGTAACGTGCCTGTAACTGGTGGAGATGGGATTTGATCTCAGATCAGTTAAACTTTGCATCAGGGCTTCTCAAACGGACACACAGGCAGATGCCCTCGGGGATCCAGTGATACACGGATTCTGTTTCAGTAGGCCTCGGGCAGGGCTGGGGGCCTGCATGTCTGAGGTGCCCGGATGACGCTGACGCTGCTGAGGCGGGGACCTCATTTGAGTCAGGAAGCTGCAGGGGCCCCACTTCACAACGATGCTAAGGGGTGAGGACTGCCAAGCAGCACCGTCCCTGGCACCAGCAGTTGTCAAACAAATGGCAAGCTTCTCTGCGGAGGGAGCTGAAGCCCAGAACCACAGTCCCCCTGGAAGCATCTCACAACTGTGGAGAGGGAGGTGCAGAGGGGATCACGGGCTCAGCCGCCTGGAGAAAGGGTGAGGACTGGGGCTCCCCTGGGACCAGGAGTCCTGACGCTGCCCTTTCTGAGGCCTCTTCCTGTTCCCTGGGGCCACACTCTCCGGTTGAGTCATCCCCCTGAGGTCCCTGAGGGCCATCTGCTTTTGGGGGTGCATTTGAGACCAGGCGGGAAGCTGTGATCCCGACCTCACCACACACAGCTTTGTCAGTGAAGGCTTCCCAGCTGGGGAAGGGAGCAGGGGTGATGAGGTCTGTGCGTGGGTGTGGGGGGGCTGAGGAGGCACCCCAGCGGGGCTGGGCCCTCTGGTTCTCTCCCCGTTGTTTGTCCCCTACAACTGTGGCGAGAACACGAACCTCGGAGTCTGTGTCCTGTTTTCGAGAGACGAGATAATGAGTGTTTTCCCAGCTCCTCCGTGAAGTTAACATATAATACATTCTTAATTGCATTTAGCAGCATTTATTCAACCGAGTGTAACTAGTAATTTCAGAAAGCGCCCGACAACGCTGCCGGTAGAGCACGCTTGGAGAGCTCTGCTCCAGGCGCTGAGCGCTTCCTCAGTTCGGTTTTGGGGACAATGCCGCACTTTGCTCCAGAAGCAAGTCTTAATTCCCGTGGCCGCCGTGCCCAGCCTTCGTTGCCCGCTGGTTTGCTAGGCTGGGACCTGGTGGGGTAGTTTCTTTCGTCTTCCGATCACTCCATCACCCATTGACCCGATTTCTAAAAGCCCTGAGCAGGAACTTGGGAATCAGGCATGAATCACTCTCTGTCTCGCGGCAAAGCCCCCTTCCCTCCACCTTCACAGAGCCCGGAGCAGGGCCGATGGGGAACGAGGCTTCACCTTCTCTGGGACATCCCAGCAAACACGGAGAAGGAAAACAATACTGCCTCCAAGCGTCTCCCACCTCTCGAGAGCTGAAAAAACCGCCCCCTCCCACCACAGCGAGGAGGCGTGAGGCTCCTGGTCTGGCTGGACACCACAATCTTAAACCTTTGGGAAAACAAGCTGAGTAAGAGTAGAGAGGTGAGCCAGAAATGCCTAGCAGCCAATGTGAAAATACCAGTAAACTGTGGTCCCCGGGATTGAAAGGCTTTGCAGCAGAGGGCTCTGAACCTTTTTGATTGTGTCCCTCTAAAACGCGTGTATTTATTTATCCCTTCAGAAATTTCGTATGTACCGCTGTACTAATATGCACATCACAAAGCGCACACACGGTAGGAATGATGAAGAATGAGCATTTAAGTCAGCCCCATGAAAGTTCTGCTCCTTTCCCCCGTGTCCCAGCACCTCATCTCAGTTGCCTCCCTGAGTGCGTGTGTCCTCTTTGGAGATGTCTGTTTGGAATTAGGGCTGGTCAGACTGACCTGGGCCCTGTCTGGGCTCTGCCACTTTACAGCCATATAACCTTGGGCAAACTGCGTAATTTTCCACACCTTAGATTGCTCATCTGTAAAATCCAGGAACGATAGCACCTACTCACAGGGTTGTTGTGAGAATTAAATGAGATGTTGCATGTAAAGGATTTAGCACAGGCCTGACCCATGGTACGTATCAATATATACAATCACTATTTGTCAGTCATGATTACTCAGTGACTTGAGGCTCCCAGTTTAGGGAAATTAACAAACCTTTGGAAATAAGGCAAGAGGATGGATGACTGTGTGCCTTTCAGTGTCATGTTGGAGAACTGTCCAATAGGCCAGCTTAAGGGTCATGTGATGCTGTAAAGGAGCAACTTTGGCCCACAACTGACTATTGATTAGGGCCCAGTTTCCTAAAAGTCCAATGTCAACTGATTAAGTTGCATATGATTGAGAAATAGAAAGGTAAGTCATTTTTGTCCAGTGGGGCGGATATCCATAGAGACTACAGTTGTATTGCTTTGTCTTTTTGCATCTAATTTAGCAATTTGATTCCGGCATCCTTTGTCTTTTCCTGACCTAGCACACATCAATCTCATGTTTCCTCTTTTGAACTAGCTTTACCATCCTGCAGTTTCCCTCATTAATTAGTTAAATAAATCTTTGACACACACACACTACAGCATTGGGCGGGAGAGTCATGTTTTAGCTTTTTGAAAATTACACTTTGACACCACTTAATTCATGTTTCTGCTTTAGTTGCTAAAGTTGGGGGTTCTTTTGACTGCAACCAAAATAATATTAACTAAAGGAGTTATATGTATTAACATAGTTATACTGCCCCTTTTCTTCCAGCTTCCCCATCAAGCTCTTGGCTACCAGGTGCCCCAGGCTACCCTGAAATATTCTCAAGGAATACAATTCCCGAATTCACTTGAATATTAAATTCTTACCTTCGTTTAAGGCAGTTGATGTTTTATTTTTCATTCGAGTTCAGGAAATAGTTATTAAACAAATTAAACGTGATTTCTTTTAGGTGGTGGGACTCTGGACAATTTTTTTTCCCATTTCCTACCTTACTGTTGTCCATATTTTTTCTTTCTTTCTTCTTTTTTTTGAGGAGGATTAGCCCTGAGCTAACATCTGCCACCAATCCTCCTCTTTTTGCTGAGGAAGACTGGCCCTGAGCTAACATCGATGCCCATCTTCCTCTACTTTCTATGTGGGACGCCAACCACAGCATGGCTTGCCAAGCAGTGCCATGTCCGCACCGGGATCCGAACCAGCGAACCCTGGGCTGCTGAAGCGGAACGTGCGAACTTAACCACTGCACCACTAGGCCGGCCCTGTCCATATTTTCTATACCAATGATGTGCTACACTCATAATAGAAAGAAAAAACCCTTAACTTCTAAAAAAGTGCACGCCTACTATGTGAATGGCAGTGTGTAGAACTCACTAGGGAGCACAATGTTTGGCAACTCGCTGCTGCTGCCTTTGATGGCACAGTGGTCCACCCTTAGCCCTGGTTTCAGTTACCCACAGTCAACCGCAGTCTGAAAATATTAAATGGAAAATTCCAGAAATAAACAATTCATAAGTTTTAAATTGCACACCATTCTGTGTTGTGTGATGAAGTCTTGAGCCTCCCCTGTTCCATCCTGCCCCAGACGTCACTCACCCCTTTTTTTGTCCGGTGGATCTACGCTTTATACACCACCCGCCCCTTAATTACTTAGGAGCCATTTCGGTTATCAGATCGACCGTCGGGTATCACAGTGCTTGTGTTCAATCACCCTTACTGTACTTAATACTGGCCCCAAGGTGCAAAAGTGGTGATACCGGCAATTCAGATATGCCAAAGAGAAGCCAAAAAAGTGCTCCCTTTAAGTGAAAAAGTGAAAGTTCTCAACTTAATAAGGAAAGAAAAAGTTATATGGTGAGGTTGCTAAGAGCTACTTTTATTACAACACATTGCAATATATTACAATATATTTTTATTTAACTGTAACTTTTCTTACAATGTGTGGCTATAATTGTTCTATTTTATTATTAGTTGTTGTTAATCTCTTACTGTGCCTTAGCATAAATTAAACTTTATCACAGGTCTGTGTGTATAGGAAAAAGCAGCGTATGTAGGGTTTGGTGCTATTCCTACATCAGGCATCCACTGGGGGTCTTGGAACGTATCCCCCGAAGATAAGAGGGGACTACTGCACAAAAGCGTAAGTATAGCTAGGAAGCAGGACAGAAGACAAGTGCAGATTGACCAAGAACATCTTGTGCCCACGGGGAGGTGGCTGGGAGGGGTCGTAGGGAGAGAACGGTGTGGGGCAACTAGCATTTGATAACCCCATTAATAGTCAGTATTTAATGTACTTGGCCTTCACATGCATCTCATTTAACTCTCCTCATTTTTTCATGTGTTTACAGAAACAGAAGATTGCCATCTTAACCATTTTTAAGTGTACAGTTTAGCAGTGTTAAGTATATTCACATTGTTGGGAAATGGATCTCCAGAAATTTCCATCTTGCAAATCTGAAACTCTATACCCATTAAATAGCAGCTCCTCTTTTCCCACTTCCCGCACGCCCTTGTAACCACCATTTTACCTTGTCTCTATGAATTTGACTACTTTAGATACCTCGTATAAGTGTCATGATACAGTATTTGTGTTTTTGTGACTGGCTTATTTCGCTTAGCATAATGTCCTCAAAGATTATCCATTTTGTAGTATGTGACAGAATTTCCTTCCTTTTTAAGGCTGAATAATATTCCATTGTATGTATATACTACATTTTGTTCATGCATTTATCTGGACCTTTGGGTCCACCTTCTACATTTTGGCTGTTGTGAATAGTGCTGCCATAAACATGGGAGTGCAGATATGTCTTCAAAAGTCTGCTTTCAATTTGTTTGGATATATACCCAGAAGTAGGATTGCTAGATTATATGGTAGTTCTATTTTTAATTTTTTGGGGAAAAATGCTATTTTCTGTAGTGGTTGGACCATTTTACAATTCTACCAGCAGTGCACAAGGGTTCTAATTTCTCTACGTCCTCAGTAACACTTGTCATTTTCTATTTTTTTTATAGTAGCCATCCTAATGGGTATACGATGATATCTCATTGTGGTTTTGATTTGTATTTTTCTGATGATAAGTGACATTGGGCATCTTTCCATACGCCTGTTAACCATTTGTATATCATCCTTGGAGAAATGTCTATTCAAGTTCTTTGCACATTTCTAATTCGGGTTATCTGATGTTTTGTTATTAAGCTGTAGGAGTTCTTTATACATTCTGAATATTAGCCCCTTATCAGGTATATGACTTGCAAATATTTTCTCCCATTCTGCAGGTTGTCTTTTCATTCGTTAATTGTGTCCTTTGATACACAAAAGTTTTTAAATTTGATATAGTCCCATTTGTCTATTTTTGCTTTTGTTGTCTGCTTTTTGTGTAATGTCCAAGAAATCATTGCCAATCCAATGTCATGAAGACTTCCCACTATGTTTTCTTCTCTGAGTTTTATAGTTAGATCTTGTATTTCAGTCTTTAATCCATTTTGAATTAATTTTTGTAGATGGTGTAAGATAAGGATCCAACTTCGTTCTTTTGCATGTTGATATCCAGTTTTACCAGCACCATTTGTTGAAGAGACTGTCCTTCCCCCATTGGCAAAAGGACATTTCTTGGCACCCTTGTCGAAGGTCATTTGACCATTTATGCAAGGGGTTATTTCTGAGCTCTCTGTTCTAGTCCATTAGTCTATTCGTCTGTCTTTATGCCAATACCAGACTGTTTGATTACTGTAGCTTCATAACATGTTTTGAAATCAGGAAGTGTGAGTCCTTCAACTTTGTTCTTCTTTTTCAAAATTGTTTTGGCTATTTGGGGTCCTTTGAGATTCCATCTGAATTTTAGGACGAATTTATCTGTTTCTGAAACAGATGCCTTTGGGGTTTCGATGGGGGTTGCCCTGACTCTGTGGATTGCTTTGGGCAGGTAGTGTGGGCATCTCGACATTGAGTCTTCTGATACGTGAGCGTGGGATATCTTTCCACTTGTTTGCGTCGTCTTTAATTTTTTTCAGAAATATTGTGTAGTTTTCAGTGTACAAGTCTTTCCCCACCTTGGTCAGCTTCATTACTAAGTATTTGACTCTTTTTGATGCTATTGTAAATGGAATTGTTTCCTTATGTCCTTTTGAGTCGTTCATTGTTAATATACAGAAACACAACTGATTTTTGTGTGTTGACTTTGTATCCTACAACCTTGACAAATTTGTCTATTAGTTCTAACAATTTTTTTGTGGAATCTTTAAGACTTTGTACATATAAGATCATGTCATCTGTGGAGAGGTAATTTTATTTCTTCCTTTTCAATTTACATGCCTTTTATCTCTCTTCCTTGCATTAATGCTCTGGCTTTAATGCTCTTCGTTTAACTGATTAGGAAATTGAGGAATTAGGAAATGTCTTACAACCAAAGACATTCAAAATCTTCATTTCCCAAGATTCTTGTTTTTTGTGTTTTATGTACACACTTAATCCCAATGGAGTCAACAGAAAAGCTGTCTTTTCCCCAGTGTGGCTCAGAGCCCTCCCCAGTACAGTCTTTGGGGGAGGACTTAGACCGAGAAAATAGTAAAGCCCTGGGGAGAAACAAGTTTGTTCATGCTGAGAAACAAAAATGTCTACCATTTTCCAAAGCCTTATCTTGTTTCCTTGTTTCCTCTTTGGACGAGCTGCTCTTTTAAAATCATTAATCTCTAAAATGATACTCTCGCATACTCCTGCACACACACCCCTTCACCAATTTATGGTATTAAAAAACCCAAGTCTTCAATATTTCATAACTATAATAATGCCTGACACAATGCGAAGACTTTTTTTGTGGATTATCTACCATAGTTATCTCAACCATGAATATGGAATGGAATGTTATACAGCGCTGTGTGCTGTCCTTCTTTTACAGATGAGGAAGCTGAAGCTTAGGGAATTTTTGTAACTCATCCAAAGTCATAGAGCTCGTGAGTGAAGGTGCCAGAGTGTGAACCCAGGGAGCTCAGCCCTGAGCACCCGCTCACCAGCATAACCCGTGTCTAGCTTCGGTCTTGTTCCTACATTGTGATTCTAAAAATAAATTCCCAGAAGACATTTCAACAGGATGGGGATGTAGATGTTTAAGTTGCTGGAATTCCCTTCTATCTGGTTCTTCAGAGAGGCATGTTCAGACGTCTGGAAGTCAATTGGTTTTGAAACAAGAACAAACCCCTTGATATCCATATGGAGATTTGCTATCCTGCCTACAGTTTAAATTAACCTTATTGATGGATTTCCTGCCAAGCTTAGTTTCATTTATTATATATGTTCCTTTTGGTAGGTGGAAGAAAAAAATATGTGAGAATTATCCTCTAAATAAAGCAATATAGAAGCCAGGCTTATAGATTTTCTAAAGTTTAGTTTTATTTGCCAAGCCCATCTGTACTTTTTTTGGGATGAATGTTTATTTAGTAAAAAGAAAAATGATATCTTGAAATAAAGATATTTTAGTAGTAAACAACCAGGAGTGGCTCTGTTTTCTCTTTCATTCATCATTGTCAGCTGAAGACATTCCCAACTGGCAGCTGAGGGTGAAATTTACGTTGTCAAGATATGGGTGAGCCACTTCACTGTTTCTTTCTGAACTTAAAGAAATTTCAGCCTAAAAAAACCTGGCTTCTCTGGATTCTAAACCGTGACATCAGATGGATGTATTACAATGATTGGGCTTAAGACCCACTGTAGGCCTGCAAGTCAGGATCACGATCCCCTGGAGATGATGAAGGAATGAACATGCTGTGGGCTGTTCTCATCTTAGGAGGAAAAACATGATTCAAGGAAGGGGGAACAGGGAAAGTACCTTCATTTAATCTTTTTTTACATTACCTAAGATAGCCAGACAAATACAGTTTGTCTGGAATACTCTCGCCTTTTGAGGATCTAGGAGAAAGGATTGAAAAAAGAAATCTGGGGCAGTGGTACTCACAAACGGCTGCTTTATAACTGTCCTATCTAAACCAAGCTGGAGTTGGGAGGGAAGGAGAGTAGTTCCCAAAACAACTCACAGCTTAGTGGTTGTTCTAAATAGCTTGGAGCTCTAGAACGTTCTGTCTGACTTGGAAAAATAATGACACAGCTGATCAGTTTCCCATGTGGACTTGTTCAGAGAATTTCTGATGGAATCTGTGATTGCAACCCTTTCAGATCCCATGCTCCCTTTTACAACAAATATTTGAACACTTTTTTACTACTCTGAAGTGAAATTTATATGTTACGTTAAAAATTAAATATAACATCCTGTTACAAAAGGGGAACTAGAAGGAAAATAATTTTCAGTAAGCTATACATCTCAATTTGTACATACCCAGACAAGACTACTGTTAAAAGGGAATTTAGAAACAAGCAAACGGGGGCAATCATGACTCTCATCTAGATAGAAAAGTGAGCAGATGCATATATTTTCATTAACTCATAATGAGGAACCAGGCAAATGTTATAATCTGTTCAAGAGAGAAAGCAAAGAATGGACACATTCATAGATCAGGAATGTTGAAATGATGTACAAATGGAGGCAAAACCAGTTCCTTCAACTGTGGGGAAGAGAGGTCAATTGAACCCGAGAGGACAGAATTTGGATGTCCACAGACAAAAATGATTTTGCATTGTTACCAGTTATCTATATTTTGCAGAGTTGTAGAATAGCTCCCGTGAAATCAGAATCAGATAACCCAGGGGGGTGTGGTATAGACAGCGCACAGTTTTCCACTGAAGTACAAATTTTTCCCTCCACTATCCTTAATGAAGTAATAAGACATTTGACATTATAGGGAAAAACACCCTAAACAAGGCATTTACACAGTCAGATTGACTCAGTTGGTTAAATTTTCGCCCCAAATACATTAACAGTAACGCCTTCAAGTAGTTTCTGAAATGGAGACCAACTCTTGGTAAACTTCTGACCGAAGATAGTATACTCTTTCCCCACTTTACGTAGTACCTGAACTCCTAGAAAATTCAGTGCTTATTAAAACTGTTTGAGAATCCTTTGTATTTGTATGCATAATGGAGTTGGGTTCTGGGTTCAGATAATTATAAGTAAGTTTTTCACCTATAGGCATATCTGGTGGGACATTCAAAATCTGTGGGGAATATAGCAAATCCTCTATTGTGGGGGCTTTTCCTGCACATTGCAGGGGATCTAGCACCCTGGCAAGCGGTACCCTCCACAATGATAGATGGATAGATAGGTAGGTACTTTCGTCGTTCCTGTTATTCATGGGTGTGACTAGAAGGAGCCGTATGTAAGAATGACGTCATCCTTGTGTGTATGTACGTATATACGTTAAGTACTTATCTATCTATCCATCTATACATATCATATACATTAGGTACTGACTAGGTCCTTCCTTTGAATCAGAATGAAGACTATGAAAAGAATATTTTACCCCCATGGCAGAGCTGAGGGAAAGGGGTCTTGGAGAAGTAAGCAATTTGCCTGGAGTCACACAATAAGCAGCGCGGCAGGGATTTTAATCAGGGCTGTTCTGCTCCTGATACCAGGTTGCCACCTCGTCTGTGAAGAGACCACAGGACATCCTCTTCATCTTTAATGACTCAAAGACAAAAGCAAGCAACAGGAAAATTTCTGCTGAAAACAGCATTTATTTATTTAAGTAAAATCAACGTTTCTTAAAGCTTCTTGATCTGCGTCCGTGTCAAGAGCAGAGGGGGCTTCCTGGGGAAGGAGGAGCATCTGCATTTTGACAGTGTTTGGAGTGGGCTGGGTGAGTCACCCGCAGTGCACGCCTGCCATCCATCAAATCTGATGATGAGAACCACTGAATCCCTGGGGGTTGCTTGTGAAAAATGTTAAAAGCTTTAATTGAAAGGATCTCTAACACAGGCCACAAGTAGCCTTCCCATTGTGAATTCCTGTCTTGCCCCCAGATGCCCCAGGGCCCAGCTAGTTGCCAGGGCCAGGTCACTCCGCTGTACTTAAGCCAGAAGCCCCAGCAGGGCCTTTGATGCTGCTCGGCTTGGAGTCCCATGCAGCCCCCAGGGGAGGGACACTCTTGGAGCAATGTCATCTGTCGGGGGTCTGACCTCTCTTCTGTGAGGGTCTGCAAATTAAACCAGCCTTATGGAAAATGGAGACCATTAATATTTACAGTGTCCTGATTGGAATGCTCATATGGTGAAAAAGACGGGCTTGGCTACCTAAGAGGGTATTTGCTGTGACAAAGCAGCAGGTGTTCCATCAGAAGCTTTTCATGAGCTTCCTGAAAATCCTTTACCTGTTTCCCTCCTATTGCTTGTTCATGTATTCATTCATTCATGCTTTGTCCTCACTCAGTTCAGGCTGTGACCTCAGGCTTACATTCTATTCCAATCAACAAGGACTTCTTCCAGATCTACTGCTGAGGAGGTGTCCATAGCTTCCCCAGACTACCAGAGGGGACCACAGAGCAAAAGTAGTTAAGAACTCAAGAAAGAAATCTCTCATCTGGAAGCTTTTCAAACACACAGGCAAACATAAATCCTCCCCCTTTGAAAAGGTTTTTGTTACAACCATAATGGATGCTCATTAAAGACAAAGTAGGGAGAAAAGATTTGAAAAACCAAAACGGAAGTCTTGGTGATCCCACTTTAAAAATCAGTGTATGCAATTTGGGGTAAGTTGCAGGAGAAGGCATCAGTACCAATGAAACGTTCTCCAAATCTCAGGAGAAGTCAGGAGAGAGCTGGCCCCCACATTCACTACCTTCTTTTATTCTTATAGCGTCTGGCACAAGAGGATCATTCAGTTCCCGAATCTCCTTGTGGATAAAATTTCTTTTCTTGATAGATAAGACTGGTAAAACAGTTATTATCTGTATTTAGAATAATGTATAGATAGTTTAACAGTTACCCACCAGTATATACTCTCAGCTTAAAATCCAAAGCAATGTAGGGCGGTTCTCTATATGTCTATTGCAAATCGTGTACCATTATTGGAGCCCTTAGTGAGCTTAGGGAGGGAGGCAGAGAGTGCAAATGTGGGAATGAAATGCAGGGAAGCACAAATTGTGTAAATGAAATCTAGACTGGTTCTGGGAACATAATTTCATGAATAAAGATGATCTAGCATCTCTGAACTATGTATTTTAAGATTAATATTTCTCAATAGTACTTGTCAAAATGAGTGGCAGTAGAATCCATAATAAGTACTTTATTGAATTATATTTAGTTTAAATATAAATGTAAAAAGGCACCATGAATTCTCATGTCAAATTATGTCACCCAAAAGTTAATTAGTTGTACCATGATTCAAAAAAAGAATTCTTTTTAATTTGGCAAAATACAGGTTTGTGTTTCTAACAATTCAATCATTTTTTAATTAATAAAATTTATCTTTTAGAGTAGTTTTATGTTCACAGCAAAATTGAGCAGAAGATGCAGAGAGTTCCTGTATACTCCCTGCCCCCAGACGTGCATGACCTCCCGCACTATCTACATCCTGCACCACAGGGGGACATTTGGTACAGTCAGCGAACATACGCTGACACACCATTATCACCCAAAGTCCACAGTTTACATTAGCGTTCACTCTTGATGTTGTACATTCTGTGAGTTTTGGCAACTACATGATGACATCGATCTATCCACCATTGTGGCATCACACAGAATAGTTTCACTGCCCTAAAAACCCACCATGCTCTTCCTACTCATCTCTCCCTCCCCCACAGCCCCTGGCAGCCACTAATCTTTTTATTGTCTCCGTAGTTTTGCCTTTTCCAGAATGTCATATAGTTGGAATCGCACAGTAGGCAGCCTTTTCAGATTGGCATCTCTCACTTAGGAATAGACATTTAAGGTTCCTCTATGTCTTTTCATGGCTTGATCGCTCATTTCTTTTTAGTGCTGAATGATATTCTATTGTCTGGAGGGACCACAGTTGATTTATCCATTCACCTACTGAAGGACATCTTGGGTGCTCCCAAATTTTGGCAATTATGAATAAAGCTGCTGTAAATCTGTGTGCAGGTTTCTGTGTGGACATAAATTTTCCACTCCTTTGGGTAAATACTAAGCTACTTACATGCCGGGCCAGAAACTGCAAGTCCTCAAAGGCATTATTTTTTAAAGTTCTAGAAAACGAAAATACTGTGGTCAAAATTTCTGTTGATTATATTGCACAGCCTCTTCATCTCAAATTGAAGCCAGAACAGACAGGCCTACTAGTGGGGAACACTTTTTCTTTCCTTTTATGAGCCTCTTTGTAGCGTTCACTGAATATTATTTATCAGGCAAGGCAAGGAAATGCACTTTTTCCTCTAGTTTCTTGAATCAAGAATCTACTCAGCTATTTTAACAGACCATTTTTCAAGTAAAAAATAGAAAGGAATAAGTAGGTTGTATTTCTACAATTCCACTTATAATCTCCTTTCATGTCTATTTCAAATCCAAGTCCATCAACCCAGAATATGAAGTCATCCCCCCAAATTTCATCAGTTATTCTCCATCTCTACCCTTAGGAAAAATAAGTTCTTCCTTCTTAGAAGATAAACATCTAATCTGCTGAGAATCAAATGATAGATTTTGTACCAATGGATGATAGAGGGGGTACCAATGGGAGATAAGTACATTGAGGTTGTCAGTCAATATACTCATCGCCTTCATCGTAGTTATTTGCTTATTGCCTGTCTTTTCTGCAAGACTGTTTGCTCCCCAAGGGCAGGGACGAGGCCTGTCTCATTACTCCCTGGGAAGTACTTGGGTATTTCAATATATATTGTTCAATATATATTAAACAATATGTGTTCAACAATATTTCAATGTAATATTGTTGAATGTATCATTGATCCATCAGGTATATCAAATGTTAATCAACCTTATTTATTTAACAATAATTAAACGTCACCAATGCGGGTGGCGGTTCCCTGCCCTTCAGTAGGACACTTCTGTGCATCTGCTGTTCAGACTCGGGGGTCCCCAATGGGGCAGAGCCCCAGTTGCTCACAGTAGTAACTAAAACATTAAAACAGGCTTCCTGGGCTTTTCTCCTTTCTTGGTCTCACTTCTTCCTCCCTCTCAGTGCTTCCTGGGATCTCTTCCCAAGTAAATTCTTTACCCAAATCCCTGACTTGGGGTCTGATTTTAGAAGCGTGGACACTGCAGTGTGATAAGAGAGGCTTGCACAGGCTGCGATGGGAGTGCAGAGGAGGAGGGGGTTAATCCTAGCGGGGAGAAGAGCTGGCATTGTTTGCGTGTGGTCTGGGCGGGGGCAGTGAGCGCACCTGCAGGAAGAGGTGCTTCAGGCGGAGAAAACAAAGGCAAGACGTGCTGAAGAAGGCAGAGTGCTGGGGAGCTGTGTGCAATCGGCTCTGCAGAGAGTGTGGGCAGAAGAGCAGCTCAGACTTGCCCGGAAAGGACCCCAGAGCCCCTCACATCCCAGCAAGGAGGCAGGTCTCTTCTGCCACTTTCGTCCTAAACTTCAGCACCAGCTACTCACCCTTCTTCCGTTGGTACTTTGAAATGTCCGGACTTTCTCCTTTTGGTAGAAAAATCCAAATATAGAAACACACGAGGCCACACATAATCTATAAAAGCAGCCCTCTGGTAACCACTGACCTATCCACTGTCTTCTTCAAGCACGGCTCTTTCTTCCCTCCTGTAGATTTTAATTCATGCTTTCTGAGTTTGCATGACAGGCTGCTCATTAATATTTTGCTCTTTCTGAGAGCTTACAGTCTAAACACAGGGTCTGTGCCTCAACCCAGACAGGGAACTTTCCTGCCCTCTGTTAGAGGAGAATCTTAAACTCAAAAAAAACAACAAAAAAGGAACAGTGTGTCATGGAGTCAAAGAAAATGACCCAAGCTGACTCTACTTGGAACCCAGTCTGTTAGTTCGCAGGCAAGAGCAATGCCTGTGTGGTCCTGCCCCCTCTCTCTCCCTGTGCCCTGGAAATGGTTTCCCTCAATGAAAGACCCTGACAAGTCATTCCATCTCTGGCACTGACTCAGTTATAGCTTCTGACCATCATCAACAATGACTGAATCGGTTATAAACCCAGAGTGGGAGCTGAAAACCAAAAAAATAGAGGTGTGGCAGGAGGACAGGAGTAGAATAATTTGGTCATTTTCGCAGCAGAGGAAAACTAGTTTAGAAAGACAAAATGAGTACTTCTGAAACAGGTATATAATATTGGAAAATAACATAGATATTAAGGAAGTTATTAACGTTCGCAAGAGAATTTGGTGAGAGAACACTGCTCATTTCAGCTCAGCATGAGCCAGTTTGCATTATTATGTTTTGCTCTATACTTAGCTTTGAAGAAAGCCACAAATTACAATGGTTAAATCGAGCTTTTGAAAATGGAAAATAGCAACATGGCAAGTACGGAACAGTACTGGGGTAAAACTCCCTCCAAACCATCCCCAAACTGGGATGGCTGTAGAGAACTTCTGGATTTCCTCCATCCCTCTCCCAACCCCAGGAATTTCAGCCATGTCCTTCAGGAATCCCCATTCCTATAATATTTTTTGTGAAATAAACACAACTTTGTTTTGTTTTTAAATTGGGAGCTTCAACCAAAGGCTAGGATAGAAAGAAAGCTGTTGGGGTACTTTAACCAGGTTATTTTGGGAAGAGACTGATTTAAGGCATATGTGAATCCAGAAGGGAGTGATGATAATCACATGTATTGAGCTCTTTGTATGTCCAAGGTCTGCTGTATAGCCATATTATGTGTATTAACTAATTTATCCTCTTAACGACCTTATGAGATAGATACTGTTCCTAACCCATTTTATAGATGAGCAGAGTGAGACACAGAAAGGCTAAGTAACTTGTCCAAGGTCACATGGCTGGTAAGTGGCAGAATCAGGATTCGGTCTGACCCAAGAGCCTGTGTTCTTGATGACCACACTGTAAGGCCTCAGAGACTGTGCTGTGGACTGAATATTGGTGTCCCTCCAAATTCGTATGTTGAAGCCCTAACTTCCAGTGTGATGGTATTTGAAGGTGGGACCTTCGGGAGGTGATTATGTTTAGATGAAGTCATGAGGGTAGAGTCCCCAGGATGGGATTCCTGCTCCTATAAGAAGAGGAAGAGATACCAGAACGCCCTTCCCCACCAAGTGAGGACACAGCGAGAAGGCGGCCATCCACAAGCCAGGAAGAGAGCCCTCACCAGGAACTCGATCTGCTGAGACCCTGGTCTTGGACTTCCCAGCCTCCAGAACTGTGGGAAAACATATTCTGCTGTTTAAGCCAGCCGGTCTTCAGAATTTTACAGCAGCCCAAGAAGACCAAGACCACCAAGCCGCACCAGCCAAGCTGTTTCCCAGAGGTCAGGGAATGGCAGGCAGAAGGGTTTCAGCTCAGACCCCGGGACTGGCTGCGGGTGCTGCACCGTGAAGGCCTCGCTTCCTGCAGGACGGGGTGGAGTCACAGAGCCTGCTAGGCCTGAGGGTGATGTAATGTTGGGTAGATCCAAGACCAGGGGCCGACTTTTGTGGGAAGCTGGGTAAACCAAAGCTCAGAACCTTCCGCGTTACCAGTGGTCACTTCATTCCTGAGTGAAGCAGTGGTTGTGAGCAGAACATGCAGTAATTTGGGTCTGGATAGGGGTGTGGAACAAGAAGGAGGAGCAAGTCGGTGGAACTAAGAACCCTCCACCGCCCCCGCCCCCAGCTCTCATCCCCTGAGAGATCGCAGGGATCAAGATCTGTGTTGAGTGTGAAGAGATTTCTGTGGGAGGTGTCCCAGCACGGCCCTCTCAGCTTTGAATAGAGTCCCGGTCTCAGTCCCGGTTTAGCTCTAACGCAGTTCTTTTTATTAACTGCATGTTTAATGGAATAAATGTAGTAACTCTTTCTTGGTTAAAAGACATTCACTTTGTTATCAAATTTTTGCCACAAAGAATAATGTTCTTATACTGTTCCTATGCACGTACCCTCTTACATCTGCGCGATTTTACTTCCATGGGCTAGAGTCTGAGAAGTGGGGTTTTTAAGAGGAAGAGTAGTTTTAATGTGAAAAATATTTTCAGGTGTGCTTTCTATATGGGCTCTCACTAATCACTTTCCACTGGCACCAGAGGGCATATTTGTGTTTCTTTTTTTTTTTTTTTTATTTTTTTCCTTTTTCTCCCCAAAGCCCCCCGGTACATAGTTGTGTATTCTTCGCTGTGGGTTCCTCTAGTTGTGGCATGTGGGACGCTGCCTCAGCGTGGTCTGATGAGCAGTGCCATGTCCGCGCCCAGGATTCGAACTAACGAAACACTGGGTCGCCTGCAGCGGAGCGCGCGAACTTAACCACTCGGCCACGGGGCCAGCCCCCATATTTGTGTTTCTTTCTTACACATCCTTCCTAAGTTTAGGGTCTTCTTCCCAAGGGGAAGCCAGACACTCACTTTCCCAGCATCCCTTGCAGTTTGAGTGCAGACATGTCGCCTGGGCCCTGCCACTCAGACATCCAATGAGACACAGACACAGGCCCTCACCCAATCTCACCTGGAGAGGCGTCTGCAGATACTGCCAGCTTCTAGACAGGGCAGTGGCACCAAGTCTCGTTCTGGAAACTTTGCTCCTTCAAGGCAGGGATATCTTGTCAAGCCCCCAGTGCAGGAATTGATTGATCTTCTCTTAAGTGCATTCACGTCTGTCTATCTCATTGCCTCTACCCCAGCTGAGGCAGCCATGACCTCTTGCTGGGACAGCCACGCTGGACTTCCACCTGGTCTCCCAGAGTGAATAGAGCCCATTTTCCACCCTGCAGCCCAAAGGATCTTTCTAAAACTTTAATCTGATCATGTCACTCCCCTTGCTTTTCAAACCTTTCATTTTCTCCCCTCTGCCCCAGGCTGAAGTTTCCGTTCCTCAGCCTGGCCCACTAGACTCTCTGAGAGCTGATGACCCCGGCTTCCCTCCCCACGCACCCCTTTGCTCCCTCCGCATTCTTCCCTCGGGTCATCCTGCACGTTTTTCAGGCCCTTGATTGTCCCGTGCATTTTCTCACTCCTGGGCTTTGGCAAACACCGAATCCTCTGCTGTCCTCCCTTCTTTTGTGCCTGCCTCACTCCTTGTTCTCCAGTTCTCAGCTTTGGTGTTTCTTCTCTGACTGCCCAGGACTAGCTTGCGTGTCCCTCCCTCTAGGTCACCAGAGCGCCTCATGGTTCTCATCTTGTCTCTGTTCCCCACTAAGTTACTTGAAGGCAGGCACAGTGCCTATTTCGTCTCATCGCATACTCAGTGTCTAACACGGGGACTGGCACGTAGTGGAGGGTAAATAAAAAATTGATGAATTAATAAGTAAATAGTTAAGACAGATACTATCTTCACCCGCTTACTCATGGAGTAACTAAGGGTTAGAGAGTCTCTTCTCACATAGCTGTGAGGCTAGTTAACAGTGGACCTGGGACTAGAACACAGATCTTCTGACTCCTGATGTATTTTCAACCATCCCTCACTACTGCCTTCAAATGCAAATTATCACTCTTCTAGGCTTAATAAACACTATCGTGATGTGCAAACACTCTGTAAGTCAGGTTTCTCAACCTCAGCACCGTTGACATTTTCGGCCAGATGATTCTTTGCTGCGGGGCTGTCCCATACATTGCAAGATGTTTAGCAGTACCCCTGGCCTCTACCCGCGAGATGCCCGTAGTAGCCGCCTCCCCCCAGTTGTCTTCAGACATTGCTAAGTGTCCCGCGTGGGGGCATAGTAGCCTTTAGATAAGAACTAGTGCTCAAAGGATACCAGGCACCATTTGTTAAATCTCTACAGCTTTGGGCTGAGAAAATAAATCTCAGGACAGACATACCCTAAGTGGAAAAATAGAAGGCAGGAGCAGATTTATGTCTAAATATTGACCTTGCATCTCTTTCTTCTCTTTTGCTGAGGAAGATTTGCTCTGAGCTAACATCTGCTGTCAATCTTCCTCTTTTTTTTTTTTTTGCTTGAGGAAAATTTAGCCCTGAGCTAACATCTGTGCCAATCTTCCTTTATTTTGTATGTGGGTTGCCACCACAACATGGCTTGATGAGTGGTATAGGCCTGTGCCTGGGATCTGAACCTGCAAACCCAGGATGCCTAAGTGGAACACGCAGGACTTAACCACTACGCCACAGGGCCGGACCCTTGACCTTGCATCTTTTAAGCCACAAGTCTTAACCTCACTGAGCCTCAGTTTTCTCCTCTGTAAAACAGGGATAATAATGCCTAAGACCGTAGGGAGGATTAGAGAGAATGTACATAAAGTAGTCAGTGAGTTACATTCATTTAACTAAACAACTGCTTTCTTTTGGCAAATAGCTAGTGGGTCAACTTACCCAAGCGTGTGTAAAGAAAAACATGACTAAGGAGAGGAGCTGGGAATTCAGGGTGAAATGGGATGGGTCTGAGAACAGAAGGCTTTTGCTTTCTGGGAGGCCAAAAAAAGCCCCAAATTTCAGGAATGAAAACAAGTATGACATTTGAACTGACAGGCTTATGGGCATGCTGCCTCTTATTTATTCTCTCATAATTTCATGGTTTTATAGAGAAAAGAAGAAAGAAAATTCATGCTTGAGGTTCAGTTACCATTTTTTGATATGATTTCACACCCAAAATTGGACTGGTGGGAGGGTTGTGAGTTTCAAGTTCCATCAAAAATGGAATCAGGTGAATTGGCAATTTCTCACACTCTCCCTTATGAATTTTAATAAATTTTCAATTACTATTAGATGTACTGTGTTTGTTTACAAGATTCCTTCAATTTTGAATAGCAAGTCTAGAAAAAATATTTTCTTTCTAAGCATCTGCCTTTTTTGCTGACTTCTTACTTTGACACAACAATGCTGCCCCAGAAAATGCCTCTTAGGGAATTCCACTTGGTGTCATTGCCTGAGGGTTCGAGGATTAAACCAATGGGACAGTGGCATTCCTGATTGGGGCAGGAGGGCTCCACAGCACTCTGTCCTCTAGCTGTGCCAGCTTCCCCTCCCTCACTCTGTCCCTTTCTCCATCCCTCCCTCCCTCCTTCTCTCCTGTCTCCCTACTTGGGACTGTAGAACTGCTTGCTCTCTCCATCCTTAGCGAGATGCTCCAAAATGCAGCCTTCACAGAGCCAGATCCTCTTACCTAGGCCTAGGGATGTCCTGAACCCTAAACCTGAAAATAGGAGGAAATAATATCAACTAAAACAGATGCATTAAAATGTCCCCATTAATAACCCAAACCTCCAAGTGTCCATCACAACGGAATGGATGGATGTGATAAATCCGTACAGGAGAAGACTACAGAGCAATGAGAACGAAACGCAACTTCATGCAAAGACACGGATCAGTCTGCCGTTAAACTGAAGGGGGAAGGCACAAAAGAGCCCGTGTGGTACTCTTCAAAGAAGTAAAAAAGCAGCACACTAATCTCTGCCGTCAGGAGCCAGCCTCGTGGAAGTCAGGATGTGGGAAGCCTGTGTCAGGGGGTCATGACGGGGAGGGTTTCTGGGTGCTGGTCACAAGAGCGTGGTCGCTCTGTAAAAAGGCGCCAAGCTCTTCACTTAGGACTCGTGCGTTTTTCCCTGTGTAGATTATACTTTAATCAAACACTCACTAAGAGAACACACAAAAACTAAAAACATAAAGAAATAAAACTGAAAAATTTCCAGCACTTTAATTTCTTTGACAATCCTCTTGCTTTCACTTTAGGTCTCTCCCTCATTAGAGGATGCAGCCCTCTAACAAAATTACTTCAAGCTTTAGGAACACATTTCAGAAACTAGAAGAAGGACTAAAAGACTTAAGTTCCAGTTTCTGCTTAATTTTCCTATCAGTTTCTGCGACCGCGGTGGGAAGCTCAGGACGGTTTTGCTCCAAGAGACCACGTGGACCATCTAGAGAGTCTGCTCCAGTCTCTTCCTCCTCCTTAGCAGGGGAACTGAGGCCTAGAAAAGTGAAGTGACTTACTCAGGGCCACACATTATTTAGTAATAAGATTAGCTTTAAACAAATCTCATAATGAAAGTGGCAGTGGCAGTTTGTGGCCCAACATTTCCTATGAGATCTCCTGCTATTTAAGGAAGAAAATGTTACTGGGTGGGTCATTATATAAATACAGAACTTTAATTAATCTGCTCCATTTAGAGAACAGATAATGCTCTCATTTGGTTATTGTGACTCCTAAACAAAACTCCCTTTTAATTGGCGCTCAAAGACAGTTTCTCCTTGATACTTGAAAAAACAGAATAAGAGAGTGTAGGTTATGTCCCATAACAGACAGCCCCCAATTCTTGGTAGTTTAAAACAGTGAAGGCTTATAATAACGCCATGTGTCTATCATATGTCAGCAGGGACTTTGGTCCACCTCTTATGGTCCCCTCTCTGAGACCCCGGCCAAAGGAGAAGCCACTCTGTGGATCATGGCTGGTCATCCTGGCAGTGGGCAAACAGAACATGGCAATGCAGACTGGCTCTTAAACCTTCTGTCTGGAAGTGACCCACACGACTTCCACATCCACCTCTCTGTCAGAGCAAGTCTCATGACCACGCCCAACCTCCCGAGGGTAGGGCCGTGCAATCCTACTACAAGTCTGGAAGAAGGGAGATCTGGAATTCTGGGGAATAGCACTGAGGACTATCTCAAAAAGGATCTCACACTCTCCACATAGGAGTCCCTCATTTCCTCATGAGTTGTGTCATAATCACTGTGACCTACGCTACTCAAAGATGAGATGGAGCCAAGATAAACTTTGCAGAGAGTGAAACACAGACATAAAAGGCAGCAGTGGCAGGCGTAAATAAAACTCTTTCAATGATAATTGAAAGGATTTTTATGAAAGGCATGAAGTGGTTTCGTCTGCCTTTCAGCAAATAGTTTAGTGGCTTGAATGATCAATATTCCTCTATAGTGTCCGGGAACCATTTTGACCAAAGGCAACTAAATAAATGAATTGCCCTCCAGGCTATAACATTGAACCCTTTAAATGGAGGCGGCTTACATGGATGCAAACAAAACACATCCCCTGTGGTCACTGTAAGTTTTGAACGTCAATTAGGAGAGAATGCTTTTAAGTAGGGAGAAAAAAATCTATTTTGTTGGGGCTATAATTTCTAATGTTAAATTAAAAAGAAAAGAAAAAACTTTGACAGGTAACAGTCTATTTTGCGTGACTTTCTTTTTTTTCTCTGCACACAAACCTACATAAAACAATCAGTTCTGATAAGTTGAAAGGAGAATGTGTCAGGCCTCACTCCCCAGCCCGTCTAAGCTGTGCTTTCTGCACTGAGTTTCAAGGGATATTGTCTTTGGTGAGTGGCAAATAAATATTTTATTTAAAAAACATCTAGCTAAGACGTGCTTTTAAATGAACACTAGTCAAAAAGCAAGAGTAGAGTAAAAGTAACAGTCTATGAAAAACACACAGACAACACAACTTGGCCAGTTAGCAGGTGCCAATATATGAGTTTTCTCTGGAATTAAGTATCTTGGTTACGTGCTATCACACTTCAGATGATGCCAGGCTCAGAGGCTTGCTTTACAACTTGAAATAATGTTATATGGCACGTCCTTCTGGTACCTCTGTAGTAGGAATGTTGTTGACGCTCTGTTGTCATATCGTTAGTCTCAATGTTTGAGTGTATGTGTGTATCATGGTGTAAGACCATATATGAACTTACAGTTACATCGAGGAATACAAAGATCTGTTATGAATTACCTTCCTATTACGTATTCTTAAAGCAAAATTTTTAAGTAAACATTTTTTCAGTATGGAACAGAATAATGAAATTCGGATGTGATTCTGGAATATTAAATACAGTTTCAACATTAATGGCTTGTAATAGAGATGTTAATTTTGAAGACTGCACCAAGGGCTCATGGAAGAGAGGCTCAGGGAGGGCAGACAGTCAGGTGCAGATGCTGGTTTACTGAGGCTGGGCAAAGGTTGGGCCAGGGGATGGTGTGAGGAGTGCTGGTGGTCAGGAGGGCAAGGAGAGGAGACGAAATGTGAGGCAGTCTTCCCTGCTGGGTCAGAGGCAGTCCAGATACAGGAGAGCACTCCAGGAGAAAAATTACTCTGATACCATCTGACCGACTCTTATTCTTCCCATCGAAGGTTTTCTTGCTTGTTATGACCCCCAGTAGAAGTTTAGTCCTTCTGGAACTGAAGGTCAATCTTGTTTTCCTAAGAGCTCTCTAGTCGGAGACAAAGACCTTGCCTTCTGGCCTGGCTTGGGCTTCCCGGGGGAATCTCTGTACTTGCGTTTGTTACCTCAGGGCCAGAGCATGGCACATACATGTGCTTGATAAACAGTGGCTGGATAAATGAATGTTGAATGAAAAGACACGAGCAGCATGTGAAGGGAGGCCAAGGGTGATGAGCACGTACTCTTGCATCTGACAGTCCATCTTCAACAAATCATTCATTCCTGGTCCAGCACCAGGGCCATTGCGGGAACATCCTTAGCAAAGAGGCACCTTGCAGAGTTGCAGAAGGTTCATTCAATCCTTTCCTGGGTTTCTTCCACGTTTTGGGCCTTTGTTGGCATTTCACCTTTGTTCTGTTAAAGTAATTTTCTAGACCCAAGAGAGGGCTGCTTCTGCTCAGGGGCCACAGCAGCAAATCGAAACTTAGATCACTTTCGCGTCCCTATAAATGCTCCACTTGACCAGAAATGCAGTCTGTCTGTCAGCCAATCCCAAACGCCAAGCTGACTGTGGACCCTCTTACTCCAAACAAGGTTGACTATGTGGCCCCAGGCAATCAGATACTTTCTGTTTTTCTCTTCCTTGTTCTTTATTCTTTATCCTATAAAAGCTTCTTGCCTTCTGCCCCATTTTGCAGTTCTGCAAAAGGAGACTGTCTGCTTCATGAAGTATTAAATAAAGTTTGTTTTTTTCATCATGTTTTTAAATAGCTCTTACATAGGAACTCAAAGCAACTTTGTTAACATTCATTTATACTGCAAGGTGGCTGGATGAAAAATGCCAACACTCTCATGACACAGAAGGAAGACCATGGTACAAGTGTAACTTCATGGGGAGGAAATGTGGAAGAAGAAAATTTGCAAACTCCTGGATTACACTGACCTCACTATTGACCAGTGAAGAGGGGGGTACCTAATTTTGTAAATGCCATAATCAGAAGAAAAGCACCGAGGTACAAATATATGACCTTTCAAATGAACTTGACAATGATTACTGTTGAAACTGTAGCAACTCTGGTCTCGGTGCCTATACCCACCTCAAACACCTAGCTAAAATCTGGAGCAGATCGCAAGTTTGCTCCAGATTGAACACCGGAAGTTGAAGCTGAACCTCAGGTGAAAATTTTATATCACCCAGAATATAATAACAAAAGGGACATTGATTTTCTAAAATAGTTTTTAAATACTCCAAGCCCTAATGCACACTTTTTTTCAAAGCACACATTAGAGATGTCACAATGTAACATTAACGTCTTCGTGCATTTGGAACTATTCTTGCAAATTTATTGTAATAACACTACTTGGGAAGCTGTATTTTCAAAATGTGTTATATTCACCTCGAATAAAGCTCTTGCCCCCTTTGCTCTCTGGCCAACAGTGCACATCTTTATGTTCTTCTTGGCTAGATTGAGAGTGGATCCAAACATAAGACAAGACATCTCTGGGATGGAGACAGTCTGGCAATGGGGCCAAACCAAACTCATGTTGCCCCTAAAATTCTAGTTTCAAGAGGATTCTCCAAAGTTCTCTGCAGTCCTTCTCACTCTGGCTGTACATTAGAATAGTCTGTGAAGCTTTTAAAAAATACAGATATCCCGACCTCACAGGAGACCCTTTGTGATCTTTGAAGAATGGGGCGCAGGCATTTATCAAAACTCTTAGGTGATTCTCATCCAGTACTACGGTCTAAATGTTTGTATCCCCCAAAATTCACAGGTTGAAATCCTAAAGCCCAAGACGATGGTATTAGGAGGCGGGGCCTTTGGGAGATGCTGGGGTCGTGAAGGCAGAGCCCTCAAGAATGAGATAAATTCTCCTATAAGAAAGGCCCGAGGGAGCTCCCCTGCCCCTTCCACCCAGCGAGGAGACAATGAGACATCTGCGACCTGGAAGGGGGCCCTTGGGACCCAACCATGCTGGCACTCTCATCTTGGACTTCCGGTCTACAGAACTGTGGGAAATAAATTTCCGTCATCTATAAGCCACCCACTCTGAGGTATCTTGTTGTAGCAGCCCAAACGGACTACACCTTCCAGCTCGGCTTGAGAACCTGTTAGGCCACAACCACAGGAGCTGCGCAGGACGGTGTCCCTTAGACATGGCCTTCTCCATTCAGAAGGACGCAATATCTGTTAGCTGCGAAGGAACAGCTTAACGATGTTTCTCAGACAGCTCACTTTCTTACCACGCTCACAATTTTTGCCACATTCGTGTGTTCTATTCTTTAATTAAATGTTTTTCTCTAAATTAAATTACATTTTAAAACTAAAATATAAATAATTAAAAACAAAATTTCTTATTACGACTGCAAATGGGAAATCAGTACCATTTGCCATCAAGAGAAGGCAACTTAAAAAAAATAAAGAACAAAAACAAAAACCCCTCACATGACTCAAATCAAGCCACACACGGTGCCGGCCCAGAGGCATGCAGCCAGAGGCCTGGCCTCTCCTTGTTAACCAGGGAACGAGGGCGCCTTGTGTTACCACCCGCTACACAGCCCCCTGGCCAGGGACCCAGGCCTGGGGCTGGCTACTCTTGGCCATTGGGCTTGTTCAGAAAAAGCCATGCGAGCCAATCTGTGCCAATGAGCATGAAAATTTCCTGGAGGCTTTTGGGGGAAAAAAAGATTTTCTCTCTTTTAGGAGCCTCGGGAAAAGAATGCATCGATTCCTTCCCTGGATGTTGCCTGGGGCCAGTGTTGGGTACAAATGCAGGGTCTGGGCCTGCCCCAGTCATTGTAAGAGCTGCTGCCAGCCCATGAGCGAGGCCGGCAGACTAGGGGCCCCAGAGCCAGCCACGCAGACCAGCCGGAACTCTGCCCCCCGCCTTCTAGGCTCTCTCAGTGATCGAGAGTGTTTTGAGTTGGGTTTTCTGTTTTCTGTTGTGCGCAACCAGTCACATCCTAATGCAGGGAAAGAAGCAAGTGTTCAAAGACGTCCTACACCCAACAGAGACTTCCTCTTCCCTGATGTAATCAGGAGGACTGAAAGAGAACCGGAATGGGACTAAGATTCTTACTGATACACAGCCATTTAATGCCATGTCCGTCCATCCAGCAAAGTCATCTTAGTGGCAAACCACCCCTGTTTGGGAAATACTCGTCTTTGGTTGGCAGAGATGATGGCTCAACAGAAACGAAGCTGCCGGAGGCTGTGATGGGCTTATATTCACTTCTCAGCAACTTTCCTCCGTAACTTTCCTGGCAATAAGTGCACATTGCCAGCTGCACTGGAACTCCCACAGGAAGCTTTGAAAGTGTGGGTTGGGGATGGGGGGAGAATAAGTCATTGAAATAGCGTCTGTGCTCTCTGAGCATATCCTAAGTCACTGGGACTCACAGTGTGGCCCCTGGGTCAGCAGCACCCATGGCAGCACTCAGGAGCGTGAACAGAGTAGAGTCTCAGGTCCCCCTCAGAACCACTGAGTCAGAATCGGCATTTTAACAAGAAGCCCCTTTGATTTTTATGCGCATTAAATTCTGAGAAGCACTGTCCTAGGATGCGCTTCACCAGCTTGGTCCTGCTTAGACCGTCAGCAGCTGAGGTGTGCAGAGCCTGGACTCACGGCGATCTGCCTCTGCCGGTGTAAGGCCAGCTCCTCGGTGTAAGGCCAGCTCCACACTCCAGCTGGTGACTATCCGCTTTGTTTCCCCAACAGCTGAGAGGTCGTCTCCACAAAAGGACCAGTTTCCGTCAGTTCCTTGGGGTTTCACTTAATACCAGCATATCTCAGCCCATCGGCGACCTTCTCGCCTTATTGTTGTCGAATCATAGGCCCTGGGCCAGGTGAACACCTTCAGGGTGTTTTTCCTTTGCTGTTAAATTCCCCATATCCTGTATACTGATTCGCTCATTAGCTCAAACACAGGTTAAACTCCTTCTCTGTGTCATTTGTAAACCACACCTCCCAGATTTTTTATCAAGGTTATGATGATGATTAGAGATTCCCTGAGGCCTTTCCTAATCAGTAAATTCTGAGCTGTCCTGACGGAATATTCCATTAAGAGCTCTCCTGCGTCTATGAAGTTTTAGAAATTAATTTTTTCTTACTGTAACAGTCAACGGTCATGTAAGTTACATCCCAATGACCAGCTAAAGGTTAAGCGAATGCAGGCAAATAAAAAAAAAAAGAAAGGAAGGAAACCATAGTCCTTCCTGACCCACAGCTGGGTCCTCTGGACGTCATCCTGCACTTGCCCTTCAGGAGGGATCTCCCTAGTACCTCAGTCTTACCTTCTGCATCTGTAAAATAGGGATGGTGGTTCTGAGGACGCTGCATGAGCTGACAGGGAAAGCACCTGGTGTCGCCCAGGATGCAGTGACACTCCATAAGGTGAGAGCCCTGGAGTAACAGAAGCAGGGGATTCACGCCATAAAAAGGGAGGATGATGCCAAGTCTGTTTTCTCACCCAGGGGAAATATGTTTGACCACTAATAAGAAAGGGAGAACTGGAGGGAAGTGATTAGGGTTAGATGGGGGATGGTTCGTGGGAGGGGGAGGGATCCTGGGCCCTGGGAAGAAGGGGCTTTGTGTTGGTTGGGCCTCGGATAGAGTCAGGAGTGCATCGGGCGAGGTGGGAGGCAGCACCTGTGAAGATGGAAGGCGGAGGATTAGGCAGGGAGGGCCTCAGACTCTACCACAAATCTGACAAAATTTTTGCCAGCTCAAGGGGCTGTCTGGAGCAAAGATTGCCCCTCAGAGGAGTCCTGTGTTGGGCAGAAATGGCAAGGCCTGAGTATCCCACTGTGCTCAGTTACTGCCTGGGCCCTGCCTAGGAAGAGCGTGGCCTCAGCTGAAAAGCTGAGAAAGAGTCTGAAGGGGCAAAAAGCTTGGGCGTCTCAGCTAACGGCATTCTTGCATCTGAATGGCAAGTTTCTTTCTCAAAGGGAGATCCAAGCTGCACACTCTGGCTGGACAAGCTGGGATGATGGAAATCCCCAGATCAATTAGAAGGATCCCAGAGTAGAAGACACCAGTGCCGGGCTTCCCAGGAGAGGCCACGCCTACGACGTGGCACTCGAATGCTGGAGAGGCCATGCGGGGCAAGCGTCCAGGCAGACGAACCTGTGGGTAGCTTCACAGCCTCCTGCACACTCTGGCTGGTTCAGGGGCAACAGCTGAGTTGTTCGAGCTCCTGAGTTGGGGGCAGCCGTACAGATAAAGAGAGAAGACCATGAGAGACGTCCTGGTTGGGCTAGGAGAAGGCAGAGTGTATGGACCGATTGCCCAAGGCCATGGGCAGTGGATGCTGCAGGGACAAAGGGATGCCCAGGAGCTGATGGGACCAGCTACACCTCAGGGGAGGTCAAAAGCCAGCAGATAACCGTGGACCACATTTGTACCTCCCTGGGGCTTCACCTGAACGCAGATGCCGCTCAGTGGGAGACACAGAGAGGAACAAGAGTCCTAAATAGATGAAGTAGTTACTAAGAAGAAATGAATTTTAAACCAGGGGCACTAACTTACCTTGAAACAGTGTGATAAAGTTTTCTATGTATGAGGAGAAACAGGAAAGTGGGTGCTAGTTATGTTCAGTTATAGAAAGTAATTTACAAACTGCATTTCTGAGTTACATAGTCTATTAAATTTCATCTCTGCTACACATGAAAATGTTCATATCCTTTAATATAATCATTTCACTTTTGGGAATCTAATCTTAAAAGTAGAAAGAAACTATGCAGAACTTTTTTTATTTTCATGTTATTTATAATAATGAAGTGACCTAAATGCCCAACAATAAGAGAAGAATTAGGTAAATTATAGTACGTCCGGTGATGGCAGATTAGACTACTAATTGCAATGATATTCCTTTAGTATGCAATAGCATACAACCATTTTTCTATTAGATTGGTCAATGGAACAAACAGAAAGAAATATTGTCCAGTGTTTCTCAAACCCTTTGATCACAACCCATAGAAAGAGCTCATTGTGCATCTTGACCCAGGACACCCATACATATTTTTATGACTGACACAAAGGTTGCATGAAACAGCGCTTGCCTTCCCTGGGTGCAAGGCGTTTTGGCATTTCATAGGCTCTTCCATTCCATCTCTTTCAACGCTAGTTAGACCCACTACGTGGGTTTCATCATCGCTGGTGGATCATGACCCTTCACAGACTGAGCACGATCCCAGTGATAGAGAACAACAAATGACAAAAATGTACGTCTAGAAAACGTGCTTAGGAGGATGCGCCAAAATATCAACAGGGTTGCAGCTTCAGGGGAGTCATTTATAGCTTCCAATTTGTCTCTAATCAACATACGCTACTTTTCATAATGGAAATAATACTACCATACTAATTTTTAAGTTGTTCCCGAGGTTTCTTTTCTCCGGGGTAAGTAATCCCAGTTCCTGCTCTCTGTGAGTTCACCTTATACCTCCAGAGAAACTCCTGAGACCAGAGGCGGGGATGGCAGCTGGAGCTGCAGGCAGCCTCTGAGCCGAGCCCCACACTGCACAGCTCGGCGGCTTCGGCACCTCGTGACTCACGGCCCCCACGTGGCCACTGCTGAAATCCGTACATTTTAACAAGGAGATTGATGTCACAGTTCTCTCCATCTTTGACTTCTCCCTTCCTTCCTTCCTCCCTCCCTCTCCAACACAAACGATTTTACTGAGTACCTGTTATATTCTAAAAGCTAGATTAAAAAAAAGATCTCTTTACGTTTTCCAATTTTTCTATAATGAGCATATATTTCCTTCATAATCAGAAAAAAATACGTATCGTTTTAAAAGGTCTTAAGACGTAGGTCTTGCTTCAAGATGCCCACAGCCTGGAAAAGAAGCAGTCACGTAAACCAATACGTCTGTGTGGGATGCAGCTCAGCCCCTCACCCACCTCCCACCCCAGCCAGAAAGCGGCTCCTCCCAGCAGCTTTTAAGTGACAGAGGCCAAGGTTTTTGTCTCTCTCGTTCCAAGGACACTATGGAATTTGTCTGGCTCCCATCTCTGCCCCCAGCCCTTATACCTCCATTTCCATTTGCTAATTGAGAGAAAGAACAGAGAGAAGAAAAAGTGAGAGAGAAAGGGAAGGGGAGGGAATGGGGGAAGGACAGAAAGACATGGAACGGCATTGGTCCAGGGTGGCCCAGAGAGGTGCGGATCTAAGGTGGGTCAGATCCATGCCTTGGCCATGAACATTTGACTGAGGATAGCGTTGAGGACGTCCCGTGGTCTCAGAACTGTTCTGTGCTGGAACAGTCTAACACAAGCCTGGGTGCTTGATCAGAGTTGGTCTCCCTGGTCTCCTACATGTGTCATGGATGGCCTGGCCTGTGACCTCCAGGGCAATGAGACAGCAGGCTCCAAAACTGTCTGGCGTCAATGGCTGCAGCCAGATCTTTCTGATTATTTTCAGGTTTTCTCAGTTAATGAGTAATGTTGTGATAGTAGCTTCTATTCAGGACATTAACTTCTGATTCTGGTATTTCCCCAAAGAGGTTCAAATAAGTTGGCAGAGAGCAAGGTGGGTAAGTCACTAGAGAAAGCTGCACAGTGCTCCCAAGTCTGTGCTTCAGTGGCCGCTGCTCCTGGAGAACAACTGATTTATCACCATCTTGTTGCAGGAAGCATCTATTTCTCTTCTACTCATGGTGGCCTGCCAGCATGTAATATAATGCCGGGGCAAATACAGTCAGCCAGAGGTATTTAACTCAGCAGTTCCTTGACCTCTTGAACTCTTGTCTTCTGCTACAATCAGAAAAATTTCCCCTCAGCATGTTCTTTTAATAATCCCTTGGACACAGTTGTGCAGGGTTCTGACACGCCTAACCACCCCTGACCCCGAGGCTGTGCTCATCCCCGCCTGCTCCAGCCTCTGCTCTGCGGGACCGTGTGCGTCCTCTGACTCTTGCGGGGCAGCTGGCTGGAGAGGTGCCGACCGGTTGCGGGGCCTGTTCAGGGTTCCGGAAAACATTCCTCTCCGCTGCCTCTTTTGTTTGCACCTCATGATAAGTGCTCCTTCGGCAGTTTTATAAACAGACTGCTAAAATGTCACCTTTCAGAAGTGTGAGCGGCTTGTTGGCCAGGACTGCTGGAGTCAGGAGACCCGGTGCAGTGGGTTCCTTGGTCTGAGCTGGCGATTGGACAACAAGCAGGTCGTTTGTCGGCCGAGTCGCCCCAGCTTGGAAAATTTCAAGGTGCCATCCTTCATGCAGACCAGAAACACCTGACATTGCTGCTCCTCTGAAAGTCAAGCACAGGGTTCTGCGTGCGTTTCAGTCTTTGTGAATGCCTCTCGGTCCTGTGTGGGGACGGCATGGAAGACAGCACGGCACAGAATGCAAAGATGGTCTGAGGGCTTAGAAGGAGAGGAGCCAGCTGGTCCAGAGTGGGAGCAGCCCCAGCCTCCTGCCCCAGCCGTGGTCCTCTCGGGAGCAACAGCTCTAGCTCACGGAAGGAAGCAGGCACAGATAAAATCGGGCATTCACCAACCAAAGCAACCAGTCTGCAGAGTGAGAATGAATTAGGTCATCTTGATCATGCATTTGGGACCCCAAGAAGCCTGCTGTATTGTGAAGTGAAGGAACACATTACCTGTGCTCGTGCTTGTTCAATTAACGCTGAGCTTTGCCGTAACTGGGCTCAGGCCCGTCCACCCCAGAGAGCGGTTGGAGTCTGTTCTGCTTTGCTCATCATCACACCACCGATGGAATTCCATCTGAATTCCAGGGGTTCCCAAGAGGCACGTAAAATACATATTAGTTGCTACATGGGACATGGAAATCGGGAAAACAAAAGTCTCAATGTGTAAAGTGATGAAAAACACTAGATGCCTCGGGAAAGGAAAATACCCAGGACCTCACAGCTAACGGGCGCTGGGCCTGTTTCCACTCCATGGCCCCCAAGGCCTACGTCCAGCAGGCCCAGAGTTTTCTCAGCTCAATAGTGTAGTTTTTGTTGGCAAACAAACCAACCAACAAATCTGTTTTGCACTTCAGTGGTTCAGATAAACCAATGTTTGACCTGAAGCTTATAGAGAATAGTCACAACCCTGTGCTTCCCGTTGGTAATGAATGATCTAGGAGCTGTGCTGTCCAGCACTGGAGCCACTGGCCACACTGAGCACTTGAAATGTGGCTAGTCCAGGTTGACTACAATGTGCTGGAAGGCTACAACACACCCCGTGTTTCAAAGACTGAGCACATACACAAAGAAATGTCAAATATCTCAATGATTTTGTTTTTCTTTTGAGGGAGATTGGCCCTGAGCTAACATCTGTTGCCAATCTTCCTCTTTTAGCTTGAGGAAGATTGTCACTGAGCTAACATCTGTGCCAATCTTCCTCTATTTTATGTGAGACACTGCCACAGCATGGCTTGAAGAGAGGCGCTAGGTCCATGCCCAGGATCTGAACCTGCAAACCCTGGGCTGCCAAAGTGGAATGCACAGACTTAACCACAACACCACCAGATCGGCCCCCTCAATGATTTTTTATATTGATTACATGTTGAAATGATAATGTTTTGGATAATGAATAAAATAAAGTATACATAGTGAATTAAATAAAGTATGTTATTGGGACTAGTTTCACCTGCTTCCGTTTATCCTTTCTAATGAGGCTATTGGAAAACTGAAAGTTACATGTGTGTATTTACAACAGACAGCACTGTGTTAGGGGTTTCATTTCAGGGGTGAAAAGAGTCTTTAGCTGTCTGTCACACATCCCTTAAACATCTTATTTTGGTTTAATTCCGAAGTCCTTTAGTGAGACACCAAGGTTTTTTTGTTGCCATAATTAGGGACGACTTTCAAAATCTAATAACCCTTTAAATGGGCAATGGCTACACAGTAGCTTTGCATCAGGGAAGCCAGGTGAGAAGCATTAGTCAAAGGGACAGTGTCACAAAGGGGTTTGCATTTCAAACATTACACTTTCTTCACCAACTTCTTCTCGCTTCTTCCACCTCCCATCACGTCAGCAATGCACAAAACGGAGGGTTGTCTGAGCCCTGCTCCTCAGGCCTGACACAAATAAATCATTGTCTAAGAGTTAGATTACCCAAATTTTACATACCACTGAGGCTGGATTCCCATCAGACATAAAATACTGTGGGCACAAACGACACGGGAATTGGTCAAGATACGCTAAACCTGGAGGCCGTGGAAAGACCTGAGACGCATCACACGTGTGTCAGCCGCTCACAGCATCTCTCCGAGAGAGCGTCAGCTCCAGAGAAAGGTCAGATCCCAAAGTCCCGCCCAGATGAATTCATTTCAATCATCTCTACATATTAGACATAATTATGATTAATATTAGGTTTCTCTGCCACTGACTTTCTGCAGCTTTAGTTTGCTGACATTCCTCAACGTTAGCATCATTCCTTACACTCAGCCACACTAAAGTGCGAATGACTGATATTGGTTCCTTTCTTGAGATCAAGTTTCTTCCCTCTTATTTCACTACTGTTTGACTGATATATGTAATCAAAACGTCATAGAAATATTAACATTTAAAAATAATAGCACCACTACCCTAAGACAGCTTTTAATTTCTTTTCCTTTGGGACAGGTGCATTAATAAGTTACCGAGTTACAGTCAGAGATGATGAACAACTCTTTGCTCCACCATTAGGGCCCCCCATTTTCTTGCTTTCTGAGGTCAAGTTTTAATGAAAAGAAGTGGAAAATTGGGTTGAGGGAAGACTGCATGACAAGGAGGATAAGGACAGTGGTTTGTGTGCCTCAAGCACAGGGTGGAAGACCATGGAAGAATGTGGTTTAGGAAGATCCCAGCACTGTGTGCCTTCACTTGACCAGCATGTATTTTGCATATGACCACTAGTTGCTAAAGATACAATGATGGACAAGATACACATTCAAGGAGAGTTGGTAAGAGTGTTGTCTGCTGTCATATTCTTGCTTCCTCACCTCACATTCTCTCCTCAGGTCCTCCTCTCAAGCTTCTCTGGCCACCATCACTCCACTGAGGCTGCTCTGGTCAAGGTCACCAATTGTATCCATGTTGGCACATGCACTGGCCCCTCTATGTTCATATCCTGAGGTACCTCTCACACACACAGTTGAATCCTCCTTGAAACACTGTTCTTTCGAGGTTGCCGTGACACCGTGCTCACCTGATGTTCCGCCTTTCTCACTAACAGCTTCTTCTCCATCTCTGCTGGTTTTTCCTTCTCTGCTTGACATTTAAGTGTTGGTCCTGCACACTCTTCCCCCCACTATCTATGCATGCTGTCTGGGTATCACGTTTGATCCCGTGACCCTAAATAGAATCCACATGCATTCCTCCTAGAACTCCAAATGCATGTATCCAGCTGTCTACTCAACATCTCTAATTAAAATGTCTAATAGGCCTCTCAAAATTAACAAGAAAAATAACAAAAAAAATTAGGAATTCTTCCCAAAGCTCCTTTACGCCTAGCTTTCTCCATTTTAGTGTAAGTCACATGACTCTACCTAGTTTGAACATAGTTGCTAAAGTCAAAAGTGAAGAGGTGAGGACTTCTGGCTTCAAGATTACCAAGTAAAGTAAAGCCCTTTCTGCCCCTTTCTTCTCTCACAAGTCATCCCCAAAATTACTAGGAGGGAACGACCACAAAAAAGGAATACAAAGCTCCCCCTCCAATGATAAGAGAAGCGCTTGGTGATCTGAACCATCAACTATAAAGATGGAAAGCAGACTACAGGTAACAACAGCGTATTGTATATTTGAAAGTAGAGAAGAGAGTAGATCGTAAAAGTTCTCATCACAAGAAAAAAAACTGTAACTATGTGAGGTGATTGATGTAACTAAACTTGTGTAACCATTTCACAATATATACACATATCAAATCACTACGTTGTACATCTTGGACTAATACAATGTTACATGTCAATTGTATGTGAATAAAACTGGAAAATAAGGTGGAAAGCAGATGCAGAGATGGGAGGAGGCTTAGCAGACTGGATGAAAGTCAGAACTCGGCAGCCAACTGTAGAGAGACAGACCAAGGAAAGGCAGACTGACTCACCCATAGGACCCGGAAGAACCTCCAGAAATGGAGGCACAAGTTGTTACCAGAGGCAGGCGTGGGCACAGGGTTGCAAACAGAGTGGCTGTCTGCAGGTCCTTGTAAGTAGTAGTTGGACATCCCCCCAGTAGTCTTCTCCCCACTAGACTACCACTTGGTCAACCCAGGGAGACAGGAGATAGAGTCCACGAAGAAACTGAACTAGATGGGTACTGCATTCAGGAACCAAGACACAGAATTGGGGAAAATGAGAGATTAAATGAAAGTCCTCCAACTGAAAAGTGAGGCCTCAGAAATTCCCAGCCCCCTGTTCCAGGAAGTCAAGGGAAGCTTATAAATATCCCCAGGCAGGAGATCAGAGGATCTTCTCTGGAGAAACTGAACCACCACAGAATAAAGATGCACAGAAACTGACATTCGAGGGTTCCCATGAAAAAGCCAGATGGCTGTGGATTGCCCTACGGTAAAGCCCACCGGCAGGCTCCGTGCAAACACAGCGCCCCTGAAGCTGAATTACGCTATCCAGGGATGACTGGCCTTTTAAGAGAAGCCTCTGGTGTGATGGGGAGAGATCAAAATCAAATAGCCAAAACTTAGAGGAAAAGAGACGATACAGAAAACAAAATGAAATTTTAAATCCAGAAAAAAAGAACAGAAAAAAAATACTGGAAAGGAAATTATATTTAAAAATTAATAGTAATATGAGAAAAATTTCAAAACTGAAGAACGTGAGTTTTCAGACTGAAAGCGTCTAAGGAATGAACAAAGACAAGGTATGTATCAAGGCCCATCACAAAATTTAGGCTCTCCAACGCTAAAGAGAGGAGTTCAAAATCTTCCAGAGAGAAATCATGTCACATACAAGAATTGGAAATCAGAATGGCATCAGACTTCTCAACCACTAGATTTAAAAATAAAAGAAAATAAAATAAGTTTGAAATTTTGACAGAAAATTATTTTTAACCTGGAATTCTATACTCAGCCAAAGTAGTAGCTATTATTAATGAGTAGTATCATATTAATGAGGAGAAAGTAAAGACATTTCAGACATGTTAATTCTCAGAAATTTACTCTGCTGCTTCTCAGAAGCTACTGGAGAAAATGCTTTGTTACAATGAGAGAGTAGGGGCCAGCCCAGTGGTGTAGTGGTCAAGTTCACGTGCTCCACTTCGGCAGCCCAGGGTTTGTGGATTCAGATCCTGGGCATGGACCCATGCACCACTCATTAAGCCATTCTGTGGCAGCATCCCACATACAAAATAGAGGAAGATTGGCACAGATGTTAGCTCAGGGACAATCGTCCTCCTGGAAAAAAAAAATTAAAAGCACTGTCAATGATGCTTTAAAAAACAAATTAATTAATTAAATAAAATGAGAGAGTAAACTAAGAAAAGGAGAAGAAATGGGATCCAGTAAACAAGGGATCCTGCAGAGAAGAGAGGCTTCTAGAAGAAATATCCCTGGGGGAAAAATGAATTGGATGGACTATGTAATAGGTTTTACTAAGTGGAAAATTGTACTGAGAAGTGTTTCATAGAGCTATTTGAAGTATGGAAAGACCTAGCCAGTAACAAATGAGAAAAAAAAAGGCAATTAATAACTCCAGATAAAGGAAATTTATAAAAGAAAGTTGTATATGTGTACTATAATTGGGGTTTACCTATATAAAGTAGATAGGGAAAAAAGAGTGAGGGGCCTAAGAGAGACAGAATCCCATTTATTATAACAGACAGTGTCTAAAATCAGTATCCTTGATTCTGGGGAAGGAAGTGAAGGAGGAAGCAAGATTACTTAGGCAGAAGGGGATGTCACTTGCTAAGACAGAGAACAATGGAAAATAAGCAAATACGGGGCATGGGGAAGCACTAGCTTGCTTAACTGTGGACACGTCGCATTTGAGGTGCTATGGGACATGCGGTTGGAGATGTCAAGCAGACAGCGATATACTAGATATGGGTCTGGAGCTCAGAAGAGGGGACTAGGCTGAGGACATCTAACTGGGGGCACACGTAGATAGTAAATGCCACTGCTGAAGTTACCTGCGGAGGGAAAGTAACGGGAGAAGAGATGGGGCCTAGGAACACTTCCTGAGGAATGACAGGACATTGGAGTGAGAGAAGGGGAAAGCACCCGGTGTAGGAGAGGTTGGAGAGGTGAACAGAGAAATTGGAGAGCGTGGCCTCAGAGCAACAGAAGCGTTCCTGATGCACGTGCCACTCTCTGATGTGAGGGCAGATCCCAATCACATGCTCTTCTCCACGTCGTACTTTCCTGCATGTACGACAATGAGAGGAGGATTTATGTAATTATTGCCTCATTCCTTCACTGAATAAATACTTAATGAGCACCAACTACATGCCAGAACTGTCCTAGATGGAGATACAGCAGGTACAAGACAGACCGGCCTCTGTTTTCATGATGTTTATCTTCTGGTGGGGATAATAAGGAAGGCGGTGGAGGAAGGGAGTGGTCAAGTGTGTCGAGCGCTTCTGAGAAATCAATGACAAGGAGGACTGAGGAGAGTCCACAGGGTTAACCACACGGAGCTCACTGGAGATATTAGTGTGGTAGGGACAGAACTCAAATCAGAAGGGCTAAGGAACAAATGATGAACCAACCGAGAGAGGAAATGTAGACAAGTCAACTCCAGTGGGAAGAATGAGCCAGAAGGGTGGGAACAGAACAACGACTATACCTGTCTTCACATGGGGAGAAACGCAGTTAACAACGGTCACAACGTGTCGAACTGATGAGAGGAAGGATCCAGTTGCTGGAATAAGACTGAAAAATTAGAAGTGAATAAGGGCAGGTATTGAGCAGCATGAGGTTTCTTAGAAGAGGGAGGGAGAGACCAGAACACATTTAGGGAGATCCGCCTCTGAGAGCAGAAGGGACTTCCTCCATCAGATTAGGGTGGCAGGGATTTGAGGAGAATGGTGAAATTTAAACAGCAGTGACAGGAAGAATGTGTTGAGAAAAGAAACGTGCTCTTTTAATTCCCTGCCATGGAATGAGGGGCATTTATTGGTCAAGAGGAAGAACGTGGGGGATCAATCGACGAGAGGGACAGGTGAGATCAAACAGAAGCATTGACGCAAAGACGAGGCCAAAGGCCAGATACGGGATGCTTAAATTAGTGAGTTTAAAAGATCTGTGGGCAGGAAGGGGTGAGGTGGAGTACAGGAGAAGGTCCTTGCAAATGAGGAAGCTCAGGAATGCAAGGCCAAGGACGCGGATGGTCCTCCAGAGCAATGCATGTGTTGCCAGGAGAGTGGCAGGAGATGGACAGGAGACAAAGGCTGGGCCGGGGTCCTCAGTGCCAGAGCCTTTAGGTGATTGGCCTGGCCCGTGGGCTCCACCCAGAGACTAAAAGGGGGAGAGGTGGATCCCTCAACAAAGCTCTTGGCGGTCGGAAGAAGGTGTAATATGTGCCCAGAGGCAAATGGCCGTGGGTCACTGCCAGCGGTCCCCAGCGGATGCTCCATATGAGACCAGCCTGCCTCATGGCCTGCCTCATGGGACCAGCCCTGGAGTTGGGGCCGGGGACTTCTGTTGTTCCCTTCTACCTTAAAGCCCCATGGTTTATGCTCGCATGGCACTTTACAGTTTACCTTAAAGCCAGAGGCCTGGATGTTGTGTCAACAGTGGCTTCTGACTTTAGACAAAAGCCACGAGTCTCAAGCAGTGTTTGGGGCTGGTCACGCTGTGTTCCCTTAAGCTGCAGGTGGAAGGACACGGTCCTTTTATTTCGAGCACGCTTCTCAACAGTGCTGCAGCATGTACCAGAATCACCTGGAGGCCGCGAAAGCACAGACTGCTACACCCACCCCCAGAATCTCTGATTCATAAGGGCCAGAGTGCGGTTGGGGAATTTGCATTTCTAACAACTTCCCAGATGGTGACGTTGCTGCTGGTCCTGGGACCACACTTGGAGAACCGCTGATTTAGAGCACTGTTTCTAAATTCCTGCCACATTAAAATCACCTGGAGGAGTTTTAAAGCCATGTGGTCTGGGGTGAGGCTTGACCATCGGGAATTTTCTACACTGCCCAGATGACTGCAGTGCACAATGAGGACTGAGAGCCTCTGACCTAGAGCTCAGGCCACGTTTGAGAAAAGCACGTGGGACAATTGGTTTCTTCCACTCTTCAGGCAGCAGTGGCTATTTAATCTCTTTGGACATGCAGTTTCCAAGAGATAATTCACTAGATATGTTACCCCGGCGCTGTCTTTGATACATTCCCTTATTTGACTTTGTGATTTTGTTTTCCAGATTGTTGTAGAGTGTGCTTTTCTCGTTTAGAGGGAATTGTGGCATTGCTTTATCTGAAAGGATCCATTTAGAGGAATTTGGAATTTAAGGGGACATTTGGAAATGCGGTCTACTTCATTTCATTAACGGAAGTGACACAGCTCAATGAGCCCCACCAGCAAGTTTGTACTTGAAAAGCTTTGTAACTTCCCGATCAGGCTTGGGGGGCTTTGTGTACTTGAAAAACACGTTTCACTGTGTCAGAGTTTGTGCTTTGGAAGCCACGGACTTGCTTCTAGGTTGTGGGTGTTAAGGAGCCAACAGCAATGAGGACGAAAGTGCCCTGCGGTGTTTTTTGCCCTGAGGAAGCCATCGTTTACGCCCTACTTCTCAGTTGACTCATACGTCGCTACTCACTGCTCTACTCTTGACCAGTTGGAGCTCCTTCTCTGGGGCCCATGATTCTGGGAGTTCATAGTTGTGGCCAAGTTATAATGAGGTCCTTCCAGAACCCCAACAACCAAATTATACTCAACAAGCTTCAAGAGCTGCCCCAGACTCCTCGGCACTTCTTTCTTTTTTTAAAAAAATCGTCCAGTGCAACACAATAAAATCTACTTGGGGTGCTATTTCAGAATACAGATTTTGTTGGAGTCTGAATACCAGGGTTCAACTCCTCACTAAAGCACTTTATTTTTAGGGCAAATTACAGAACTTCCTTGGGTTTTCATTCCCTCATCTGTAAAATGGGAATATTAAATCATCTGGTGAAACTACGTCACAAAGTTGTATCAAAAAGACACACTGTGTGTGAATGCTTTCTGTAAACTGTTAAATAAAATACCAATATTGATTGGTTGATTTCTACCATAGTGCTTATAGAATGTAAAACTCTTGGAAGTGGATTTTTAGAGATTAAACTGATGTTTTCAGTTCAATTATAGTGGAAACAAACATATTTTCCTCCTGTGTACAACAATCCTGGGACCAGACCAAAGGACTTACCTACTGGCTCCGTGAAATACTTCTTCCTGGAGGATAAGACTGAGAATGAGTTAAAGTGACAGATTTACTAAGAGTGACAGCTTGCCCATCAAGACTGGCATTCAGACCCTCCCCTCCCCACGCCCAGCAACCAAAGTCACTGCATTGTCAACTCTGCCCAGCCCCAAACAGCTTCCTGCCTTCCAAGCCTTGCCTTAAAGCCATTCATCTCAGGCCCTAAAATCTTCTAAGTGTCCTCCCTTGACATTCCCCTTCTGAGACACAAGCTGGATTATCCAGGTGGTGTTCTCTCACTACAATAAAGCTAAGAAGCTCAGTTTGTCTTGATTAACAGGTTTTCTGGTGATCTTTGGGAAGACAACACAATTCCTGTTGAAAATCCTTCAAAGTATAGTATTCTAAATACAGTGTTCCAATTTTCTTCCATTGCAGCAATGGCCTTGCATGAAAAACATAAAGGAATCTTATCTATTTCCACATATTATTCAGTGCCCTTGGTGATTTTAGAAGATTTATTTTTCACCCAAATGCAGAGTCCACTAAACAATTATTCCACACCTCTGGATGGTCAAGCCGTGGTTAAGTGAGAGCAGAATGGAATGGGCCTCTAAGCTGCCTGCCTCGGGATCTCTGGGGGTGGGGCCTGGAATAGATTAATTCAAGTTCCATGAGGGCTTCTGATGCTCAGCCAGGGCCAAGATCCTCTGGTTTAACATCTCATTCATTATGGAGAGCTGAGATTCTCAAACTGCAATGTGCATATGAATCTGCTGAGAAGCTCACTAAAAATGCAGATTTCAGAGCCTCAGCCCCAGAGTCTGTAATTCACAGGATGGGGCTCCAGAACCCATATGTTAATCAAGCATCTGTAGTCTTCTACGGACCACATTTTGAGAAGTGCTGATTGATGTAGGGGAAGTAAGATCCTCACGGCTGCAGGAAACTGGTTATGGTTAAAATCTTTAGATAATACCCAATAATGAGATACCGTTTCCTGAAATAATACTTCTTCATTCTGGGCTTTAGTTATTTCATTGGCAAAATTGGATTGCTAAGTTTTATGAACCATCAGTGATGCCCCATTTTTGTGTGTGTCAGGACCCTGACTAAAATCTGAGTAATGAAAGAACGATTGACAAATTTATTAATTAAGACCCTGTTTTGAATTCTATTGTTAACGTGACTAAACTTCTTTAAATCCGTGTATTGCCTTGAATAGAATTCTCTAGGAATAAGTCAAAGTATTTATAGGTTTCTCAAATACCTTTAATTTTTGCTCATCTTGGAATTTGAACTTAACCAATATTTTCATATGTTCACAAGTATAATCAGCACACAAAGTCTTAAGGTGACAGATAAATGACGAAGCTTCTAAAGTGCCAGGTACTACAGGATACAGGTAGAGGAGATGTGACAGGTCCATAATAACTATAAAACAAGGCCAACTGTAATAAATGAACAAAAAAGTTATGAGTCCAAATGATAGTGGACAAATCTAAGAGACGTCATTTTTAAAGGGCGAAATTTACAGTATGTGAAGTATGTCTCCATAAATCTCTTATTGAAAATGCGTGTTTGGACAGCAGTCTCAATTCTGGGTGTATATCCAAAAGCATGGAAATCAGGGTCTTGAAGAGATGCCTGTACTCCTACGTTCGTTGCAGCACTACTCAGATAGCCAAGATACGGAAATAACCCAAATATTTATCAACAGATGAATGGATAAAGAAAATATGGTATACTTATACAATACAAGAATTTATGCAATGGAATATTATTCAGCCTTAAAAAAGAAGAAATTCTGTCATATATGACGACAGAGATGAACCTGGAAGATATTATGCTAAGTGATGTAAACCGGAAGGACAAATACTACCTGGTTCCTCTTATACGCAGTATTAAAATAATCAAGCTCAGAGAAGCAGAGAAAGAATGGTGGTTGCCAGGAGTTGGGTTGAAGGGAAAATGGGAGTTGTTCAATTGGTGTAAAGTTTCACTTAGGTGAGATGAACACGTGGTAGAGGTCTGCTGTCCAACATCATGCCCGTTGTTAACAAAGCTGTATTGTGCACCTAGAAATAGGTTGAGGATAGATCTCATGTTAAATGTTCTGGCATCAACAACAACAATGACAACAAAGAAGCACAAGGAAACTCTTGGAGATGATGGACATGTCTATTGCCTTGATTGTAATGATGGTTTCACAAGAGTATGCCTATATCTAAACTCATCAAATTGTATACATTAAATATTTGCAGTTATTTGTATATCAATTTTACCTCCATAAAGCTGTTAAAATGCACATTTGGAAAAGTGCAATTAGGCAAAATGATGAAAATAGAAGTTCATTCCTTTCCTATATAAAAGGAGTCCAGAGATAATCAATTCAGGCCGGATGTGGCGCTCCACAGGGTCAGGGAACCAGGCTGTGTCATTCTCAGAATGTGGCTTCCATCTATGGCTCAAGATGGCTACTTGAGTTCCAGCCACCACATCTGCATCCCAGCCAGCAAGAAGGAGGAAGGGGAGGGCAAAAGGCCTGGGTCTTCCCCCTAAGGTACTTTCCAGAAGTTACTCATGTCACTTTTTTTCTTTTTTCTTTTTTTTTTTGTGAGGAAGATTGACCCTGAGCTAACATCTATTGCCAATCTTCCTATTTTTGCTGAGGAAGATTATTGCTGAGCTAACATCTGTGGCAGTCTTCCTCTGTTTTGTATCTGGAATGCCACCACAGCATCACTTGACGAGTGACGTGCAGGTCTGCACCTGGAATCTGAACCTGTGAACCCTGGGTCACCAAAGCAGAGCATGTGAACTTAACCACTTGGCCACGGGGCAGACCCCACACATGTCACTTCTTACATCTCCTTGGCCTATTTAAGTCACATGGCCACACCCAACTAAAAGGGAGGCTGGGAAACGTAGTCCTTATTCAGAGCAGCCATATGTCTGGCTAACATTCAGCAGGGAAAGAGTATCTCTTGTCAAGGAGGAGGGAGAAGACAAAGGAGCAATCTCTGCTGTGTGGACGTTCTGTAGCGGGCCTTGAACATCATGTCAGCGTAGGCCGTGCTTAATTCATCAAGCAATTTGGAGAGAGTAGGTTATTTTGAGGAAAACGTGACGTTGTTTTAGGAATATAACCAATCTCTGCCATTGATGTGTAGGATGGGTTAAAATGAGGAAAGGCTGGAAGCAGGGAGGCCAAGTTGGTGATGACAACAGACAACGCAGGAGGTAATGCAGACAGAGTTCAGGGCACAACGGGAGGACCGGAAAGGACACACTTCGTGGAAAGAACAGCACCAAGAATTGGCCACCTGAATTCACCGTGTGGGTGGGCAAGGAGGTGAGAGAGTCTACCAAGGTCTGATAGACTTCCCAGAATGCGGCTTCACAAGCTCAACGTCTACAGGGATCCAAGAGGTCCAGGAGATACGTAACTGAGAAAATGGGCTCCCACCTCCTCAACAAGAAGGCACTGGGGGTGGGGGGCGCGGAAAGTCGCTCAGGCCCCTCGAGGCACGCAGCACAGACTCTGAACACCGCTGCAAGGGGCTGAGGGGAAAGTCCTGCTCCTGCTTTTGAATCTCCTGCAGCAGGAGATATGAGACATTTATCAATATCTCACATTTTAAAAATCTAAAACCACCCTGTGAAGTAAGTAAAAAATACCAGACAATGGTAAGTATTCACTTCTGCCCTCACCCCGCAAGACAGGTAACGATTAATTAATAAAGGCAGCATTTCTAAATGCCCTAACAATACATAAGAGCTACCGTTTGTGTACTCTTTAATGGTTTTAAAAGTATTTTAAAAGAAATATCCACTTTATTCCCTCACCTTAGGTTCCCATCCACAGGTGAGGCGATGGAGGCATCACCATATTGAGGTAACGGTCTCATTGGTGGGAAGGGAGGAGGCTGAGAGCCTAAGTGAGGCCCTCCTGCCTCCTCATCCCAGGGTCTCCCACCTCTGCTACACGAAGGAGCAGGAAAACGGTCATTTCTGGACTCTGTGTGCATCTGCGTGTGTGCATTTTGGTGATTGCAAAGAACTGAGAACGCCCCAAGTGTCTGGAAATCACGACGAACTCATCATCTTCAGAACAACTGCTCCTGTGCGCATGGGCAGCCGGGGTTCCCTGGGGCTGGCACGCTGAGGCCTGAGGATGTTTCAAGCCTTCCTGAATCACTTGTGCATGTTCTCTTGGGTGGTGTGGCAACTCGCTTCTCCCGTTGCTGCTGATTTATGCGGGCGTTTCATGCCGGTCACTGAACTCACGGAGACCTCTGGGTTGGCTCGTGGCTCCTCTGTATCTCCTGAAAGTCTTAGTACCTAAACCCATAAAGATAGAAACCATGATTTGAGCCTCCTCAAGAGAAGATAAACTCTGCTAACCCAGAATAAAGTATATTTGGCAAGCAAGGTGAAGTGTACTGCAGTGATTGCTAACATGAGGAATTTGGGAGCAGCCCAAATATCCCATAATGGGGCTTTATGTGCCCTATTTATTTATTGTCATGAGCAAATAATGATAGATCTGCTCAATGAAATGCTATTTATTCCTTGAAAAATGGTAGTTATAAAGGCTACATAGGCACACGAAACAATGCGTTATATAACAAGGGGGAGGAAGTGGTTAAGACACGGAATGTGCCCCACAGTTTTTGTCATGTGTAGGGGATCTGAATATGCCACCCCAAAACACGCCTCTTTGGCACAAGAATTGCTTCGAGCTGAAGGAATTAAGAAGCAGCAAACACAGAAAGAGCTCTCCACCCTCCCCCTATGTGCCCAAAAGCAGGATATAAATTTTCCTTTGTGAAAGTGTCCCCACTCCCCTCTCCTGGACCAAGAGGAGAATAGCCATTACCACTGGAGGCAGAAAGTGGGCACCATAATGGGTCTGCACAAACAAATCCTACTGAAATAACTCTCACCTTCCATTAGTTTCCCCCGTATATTTACCTCCCTATGGTTTACCATCCCCAGGACCCCAAACCTCTTTTCCTTTATCTTGCACTTTGCTACAAATTTACCACTCCTTGTTAAGATAGTATATAAGCCCCAAATTCTACCCAGCCCCTGACTGACTCATTGCTGAGTCCTTCAGTGTGTATGCACGTTGTGCACATAAAGAAACGCTGCTTTTTTTTCTCCTGTTGACCTCTCCTTTGTCAATTTAATTTGCAGGGCCCCAGAAACTAAGCATAAGAGGGTAAAGGAGAAAATTTTCCTCCTCTGTATGTGTTAAATGAAAAGGAAAATGGCAGGAAGGGAATATACCAACATACTAGCATTGGTTAGGTAACATGTAGCACATTCAAACAGAAAAAAAAGCCTTGTCAAAGCAACATTTTGTAAGGACTGCAAGTTAACTGAACACCGGCATCCAACCGCTAAAAACAGATTTGGTTCAAGTGTTGATCAAAGCAATACCTGGAGGGGTACTTTAAGTTAGGACTTGATAAAGAGAACAGTGTTTGGTGAGGATGGCTGAACCCATGCTATGAAAGCAAGAAACAGACAGTTTTACAAGAGAGTTAACAAAAGTGTGATCAAGAGTCAGGTTCTAGAGTCAGATTATTTACTATTTGCAAGGCTTTGTGCAAGTGACTTCACTGTTCTGTGCCTCCACTTCCTCTTCCTTAAATTGGGGATAATGGTAACCGCCTGGTGTTGTTGTTGAGGGTTAAATAGTATGGCCTACACATGGTGAGTAGTCCATAAAAGTTACTGGAAACATTCTCTTAGTGATGCTCTTCCTTTTCTTGCTGAGAAAATGTTGATAATCAGTAGCCACGTGTAGCAGAAGAATGGCTGTATCAAGCGTTGGGTGACTTTTTGGCGCCTCCATCGGTTTGGTTGTGAGATAGAAGTTCCTCTCTCTGGTCTGGGAGCTCTGTGGTCTCTCCTTTGGGGTGAAAACTAACTCCATATATGGGGTCCAAAATGAAACTGATTTCCACAAGTGGGCAGAAAAACAGACGCCGTGATACTTCCTGTGAGGCTCAGTGGTTCGTCCTCTGCCCACTCTGCAGCCCCAAGTGCAGCCCGCATCGTGGCAGGCGGGAATGGGGGTAGGGCGGAGGGGCTCTGGGTGAGTCAGCCGGAGGAGAGGGAGAGTGTCGTTTTGAGGGAGGCAGATTAGGACGATGGACTAGCAGTCATGCGCCGCGGCAAGTTAGCTTTGTGACCTTGGGCCGACGGAGTCACTCTGGCCCTTCATTCCTCTCCAGGTAAGAGGAGGGGAGCTGAGTAGCTTCCTTCCAACACCAACATTCTGAGTCTATGCACCCCTCCCGGAGACCACATCCTCTGAAAAGACAGAAGAAACGCCGCAGGTCCTGATGGCCCTCAACTGCCTCACATGCTCCTGGGCAGAACACCACGCCCCCCAAAGCCTTCCTCCACCAGTACAGCCCCACCGACTCAGGACTGAACCCAGGCTGCGCTGGGGTCGGGGAGCCGAGCTCCCCCGTGCAGGCTGGGGCTCTGCGCTTGGCCGGCGTCATTGCTGTCCTGGGCAGTTTTGCCTCATCTCTGAGAGCCCTTCACGGTGTTTACTCAGCCTCTTTTCCCAGCACCCTTTTGAAATGTGCTGGCTCATTTCTTCCTTTCCTTTGAGAAGTTCAGCTCCCCTTTGGCTTTAACTCAGAGCTTTGGTGATGAAAGAAAGGAGATCATATTTCCTCTAGTCAGAGCTATATTTTCAGGGCACAGCTGCCTAGACCCACCAGAAATAAAACAGGAGGAGATATGAGGTCATGGGCAAATCCCACCCAGCTCCCTCCTGGTGGGAGAAGAGCCCAGTGAGAACTTAGTCTCTGGAAGCTGGAGTCCAGAAAGGCTTGTGGGGTGAGTGCTGTGTGCTGGTGTCCCGTTAGCTAATGGGTTGAAGGGAGGCTCTTTTCTGGGAGCTGGATGGAGCTGCCTCCAGCCCCTGCCCTACCCTCAAGCTCTCACGACTGCCAGAGGTCTGGAAGCTGCCTTAATCTCTGACTCATGGAACATTGGAACTAGGGCGTCCCAGACAACTGTTGTCCAGTGTGACACCGAAGCCCCATTTGGTGCTGCCCTGAAAAGCCATAACACACAGGGCTGGTGTAGAATACACTGTGGGAGGCCTTCTGGGTGGATTGGGGCCTTGTCATTTCATATTTATGTTGTGTAACCAATACACACACACACACAGACTCATGCGCAAAGCAGGTGACTGGAGAATGAACGGTCCGTTTGCCAAGGCATTTGAAATATTCACTCTAGGACAGCAAAGAGCAGTAAGCGCGAGTCTTATGATCTGGTAATAATAGCTCTGTGTAGACAGTATTTATTGAGCTCCTATGAGATGCTAAGCACCTACCAAGGATTGCATCATTTAAAGTTCCCTGTGGTGTCCACATTTATGGATAGAGGCTTAGAAAATTTAAATAACTTTTCCAAATTCACACAGTGACTTCTCTGTTCACTCTGTGGTGAAAACAGACTTTGAACGGAAGTAGTCAGTCTACGGAGCCTGTGCACTTAGACTGTCCTACTTCCCTGCGTGTGGCCTCTGTCCCAACGGCGCGGTGAACACTGTTCATTCTGCATTGTGGGTTAAGAACCAGGCCTGCGGAGTTTTACTCTCTGGGTTCAAGTCCCGGTTCGGCCGTCTGTTGACTGTCGTAGTCGTAGGGGACCTGCTAACCTCTGTGCCTTGGTTTCCTGCCCTATAAAATGGGATAATAAGGGGAGCAAGCTCACGGGTTGTTGTGAGGATTAAATGGGATAACACATGGAAAGCTCTTAGAACACAGTGCTAGCCCTTCTTACCACATGCTAGCTATCATTAATGGCAAACATTTATTGATTGCCTACTGTATACCAGGCACTGGCAGGGAGGGACAGGGAGGACAGGATCTTGTGGTTAAAAAGATAAGTTATGGGAGGGGGAGGCAGATATTTAAACCAGTTATGATGTACAGTGTTACGATCCATAGTGGATCACTAAGAAGGGAGTGACGGGCTGCAGAGGAAGCTTTGGGGCCAGACTTGGCAGGACAAGGATATTGTATGTTGTAAGGGGTGGGGATTTCATCCTGTGTAGGCAACCAAGGGGCTGGGGCATTTCATACATAGGGGGTGGCACAGTCCTTTAAGGGCTTCACTAACCTCCTGTCTGAACCGCGTTTAACCAGAGGTAAGTGTAAGAAAAGATCCAACAGGAAGGGAGTAATTCTTTCCAAAGTTTTTTGCCAGATTAAAAAAAAATCTGTTTGGAAGCTGATCTCCTAGATTTTATATAATATAAAAAGATTCACTGTACAAAAAAAGGACTTCAAATCATTTTATATCCTGATCCCATATGCATCGTGCAAGTGACTCTCATTGACTTAACACATTTGGCACCATCTAGCATGTATAAAGCATGGTGTATAAATAGTAACATAGCCCATGCTGCCAGGGGCTCCTCTTGACTCAGGCAAGGATGACAGTGTGTTCTCCTAAGAATATGAGATTATGCGTGAGGCAGTTCCCTCACTCTGTGTGCCAGAGAGTGTTTGAGCGGGGGCATTATCTCCAGGGAATGGAATCATTTTCAGAGTCCAAGCTAGGGTTGGCTGGTTTTTAGCGCAGTAAACCCAGCCTGTCCCACCAGTTCCGATGTGCATGGCTGATTAAGTGACCAGCATGCCCAGCCAGGTGTTGTCTGCTTTGTATCCCCAGCTCCAACACAGAGAGCTGGAGGAAGTGGAAAAACCCAGTTAAATAACAAAAATAGGCAAGGCTGTGCACAAGGATTTAGCGTAAAATGTTCATTCAGGCTTGATTATAGGAGTAAGAATGTCCAACAATTGGTAACGTGTTTAAAAACATTGTAGCACGTGTGTAAGACTCACGACCATATAGTTACTATAAGTGAGGATGTGGAAGAGCTCGCCAACCAAGAGGGTTGTACTACATGACTATGTTAAAAAGCTTCTGAAATGGTGAGCACAATAAAATCTTATTTTTGTAAAAGAAAATAAAAGGCTCATATTTTAGTATTTTAATCTCTAGGTGGTGAGATTATAGGTGATTTTTGTTTTACTCTTTTGCTTATGTGTACTATATAATTTTTCTATTTAGTGAATGTCTATTAATTTTGTATCCAGTGTTATTTTTAAAAAAACAAACAAGAAAATCACCTTCCTCTCCTTCTTCCTGGATGCTGCCTGCAGAGGCGGCAGCCATCTCCTATGCAGCATCATGATTGCCCTCAGAACTCTCGTGAAGCCCACGATCATCATCAAGGGACCAAGAAGTTCATCCAGCACCAGGCAGACCGATATGTCAACATTAAGTGTAACTGGCGGGGACCTGGAGGCTTGACCACAAGGTCCAGAGCAGATTCAAGGCTCGGATTGTGATGCCCAACGCTGGTCACCAGGACAATAAGAAAATGAAGGACAGGCTGCCCAGCGTTTTCCAGAAGTTCCTGATCCACAAAATCACGGAGCTGGAGATGCTGCCGATGTGCAACAGACCTTATTGTACTGAGATTACCCAAATATGTTTCCTCCAAAAGGCCATCGTGGAAAGCAGCCCAGCTGGCTATCAGAGTCACCAATCTCCACACCAGGCTGCACGGCGAAGAAAATGAATAGACAGCTCATATGCATGTTTTATTTGTGGTCAATAAATCCATGAAAACTCTGCCATTTGGCATTTTCCTCCCTTAAAGCAAAAAAACAAAACAAAAACAACGCAGAAAAGCTGGATAAAATGAAGTGAAAATAATTGTAGGTTCTTCCCACACGTTGCTCATTTAGTCCTCAGGACAATCCTGTGAGATGTTGAGGCTGAAACCATAGGTGTTCCACCAAATCCGTGTGTTTCAGGGCAGTCCCCAGCCTCCTTGAAGTTGGGTTAATCATATAACCCACATTTGGCAGACGGAATATGGACAGAAGTTACGTGTCCCCTTCCAGCCCGGCCTTTTTGCTCTCTCTTCTTCATCTACACAACTGCTGTCAAAGGACTCCAAGTTGTGCCCAAAGAAAGGGACCCCGATGCTCAGAGAGCGCTGCCCAGGAAAGCCATCCGTCTGCACCCACCTAGGGAACGAGAAGTCAATTTTGCCCACGTGAAGCCATTGAGACTTTGGGCTGTTTGTCGCAGCAGCAGAGCCCCATCCTACCTTAATTAATACAGGTTCATTCTGTTGTCACCCAGTTTTACACACAAAACAAAGTAACTTTTCTAAAATTGCAGTTTTACTGAGTAGAACTGGGGTTTAAATCAACGCACGTTGCACTCTAAAGCCACGGAATAAATGAGTTACACATTTCTCCTGCGCTACCTGGGTGGGAAGGTGACAACGCTTCCAACAGATGCCGATTTTCAGAGTGTTACCAGGTGTCTCCATGAGCTGCTGGGGTATATATTAAAGTGTGAGCTACATAAAAATCACTCGAGGTGCTAAACCCGCCAGTTCCAGGCCCCCCTTCTCATAGACTCTGATTCGGTAGCTCACAGGCAGGGACATGGAATCTGAATTTTGATTAGCTCTGAAGAAATAACCTCGTGCCGCTGTCAGGGCTTGTGAGGTAGTTGACCTCAGTGGTAGACAATGCTGACCTTCTGGCTCCCCAGCCTGTGACCTCCTCCAGTGTCTGGAGAAATTCCTCCTCCTTTTGGGTCAAGGGGTCGGAGAGAGCCCACCACCCACCGTGAAGCTGAAATGACAATTACCTGCTTTCCCAGATCTCAGGTGTGTGACCCACACATGACCTCTCAGACAACCTTCCCAGACTTGGAAGCAAAGTTAGTAACGGGAAGGAGACTGAGATGTGACAAGGCTGTGAGGAGACCTGTGGCGAGATTCCAGGATCACTCTGCATATAGAGCCCCAAACCCAGTTCTTCTTCCCTGCAATTTCTTCTGAGAACCACCACTTTAGTAAATGCCACTCGGCTTAATTCCACCGGAGCGGATGGCTTGCTGTTGCTTCCTATTAAGAACTCTGGCTGCTCTGTTGCTGTGATCCTGTGGGAACTGCAGGCAACAGGGGTACAGCCTCAGCCATCTGAAAGTGATTTCCAAATGTCTGGAGTTGTCTCAACTCCAACACAGTAAAGGCGAAACCCGTCCATAGCAATGATTTGCAAAGCTACCTTTTCCTCTCCGCCCATTTGCTTCACTCCCTGCACATCTGCAAACTCTCCCTGCCTGCTCCGAACTCCTTCCCCAGGCCTCTCCGGAGATCCCCTCCCTCTTCTCCGATCCTTCCCCCTCACCTCTGAGACTCTGCTGCAGAAAGGCACCTGGGAACGCCCTGGCAGAGGCAGGTCTGGAATGGTTTGCCCTGGAATGGTTAATGCTGTGTGAGGAAAGGCGGAATCCTCTTTATCGAGCTTGGGAGAGGAAATCTGAGAATTCGTAGATGTTTCTACTAGTCCGTCGCCACAGGCGAGTGAGGCAGCCTTCCCCATCCTGCTGCTTCGCAGGTGCCCTGGAGCCAGGAGCAGAGCGCGATTTTGCACAGGGAGACCCAGAGTCGCCAGAGAAGTCTTGTGCTGCTTATGAGAGTGTGAGAAGCAGAGAATTAGAACACACCACAAATGGAAGCTTGCACTCTAGAAAACCCTGTGTACAGACCTCAGGACACACACCCACTTGTGCAAGAAACATAATTTTCTTTGTTTTTCTATAACTGTGTTCATAGTTTAGCTTTCACCCTGTCTGGTGGCAGACACTTACTCTCAGTCAATCCTTGCTTCTCTCCAAGGTTGAGTCTAAGTTCCAGGCAGCTTATTTTGTGTCACAGCTTTGGGAAGGGGCGTCTGGCTCTTGATCACCGTCTACCAGGCTGGCATCTCCTCAGATGCACAGCATCTCTTCTCCTCCTTGGGCCACACGCGTGCTGTCATCTCATCCCCATCTACCTCTGGGCCTCGCCAAGGGTAGCTCCTTTTGCTCCTCTTGGCTCAATCTTGGGTCCACTTTTTGGTGCAGCTCCCTCTTCTGCTTGGTAGCACGAGGGAATTCTCTGAGGCTGCTGCAGGCCTGTCAACCCGGACCCCCCACATAACCATCTCATGCACTGCTCCTGCTTCCTGCCCAGTGCAGGATAAACTGGGGATGCTGATCTCCCCTCAGGCTCCAGTTGGGCGGTAAGAATAGACACCTTCTACGCTTGGATCCCGAGAACCCATCTGGGTTTCTACCATGCCCACCTCCACGGCCGGAGGCAGCTCAGGGAAGGCAGGCTCCGGGGACCTCTTCAGGGGCCAGCATTTACGCCCGCCCTCCAGTCCTCTTCGCCCATCAACCCCGGGAAATTTGTAAGGCTAGTTTTGAGGGTGGGAAAGCTGGCTCTGAGTTGCTATGCGTTCTTCAGAATCTATTGTCCTATGCCCTGTGCTCTTTCTGGTCCTGTGGTGGGTTAAGGCTTTTAGAACTACAAAGGCGTCTTTCCCTCTCCACTGTCATTCCAGCCTCAGGGGAAGTGCAATGAGCTTGAGAGGGAGGAAGGGCAGTGGGAAAACCCTGGGGCCAGGGTGGGGCCCCGTGGTTAATATCTCAAAATATTATTCCACCACAGGGGTCCGATATGTAATACATGCCGAGGGCTTTTTTTGGCCTTTTATGAATTTTTAAGAACATCGGCTCTTACTCAGTCTCCCCCATCATCGAGTGATTAGATTAGCAAGCCCTGCATTCACACGGTCAGTAGAACTGATTCCCTGGATCCTGTCCCTTTATAGGAGGGCAGAGATTATTTCACGTCTATGTACTACACAAGTGCAACTTTAGTGTACATTTGCGATTAATTTCTATAGGAGGAAGTAAGCCATTTTCCCCTTCTTGAATTTCACGTAAATGGAGCCATAAAGTGTGTAATTTTTTTGTGTCTGGATTCTTTTGCTCAGCTTAATCATGCTGTTTTGTGTATTTTTTTTAAAATTATTGTATAGTATTCCATTGTATGGATAGGTCAGAATTTATTTACCTATTCTCTTGTTGATGGATATTTGGGTTGTTCCCAATTTTTGGTTATTATTTAAAAAGCTGCTATGAGCATTCTTGTGCACATCTTCCAGTAGACACAGGCTTCCTTCCTCCCGGATATATACCCAGAGTGGGATTACTGGGACATAGGGTAGTTAGATAGTTAGCTTTAGTTTATAATGCTAAATAGCTTTCAAGGAGTTGTGTAAATTTATACTCTCACCAACAATGCATGAGAATTCCAGTTGCTTGACATCCTAATCAGTAATAATTGGTATCAGCAAACTTTGAATTTAGCCATTCTGATAGACGTAGAACCCATTCTGATGGGTTATATCATTGTGGTTTTAATTTATATTTCCTCAAGAAGTAATGATATTGAGCACCTTATCATACGTTTATTAGCTATTTGGATATCCTCCTTTGTAAGGTGTCTGTTCAAATCTTTTGCCCATTTTTTATTTAGGCGTTTGTCTTTCTCATTGATTTGCAGGAGCCCTTTATATATTCGGACACAAGTCTTTGGTTGGATATGCATTGCAGACATTTTCCCCTAGGCTGTGGATTGCCTTTTCACTCCCTTATGGATGTCTGACTTTTGATGAGCAGAAGTTCTTAATTTTAATTGTGCCCAATTTATTAATTTTTTTTTTTTAAAGATTTTATTTTTTCCTTTTTCTCCCCAAAGCCCCCCCGGTACATAGTTGTGTATTCTTCGCTGTGGGTCCTTCTAGTTGTGGCATGTGGGACGCTGCCTCAGCGTGGTCTGATGAGCAGTGCCATGTCCGCGCCCAGGATTCGAACTAACGAAGCACTTGGGCCGCCTGCAGCGGAGCGTGCGAACTTAACCACTCGGCCACGGGGCCAGCCCCCCAATTTATTAATTTTTTATGGCTAGTTATTTTTGTGTCCTGTTTAGTAAATCTTCCCTCAATCCAAGCTCATGAAAATATTCTCCTATGTTTCTTCTAGAAGCTTTATTGTTTCACTCTTCACATAGAGGTCTACTACCAATCTCAAATTAATAATTTGTGTTTGATGTGAGGTAAGAGGCAACGTTCATTTTCTCTGTTTGGATATATAATCACTATAACACCATTATTGAAAAGATGATTCTTCTGCCGTCGTGCTGGTGGTGTGCGTCAGGAAAATGTGTACATGTGGGTATATCTCTGGACTGTAGAGTTGACCTGCTGAGTCATCTGCCTGTCCTCAGGCCAGTATCACACCGTCTGAATCACTGTAGCTTTATAGTAAGTCTTGAAATTTGGTAGTGTAAACCCTTCAACTTTGTGCTTTTTCTTCAAGATTGTCTTGGCCGTACCAGGCCATTTGCATTTCCATATAAATATTACAAATTTCCACCAAAAAAATCAACTAGACTTTCGATTGGAATTGCATTGAATCTGTGGATCAATTTGGGAAGAACTGACATCTTAACAATGTTGAATGGTCTAATCCAATTTAGCAAGAATACTGGATAATTCTGTGTATATTTAATCATAGCATCTGTGAATAAAAAGTTTCACATCTTCATTTCCAATCTTTACTTTGTTTAATTTTTTTCTTTCCTCTCGCACCAGCTGGATCCTCCAACATAAGGTTTAATGAAGTGGTGATGGTGGCATCCTTGTCTTATGTCTGGTCTCAGGGGTAAGGAGTTCTGTATTTGAGCATTTGTTGAATGCTAGCTGAAGGTATTTTATAGATACCCTTTATAAGGTTAACAAAGTTCCCTTCGAATCCTAGTTTTCTAAGAGATTTTATCTTGAATGACTGCTGAGTTTTGTCAAATGCCCTTTCTGCGTGTATTGAGGTAATTGCACATTGTTAATTTGATGAATTACATTGATTTCTGAGTATAAATCAATTTTATAACTTTATAAAACTTGACTTGGTCATAATGTATAGTCTTTCTTATTTATCACTGGATCCATGTTACTAATATTATTTTGTCTAGGATTTTAGCATCTATGCTCTTAGGACATAATGGCGTGTGACATTCCTTTCTCATAATGTTCCTGGCAGTTTTTGGTATCAGGGTTATGCTGGTCTTGTAAAACTAGTTTGGAATTATTTCTTCTTTCTTCTCTAAAAGAGTAATCCTCCCTTGAATGCTCAGAAAAAATCTACCAACAAGGCCGTCTGGGCCTGCAGGGTTTTCTTGGGGCACTGGAGAAGGAAGGCTTTTAATTACAGATTCAACTTATTTAATCAATATAGGACTACTTATTTTTCCTATTTCCTTTGTGTTAGTTTAAGTAATTTGTGTTTCTCGAGGAATTTGTCCCTTCCCACTATGTTGTCAAATCTTTTGGCATAGAGTTGCTATTTTATGTTTTCAAATTTTTTTTTAATGTTTACGATCTGTAGTTATGTCCCCTTTCTTATGCCTGACATTGGTAATTTGTTTTTTTCTTTCTTGATCCTATGCTAGAGGTTTATTAATTTTTTTGATCTTTTCAAAGAGCCAATTTTTCATTACATTTCTGCCTTTGTTTCCCTTTCATTAATTTCTGCTGTATATTTCCTGTCCTTTTTTTTTCTTCATTTGCTTTTCTTTTTCCAGCATTTTGGGATGGAAGCTTAGATCACTAGTTTTCAAACTTCTTCTTTTAAAGCTAGAAATTTCCCTTCAGGCACTGCTTTAACTGTGTTCCACAAATTTTGATGTATCATATTGTTATTTCTTTGATTTATTATTTTTTGCATTTTTTCAATAGCTAATGCAACACATGAAAACATATGTAAAATATAAATGCAGTGAAAATATGCAGTTTCCATCTGCATCACTTAGAATCTGGCAAAAAACAAAAATGTCCCCAATTTAGATGCTTCATGTGAAGATACTTTAATAAGAAATTATTCCCAAAGTGTTGATAGGACTGAGAGACCAGACAAGGAATGTCACATCATTGTTATCATTGTCACCTCTAAGCCTGACAGAGAAAGTGAGGAAAGAGCATTTGTGGAAGCTGGTAAGAACCAGAACGATGGGGCGAGGCCCCCAGCAGGTGCCACTGTTACGGAGGGTGAGGACACTGCCAGAGCTGCATCACCAAGCAAGAAGGAAGTAGATGAGAAATATCCTGGCCACTCTCCTATGTGCCTCCATCTTCTGCTGTTGCTTTTTTTGGGCTGAATCCAAGCCAGTCTTTTTTTTTTTTTTAATGGAATTTTACCCACTAAGTTCTTTTTTTTTTTTTTTAAAGACTGGCGCCAGAGCTAACTACTGTTGCCAATCTTCTTCTTTTTTTTTTTCCTGCTTTTTCTCCCCAAATCTCCCCAGTACACAGTTGTATATTTTAGTTGTGAGTCCTTCTAGTTGCGGCATGTGGGACGCCACCTCAGCGTGGTCTGACGAGCAGTGCCATGTCCGCGCCCAGGATCCGAACCAGCGAAACCCTGGGCCACCGAAGCGGAGCACACGAGCCTAACCACTCGGCCACAGGGCTGGCCACCCAAGCCAGTCTTTAGGTGGAAATTCCTCGGAGAGAGCACGGGGCAAAGAAGGGCGGAGAGTGGGGGGCTGGGGGAAACAGGTGGAGAATGTCAAGCACAGGGGATGCTCAGAGGTGAAGGACGGGGGTGGAGGTATGACAGGACCCTGCCCTGAATTGCTGGGGACAGTTGTAAGGAGAGGCACTCTGATCATCCGGACGACCAGGCGTCGAACTGCCCTTGACTCCATTCCAAAGAAAACTAGGATTTGGAGGATCACAGAAGATCTTCTCAGACAGCGTATTGGATAAACTCTGCCAGTGGTGGTGATGTGTACCAGGGCGGTACACAGCACAGTACAAGGACGCAGTGTCGTACAGTGTTCAATCACATGCTGAGAAATTCGTCCCCTTTTGAATTATCTTTCAATACTTTTGATTAAATCAAGAAGAAAGTTTCCACTTGAAAGTTTTAACAAATCTCTACTAAGAACAGGCCCAGGTCCAGACTTTTTTCAAACAACAGGATTGAGCTAGAAGTTAATAATATTGTTTGGTTTTCCTGGCACTTGTCTTTGAAGTTACTTTCAGTTAATAGCAAGTAATATTGGTTTTCCATTATGGGAATGATGTAAGATTTCTTTTGAAAATCTACATATTTAGGTAAAAACCAAATCAGTTTAAAGAAAAATATTAAGTAAACAGGAGCCCAGGAGTCGTCAGCTCTGCAGGCACTGTGACAGGAGACTCCAAAGGCTAAGTTTGAGGAGCGCCACTCAACACTATTGTGGGGTGTTTATTATTATCCACCAAGAAGGTTCTGCTTCAGACTAGAGTGTTCCAGAGCCTTCTCTTTCATTGATACAGAAAACATTGGCATCTCGGGGAGACAAACCTTTACTCGGTTTGAAGATCGTGTCTTTTCCTTGTGCACTTCTCCAGGAGCAGAGCACACAGTTCAAACCAATATTCAGGCCTGTTTAAATTTTTTTGTATTTCTTTTGTTCCTGTTTTATTTCAGGACTTCGAATAATAGACAAGTTTCTCTTTCCTTTTCCTTTCTTTTTTTTGAAAAAACACATCCTTACTCTTTGTTCGTGTCAATGATGCTTAAAACAAAAACGAAATTCTCAGGTTTTCTTCCATTGTGTTCTTGCCTAAATATGAAAATGTGCTTGGGGAAACCAGATCATTAAGATACTTATGACTGGTTTTACCAAATATATCTTTTCTGTATCTTTTTTTCTTTTTTTGAAACAGATGAGACGAGTTGGCAGTCAAGGTTCTTAGACATAACAGGCCCAGTGTGGTGCCAAAAAAAGCCTTCTTTGGTTTCCTCCTTTGTACATGTTGGTTGCCAGATAAACTATCTTAATAAGTGGCATGCAAGGCAAACTCAATTTTAAATATAACCCTGAATAGATGGAGAGACGTGTGATAAAGCAAATGTAGTCAGATGTTCATTGTAGAATCTAGGTGGTGGGTACATGTGTGCTCACTGTAAATTTCTTTCAAGTTTTACATATGATTGAAAGTTTTCATAATAAGATACTGGGAAAAAAATCCTTAAAAGATCCATTTAGGAGCTGGTCCCATGGCCAAGTGGTAAGGTTCACGGGCTCTGCTTTGGTGGCCCAGGGTTCGCCGGTTCGGACCCTGGGCGCGGACATGGCACCGCTCATCAAGTCACGCTGAGGCAGCGTCCCACATGCCACTACTAGAAGGACCTACAACTAGAATATACAACTATATCCTGGGGGGGCTACAGGGAGAAGAAGAGAAAAAAAAAAAAAGATTGGCAATAGATGTTAGCTCAGGGCCAATCTTTAAAAAAAAAAAAAAAAGACCCATTTAGTGTTTTGCACAGAAAGGATGTAGAAAATAGGATCATTCAGATCTGTGTGCAGTTGGTGATCTGTTTGGGCCCCGCTGCAGTGTCCAGCGCATCATGGTGGTTCAGGCAGTGCTGCATGTTGGCAAAGGCCTGTTTAGGGCTTGCCAAGCCCTGTCCCTTTCCCAGCCGCCTGGATCCCACCGCTGAGCTGTGAGGCTGGCGGCTGAGGTCACCACCACCATTTGTCTCTCTTTACAAATAAGGAAACTGAGTCTCGGAAGAAAGTACCTGATGACCCGGGAAGCTCAGCCGGACCTTCTGACACCCATTCTGACTATGCCTCTTCATTCCCATTCAGAATTTCTGCCCTTTTATTCTGGGTGCTGCTCTGAGTTATCGGGGAGACAAAAGTGATCCAATGAGCAAATTCAGGGCTTCAGGCCAGCCAAGGTATTGGTGATTCCAAAGTGCTAACCACGCTTCTCCTTCTGGGGGAGTTTGCATCTCCAAGAAAGACAAATGAGCAATAACTAAGCCAGTGAACACAGGAAACCCGTAACTGTGGGACACAGGCGGAGTTGGTGGAGACCGTGTTGGGGAAGGGCCAGGAGTCCAGGGTTGGGAGGGCACACTGGCCCCTTGCCATCATGCCCTGTAAGTGATCAGCTTCTCCATCCACACATAAAGCCAACTTTGTCCCCAAAAATCCTCCAGCTAGGATTTTCCACTTTGTGGTAGAACAATTATATTGCAGGTACAAACTGTTCATTCTATTTACCTTTTAATATTTGTATTTGTGACAGAAAATTCATCTTTAAGCTAATGATATTGATATCCATCTAGACCTGACACAGATTTCCAAGTCTTATTCAGCAGTAAATAATAGCTTGCCAGCTCCTTGAGAACAGATAGAGAGGAGTAGGTTCCCGTATTTATTAAGTGGAAGAAAACTATCGTTCGTCTACAAGCAAAGTTTGTGTAATCCTGTGGCTGGCTTGGCTTCCAGATGTCCGTGGGCTCTAAATGAGAAGTGAATTGTTCAAAAGCAAAGCAGAAAATGCCCACTGACCTGAGCTCCCATAGCTTCTTTAACGCAAACATGGCAAGCTTGTCGTCACAACACTGGTAACACTAATCAAAGTGTGCTCGCTCACAACTTCAGATAGAATGCTTATTTAATTAGATTGCTCTGGAAATTTTTCTAAGGTTTCATAATCTGTGAAAAAACCCAATATATCAGCACAGTCAAAAATCTAGGATGAGATTTCTTTAAATATAGATATATTACCAAGACCTGAGGGAGAACATGACGACGTGTAGGGTTTCCAGCAGGAGGAGGAGGAAGCATGCCCCCTGAGGGGCAGGGTACCACCAACTGGATGGAGGGCTTGCTCAAGGTGTGCTCCTCACCGCTCCACCCTACAAGATTTCTACCAGGTTTATTGAGCCATAATTCACACGTCACAAAATTTACCCATTTAAAGTATACAATTCAGCAGTTTTTAGTATATTCACAGAGTTGTGCAACTGTGACTACAACCTAATTTTAGAACATTTTCATCACCCCAAAAAGAAACCCTCTACCCAGTAGTAGTCACTCCCCATTCTCTCTCTCCTCAGCTCCTGGCAACCATTAATCTATTTTCTGTCTTTATGGATTTGCTCATTTTGGGTGTTCCTTAAAGATGGAATTGTACAACATGTGGCCTTTTGTGGCTGACTTCTTGCAGTTAGCATAATGTTTTCAAGGTTCATCCATGTCGTGGCATTCCTTTTTATTGCCAAATAATACTCCTGCAATGGACTGAGTATTTATATCCCCCTAAAATTGACATGTTGAAATCCTAACCCTCAACGTGGTGGTATTAAGAGGTGGAGCATGTGGGAGGGAATTAGGTGATGAAGGTGGAACCCTCATGAGTGAAATTAGTGCCCTTATAAAAAAGACCCAGAGAACTCCTTGCCCCTTCCACCATATGAGGACACAGCGAAGAGATAGCTATCTATGAACCAGGAATCAGGCTCTCACAGATGCCAAATCTGCTGGTGCCGTGATCTTGGACCACCTAGCCTCTAGAACCGTGGGAAATAAATGTTTGTTGTTTGAGCCCCCCCAGCCGATGGTATTTGGTTATGGCAGCCTGAATGGACGAGGACAATTCTCTTGTATGCATATTTTATATTTTTTTATCTATTCATCAGTTGGTGGACATTTGGGTTGTTCCCACTTTTCAGCTATTATGAATAATGCAGCTATACGCATTTGTATACAGGCTTTTTTGTGGGCATGTTGTTATCTCTCTTGGGAGCAGAATCGCTGGGTCATATGGTAACTCTATGTTTAACAGTCTGAGGAACTGCCAGACTGTTTTCTAAAGTGGCTGCACCATTTTACATTATCATCAGCAATGTATGCAGTTTGCAATTGCTCCACATTCTTGCCAACATTCGATGCTCTCTTTTTTATTATAGCCATCTTGGTGGGTATGAAGTAGTGTCTCCCTGTGGTTTTGATTTGTATTTCCCTAAGAATCAATGGTGCTGAGCATCTTTTAATTTTGTTGTTGAGTTGTAAGAACTCTTTATATGTTCTGGATATACCCACCTCCAGAGGGTAGCCTTTGCCAGCTAACTTAGTAATTACAGAAAAGAAGGAGAAGGAGATGTGAACGCTAGTCCATTGAAGGGTTACCTTACCTTGTAAGGTCTAAGGGTAGCCTACCTAAGTAGGGGTAGGCTGGGCCAAGGTTGTTCTCAAGAAGCATTTCGGGGTCTGTGCAAATACTTGGAAAGGAATTGAGTTTAAGCCTCAAATATCTGCACCAGCAAGACTGGAAGAAATGACATTGCCCAGGAAGATCCCGAGTCCAGAGATCCCCAGCTGCCAGCTGCTGCCATAAAAATCCTGTCCATCTCTGCCATTCAAAGTGTAGACCTTGGACCAGCGGTACCTACATCCCCTGGGAGCTTGTTAAAAATACAGAATCTCATGCCCTGCCCCAAACCTACTGAATCAGAATCATTTTAATACAAACGCCAGCGATCTGTATATACTTTATAGTGTGAGAATCCCTGCTGTAGGACACTTAAAATAGATGTTAAAACTGCATGGCAGAAGGCCTGCCTGGATACCTGTGCCAGACGGGGCTGGCTGGTACTCAGGACTGGATTGGGGAAAAACAATGATGCAGGCAAATTTATCTCCAGCATCCCTAAACCAATGCCCTCAATTCCAGTGCTTTCCTTTTATATTTAGAATCTCCCTTTCTTCTCCTCTTTTTATAAGCAGTGCTTTCCCTGGGTTACCCTCTCCTATAGCACAGTGTGCTCTGTGCAACACTCCAAATGCTGTCAGACTGCAGAGAAGAGCGTCAATGGCGTCCACAATTTATGTTTTCTCCCCAATTAAGAAACGAGAATACCTAAGCCTTTTGGAGAAAACTAAATGTATTAGGATGCCCAGGGATTTTTCCAGATCCTGAAAGTGACACCAGAGATTATCTTTATTATTTATATCCTATATCCTGCATTGTGCTGAAAAGAATTGAAGAATTAAAATAAAGATAGGAAAAAAATATGAAAAAGCTACCAAGGGTAGGGTTTGGGTACTAAATCTAGGCCATAGTGAACAGTATACTTTGCTAGAAACAGGTTGCAAATTTGGTCCTGAGCTTCCTAGCAGCCAATGAGACAGGGAAAATACTGTGAATTATGTGTCCAGTGTCCAAAAGATAAAAAGCAATCAGCTGCTCAGAGTTGCCTGGCCATTCTTGGTGCTGACGTGCAAGGGAATTTTCTTCTTCAGGCCTCATATTTCCAGGTAAGAGCAGACAAACTCACACAGAGGAACCCACAGTGGGTCAACATCCTCTTAGGAAAAGCACTCTAACGTGAGCACAGGAGTGAACCAAGGATAGTGTGTCAGGCAGGGCCTGGAGCTGGGGCCTCCCTAACATACCCACCAGCAGTTAACTGAGGCCTGAAAGGTTTATGCCACAGACAAATGTACCTTATAGGAGGCCCCCTGGATCAGGCCAATCTGGTGAACTATCCTTTTTTCCCCTTTCTCTTTTTTCTTCCTCAACCACTATGCTACTGTGGAAAAGACTCTTAAGGAGTCTTATCTTGAGTCCAGAAAACTGGGTCAAAAGATTTATTCTCCTTTACTTAACAGAGAAATTTGCCTTTGCTTTTTTAGCTCAAATCCTCTGAGAACACTGGCAGTGACAGGGACCTTGCAGATCGTGTAGGTTATTCTCCAAATGTCACCAAAGCCAGAAAGCCCTGGAAATTGGCTGTTTCCATGGGACAGTCATCACACACTTTGCCAGGTTGGCTGCCAGGTGGTTATGATCAAAGGGGTCAGGCTAGCTGAAAGCACGTGGGAAGGTGGAAGGGAGGGCACTGTGTGACTTACAGGCCAGGGGGCTGACTTTGTGCAATGGAAAGAGTGCTAGGCTAGTATTAGCTGTGTGACCTCGGGCTTGTCCTTAATCTCCCTGGATTGTCCTTCCCTGTAATAAATAATTAAAGCAGTTAACACCTACTGGGTTCTTAGTACTTTACATGAAATATTAGGTCGAATTTTCACAACAATCTATAAGATAGATCCTGCTATTTTCTCCATTGTACAGATGAGGAAACTGAGGCATAAAGAGGGTTACTTGCCTAAGGCCATTCAGTTGAAGCCAGGTGGTCGGACCCCAGGGTCTGAGCTCTGTCAACTGAGAGAGTCAGATTAGAGGAATACTAAAACTCTCTCCACCTCTGTTATTCATTTCTCTCTGGGTAAACTGAGATAATGACAGAGTTGTGAAGATGCTGAGGTAACACAGATTAAGTGGTTGGAACAGTGCCTGGGTCGCAAGTGCTCAGCAAATGTCAGCCTCGACTATTGTTCATACTTTCACTATCCCCATTGCCATTTTATGGAACAAATCACTTCTGTCATCTCCTCAACAGCTGCCTGAGTGCACAGCTAGCCCAACTGAACTGACAGGATAAATTCAAACAACGGGTCAATTCAGTCATAAAATCAAGCAAGCCTGAATTGATGCTGAAGTAAATTGCCTAGCTACGTCGTCTTAAGCAGCATTATCCAAGGGAACTTTCTGTGGTGATGGAAATGCTCTGTGTCTGCACTGTCCAGCCTGACAGCCACCAGCGGCAAGTGCTTATAGAACCCTGGAAATGTGGCTAGTGTGACTGAGGAACTGAATATTTCATTTCACTTAATTTTACCTACTTTAAATTTTTATCTTGATGGCCGCATGTGGCTGGTGGCTACCATATTGGACAGCTCAGGCTAAGGCCTATCTGGCAGCCAAGAACCTTGATGAAAGGACTGTAAAGTGCCAGGCACAAGACAGAAAGTCGAGAGTTCCTCTGGCCACAGCTCCGTTTCTTACAGCTGTGTTAAAGAATCGTGGATAACAGGATGCTCCGGCCTCAGAGGGCTCCGTCCACCTAATAGGTGGGGAGGTGTATTTCATGGATGGTGGGAGGAAAGAAGACAATTCCACTTTTCTCACTGGATGCCCCTGGTTGATCCTGGGTGGAGTTGCATTCCTTACTGTCGTTAAAATTTTTTTGTGGGGGTGGACAGTTTATATCTATGTTATACGACAGCACCAGGACATTCCATCTTTCAAATACCTTGTTTTACTAAGTGCAGAAACTAAAAAGTAATTTCAAGTCATGGCTTGAATGTTTAATTAGGAAAAAAGATGACCAAAATGCATGAGCAAAGAATCATGGACTTGGAGGGGCTGTCCCACGAGCATGTCCGTGACAAACTGGCACCTTAGGGAACCGCACATCTGTCCCCAGGACTCAAGTGGGACACTGCACCTTGCTTTTCAGGCTCACTGGCTGTGGATCAGGAGAAGAGCACAGTCAGCCAGGTGATGACAGCATCATCTCAACCCCCACCCTGGTCCTCTGAGGATCCTGACAATTTTTTTTTAAATGAGGGAATTTCCTAATGATATGAAACACCAATGAGCTCATTTTGATCTAAGTATATAAGCACGTGACTGCTGCCCTCGTACAAATTACTAGGCCTTGTACCATGTTCTGGTTCTAAAAATTTTGAGCAATGAAGGTCCCCCAGCTCCTCCTCACTCCCCCTACCACCAGTATTGGTTGGGTGAATAATTCAATGGCTGCCAAAATTTGCAGAAAACAAAATTGAAGTCTAATGAGTCTTGCTTGTGTTAAACCAATTTTTAAATGATAGTAATTAAGAGAGTTTTTATATAGGAAAGGCTTTGTTTAGATCGCAGCATTAAAAGCTACCACCAGAAACACGAGGGTCTTATGCATAAAGGATTCTCTCTTCGCTGCCTCAAAATCGTGCCGGCTGGGGTTTGAGCAGTGAATGCTAACACAGTGGCCCGCCCTGGCGCTCGCCCCACTCCACCACTGTCCTGTTGAGTCCACCTCCGAGAGTGCCTTGCGCCAGGGCTGCAGCCTCTCAGGCTGTCTGCAAACAGACACCAGGCCATCTGCCCTCTCGCCTTCCACCCAAACACAGCTGCTGGGCTCCATCCCAGCTCCGGCCATCTGGAGGAGGAACAAAGGCCCCTCGCCTTACCCTCCTCCTGTCTGCTGAGAGGGGACTGGGGAGTCTTGGCACTCTCTTGGCCTCAGTGAGGAAGGGAAGATGGAAGCAGCGGCCAGATCCGCTACTAGTGGCAGGCAGCTCCTCCTCTCTGGTTTTTGGAGTCAGTGAAACCCTTCATTCATTCCCCAAACATACGTTGATCTCTTGCAAGTGTCAAACCCTGGACCAGGCTCTGGGGACCTGGACCTGGCCTCGAGGAGCTCGCCTTCTGGTGAGGGTGATGGACATGTGCACAGCCAAGTTCACGGTAGGCAGAGGTAAAGGGCTTGGAGGAGCCCAGCAAAGGGATGCTTGATGCAGACGGAGAGGATCAGAGAAGTCTTCCCACAGGAGGGGACATCAGGCCTGATCTCTGAAACTGAGTCCACACTGGGCACCAGCAAATCAGAATGGGGAAAGACTGGCCCAAGTGGGAACTGTGTGGAGCCCTGCATGGTGGGGTGAGGCGTATGAAGAGGGGCTGGTGAAAGGAGAGGCCGGACAGGGAGAGCCAGATTCTAGCGGGCCCTGACGCCCATCCGAGGACGAGGGGCAGACACGGGGCAGATGAAGGGCTGTGAGTGTGGAGGGCCACAGTCAGATTTGAGATTTGGGATCTGGCAAGATTCTTTAAATAGTAGCGAAGAAGAGGCAACAAGACTAATTAAGAGCAGGCAGAGTGGTCCAGAGGAGAAATAATGGTGGCGGATGAAGTCGTGGTGGAGATGCAGAAATTAATTGAAGGGAGAAATCTTTACTAAAAATGTTAGCTCTAAACCCTCCAAACAGTTCTGAAATAATTCTGAAGTTCATAGAAAGCTCTGCAGAGGAGCAACTCAAAACTGCTCTCGGACCTCTTCTCAGATAGGAAAGAGCCTGACCCCACAGGGAAGGCTAATATCCTGAATTGGCCCAAGGACCTCTGCAAGGACTGCAAGGACCACCTGGCAGCCACAGATGGTGCGAGATGGCATGTCAGGCTACTCTCAAAGAGGATGTTTACCAAGAGACATCTGACCTGCTGAAATGGCTCGAACCCCAAGCACAGCATTTACCTGCCATCTGCACTCCAGTGAGGTCCTCGGAGCCCGGGGGGAGACCTCCTTTCTGAATGTAGGTTGTTGGGCTCATTGCAGTCAGCTCTAGGGTGCCTTTGGCCTGATGGGGAGAAATCCAGGGCAGTGGAGGGCAGCCTGAGGGAGGAGCAGGATGCCAGCCACTGCCTCTTCCCATAGGTGCAGATGCTGCCACCAGGTCCTGCATGTCACAGGCCAGCGGGCCATTCAGTTTCTGTTTTTAATTAAAGGCAAAGAAGGCCAAGGCCCTTTCTGTCCCAGTGCCCTTCGTTCCCGGCCTCCTTGTAGGGCACACAGTTCATAATTTCAGGAGCACCCACAGAGAAGCAGAAGCCAAAAGGCAGGGATGGAAACGGGCTCCTCCTAGAAAGGCAGGGGTGAAACGTGAGTGACAATCTGACTTAAGATAGAAGAGGAAGCAAAAGATGCTCCATCCCTGAGACCCAGGCAGCAGACTGGATGCTGCTCCGAGAGAGAGCCTGAGGCCTGGCTCGTGCTTACAACCTCGGTTTCTGGTCATAAGAAACACTTCCAAAGCTCTTTATTATTTGCAGACTTTGCCATTTTTAAAAACGTGAGGCGCGGAGCACCACAGTAGGTCAGAGACCCAGCAGCTAGATTAAAACATTCTAAATCACTGAAAATCCATACTATTATTTTTCTTTCTCAATGATGAATCTTAATTTCCACTCTGAGGAATTCTTTTTTACTTTTAACACAAAAAATTTAAAAATTGCCACTGCTAAAAATAACCCCGGGTGGATTTTCCATCCCTTTCTCTCCGTTTCTCAGGCTTCCTGTCACTGCTGCGTTCTTTCCTCGAAGGAGGGTTGTTTGGGTTTGTTTGGTAGGTTTTTAAAAAACATATTTTCTAGTGCTTTCACTCTTGCATTTTAGAGCATTTTCGGTTATTAGTGTTACTGTAAATTAGACATTATAAAAACAGTAGATAAGCTTGTTAATTCAGCTGATTCATAATTTCTTACATTAAAAATCATATCAGCAGTTTTAGAAGACAAGATAAATTGATACTATAACCTTCAAAACAGATTGCTGAAGGGCCCGAGGATTGCCACTTAGTGCCTTTGTTGGGAAAGTTTTTTTTTCTTCCTGGTGTTATTCCCATATTTTAAAAGAGTCTTCTTTGAGTGTCAGTCTTGTTTCTAAAATTCACGCTGTTTTTAATCCTGAACGCATCCATCCAGGAGCATTGATGTGTGTCAGTCCCTTCACTTCCCAGACCTCAGGGTTGGCGCAGTGAGAGGAAACAGGAGGAGCGATGAGGTCTCAAGAGTTTTCACGTCCTGCAGCCTCCCCATCGAAATGCTGCCTCTTCCTTCCGTCTAATGGAGTCCACCCTCTGCCCCCAGGGTGGTCCCCACGCCCGCCCTCCCTGCGGTGCGCTCTCTATTATTGTGGCCCTTCGATCACATTCTTTCAGCCACAGAACCTCCGAGACGCTTTGCCCTCCGAGAACCCACATACTTTTGTTGGACCAGAAGGGCCCGTCACGTGACTTCCCTCCACTTGTCTGGAAATTCCTCAGTCAAAAGATTTCTCAGCATTTCTTTCACTTCATTTATTCCAGATCCTTCAAATCCCACTGTGTTCTCATGCTCGGAATTTCAGCAGATGGTCTTCTAAAAGGAAAAATATGTTATGGTGTTCAACTCCCCTGTCTTATCGCCCTCACTTACCTAGCCTTGAAGTCTTTCTCACATCCTTTCCTCTTCTAAGCTTGCATTTTTCCTTTGAAATGGTGACCCCCTCAACCACAGTTTCTTGTGCTTTCTTGCTTGAAATGGAAACTCGTCACTCCCAAGATAAATTCTGCAGGCGACACCGTTCAGCACCTCAGACAAATGCTGAGGTTTTCATTATATAATAGTCTTACTTATTTTCTGCTAAAGGAAAAAGTGTTTTAGAAATTCCAACATCCAGTTTTCTAGGAACAAAGTGTACCAGCACAAAATCAGTGTATTTTGGAGGAAGAGGAGTCCTTTGAGATGATGCGATGGAGGGTCCCCATTTTACAGATGACAAACTGACAGTCCAGAACTGGGAGGCTCAAGGTCAGGTTACAAGCTGTGGCAGAGTCAAAACCAGAGACAGAGACGACAGCTGCCTTCCAGACAGTCATCTCCACCGCCATGCCTTCAGCTGCGAAGTGCAAAGTGTGACGAAACTGTCAAGTGAAGTGCCCAGCTCTCTAGAGGATGTTCAAAGGTGAATGAGTTAACCCGGGCAAGTGCTTAGAACAGCGCCTGGCGCAGAGTTCACACTTCATAAAGGTTCATTCTTATTAGCACAGTTACTGAAGATCGACATTGTAGGGAATTTTGTTAAAACTATTGCAATTCTTTATTCTATGGAGTATCTGCCAGAAATTTGGAGGATAGTATTTGGCCCAAAATGATGATGCTGATAAACAAATTTACCAGCATAAAATATAATTATGATAAAATAAAAATAAACATGTCTTAGTATTAAAACATGTTTTATAAGGTAGGTGGTGTTAATAAGTGCCTAGGGAAATCCTTCACAATCTGCTCTTTTTTTTTTACTGTATCTGTTAACTTTCAGTTTTATGGTGATTTTCTCCAAAAATATAGACTATATTTTTAAATATCATGTCTTCCTCTACTTTCATTCCTCGATATTTCTTCCCTTTCTTCTTTACCATCCTGATTATCCTCTGCTGAGAAGCAAATTTAGGGCCTTCTGGAGCTGTGAAACGGATGAGGGCAGCAGTGCATCCTCTGCAACCCAACACTGCTATCTGTTCACCAGACACGCAGCTCTGTTTTCAGTTACGCTATTTGCTCCCTTATCCCTCTCATATTTTCATTCTTAAGAGGGAGTAGACACTGGATGGTGGTGAGAGATCTTCAAAGAGGAACGGCTTGAAATGAAATGGCTTTAAAATGTCAGTGTGTCAATATGCTTACAACGTAACGTTTGTGGGATATAAACAGAAGGATCAGGAGAGGGATGAAAATAACTAAGTCACTTGCAAAGTGGTTGAAAATGTGTTATACATTTAGAATTCCCTTTCAAGTGCAAGTTTGTGAAAATATTTTAAAATGTGTGGCTATTTTACATATGCATCATAATTTATATACATCCTTAAGAACACTGTACATGTGTGTTTATTTTCCTGTTGGTCATATAAGCTCATCATTTCTTCTGAATTTAGAGAAATCCACAGACACCCACGGACACACACATACACACACAGGTGCTTCCAGCATGGGCGTTTCAGCAGTAACTGGTATTTATTTAAGCACAGTTTTTATTTCAGGTCTTATTTGAGACTGGGTTCCCTTGGAAGCACTCCCTGAGATGAAGGTCAGTGCGCAGGATGTTCATTCAGTGGTGCCCTTGGGCTCAACATTTGTGAAAGGAGGGGATCTAAGCGCAGGGAGAAAGCAGGCCCACTGCGCACCTGACAGCTGCAGCCAACCCCACGGAGAGCTCGGGAGCAAACATGGCCCTTCAGGGTGTCCCACGTGAGGTCAAAAGGCTGGGCTCTTCTACTCGCGCCTCTGTCAGTCATGGATATGGGCTGTCCCAGGAAGGGCCCGGCCCTGGATGAGGCTGCTCTAGGCAGCTCAGTCGAACCCCAAAGAGGCTGAGAGTTAAAGGCTGTTTGCCAGTCCGCCAGCCCTGTCAGCAGCAGAGGCAACAGGTCCTTCCTTTAAGAGACATCTGGGTGGCCCATCCCCGAGACCGCCGTGGATCTGGTCCTAACTGTGTGTGCTTGGGCAGGTCACTTTGCCTCTCTGGGTTTCAGCTTTGTCTCCTGCAGAAGGGCTGGTTGAATTAGATAATCTCTAAGAACTGGAAGCAGTTCTAAAATTCTAGATTTTTAAAAATCGACATGATTTTTCATAGCCTGACTTCTACCTTGTCTTTAGCAAACGTAAAACATAATCGTATCTTACATATATATATATATATAATGAAAAGATATACACATGCGTACTTATAAATGGAAAATCTTCCTGTTCCTTTTGTCACACAGGAATTGGGCCAGAAAGTACAGGCGAGAGGAAAGTGGGAGTGATCAGAGAAGAGCTCCATTCTCGGGCAGCGCTGAAGAGTGACCAAGGCTGCCATGTCATGCGTGTCTCTAGAATGGAGAACACGAGAACAGGGCTGTTTTCTTAAGCCTTCAGACCTCTCTCCATAACAGTGTTAAGAGTTCTTTCTTTCTCAAATTATGTGATTAGGCCCAATTGTAGGAACATTAAGGGGAAAAAAGTACCCTTCTCATTTCTTCCTCTATCAGTCAGCCTACAGGCTCTTCCACCTCCTCCCCAGCTAGATTTTTCAGGCTCGTGTGGGCATCTGCAGTGTGGAAACCAGATGGCAGTTTTCTTGAATCTGCCTGTTCTACTTTCACAGTCTCTTTGCAAAAAGCTCCCCAAAAACAGTGTGCTGCAGGTAGGGTCTGCATGAGAAACGGTAGATTCAGGTCATCCTAGAACATGGAATCCCCAAATACCAAGCAGATGTGAAGACAGTTTCAAGGCAAGACTCAATGTGGAGACCTTCAAGGGCCTATCGCTGGGTAAAATAGGCAACATGGGAAAACATATCCCAGAAATCCACGTCTAGTGTTTTTATTTGAGTTGTAGAAATGGTCACCCATCTGTAGGTAGGGGCCTGCTGGTAAAGGAAAGTTTTGATGTCTACTGGAGTTTATCATATTCTAGACTTAGGGGCCTATCTTTGTCTCACGGTGAAAATCTCACCATGAGACAAGGATGGATCAACTTGGTTGCCAGTGTTTAGTTGCTCAAAGAAAATGGTTAGGCCCCATGGAGGATGGAAGTAAGGGGAAATATTATAGGATTCTGTGGTGAGGAAACGTAAAGTGCTCCACGGGTCTTCAAATGCCCCTCTGCAGGCTGGGATCAAGCTGACTGCTTCAGAATCATTTGGGGGGAACTTGCTGAAAATAGATATTTCTGAAACTCATCCTCAGAAATTTTCATATAGTAAGAAGTTCTCCTGTTTGATTCTAATATATTTTAAAATGTATGCAGTTAGGTTTAGGAACTACAGGAGTAGTTAGAACGTAACACTTAAATCAATGGAATCCGTCCATTATTCAACTATATGATTATTAAGCATCTTCTAAGGAAAAGTTGCTGAGTTAAGTTCTGTGGGGTTTATAAATATGAATAAGACATAGGCTGCTTCAAATCCCTTTGAACATGAGCAGAGGACTAGATAGGTGGGCAGGAAGGTGACAGACAGGGATGCTCTCAGACGTCAGCTGACAGTCGGGTGGGATGGAGAGAACGGAACTGTGATGACAGAGGAAAGTAAGCAGATGTTTTAAACCAAGTAAGGAAATAAGAGGGAGACAGCTTGGCAGATTTCCCAGAAATGGTCCCTAGTTCAGATATCCAAAGGTTGGAGAAGACAAATATTATCAACCTCGTAAGTTTACAGAAAAACTTCAATGAAAACATGTATGTAGAACTTAGCACAGTACATGATAGTCATCAATAAATGGTAGATATTAATTATTGGAGGAGATTTAAAGTGCTATGCCCAAGCACCTTTTTCGGAAATACCTCCCCCTCTCTGCCTGTCATGGTGCCTACAATTCCTTTGCTGAGTTTTGAAGTCTTTTTTTTTTTTTTGAGGAAGATTAGCCCTGAGCTAACTACTGCCAGTCCTCCTCTTTTTGTTGAGGAAGCCTGGCCCTGAGCTAACATCCGTGCCCATCTTCCTCTACTTTAGATGCGGGACACCTACCACAGCATGGCGTGCCAAGCAGTGCCATGTCTGCACCCGGGATCCGAACCAGCGAACCCCGGGCTGCCGAGAAGCAGAACGAGTGAACTTAACTGCTGCGCCACCGGGCCGGCCCTGAGTTTTGAAGTCTTATTGGAAAAAGACTTTCTTGAAGAAATTACTTTGAAAGGTTCATACCTTAAGATTTTAATAGTTGGTCTAGGAAGAAGCAGAAGAAAAACAGGGGACAGTGGCCACACAGGAGGACAGGGGTTGAGGTGGTGTCAGAAGCTGACTATCACATAACTGACATCATTGCTGGAGAAGCCGCCTTCCTGGAAGCGGGTCAGCAGTCCAAGGCCACCTGCCCTGTGATCCTTCAGGGCCCAGGCCGCTCCACCTAATGGCTCCTTTCTTCCCAGCAGCTGGCAGATGGAGAACGAGAGTGTGAGGAAGGTTCCTCTGTTTCTTAACCACTCGGGTCTTCAGAGAACTCTTGTGCTCACATTCCTTTGGTGAGAATCAGTCACTTGGCCCATCTAGACAAGGGGGTGGGTGGGTGGGGAGGCTGACAAAGGTAGCCCCTGCTGAGCGGGGCCCTCAGGATTCTCTGGACTCAGAACAGACTCGGACAGCAAGGGAAAAGCTAAAGTCAAGAAATAGGTCAAAGTATAGATGGCCCCCAAATAAATGGACTTTTTCAGGGAGAAGAAAGGTTTAGCTAGGGTACCATTGTGAGACAAGAGGACAAGGGAAAGCATTTGGAGAGCTTGTAAGGGATTGAGAGTAGAAGCTTTGGCTGAAAAGATGAGAAATTATGCTAGAAGAAGGAAGGGAGGCCAAGTATACAAGACTAATCCCCAGATGGAAATTTGGTCTTCAGAGGTGTGACAAATATGGCGGGTGGAACTCCAAAGATCCATGCTCCCCCTGGCTGACTAGAGGCTTCGTTTCGTGGCCTCCCCATCCCTTACATGAAGATGAGTTGTGTGATTGATTTGCACCAATGGAATGTAAGCAGAAGACTTTTGTGAAAGATCAAATGAGCCAAAGGGCCAAGAAGCACATGTGTCTCTGTATAGTCTCTCTCTCTACCTGCCAGCTGCTAAGAGGATGCAGAGGAAGACGAAGCCACAATGTAAAAGGGGCCTGGGTCTCTGAATGATCACACGGAAGGCAGGTTTGCACAGGACTGCAATGAGAAATGGAGAGAAACTTTGTTGTTTTGAATTTCTGAGATTTCATGGTTTCTCTGTTTCAGCTCCTAGCTTTACTTAACACAAATAAAAGGTCAGAGGATGCCTACGGGGAGCAGAGGCAATTCAAAAAGCAAAGCGTGACTCCTTTGAACTCCTTCCCCTATGATAAAAGACCAAAGGCTGATGAGTCCAGCTCCCCAACACGCCTCCTTAGGTAGTCGCCAAGGCCGAGGGCAGGGGACCTTCCGTCCCTTCCCCACTTCTACACTAGGCTTCAGGCTCCGGACTTTGGGGGCATTTATTTCTCTTCCTTAAGGCCTCCATCTGTCATCTTTTGAACCATTTTCTTCCTAGACATAAATGTTGGAGGCTAGGAAGGACACTGGGTGGTTAGCCTAACTTTTTAGGGGAAGAGCGAGGGAAAGTAACGGAATCAGATAAACAGGTGAAAATCTTAATTGTAAAGAAGAAGACAGTGCTACCATAAGAGAACATCATCGTGCCTCTGACCTTTGGGAAGGCTAAGGGAGGCAGTTCTTTAGTTTGGCTAATTGTTGATGAGTTTTTATCTTTTTTTTTTTTTTGAGGAAGATTAGCCCTGAGCTAACATCCGCCACCAATACTCCTCTTTTTGCTGAGGAAGACTGGCCCCGAGCTAACACCCGTGCCCAACTTCTACACTTTATGTAGGACGCCTGTCACAGCATGGCTTGCCAAGTGGTGCATAGGTCTGCACCCAGGATCCAAACCAGCGAACCCCAGGCTGCCAGAGCAGAAAGTGCAAATTTAACCACTGTGCCACCAGCCTGGCCCCTGTTGATGGGTTTTAGACGAGCAGAGCTGGGCTTGGAGCTCAGTTTTGGAGGAGGAACTGGAGATGAGTTGAGTCACTCTGCGTGAAAGTGTGAGAAAGAGAGCTGAAATAGGAAGAAAGGTGGAAAGAGAGAAGTAGAGCAAAACCCTGAGATACCAGGACAGTCTGTGGGGTAAGCGCACCAGGGACGCACTCAGTTACAAGGACGGAGACGGTACATGCCGCATCCATGAGACACTGATGTTCAGTGTTAAACTCTCTGATCACTTCTATGTAAGTCCCTCTTTCTTCCCAAATTTCCAGTGAAGGCTTTCACACCAAAGCCACTGTCTGTGGGAGGTTTTTCAGGGGCACTCAGGGAAGAGCTAGAGTTCTACAAATGAGATGACCAGCTGAGGGACAGGGACATCACTGTGCAGGGTTGGAGAAGACCTGGAAACTAAACTGATCCAGGTGGAGCTTGGAATCGGGTGACTGTCCACGCCACGAACATTGATTCAGTACCTAATACGCACCGAGCACTATTTTAGGACATGAGGACAAATGCCTTGAACAAAATGGACAATGTCTCTGGGCAGTCACAATCTAGTGGAATGACTGACAATAAATAAGTGAACAAACAAATAAATGAGAAAATAGAACAGAGCACGTGACGGTGAATGAGACTCTGCTTGAGAATGGATTGTCACCTCGCAGAGCCAATATGGAAGCTGAGACTGTTCCCATCAGGACTTTGCAAACATCTTAGGGTGCAAGTCTAGTCCCCCAGGAGCAGGGTGACCCCAGCACACGTGGGCTACAGCCCAATCCTTTACTCATTTCTCTTGCTGATTCCCTCCCTCTTCCCCACAATGACGTAATGTTATTTTTCAACGGATGATAAACACATAGTGAAGCCTTCTATGCAAGCCGTGGAGAGAGATTTGCTACTCAGAAGGATGAAATCAAGGCTGTCACTGAAGACGAGGTTCACGGATTCTGCCTCACGCGGGTCCCTGTGGAAGAGCCAGTGATTGAAACTATTGCCGGATTGAAATTGTGTGAGCTCATGCTTGCCTCGAGGCAGAAGAATAAAGCTGACTGGAAGACCTCTTAAGCTCCTTGGGTGTCCTGCGGGAAAGACGCCCTCCACCCTCCCCCAGGGTAAAGACGTCCTGGTTGCCAGAAGATGACATCCTTGTAAAGCTGGCTGTGCAAGGGCACCAGATCGGTTCTGGGAAACTGCTGAGCCCACGCTGGCTGCCAGAGAGCCAGGAGGGAAGGAAAAGAAGGAGCTCCATCTAGTGTTGTTATGAAACAAGACCAAAGGCATCCTGTGTGATTTGTCAGGTGGACAAACACACCCATCTGTGTCAGGAAAATTGTACCACTGAAAAAGCCAGACCTGCTGGTCGTGGGAGCTTAGCACAAAGTAAGTCGGACTTCACCTTTGTCTGAGAATGGGCCTGGGGACGGAAAGAAGGCTATGTTGTCTTAAGATCTTGTTTATCAGTGACTATGCATCAAAGGTTTCCTCCCAGAAGGGCAGACCCCACCGCTACAGGCAGGCTTGGTTGTTGTTATAAAATTAAATTCTGGGGACTGACAACATCCAGAGGAATCTGGGTTGACACGTAAACGGGGTCCTGTAAATATATGACTTTTGGAGTATTCGTACAGGTACTTGTGATTCATGGGTTAAAGGGTTTGCATGTCTTCAATTTTAGTAAATAATGACAAACTGTTTTCCAAAGTGGAATATAAAGATTTATGCTCTCATCAACACTATATGAGGGTTCCTTTTGCTCCTTATTGTCTCTGAAACCTGGTATTGTCAGCCACTTTCATTTGTCCTTCTGATGGGCATGGTTGTGACACCTCTTGGTGTTTTAATTTGCATGTTCCTAGTTAGTAGCAACTTTTAGTGACATCAAGTGCTTTCCATATATTTCTTGGCTATTTGGTTATCCTCCTTTGTGAATTACCTGTTCAAGTCTAACAGCCATTTCTCCATGATCTGTTTTTTTCTTAATCGTATGCACTAGTTCTTTCTATATTCTGGTTAAGAGGCTGTTATTGGTTATGTGTTGAGATAGACCCCCCCTCTCATTAGGTCTCTCTGGATGAACAGAGGTTCTTAACTTTAATGGAATTCAATTTATAAATTTTTTTCTTTTATGGTTTATGTTTTCTGTGTCCTATTTTTAAAATATTTCCCTACCGTGAGAAGAAAAAGATACTGTCCTATATTATTTTTCAAGAAGTTTATTGTTTTGCCTTTTGCACTGAAGTCTGCAATCTCCTCAGACTGAAACTTTGTTGGAAGGAGGCAGCACTCAAGCTTTGTTTTCTTCCGTGCGCATTTCCAGTTGTCCTGGGTCCATCGATCAGAACGACGGTGCTCTTCCACTCTCTGTAGTACCACCCTGGTCCTAGACCAAGTGTCTGTTTCTGTGTACGTTTTGGAATGATCTATTCTGTTCCATTGTTCTACCTTGCCCCAATATCAAACTGTCCAAATTACTAGAAATTTATAATATGCCTTCATGTCCTGGAGAGCTAGCCCTCTCGTCTTGTTCTTCAAATGTCTTGCCCCTTCTTAAAGCTTTGTATTTCTGCATAAAATTTACAGTCATGGGATTGCATTAAATCTGTAGGCTACTAGAGGAGAATTGACATCTTTATAATATTAAGTATGCAATCAATACACATGGCTATTTATATAGGTCTTCTTTCATTTCTCTCAATAACACTACATAGTTTTCCACAGAGAGGTCTTGGGCATCTTTTGCTTGACTTATTTATTTATAGGCATTTGTTTTGTTATGCTTCTATAAATGTTCTTTTTTTTAAAAATAGACTTTGTTAGAGCAGTTTCAGCTTCATAGCAAAACTGAGCAGGAAGTACAGAGAGTTCGCCCAATCCCTCTGCCCCACAGGCACAGCCTCCCCCACTATCAACATCGCTCTCCAAAGTGGCACATTTGTTACAATTGACGAACACGCATGGTGCATCATTATCACCTGAAGTCCGTAATTTACATTAGGGTTCACTCCTGGCGTTGCACATTGTATGGATTTTGACAAATGGATCTGTGTCACCATTGTGGTATCATACAGAGTAGTCGTTTCACTGCCCAACAGTCCTCTGTGCTCTGCCTGTTCACCCCTCCTCCACCCCAACCCCCGGCAACCACAGATCCTTTTACTATCTCCATAGCTTTTCCTTTTCCAGAATGTCATATAGTTGGAATCATAGCCTTTCCAGATGGGCTTCTTTCACTTAGTAATATGTATTTAAAACTTCTCTATACCTTGTCATGTCTTGATAACTCATTTCCTTTGAGCTCTAAACAACATTCCATTGTCTAGATGTATCGGTTTGTTTATCCACTCATCTACTGAAGGACATTTTGGTTGCTTCCATGTTTTGGCAACTTTGGATAGAGTTGCTATAAACATCGTTGTGCAAGATTTTGTGTAGACATAAGTTCATAACTCCTCTGGGTAAATAATGAGGAGTGCAATTGCTGAATCCTATGGTACGAGTATGTTTAGTTTTGTAAGAAACCACCAAATTGTTTTCCAAAGTGGCTGTGCTGTTTTCATTCCCATCAGCAATGGATGAGAGTTCCTGTTGCTCCACATCCTGGCCAGCATTTGGTGTTGTCGGAGTTCTGGATTTTGGCCATTCTAGTGGTATATCATTGTTGTTTTAATTTGTAATTCCTTGCTAACTATGATCTGGAGCATCTTATCATTTGCTTATTTGCCACCTGTATATCTTTTTTGGTGAAGCGTCTGTTCAGGGTTTTTACGTTATTTTTAATCAGATTGTTCATTTTCTTATTGTGGCACTTTAAGAGTTATTTATATATTTTAGATGACAGCCATTTATCAGATGTATCTTTTTCTCCCAGTCTATTGCTGTCATTCATTTCATTTATACCTAAGCATACATGTCTTTATATATATACACACACACACACATAAGCATACATAATCAAATACACTATTGCTATTATTACTTTGACAAACTGTTATCTGTTTTGAGCAAGCTGTTATCAATTAAGAATAAGAAAAATAAAAGTTTTTATCTTCACTTGCCCCTTCTCTGATGCTCTTCTTTTTATAGATCTGAGTTTCTGGCCCAGAACATTTTCCTTCTCTCTGAACAACTTCTTTTAACATTTCTTGCAAGACAGGTCTTCTAGCAACAAATTCCTTAGATTTTTGTTTGTCTCGGAAAGCCTTTATTTCTTCTTTACTTTTGAAGGACAGTTTCAGACGGTACAAAATTCCAGGTGGTAGGCTTTTTTCTCTCAGTACTTTAAATATTTTACTCCACTCTCTTCTTGCTCGCACGGTTTCTGAGAGGTCAGATGTCATTCTTGTGTATTTGCTCCTTTATAGCTAAGTGTTTCCGTCCTCTGGCTTCTTTCAAGATTTTTTTTCTTTATCTTTGATTTTCTGCAGTTTGAATATAATCAGCTTTGGTGTAGTGTTTGTGTGTGATTTTTGGCATTTATCCTTTGGCAGTAAGCTTCCTAGATCTGTGGTTTGGTGTCTGACACTAACGAGGGGGAAATTCTCAGTCATTATTGCTTCAAATAATGCTACTCTTCCTTTCTCTCTTTCTTCTCCTTCTGGTGTTTCCCATTGTAAGTATGTTACATCTTTTGTAGTTGTCACACAGTTCTTGGATATTCTGTTCTGTTTTCAGCAGTCGTTTTCTCTTTGTTTTTCAATTTTGGAAGTTTCTGTTGAGACATCCTCAAGCTCAGAACTGACTCCTTTATCATTATATAATTCCCCTCTCCATCCCTGATAACTTTGCTCTGAAGTCTACTCTGTTTGGAGGCAAAACTCACAAAAATTTGGAGGTTCCCTAGGGCTGGGTACTCTCAGAGTTTTTAACTCTCAGACTTGTCCACACTGGACCTCCAGCAATTTGTCAGTCGCAATTCAGGTTTTCCCACCCAGAGCTGGTTCCCAGGGAGGTTTCTGCTTCAGCGAGTTGTGATTCCCTGTATTCACCCACCTGTCTCTCCAATTTGGGGGTGCTGGTTTGTCCTGCAGCCTCAATTCTCCGACAGGTCAAAGAAGAGTTGTTGATTTTTCAATTTGCTCAGCTTTTTACTTGTTGTTAGGACAGAGTGATGATTTCCAAGCTCCTTACATGCTGGACTGGAAACTGATAGTCCCATTGTTTTTTAAAGCAATTTAACAATCTTAGTCATTTAATTTGAAGATTTATTTTATTCATAGTTACTGTAATTGATAGATACATTTGGATTTTATCTCTGTTACTCTTTGTACTTATTTTTGTCATATAGTGCCTTTCCTTGACTTCATCAGGTTGACTCAGTATTCTCAGTAATCTACCTAAAATTTTCTCTCTGTTTTTGCTGGGTGTCTATATATGTATTTCCATGTATTTATCCTGCTTGGGGTTAACTTGGATTCTTGATTCTGTGGATTGGTATCTTTTATCAGTTTTGGAAAATTCTCAGTCAGTATCTTTTCAAATATTGCCTTTGCTCCATTTTCTCTTCTTCTCGTTCTAGCTCTAATTTACATAAATTAGATCTTCTTACTGTGTTCTTCTTTAAAAAAAAAAAAAAGAGTTGCTCTTTTTTTTCTCCACTGGGAAAGATTGGCCCTGAGCTAACATCTGTGGCTGATCTTCCTCTCTCTCTCTTTTTTCCCTCCCCAAAGCCCCAGTACATAGCTGTGTATTCCAGTTGTAAGTCCTTCTCGTTCCTCTACGTGAGCCACTGCCACTGCATGGCTGCTGACAGACGAGCGGTGTGGTTCCACACCCGGGAACCAAACCTGGGCTGCCAAAGTGGAGAGTGACAAACTTTAACTGCTAGGCCATCAGGGCTGGCTCTGCACTGCTTTCTTTATGTCTCTTATATTCTTTTCTCTTTACTGCATCCTTTTGTGTCTCTGTGCTTCATTCTGTATATTTTCTTCTGACCTATTTCCAGTTCACTAATTTTTCTTCAGCTGTGAATAATTAACTGTTAAATCCATCCATTACAATCTTAATTTTATTGTTGTATTTTTCAGTTCTAGAAGTTCTATTTGTTTTTGAATTGGCTATGCATTACGTTTTCAGTTCTCTAACAAGATTTTCAATGTTGTTTTTTTAATCTTCTTTTGAATGTAGGAAGTATAGTTATTTTAATGTCTGTTTCTAATAACTCCAATATCTGGAGCTACCATAAACCTCTTTCTATCACCATTATTTCTGCTGATTATTGTCCATGTTGTCCTTTCTTCTTGTGTTCTCAGTTATCCTCACTTCTGTGCCAGACATTGTATTTGAAGAATTGTTCGTTGAAATCATTTAAGGCCAAGATGATATTATATTCTTTCAGAGAGAATTTTGGCTTGCTCTGCCAAGCACCCTGAGTCCCCAGCATGACTGGATCCCTTGTGTGAGGTCTGTTAAGAGGTCTGTGAGAGACTTTTCTTTTAGATTCACCCTTAGCTCCAGGGGATAGCTCTTTGTGTCCCAAACCAAAATGTGGGAACTCACCGAAGCTCCATCTTGGAAGGTCATTTGCTCCAACTTTTATCTCTCTTGCTCCTCAAATCTAACAGAAGTACTGCTCAGCCTCCTGACATTTCAGCCTCTTCCAAGTCAACAAAAATTCCAAGGCATTATCATCGTCTATATGGGTTTTGATTTTCTCCCCATTCGGCCTTATAAGCTCTCTCATGTTTTCAAACGTATCTATTTATATATAGTTTATTCAGTTTTTACTCATTTTTCTCAGTGAGTGGGTTGCTCTTGTTTATCTGGTTCCCCATTATCAGATGTTGGAAGGCCAGAGTTATGGATTTTTAAACTAATTGTTGTAAGCTATTTCTAAGGGGAGAAAAAAGGAAGAAATTCTGAAACTTCACTTAATTACAAAAAATAAGGATATCTGTGGAAAATATAAGTTTGAAGAAATGCCCTAAAACAAGTAATTAGCCTTAGGTGTAGCAAATAAACAGAACCATTATCAGTTTTTCCTCACAGATACAATATTTGGTCCACTTACATATTACCACACTCAGATATAGTGGAATACCAAGAGACCAGTTCTGGTTTAACAAGACTGACTTTCGTCTGCCCCGAGTTTTAAGGTCTCAGGATCTACAGGCAGATCTGAATATACTCCCTTCCATTATCCACCTTACCCTCACTCAATTCATATGTTAGAGAAAAAGTATTCAGAGTATTTTTCTCTTCTTTAGAAAGCACTTAGCTGGAGATATGCGTAAGACAATCTATTTATGAGATAACTCTTAAGTTCCCTTCTTTGGTCTTATCTTTCCCACCCACTGATTAATCCACAAACCATGTAATGTATGGTATACGTCGTTCTAATGACAAAATACAGCTTATTATCAACAGTTTCATTTGATATGGGGCCACTAATCTTTTATTAGATATAAAAGTGGATTTTCATGCTTTTCTTTTGTATATATACCTAATGCACATGGAAGAAAAAAAGTAGCTAATGGCATAATGAGAGTTGGCTAAAGTCTATATATTTTGGGAGTTATGCTTAAGATTTAAGAAATACATTACAGTATAGGGCAAGTCTTTATTATGCCCACTGTTGAGAACCTAGGATTCTGTACCTACATGCTGATAGTATTTTTTTTTCCTGAGGAAGATTCACCCTGAGCTAACATCTGTGCCAATCTTCCTCTATTTCTTATGTGGTTCCCCACCACAGCATGGCCACTAAGGAGTGGTGTAGGTTTGCACCCAGGAACAGAACCAGGAACTGAAGTGCAGCGTGCTGACCTTAATCACTAGGCCACAGGGCTGGCCCCTTAATAGTATTTTTTAAAGGACAATTACATGCCTGGTAACACCAGACCATATTCCTATTTAGTGTACGCTCTGGATTTAAATCCATGTCGATAATAATGAAAATGAAAGAGAAACCATACACAATTTAAATTTAGATTAAATAAAATCTGTATTTTGGAATCTACAAAACAATTTCTGGAATTAACAAGTGAGTTGCGCGAGTCACTGGATACGAGATCAGTGTGCAAAAATCAATTGCATTTCTATATACTCTAATGAATATGTGAAAATCAAAATTAAAAACAATTTATAATCACTAAAAAAATAAAATATTAGGTACAAATCTAATGAACCATGTACTGGACTTGTATGCTAAAAATGCAAAATGCTGATGAAAGAAATTAAAGACCTTAAAAAAACGGAGGAATGTACCATGCTCATGGACTAGAAGACTCAACATAGTAAAGATGTCAATTCTCGCCAAATTGAACTATAGTTTTAGTCCAATTCCTATCAAAATCCCACCAAGTTTTTTTGTAGACATGGGCAAGCTTATTCTAAAATTTATAGGGAGAGGCAAAGGCACTAGAATAATTGAAACAATTTTGAAAAAGAAGAAGAAAGTGGACTGAATTCCTCTGCCTGGTTTTTAGACTTAGTGTATAGCTGCGGCCATCAAGACAGCGTGGAGCTGGCAAAGGGGTGCACACACAGATCAATGGGACACAATAGGTAACTCAGAAATGGACCCTGTACACAGGTACGTCCAGCTCATTTCCGACAAAGGAGCAAAAGCAATTCAAAGGAGGAAGAATATTGTTTTCAGGAAATGATGCCGGAAAAATTGAACGTGTGTAGGCAAAAATAATGGACCTTAACCTAAACCTCATATCTCATATAAAGATTATCTCAAAATAAATCATGGATTTAAATATAAAACCGCAGAACTTTTAGAAGAAAATAAAGGAGAAAATCTTCAGAATCTAGGGCTAGATGAAGACTTCTTAGATATGATACCAAAGCAGGACCCACCAAAGAAAACAACCGGCCAGCTGGACTTCATGAAAATTAAGAACTTTGCTCTGTGAGGGACTTTGCTGACAAAAGGAATGGACTAGGTGCAGACTGGGAGGAAATATTTACAAACCACATATCTGACAAAAGATTTATATTAAAATACATACATATTTAAAAATTCAATGGTAAAAAAAAATCCAAATAATTCAGTTAAAAAATGGGCAAAAGGCATGAACAGATATTTCACCAAAATGGATCTCAGTGAAATTATGCTGAGTGAAAAAAGCCAATCTCAAAAGGTACAAAAGAAGTCCATTTGTCCAACTTTCTCAAAATGAGAAAATTATAGTGATGGAGAGTAGATTGGTGGTTGCCAAGCGTTAGTAGACAATGGGAGAGAATGGTGGGCGTGACCATAAAGAAGAAGTGTGAGGAATCTTTATGGTAATGAAGTAGTTCCGTGCCTTGACTGTGGTAGTGGGTTCATGAATCTATACACGTGATAAAATTGCATAGGATGTGCACGCGTACACACACACACAAATGATGCGTGTAAAACTGGTGACATCTGACTAAGGTCTGTGGATTGTACGAAGGTCACTCTGCTAGGTTTGGTATTGTGCTGGAGTTACACTAGCTCTTCTCATTGGGGAAAACCGGGTGAAGGGTACACAGGATCCCTCTATACTGCAACTTCCTCTGAACCTGTAATTATTTCAAAATAAACAGTTTCTTTAAAAACTGCTTTTTTGCCATTGGTATTACTCTCCTTTTTTCAAAATCTTTACAGAAAATGCCAACAAGCGATTTGTGGAGTGATTTATGTTTGCGCTGCCTACTCTTCACGACTTAGTGACAGACACCTTGAACTGAAATGACACATCTGCAGAGTCACCCAGCAGAGAAAGAGGAAGAAAATCAAGAATTTGGGCTAGGACAGGGAAGAAGTATGCGCAATCATTGCTGAAAGTGATGTTTTTCTCCAGGTGTTTATTTTTTGATGATCTTGGGCAAGCAGGAGGCAGGGCAGCCAGCCAGTCTGAGAGATGGGCTGCTGCAAGTGAATTGGCAGGAGGGGAGCCCTGGGGCAGCAGGAAGACTGAAGGTGCAAGGGAGAGATTTAGAAGAGAGGAATTCCCGCGAAAGACAAGGTGAGCAGAGGAGGCTATAAATTCAAAAATGAAAATGATCCGACGAGGCAGTACTTGATAAAATTATGGGACATTTTAACTTCCCACCCACCAGCCAGACGTAACTGTCTCTGTTGTGGTTTCCACAAAACTCTGAATAGCGTTTGTTGAAAAGACAGAGAGCTCCATAGGATCCAGAAATATTTGACAATTGGTATTTACCATATAAATCTTAAGGGGAAAACATCCTGTTTCAACAATGTAATTGCTGCCTGATTGTGTTGTCTTTCGTTTCCAAGTGAGTAAAATACAAATTGTTTGTTTGCAATCCTTCTATGGCGTTCTAACAATATTTGCATTCCCCCCAGTAGGATAATTGGATAAAGACAAAAGTGGAAAAAGCTCGGGCTTTGGCAACAGACAGACTGGGTTAGAACTGCAGCCCCACCGCTCACCAGCATGAGATCTCAACCTCCCTGAACCCGGGTCCTTTCAGATGGATACAGTGAGAACTTCCAGGGTTACTGTGAGGATTGGAAACAATGTATGGAGAAGCTTCTAGCACACTGTCTGGCTACTGTTGGCATTAGTCACTGATGAATAGCTTGTTTATTACATTATTATTATTGAGTGAATCTTCGGTATAACTCTAGTCACTATGAAGTGTCATCTTGTGTGCATTGAATCTTTCTTGGGCCCATCCAAAGGAGACTAGTTGCTGACGAATCACAAAGACCCCTGCAGGGAGCCAGTTTCCTTTATAAGGCTGTCTCCTAGAATGGATGCCAAGGATCACATTACAGGAGGTCTCACAGAATTGATTCCCCAAACAAATTACGAACCTTACACAGTAATACATTGCATTAATATACTAGTAGAAAGCATATATTACAAATCGTTTTGTTTTTCTTCTAGAAATCCAAATAACATATCCGTAACATAATCATGAAATAACTAACAGATTTACCCAGAATACTGTAGGAAATCAAAGTAAAAGTCATACGTATTTTTGTTCCTCAGAGAGAAACCCAGGTTTTCCCGCCTCTTGACAAAGGTTCTTTATTTGACCAAATGTTAGCCAGGCTCCTTCACCTTCTCCCAGGCCCGTCTGCGCTCTTCCTCATAAAATCCAGTTTTGGCCAGAACCCTGCTAAGTCAGTTTCCCTTGAATCCCCATCCTTCAGATCTGATCCCTCTGGCTATCCGATCAGGTTCCTCCCCCCCAGCCTCCCCCGGGGGGGTGTCTGACCACCTGGCCTGCCTCCAGCAGGAGTCCTCTCAGGCCACTTTGGCCGGAAGCCCCCTCACCCCTGGTGTCCCCTCTTAGTAATCTTGCATGCACTGACTCCACCTGCCCCCTGCTGATGCAGTCCCACTGCCCACGCTGTGGTCGGAGCCGAGCCCGGTTCCATACTGCGGACTCTTGCAATAGGTCTGAATAAAGTCGGTTTTTACTGCTTTAACTACCTTCCAGCTTTGGTTTTTCTCTGACCCTCTCAAATCCCTGAGAAGCCCCACAGTGCTCCGAATCACTTAGGGGTTCCATGAATTCACTAGACAGTCCCAAATTTTTATGAGACTAAATTACATATTATTACTACAAATCTTTGAGGTGGGAAGAGAAGAATAAATTGCCTGGAAGCGGTAACTGTGGTCACTTGCTGGTTACACTTCTAGGCGTTCATCTCCCAGTCATGAAGGGGTCTCCTTTTCTGAACTGAACCCCAAGTCGCTCCTCTGAGGCTCTTGTTCCCACATTTTGTTATTAGGACTTCTCAGCTTCCCTGTGGCTCAGGAACCCCATGAACCCTGGCACACTGGGCCGCACTGAGCCTGCTGTCGGGTTCCAATGACAATGGAAACATTTTATATTACAATTTTAAAAAAAGAACAGCAGGGAAAGTTTGGAAAGAACAAGTTCTCAGGGAAATCAAATTAGCTGGGAAGATCTAATTTTCACAAAAATATTGCCTTTGCCCGGAGTTCTCTCTGTGGTCTGCTCTATAAATGAACTAAGCCTGTGAGAGAAAAGTGCAGTGGAATTTGACGACAGAAAAAGCATGTTATTTTTAAGAATTAAAGAAAGAAATCAAGACTCCAGCTCTTTTCATGGTCCTAACGAGGGATTACCTAGACCCATAAAACCTGACAATGGGAGAGACCTCAGGGACTGCAGAATCCAGCCCATCATTTTACTGATGGTGGAACTGAAGCCTGAAGTTACCACTGGACTTCGTCCTGGCCACACAGATCCTTAGCCCCGGGCTGAAGATGAACACCCAGGACTCCTCATCTGTGGGCCAGGATCTGTGTATTATCGTAGCAGCCACCTTAGATCACTGTGTTAGTCAGGGTTCTCAGGAGAAACAGAACCAACAGGATATAGATAGAGATACAGAAAGAGATCTATGATGAGGGGTTGGCTCGCATGATTACGGAGGCTGAGAAGTCCCTCAGTCTGCTGACTGCAAGCTGGAGGCCCAGGAAAGCTCATGGTGTAAGTCCAGTCCAAGCCTGAAGGTCTAAGGACCAGGGAGCCAACGGTGCAAGTTCTGGTTAGAGTCTGAAAGCTCGAGAACCGGGAGCATGGATGTCCAAGGGCAGGAGAGGAGGCATGCTCCAGCTCAAGCACAGGGAGCACATGCGTCCCGCCCACACCCCTGCTGTTCTGTTCAGGTCCTCAACGGATCGGACAATGCCCACCCTCACTGATGCCCAGTAGACACTCTGTGTGCCCAACAGATACACAGGGAGTGACCCTTAGGTCTGCTCCCAGAGTACGCCTGTCTCTTCTAGTCCTGAGATCAAACCTCGTCAAGGTCATCTGGAAGTTCATCACCCCTGTGGTGGATTAAAGATGGCCACAAACTCTTTGACGCTGCTCCAACGGGCAGGCAGGTCTGGAGCGTGGAGAAGCTCTCTAACGCTTGGACCAATATAATTCAGGGCAAGGGATGCTGTGCCTGCTTCCAGGCCCAGGTTTGAGACCCTGGGAACTTCTGTCTGTTTGGGACTTTCTCTCTGGGTGCCCTGAGACCATCGCTGGAGAGGCCAAGGGTAAAAGTGCTGCAGCTGCGAGACCCCCTGAGCCCTGATCCACAGGCTTCCCTGCCCAGGTCCCAGACACACGGGTGAAGCTCAGACCCTCGAGACCAGCCCACGCACCAGCTGAGTACCGCCCGGTGACCTCACTCAGTGCCAGAGGGAACAGAACAAACGCCCAGCCAATGCTGCCTGGATTCCCGACCCCCAAAGCTGAGAGAGGATAAAATAGTTGTTGCTTTAAGCCATAAGTTTTGGACCAATTTGTTACACAGTAACAGACAACCAGGATAGGCCCCGACCAGAACACAAAAACTCTCTCTGTGCCCTTATGGAGGGTCTCAGTTAGGAATACGTCTGACTGCAAATAACAAAAAACCCTATTTTGAGGCTTAAATAGATAACAGAAGTCCAGAGCTGGGTGTCCTGGGGTGGTACAGTTTCTCCTGGCTGCATCAGGCCCCTGGGCTCCTTCTGTCTTCCTGTTCTCTCCAGGATGGCTGCTGTGTCTCCAGCCATTGCGGCAGTATTCAAGACAGTAACAAGAGGTAAGGGCAAAGCAGTGAGGGGACAAAGGCCAGTGAGATTGCCAGGCAAATCTGGTCCTTTCGAAAAGTTTTTCTAGAGGTTTCATTCAATGACTTTCCTTACATTTCATTGGCAAGATCTGAGTCACATGAGGCACCCCCAGGTGCAAGGAAGTCTGAGAAGGCAAGCACACCGTCACCCTCAAAATAACTGAAGTCAGCAAGGAAGAATGGATGGTGTCTGCCACAGGAATCCTTCGTGTCCTGGGGCCTCAAGCTCAGAGGGGCTGCATGCTGCCGCAGCTCCTGCGTGCCCACAGAGAAATGGCTTAGAGCACAGATCTCTCTGGAAGGGTAGGTGAGGGGCCTTATCTTGAAACTGAACTTTCACAGCAAGCTCACTGCTTTTTGCTTAAATCCATGTGCACTATCGTGTGGGACGGCTTGGGGAAGCCAGTGATTCTTCTAGGGGAGCTCCTCCCCACCCCCTGCACTCCTGGAACTGACACCGTCTTCTTGGGCGGCGCAGCTCCACATCCCTCGCCGCTCTGAGGGATGGCTGGAGATTTGCTCTTCACAAGTATAAAAGGCCCTAATCACCCGGTCAGCCCATCACCATCATTTCTGTACATCTTTGCATGACAAATGAACAAAGATGCAAATCCACCCTCAAGAGCGCCCATGTACACAAAAACTCATTACAAAAATGGAGGCTTGTCGCGTTTGCAACAAGAACCAAAAAAAAAAAAAGCCCTCATCTGAAATCCAAATACCCTACACCCACTTGGATGTGCAACGCAGCCCAAATGCTAATGAAGCAATTCGGCTCACTCAGCGGGATGGGCAACAAAGGAAATCCTTCTCCAGACGCAGCTGTCAACAATTACACTTGGGGGTGGAGCTGGCTCAGAGTCCGCATCTTCAGACTCATGGAAATGCGGAGCGCGTTCCAGACCCCAGGGAAGACAGTAATCCCTGTTTACTTGGCGGGCCAGAGAATGGGCCATGCTGGTTAGCTGGGCATCCCCACCCTGCTCAGAAACAAATGACAGATTCCTGCAAAGACTCAGAACGAGACAGAAAACACTTAAGTTCAGGACGACACGGGATCTACCTGCCTTTCTCCCGAAGTGGTGATTCAGCCAGCGGCTCAGGGTCTGGGGGCCTCGATGATTTCCTATTGTCAGGGAGAATGTTTATTTAATTTGAACTTCCTGGTTATCTGTGTTTTTAGAAACTGAGGTTCATTTTACTGTATTATGGTGACTGACAGGAGACAGCCCCCATTCTGGCTGAGGAGCGCTCTTTTGAGAATTACCCCCATTGCTCCAACACACAGACACACACACACACAAACATGCATACCTACACATACATGCACGCACACAGACCTAGCAGATGTGTTGTAATGAGCGGCTCTTTGACCACAGGTAGCTGGACCAGGAATAACCCCTGAGCAAAGGGAGCGACTCGGCTCCTCCTTCCCTGCAGGTGGGGAGTCAGGGTTCAGAGAAAGCCCTGCAGTGTCTGCCAGTTTCCCTGAGCAAGGACGTGGGGACCTGGGATCCAGGCAGGGACTGTCTTCTGCCTCCCGCACAGAGCCTTGAAGAGACAGATGGGAGGGGAAGAAAAAGTAGGAGGTAATCAGGCAGAGTGAAGAACAGACTAGAAACCAGGAACCCCAGAAAGAGCCCTCCATGCGGCCACGTGGGTTCCCACGGCCCACAGTTCCTGGTTCTTGCTCCTGCCCCCGTGAGGCCTGACCACAGTTCTGCCCTCGGCTTCCTTGGGATTCCCCGAGCCTTCCCTTCAACATAAGCTGGTTTGAACGGTTTGCCAGAGGCTGTCAGTTTCCTCTCCAATCTTCCTTCTCCCCTTCTTCCTCACTAACTGAAACCAGTTTATTCAGAGCAATGAAAAAAGCACAATCCCCAGCCTCTCTTACAGTTGGGGTAGTTAAAGAGAAGTCATTGGGTGGGACTTGCAGGAAGTTTCTTAGCAAGAGTGGACTCAGGGGGAATACTTTCTGCCCTTCCCTTTTCCTTCTTGTTACATGGAAAGCAGATGTGAGTGCCGGAGCTCCAGCAGCCACCTGTGATCACATGGCAAACGTGAGGATGGAAGCCAGTGCTAAGGATGGAGGAGCGGAGAAACAGAAGGAGCTGGGGCCCTGATGACAAGATGAAGCTTCATATGAACCCAAGACTGTCTCTCGTGAGGTTTTACATTAAGTGCAGAAAAACAAACTTCTAATCTGCCTACGCCACTGCTATTTGGGGTTTTGATTAGTAGGAGCAGTAGGAAATTCTAAATGATACAGTGGACGTTAGCTCCTTGCAGCCAGCCTTGAAGAGAGTTTCACGCATCTTCCTGCACGTTTAGCAAATGCTCCACAGGGAGTAGGCACAGTGGCTGCGTCATCTACTGTGTATGAAGCACTCTACAAAGGACCAAGGGAGAAAATGCAGGAGGCACAGCTCCAGTACCATCCACGGCCTCACAGTGCCAGGCTGGTGGATGGGAGCAGGAGGCTGTGAAGGGCTGAGTCCTCCTCCTCCTCTCCCATCCACCCTGGACAGAGTCAAGGGAGAAAGGATTTCCTCTCTCTGAAAGGAGGGTGATGGCCGGGGCGTGCAGTGGCAGTTCCTCCTCTGCCCCTAGCCACCCCGCCCGCTCCTTCGCTAGGTTCGTTTCGCTAAGGGTTGGATACCTAACCCAAACTACGCCAGTCTAGTTTCCTTCCCCACAATTTGGAGTTTATGCCAAGAAATCACAGCTTCGTGTGCTGACTTGTCCTGTGGCCAATGCCAGTCCAGACATGACGGCTGTCAGGACGATGCTTTGGATGTCGATTCGGCAGACGCGAAGGTGTGTTCGCGAAGGGTAAATCCAGAGGGCTCCCGTCACTTCCCTCCAGCCCACTAGTCGTTTGGACGACAGAAGCCGTGTGATTGTTTCAAGTTCCTTTTTTAAAAAATTGAGATGTAATTCACGTAAAATTCAACATTTTAAAGTATACAATTCAGTGGTTTTTAGTGTATTACAGAATTATGAAACCAACACCATTATCTAAGTCTAGAATACTTCATCACCCCAAAAAGAAACCCTGTACCATCAGCAGTCACTCCCTGTTCTTCCCTCCCCCAAGGCTCTGCATCCACGAATCTATTTTCATAGAATGGATTTGCCATTCTCCACATTTCATATAAATGGGATTATACAAGGGCCGGCCCCGTGGCCAAGGGGTTAAGTTCACGTGCTCCGCTTCGGCGGCCCAGGGTTTCGCCGGTTCACTGGGTGCAGACATGGCACCGCTCATCAGGCCATGCTGAGGTGGCGTCCCACGTGCCACAACTAGAAGGACCTGCAACTAGGATATACAACTATGTAGTGGGGGCTTTGGGGAGAAGAAGGCAAAAAAAGAAGATTGGCAACAGATGTTAGCTCAGGTGCCAATCTTTAAAAAGAAAAAGGGATTATACAATATATGGCCTTTTGTGTCTGGCCTCTTTCACTTATCACAGTGTCTTCAAGTTTCATCCATGATGTAGCATGTGTCAGTGCTTCCTTCCTTTTTATTGCCAAGTAGTATTCCACTGTGTGGACACACCACATTTGGTTTATCCATTCATTCGTTGATGGACACTTGGGTTGCTTACAGCTTTTGGCTGTTGTGAATGATGCTGCCATGACCATGGGTGTGCAAATACCTGTTAGAGTTCCTGCTTTCAGTTCTTTTGGGTAGACACCCAGAAGTGGAATTGTTGGGTCATGTGATAATTCTATGCTTCATTCTTCTGAGGAACAGCCATACCATTTTCTTACGTTCTTTTTGACACCTTTGTTAATAGAATTATTTATTTAATTTCATTTTCAGGTCGTCTGTTGCTAGAGTATAGAAATAGAACCGATTCTTATACTGATTTTGTTACCAATTCCTTCCTAAACGGTGAGGTTCTGGCTTTGGGAGAGGGACTTGCCGGGTTGTCCGTTTCTTCCTCTTCATGTGCCGGCTCTGGGGAGCATGCCCTCGTCACTGACTGCCTCCTGTACGCCTCCCAAGCTGAAACCTAACTTTTACAGCCGAAAGAAGAGCCCCAGCTGACGTCACAGGGCCCCAGGAGTCGAGAGGCAAATGCCCGGTGAAGCCCCTTTGCTGCGGAGCCAGCAGGCGCCCCAGACTCCGCGGATTTGGGGTGAGATCAGGGTGTCCGTGGGCTGCTCAGCATCCTCACATTCCAGGCTGGCCCAGAAGACTTGACTTTGTGCTTTTGGGTAAGAAAATATGACATAACGACTCACAGAGTGTTAGCCCTTGGAGATCCTCTGGAGCAGTGAATAGTCTTAATAGTGAGCCTTAAACTGTTACATCTTGATCCTTACTAGACCCTACTGAAGCCCCCAACCCCAACCCCCACCTCACATCGAAAGACCTACCTTTTCTACTCTGCCATAAAGATGAATGAAATCATGCCATGTCTGACAACATGGATGGACCCTGAGGGTATTATGTTAAATGGAATAAGTCAGATGGAGAAAGCCAGATACTGTGTGATTTCATTTATATGCGGAATCTAAAAAAAACAACTAACAAACAAAATAAAACAAAAACAAACTTATAGGTACAGAGAACAGATTAGTGGTTACAAGAGTGGAAGGGGCTTGGGGGGTCAACTCTAAGATGATGGATGGAAACTAGACCTGTGGTAGTGAACACTTTGTAGTGTATACAGATGTCCAGTTATGAAGCTGTACACCTGAAACCAACAACAAAAAAAGCCGCCTTAAACCAGACTTCAAAGTCTCAATAAATATCCTAACAGCCCTTCCTCCTCTGAGACACCATCAGGCTTGCGAGGCACCATCTCCTCTGCCACAGGAAGCAGCACACTCTCCTTTGTCTCATCAACACTTCGTTTGGGGATGTTATGTGGAATAGCATTCAACCAGATAAAGACTAAAAGGGAATAAGCAAAAATTAAATCTGTTATTGAGTGACAATAGCGTAATTTTTCTATAAAAAGTGTCAATTGGGTACAACCGGGAAACATTGATGTTAAATGATTTTATGGACTTGTGACTTTTCTTAAGAGCAATTACGGTGCTTGGAGACATGCGATGAAGCATTCAGAAGGTATGATGATACCTGCGCCCTGCTTTCCAATCAACGAGAATAAACAAATATATAAAAATATTTCATGCCTACCCACGTATAGAAGAAAGAACTTAAATATGCACACACATATAGAGAGATGGAGAGAGTGAGTATATATGTTTACACAGAGAGAGGGAGGGAGGAGAATGCAGCTACGGCAAGATGTCAACAACAGTTAAAGAATTAGATGGAGTGCCTCTGCTTGCTTTGTACTAGTTCATCTTTTCATCTTTGCGAAAATGTTGTGGGAATAAATGGTTGGGGGTGGGGTGGGGAATTGGCCTCATTCTTCAAACAGAGACCAAGTAATTTTGTTATTTATTTTTAGAGCCGAAAAACATTGACCTTTTCTCAAATAGAGCCCAAATAACCTTGTTATTTATTTCTCCAGGCTTTTCTCATTTGTGGAGGCAGGCACGTGGCGTTAACCATAGAGAGTACAGAGATTTTTTTAAAATAACGCTTTTCAGGACTGGTATGTAGTTACACAAACTATGCGTCCCACAAGGCGGCGCCATTCACATAGGCAACTTTGTGAAGATCATCCCTGGAGCTGTGCAAGTAGGATGACCACGTTGTCCCTGTTTGCCCTGGATGGCACCAGTTTTAGTACCGAAAAACCCACCCCGTGGTTATCACTCCATGTGCAGTGCAGAGGTCCCTGTATAACGCTGAACAATGGTGAAGAGGACAGCGTAGATCCTTGACACGTCACAGCCTGCCTGAAGATGTTCTGTTGGTAGACGGTTCTGGCTCCATGCAGGATCCCACTAGGCAACACGTCTACCTGTCAGCAGGTGCTTTCCACCCACAGAGTCGAGCCTAAATGGGTGACATCAATGGCAGGACACTCTTCAGAAACCACGACATCAGCTCGGTTGGGTATGGACTGAAGACTCCTTGAAACCCCCAATATAGGCAGAACAAAAGGCCAACACCACCAGCCCAATACCTGAAGCTTATTTTTGACACTGTTGCCCTTCCCTCTTCGTGCTTATGAACTATTCCATTTTTCTCTCATCCTCTGTCTGCCTCCATCCCTGTAATCATGTAATAACTACTACTTTGCCAAGGAGAAAACTGAGACCTGGGGAAGTTAAATGATTTGTCCAAGGTCCCAAAGCTTGTAAAGATGGGGCAGGATTTGAGAGCACGTTCGTCTGAGCCCAGAGCTGCTGGTCCTGATCACGTCATTCCTGCTGCGGACTGAATGTCTGTGTCCCCCTAAAATTCATGGACTGAAGTCCTAACCCCCAGTGTGATGGCATTAGGAGGTAAGGGCTTTGGGAGGTGCGTGGGTCACGGGGTGGAGCCCTCATGAGAGGAATTAGAGCTCTTATAACAGAGGCCCCAGAGAACCAGCTGGCTCCGTCTCCACCATGTGAGGATGCAAGAAGTCGGCTGTCTGCAACCCAGAAGAGGGCTCTCGCCAGAACCTGACTGCGTTGGCACCCTGATCTCAGACCTCCGGCCCCCAGAATAGTGAGAAATAAATTTCTGTTGTTTATAAGCCACCCAGTGTGGGACTTTGTTATGGCAGCCCGAACAGACCAAGATGATTCCCTTCCAGCTCATCACATTGGTGAGCGGTGAATTCCTCTCGCCGGTTTTGCCCTTCCAGGTAGAGATTGCATTTCTACAGGGATTTATAAGGACAGAAACCCCTGTGGGACCCCCAGAAAGGAACATACACACATAGGGGTGGCATTTCCATCAGCACAGAGCCGTGGAACTCCCCGTGCCTATCAGATGGGCATCCCACCCACGGCTGGGGATCCACAGCCTGCCAACAGTGAGCGTGCAGGAGCAGTTGTGAGCCCACTTTGGAAAGAGAAAGGCCTGGGTTCAAGAACTGGCTCTGCCCCCAAAGGCAGTAAGTTGGACAAGACGTTTAACCCTCCCTAAGCCGTAGTTTCGCCATCTGTAACGCGGGAACAGTGACAGCCCCTGTATCCTAAAGCTATTGGGAATGCAAACAGGATGGCGCTTGGGAAGCACCAAGAGCAGGGCCTGGCCCATCGTGAGGGGGTCTAAAGAAAAACACTCTTTCTAAGATGTCTACACTGTTGAGTGAAAATCATGTGCTCCTATTTCTCCGTAAGATAAACCAACACATTTACTGTGCTCACACCTTGGTGCAGCCACGTTCTACGTGATTCAACTGAGAAGAGAGTTATATTTTTAACACAAGTATGAAAAAAGTAGGTTTTTAAGATTCCGTCTTCTCTCAAGTCTTTCGAAGGGATCTAAGTGTGATCAAATATAACCCATGTAATCTTTCCAGCATCCCTGTCTCTTCTTCCTGTTCTGAGGAGCCTCAGTCTCCCCACCTCCTCAGCTAGCTTGCCCCTTGTCATCTCAGTCCAGCAGCCCTCGATCAGGCAGATTTTGACAATTCCTCCTGTCTCCTCTCCCCGCTGTCCTTCTTCCTCACCTCCGCCAGTGCTTTTCAGCTCCATCCTTCACTGTCCAGCCTGATTTTACAGCCTAAAAGTCTTGAACTTATACATATTTTTGAGAAACACACTGAAGTATGGGAGAGTGAAATAACACGATGTTTGAGATCTGTTTTAAAACGCTTCAGGAAAGAAAAAGGGATAAATGAAATAAATGTGGCAAAATCTTGACAATTGTTAAATCTGAGTGATGGGAATATGGGTGCTTTTTGTTTTTAATTATTCTCTCCTCTTCTGTGTAGGTTGGCAAATTTTCAGAATTAAAAAAAAAATTAAGTCTTGGACCAGTGTGGCAGAAAGACTCTCCACAAGGTGGGAGGGAGAAAGGGGAGGTGCAGGAGAAAGCAGGTGACTTGGCCATTTCATGTCCTCTTTAGGAAGCCAGAGAGGGAGGACATTAGTGACGACTCCAATGTTAGTCCATTTCACCTGAGCCTGTCTGGGGAAGCTCCCCCAGCTGGTACCTGTGGTTAGCCCTGGAGTGAACTGGTAAAGAGAGAAGCTCTGGCTTTTTATTTTGTACACTAATGTAATATTTGGTTTGTTTCTAAGAGCAACTGAAAGAAAAGCTTTCACTGAATCCTGAAATCTAGCCCCTGTCTCCCTCCGTGCCCTTGGTCTATCCCATCTTCAGTCAAGAGCTCTCCAAATGATTGGAGATTATTAAGAAAGCCCCTGTTGAATGAGGAGTACTTAATGGACACTCGAAGCCCAAGGGCTTTGCTCTTAAATGCTCCTTATCAACATGTGCTTTGTGTGTTGTGCGTGTTCAGTAAATGCAGTAACGTAATTGTTGCCCTTCTCAGGGCATGATTTTCTAGCTTGGCTGTTACCCTCTTAAACTGTGATTCCAAAAATAGAATATAGTACTTTATATCAGCGGTTGTCATCTGAGGGTGATTTGCCTCCCAGAGGACTCTGGGCAAAGTCTGGAGACATCTTTGATGGTCATGAATTGGGAGGTGAGGAGAGCAGGTGGCTGCTACTGGCATCCAGTGAGTAGAGGCCAGGGATGCTGCTAAACATCCTAGAGTGAACAGGTCGGCCTCCACCACAGGGAATTATTTGGCCCATAGGGTCAACAGTGCTGAGGTTGAGAAACTCTGCTTTATATTAATCTGTGTCCAGAGTCTGGTAGAACCATTATATTTTAAGGTAAGGACACTTCCTAAAATGTAATTCATTTTGCTACCCATTCTCACGACACCGTCACAGGCTTGCTCCACATCAGCCTTGGTGTTGAGTAAACATCACATTTTCCTCCACGAGGAGTGACCCCACCCCACCTCCCTTGTCTTATACATACGCCATTGCTTCTTTGAACCCAAATGAAAACTTCCTTTTTCCACATAGGATATAAAGTTGTCCCTCCTTGCTTTGAGTAAGCTATAAATAGCTAGATGAACAACTTCGTGATAGCTTTGTTAAAATTATTGACAGAAAATCATTGACCAGAAAAAGGCCAAGGTTGTGTGTTTTGTGGCACATCAAAAATAACCCTCAGCTGGACACAGACATGAATCACTGCATGGTATGTGCCCTGTTCACCCAGAAATGACTGAGGAAGCTGGTCTTCCGAATGGCCGCACCGTCTCACTAGCAGTGGTCTCTGCTACAACTCAGTGTTATCCTCCCCTCAGAATTCATGTGTTGAAGCCCAGACACCACCGTGGAGACATTTGTAGATAAAGCCTGTTGGAGCTGCTATGGACTGAATGCTTGAGTTCCCCCCAAATCCATATGTTGAAATTCTAACCCCCAGGGTGATGGCGTCAGGAGTCAGGGCCTTTGGGAGGAGATTAGGTCAGGAGGGCAGAGCCCTTGGGAGTAGGATCCATGCGCTTGTAAATGAGGCCCCAGAGAGTTCCCTTGCCCCTTCCGCCATGTGAGGAGACATGAATAAGTCGCCATGTGAGGAGACATGAATAAGTCAGCAGTCTGCACCCCAGAAAAGGGCCCTCACAGAACCTGACCGTGTTAGCACCCTGGTCCTGGCCTTCCAGCCTCCAGAACTGTGAGCGGTAAATTTCGGCTGTTCATAAGCCACCCAGGTTATGGTCATTTTGTTACAGCAGCTGGAACAGACTAAAAGAGGAAGCGATCGGGTTTAGAAGAGGTCATGAGGGTGGGGTCCTCGCGATGGGACTGGTGCCCTTATGAGAAGAGACCAGAGAGCTCTCTCTGTCCCCTGTCCTGTGCCATGTGAGGACACAGTGTCTACAAGCCAGGAAGAGAGCCCTCACCAAGAACCAGGTCTGCTGGCACCTTGATCTTGGACTTCCAGCCTCCAGAACTATGAGAAATGAATATTTATTATTTAGACCACGCAGTCTGCAGTGTTCTGTTATATAGCCTGAGCTGGCTAAGAGGGTAGCCTTTGGCAGTCTGAAAATATTTTGCTATTTCTATGTCATTTGTCATCTGATAACCCCATCCAAAGGGGCAACCTAGGATTTCTCCAATGTGCATTTCCCACTGACTTGAATTTCAGGAAAGATTCTCTCCGTGGCTGCCTCATCTATTTGTTGTACCTCCTAGAATCCACGATATTATTAATTATAAGACACACTATTGCTTTGTGTACTATGGGATTTAAAAATATACTACCCAATATCATAATGTGAAGACATGCAGAAGGCACATCCAATTTTAAGGATGTTGAAATGTGAAATAAAATGTGTGTTTTGTACCTGAGGACCATAGTGGCCCTGGGTACAAGGTGTGGCTCTAGGAGGGAGATGGAACCAAGCATTTTCAGACCAAGGTGCTGGTCCAAAAGCAGAAAGGCCCAGGCTTACTCTGTGTTTCTTTCCCAAGGTCCTCATTTAGAGAGAAGCTCTTTCCTCCGTGGTGCTGATGGAAGCAGAGGTCTCTTTGCTCTCCCCATCTGCTGGGGACAAGGTCGTTGCCCAGCAGCGAAGGTACTGCCCACGGAAGTTCCGACAAGGGGCTCCTTCTGCTGCCTGAGTAAAAAGATGCTATGGATATGTGTCTGACCAGCGAAATGAATGAAGCAGGGCCCTTCCCGTTCCAGGCTTGAAGCAGAAATGTTCCCTTGTAGGTAAACTACAAAAAAACAGCCTGGAAGGAGGGGAGACGAGGTGATTCATGATGAATGGGAACCAGCACAGGAATTGAATGTGGGGCATCCTTTCCAGAAAAAGCCCACACCAGAACTGAGTTCTGAAGCAGCATTACCCCAGATGCTCTGAGGCAGCCACTTACAGGAAAATCCAGCATTCCACTCAGGGAGCATCAGAGGCTCCCCGCCCTGGGGCAGCGCATTATCAGGCAGTGGTTCTGGGGAAGCCATGAGGTCTCCTGCGCTGTTTTCCTCTGACACCTAGTTAAGAACCAGCTCGTGATTCTGAGGTGCCCAGGGAGCCTCTGGGCTTGCTGGCCAGCTGTTCTGTTCTCCTTCTCCCTGCAGAGGCCTGAGGAGCTGGGGTTCCCGGGAGCAAACCCTCCTTCGACTGCTCTGGGGTTGCCGGGTCCACGGCCTGGAAGCAGGTGACTGCAAGCATTTCTCCTTCCAGGGTCTCTCACAGAAGGACCCAGTTGGCTCTGTTTTGTGGTGCCCAGGTTGAACCCGAGGGTGTACCTTCCCGAAGCTCAGGCTCCTGGGGTCGGGGGAAGAAGATCCCGCCTGCAGCAAGTCGGGGCAGCTGCCCTTCTCAGACCCTCCACTGGGGCCAGGCGCTCTCTCCCTGTGCCTTTTGCTTTTTGGCTGGGAAGCAGCTGCACTTGCCCAGTTCAGCCTTGAGGGTGGCAGAAATGAGCACCAGAGGCCCCCGAGCCAAGCCTGGCATCTAGCGGAATAGCCAGAGCAACCTGTCACGAACGACGCCGGCAGCTGCAGGATCCGAGGACAGGCAGCTCCATTGCTCGCTTGTGCTTCCAGAGCTCCGTGCGCCCCTCTGGGTGGCACAGCTTTGCCTACACACACACACACACACACACACACACACACCCCTCTGCTGGGAAGCTGCCCACAGTAAGGCGAGGGGACACTCTGCAGTGGCTTGTCTCTCGCCATCACCACTGGGGGGGTTGTATTTTTAATTTCAATATTGTCATCTTGCAAAACAAGCAAAAAAAAATACCTTTACCCCAAGTATTTTAAATGTTTAACAATGTACCTTTCCTCACCATGACACCCCCAAAAGACAAATCCAGGAGGGCATGGGGGGCACCACAAAGTAGTCACATCACTTGAATGTTACATGGCGGCAGTTCCCTCCATGGCGCATTTTGGAAATTTGCGGGGAAGTTTTGAATTTTCCCATCATGGGGGATGGGGCTCCTGGCATTTAATGGGTGGGCTCCCGTCCCAAACAAGAATTTTTCTGCATCCTGAGTGACTCGTAAATGTCCCACTGGACAGTCTTGTGAATGAGAGACTTGTTTATAGTGATATGTGAGTGAAACCTAACTGGATCACAAACTATTTTATGCAAGATTCTAATGTACACTGACATTTTGGGGCATGTAACTAGCATAACAATGGACAGAAGATTGTACAGAATTTTACCAGGGATTGTTCACTATTGTGGGAAAATCACATGCAGTGTTTGCACGCAGGTCAGTCTGCATTCGCACCTGTGACAGTCTCGGTGTTTCCACGTACAGGTGCAGACATCTGGCCCTTTCACTTGTCATCTTGTGTGGTTGTGGCTGGGCACTCACTTGTCAATACATCTATTTTATTCTCCTCTTAGAAATTACCTTCCTTTTACTTCTCCTTAAGATATAGTTAGGACATTACACTGAAATTTTAAAATTATATGTATAAATAGACTATATTATCTATGAATTTTATTTCAAGATGGAAAAGTGGATATTAGTTTTCTATTGAGGTGTGACAAATTACCACAAATTTAGTGGCTTAAAAACACACATACTTATTCCCTCCAGTTTCCGTAGGCAGGGGTCCAGCACAGCTTCAGCTGGGCCCTCTGCTCAGGACCTCACAAGGCTGAAATCAAGGGAGGTGTTCACTGACTGTGTTCCCATCTGGAGGGTCAACCAGGACAAGACCCGTTCCAAGACCCATTCACTTGGGCTGTTGGCAAAATTCAGTCCTCTGAGGTTGTAGGACTGAGGTCCCTGTGTCGTTGCTGACCTCGGCCAGGTTGCTCTCAGCATCTGGAAATGGTGCTCAGTGCTTGCCTGCCTTCCACAGACCCTCCAACAACGTGGCAGTTGGTTTGATTTAATATTTCACCATCTTCTGAAGACAATCTCCTTTTGCATTAACTTCCCATCATATCCTCTGGCCCTGCCCACCCACTGGGGACGAATTATACAAGGTGTGTCCCCTGGGGTGGGGGTGAGGGATCCTAGAACTCTGCCTGCCACTGCTGTAAACAAATATCTGTTATCAAAAGGGGGCATTGGTTCTCCTAGGGCCCAGGAACACTGCATGCTATGAAAGTGAGTTTTTCACACTGCATTTATCTTAGTTAAGCCTCAAAATCACCTCTTGAGGTGGTGGTTATTTTTCTGGTGACTCTCCCCACAGTTAAGAGAACTACTTCTTAGGCTGATAAAACACTTAGGGCACCAGCATAGCAGGATCGAAAAAGAAAGAAAAGGAAAATCTAAGCTTCGATAAACTTAATCTGGAATTTGCAAAATCTAAAACTTTAGGGGGAATAAGAGCTATTATAATGCTAGTGTACATGAAAGTTTTTGTTTTAGTATTTTACAATTTTTTACTTTTAATATAAAAAATAATTTCATTGCTTAGAACCTCTAAGTAATTCTACCCCCACCCCATCCCCGGAGATTCTGGAGATCACTTGGCTGACCACTGTTAATCCTCAGCCATTCGCCTGTCAGATGGTCTCAGAGATCCAGATGGAGACAGCACGCCTTTAAAAGGAGGGATGAAGCTGGATGCGGAAGGAGTAGGGATGAGGAGGGGCTGAAGGTCATCTGGGCCCAACTGCTCTAAAGCCAGACCCCCTCCACCATCGAGTCAAATCTTGCATTCTGCTTCTGAGTGCTTGTTACTCTCATCCATAGCAGCTCTGCCCACCTGCCCGGCACAAGGGGGAGGGGCCCCATCCACGCCCCCCTGCCCTCCGTCCTCAACCACAGCTGCAGCAAAGGAGCGGGGACTGGAGGAAGGAGGGTCTGTGGGTGGGAGAAGGGAGACCAGAGCACCCGTGATGTCAGGGTTACTTCTTCTCAGACGGAAGATCCGAGGGTGAGGTGGTGAGACCTGCAAGAAGGACATGAGCTTCTGGGAGAAATGACAGTGGGGGGTGGGGGGTGAGGGGATAAGGAAGAAAGTCATGAAAGGACGATGGGCAAATACCAGAAAGGGGAGGGCAGTTGTAGCCAGATCAGGGGAGAAAGGCTTCCTGAAGCCCACCCGCCCATGAGAGAGCTGCAGACCTCTATGCTTTAATGCCAACACTTCCAAATTCCCCCCAGGCCGTCTCTCATGCCCCGCCCACTCCTGCTCCTCGGCTCGTGGAGATCTTGGCTTGTGGTGAGCAATAAGCATTCCGACTTCCTTAATTGTTTATTCATCAGGCCACAGATGGGGGCGAAGATGAGAATGCAGGCACTTGTTTCTGCCACAAGAAGTGAGGCAGGCCAACAGACCCTAATTCTCAGCAGCCAGGGACACGGCCCGGCAGCAGTGACAGGGCAGGTTTCCCTACATCCAAGCCACCCCTGCTTGTGGAGGGGAGCCCCACCGCTCACGGAGGCCTGGGGCTGATCTAACGTTAGCCGCCTGTGTGATCTGGGATGAGAGGCTTGGAACATGGGGCGGGCCAGGCCGGGCTCTACAATTCCTTCCAGGGACCTCTTCCTTCCTTAAAGGTCACCAACATCTCAAGGAGGGGGACTCCAACTTTGACACAGTCACTGGCTTCTGTGCAACCTTTTCCAAACAGCTGGTGTGCAATTTGCCACGTGGCATATATAGACAGGCTACCCTTGTGAGCTGGAAAATGAAGTCTTGGCCCAAATCTTCCTGCCCACAGCACCCTGCAGCCAAGGGAGCCACGACAGGATGGATGGGCTCCAGCCAGGGGGGTTGGAGCCTAGGATGGGGGAGCCAGCAGTGCCACTGACCACCACTGCTCATCCTGCAGCTTTTGCCCTGAGCAGGCAAGTGGAGGCAGTACAGGAACCTCTGTAAAAGGTAAAAAGAAAAGAAGCAGTGTTAGCGAGAAAAATCTCAGTTTTCCATAGTGAAATCAGACGTGCATTTAGGAAAAGAGCTTCCGAGCGATGATCAAGTTGGAGGAAACCAGGATAAGCTTTCTATCAGCATTCCCATTCGCACTGCCATATGGGCACGATTCCCTGGCGATGTGACTAACTTTGCAGCTGCCTGAACAGGTGTGCAGAACAACAACGGTATTGGGAAGGAGGTAGCTTGAAGGTTTATTATTGCCAGACACTGTCCTAAGGGCTTTCCTACATTAGCTCAGTTCACGACACAAGTCACTACCTCGTGTGGAAACTGAGGCATGGAGAAGCTCCATCGCTCAGAGGGCAGCAGAATGAGCTGAGCTGGGAATGTTCCAGATGGAGAAACAAAGTCTGGCTGCTGGGAAGAGGGGGAGGTGACCAGGCTGGTGGTGGAGCATGGTGCCCCGGAGGGAGGCAGCCTCAGGACGAGGCCCTGTCAGCAGCAAGTGGCAGCGTCTCTGACCTGGCCAATCCATGGAGGTCATCCAGGCACTAGCTGGCCTCTGAGAGGCCTACAATAGGCCACAGGGTTCTGGGTAAGTGCGAGGTCAAAAGGAAAGAAACTCTGTGCATACAGAAGGCGCCTCTTTTCCACTGGCACCCCCGTGCCTAGCATGGACCATGGCACATAGTAGGTCTCAATATATACTTGTTGAATGAAGGAGCCAATGAATGAATCTGAAGGAGATGCGAATAAGAATCAAGTGATGCTCCTATCTCAAAAGGATGGGAAAACCAACGTATAACTCAGATAGAGCCTCAGAGAAAGGGAGCAAGTGTGGACATTTGGGGGAGTGTGGTGGGCAGCTTCTATGATGACCAACACTGACCTCTGCTCCTGTTATGCCTCCTGTAATCTCCTCCTCTTCAGTGAGGGCTGGACTTATTGACCTGTTTCTAAGAAACAGATTATGGCTAAAGCAATGTGGTATCACTCCCAAGATTAGGTTATGAATCTATTGGCTCCTGTCTTAGGGGCCTTTTCTGTCTCTTGCTTGCTCACCCTGGGGGAAGCCAGCTGCCATATTGTATAAGCTGCCCTACAGAAAGACTCATGTGGGAGGGAACTGAGGGAAGGCTCCAGCCAAGAGCCAGCCAGGAACTGAGGTCCTCAGTCCCACAGCCCACAAGGAACTAAATCCTTCCAACAGCCATGTGAGTAAACTTAGGAGCTGATTCTCCCCAGCCGAGTCCTCTGATGAGACCACAGCCCCCAGTCAACAGTTTGCATGCAACTTCATGAGGGATCTGAAGCCAGAGGCACCCACTTGATTCCTGATCAACAGAAACTATGAGATAATAAACATGTGTTGTTTCCAGCTGCTAAGTTTTAGGGTAATTTGTTACTTAGTGAAGGACTACAAACAAATGAGAGGTAGAAAGCTACAACTGATTACAATGAGAAGCCCCCTCACAAAGCTAATTCCATTCTGTCTCACCTGACCATGAACTAGTGCTTCTGACGTGAGCAGAATTCTTGAGCTATGGATAGAAGAGGACCATGCCCAGGCTTGGAAGAGGCAGGCTGTTCCAACATGAGAGCCTTAATATCCAAATGAGTGCTGTTTCTTCAAAAGTGGTCACCTCGGGTGAGTGCACACTTATTCCGATAACACGACAGTTGCATCACACCTGGAACAACTCTTAGCTATTCCACCTTGAACAGCAAAGGGCTTGTTGGTCACATCTCAATAGCAACAGGCAGGAACGCTAAAACATCTTCCTCCTGTTGCTGTGGCTAACCCTGGTGACCCCAAGAGCGCTTGCGCCAGGTGCAAAGTCAGCTGGGAGCACTTTGACACCTGTAGAGCTGTGGCCAGAAATCCCCTCTGCCCTATCCCTGGGGAGCCGGCTGAGCAGGACGTGAGTGGAGAAGACTCCCTGGGTCTGAAGTAGAAGAGCGCAGTAGCGGTTTGTAGTGGGTGCTCCAAATGGGCTACTAGTGTGCCCCAAGAGCCTGGTTTCCTGAGCCCTCCAGGCTGGAGAGCCTGGGGCATCACTAGTGACATCTGTGCTGGTTGCTGCATGGGGATGAGCTGAGGGCAGTGGAGGAGGCACCCTCCCACCTAGGCGGCTTCATCCCCTGTAGCGGACAGCGGTGCCGGTCTGGACGGGCCTATGTAGCTGCCAGAAGAGTCTGGCTTCAGGGACCCAAGAAGCAAGAATTAAGCTCCTGGCCCTCACAGCTCCCTCACCTCTGTCTTCAAATCCCTGGGATACTGCTGGCTACTTGCTGAAAGGTAAGCACTCGAGTGAGGCGTGCACCCTCTGCAAATTAGAGCCCCTTAGTTTGAAATGCAGACATGCAGCGCATGTACAACGGTGAACCCATTATTAGGACCAGAGAGCATGCGTGTATAGTACGCTGTACCATCTAGGTTGTGTAAGTACATTCTATGATGTTTGTACAATGATGAAATCACCCAACGACACATTTCTCAGAAAGTGTCCCTCAGTTCTTCCCCATCTATAAGCACTGAGTGGCTGTACTTGATCTGAAACATTCCATTGAATTCAAAATCTATTCTGCTTATCCAGGAAATGCCAACATTCCCTTTGTTAATGAAAGCAGAGGAAGAACAGTTGGGTTCTCTTTTGTTATGATTTCAAATGTTGTAAATTTTTGAATGTTTGTAACGTGGGTCTTAAAAATTTTATCACCTTCTTTTGCAAACAAAATCATTGATGATGACTGTCAAAACTCTGACGAGGTTATTATTAAAAAGTCTGGAGGAACTGTTGCAAGGAGCTATTTTAAACGTAAAACCTGATTTTAAAAACTTATGTTGATAGAAGCAAACTCAAGCTTCTCATTAAAAAAATGTTAAAAGATTTTATTTGGAAGTTTCATACAAATTTAATACTTATCATCACATAACATAAGGAAAATGTAATGAATCTTTTCATCCACCCCCATATGGAAGTTTCCAGATAACCTCCGGTTCTAATTTTTTGTTCTGCCTTTTTATATAAATATTAGCGCTCTCTGTGTATTTGTGAAGTGCAGATGGGTGGGAGCCCTGAGACAATATAGGCCCCGCTGCCCCAGGGTCCCTAGCAGCGCAGACCCACCTTCAGAGGTGTGGAGGGTGAGCAGAGCTACCCCAGGCTTCTCTGGGCTGTGCGGGAGCCGGGGCGAGGCTAAGAGGGCATTCTATGCAGACAGCTAGAGCGCGCAGCCTCCTCTCCCGTCCCGCGGGCAGCTCCAGCCCCAACACCAAGGCCAGCTTCCGCTTATCCCTCCCTCCCTCTCCTGGGACACAGCCGCCAATGGAGGTGGCGAGTCTTCATCCTCGGAGGGTAGATTAATTTCCAGAAAAGCTTTGAGTCACCTGCTGCTAAATGCAAATGAATAACACATTTTAAGATGGCTAATAACATTTGGAGTCCCAAAGAGGCATGACATAAATCGATTCTCTGTGTGTGTGTGTGTGTGCGTATTTTTCCTAAATGGACTCATAGGGCAGTTTCCTAACCCAAATGCTTTGATGCCTGTAATAATCATATTGGTTCCCGTGGTTTGCAGGAAGACTGTCAATTACATACATGAGGTCTAAGAGGTTTAATTAAAATCGTTCTCATTGCTTTATAGCTATGCCTCTTAGGATACACACAGAAAATTCTCTAAATAGAGGCTTCCAAGAAGCAACTAAAATAGTTTTGCTATTGTTTCTAATGAAGTTCTAACAATGGAATTTATAGCTCATTAATGGCATCAATCATTTGGGAGTTTATCTTCATAAAGATGTGGAAATAGCTTTGGTTAACAATCATTGCAGAACACTGATGCGATCTGTGATAATTTATTTCTATTAATTTCTGCACACTAGAGGCAGTGTGCTCAGAAGGCACTCACAACCCCTAAGAGAACTAGCCAAGGAAAGGAGATGGCAGGCAGGGCCTCGCAGCAAGGCAAAGGAACCACATTGATTTCTCCCAGAATCCCGGAGCAACGTCGGGATTTTTCCATCATTTTGCTCCCTGCTCCTTCTGTTATTCCCATTTGTTTAAAACATGTGTTTACTTATTCGCTGTTCATTATGAAAATTACGTATGCTTGTTCTGAGAAAAATCAGAATAGTGCAAAGTAAAAGACGAAAGTCCCCCCATTTGTTTTTATATAAAATATGAGTCATTAAAATGTTGACACCCTCCCCCCTGTTTTTCTCTACAGTTCTGGTTTTTTGTCACGTTCCCTCTTTCTGCACCCCCACCCCACCCCGGGGGCGCCTCCTTCTCCCGCTGGGGCTCTGGGTCCAGATGCCTCTTGCGGTTCCGTCCAGCCTCTGCGGAGTCCTTCTCGCTGCGGCGGCTCCTGTAAGCCGGGCTCCCGCGCCACCGGCTCCCTCTTGTGGCTCCAGCGGGTCACTGCGAACCCCTGAACTCCGGCCTCTCCCCGGAACGCGGATGCCGCGGGGCCTGAAGGATCCTGACCCTCCTCAGGAGTCAGTCAGCATCCTGCCCTCCATCTGTAAAGGTATTCCCAGAGAGCAGCCCGGGCCCCCCAATAAACGCGAGGGCTCCTCTGAGCCCGGCTCCATCCTTCGAGGTCTCAGGCCGTCCCCTTTGTGAGGGTTTACAAGAAGCATGAAAAGAGCGTGGTCTGAACGCTGATCGTTTAATTGAAATCTAAGAACTCAAATGTTCTCACACACACACACGAAAGATAAATCTGTGAGGCGATGGATGCGTTAATTAACTAGATGGGGGCTCCTTTCACAATGTATACCGATGTCAGATCCCCACCATGTACACTTCAGATTTCTTACAATCAGGCTGGGGGAGAAAGAGCATAGCCTGCAGGGTTGAAGTTTGTGTGTGAGTGTGAGAGAAGGGGTGTGTGTGTACATGTGTGCAAGCGTCGCTGCGGGGAGAGACAAGGAAGGCGAGCTGACACAGGCTGCTGCGTTGCTCTCCAGGCTTCTGAGGGATTTGAAAATCCACTTGCTTGAAGTACAGCTGCGAGCACTGAGAACGCACCACCCGGGGGACTCCCAAAGGAGCCAGCCCGGTTTGTGCTACCAAGGCACTCGCCTCCTGCACCCGGGAGGGAGAGCTCGAGGGAGACGCTGGTCCGTCCAGGAGCAGGACCCGGTGGCGCAGCACCAGATCTGAGGCTGAGCCCCCCTCCGCTGCCCGGCTCAGCAGCCTCCGACCAGTCCCCTCACCTCACTGAGACGCTCTCATCTGTAGAATGAGGACGGAACATCCCCCTGATTTGTCGTCCTTGGGTGGTCGTGAGGGCCCGCTGAACTAAATGTGAAAGTGCTCTGAAACCCCACGCCAACATGTGTAGATGATGTCGGTATTTTTAATATAATTTGAGGACCTGACAAAAAAACTGTATATCTCAAAATAACTTTCCTGCAACTGTGCCTGAAATTGTCACCCATGGAGTCATCTTTAAGGGGCCTTCTTAGCTGGGGTAAGGCACTGTCAGCTGGAGGGCACAGGGCGGATCTGCGGCAGCTAGCCTGTCCCGTTAATCCGCCCACGGATCACATCTCCGGGCACCCCAGGGGAAAGTCTCAGGCAGGAGCTGGCCTGGGGACTCGTCCCACACGGCAGGGTGCTGCCTCTCCAGCAGGAACCAAGGCTCCTGACCACTGTGTCACCCACTGTCTCCACCACCCGGATGACCGGCCTCAACCTTGTCTGTCTTTCCCCAAGAGTTCCCAAGCACCACCCCCATTTGGGCTGAGTCTACTCTGGGTTTTTTTGCCATTGCCGCTGCCACCATGGTGGGTGACCCTCAGCCCAGCTCTATGAGGCAAGGTTGTAGCAGAGGCTGACATGCCTGCCCACAGCCTCTAAATACCAACGGCTACTTTTATGAAGACCTGATTTTTCTCCACTGAGGGCTGTTTGGGGCCAGTGAGTTAATGCCCCCAGATGCAGCCCTCAAGCAATGACTGCTGGGGTGTGGGTGAGTAAATACATCAGCTTCCTCATCCCTCGGGTCAGTGGGTAACTCTGATGAATGTTCCAGAGTGTTTCCCAGTGGGATTAAGCCCCGGTGTCGCCCAGAGGGCTCCTGCTGGATAACACACCTTTGCTCGGCTGCCTGCCCCTCCCCGTCTCCACCAGAGCTTTGGGGATCCCCTCGCAGGTAAACCACTTGCACTAAAATCCTCGTGTCAGGGTCTGATCCGGGAGCACACACCCTAAGACAGGGGTGCTGGAAGTTGTCCTGGGAAGCGGACCCTCGGGATGGAATTGTGGAATCTGATCATGCACCAGCCCGATGGTAACAAGACCCCACTGTTGGTGTCAGACGGAGCTGTGAGAGGTTCTGTAGGATTCTCCTCTACTCAGCCCGTGCACGCATGCTGCAGGATCCTCGTCAGCAGTGAACTGCGATGCGTCTGCTGGGAGGAGATGCCCCGGGTTCTGGAACAGCCCTGGTGCCTCCAAGCTCTGGTGGCCACAGATGGCAGAGCTGCTTAGCTGTTCTTAACTACAACCACAACCCTGGAAGAAGGAAAGGACAGGCTCAGATCAGCCAACCACCAACTTAGAACATCGTGTGAAAGCCAGAGGCTCCATAGCAGCATTTTAATCCCCCATCCCCTGCAGCTGGAGGGCTGATTGTGCGCAAAACCAGGTCTAGGACTGGATTGTCAGTGCCGCAGTCAGAAGGAAGTTAGAGTTACAGCCTTGGCATGTCTCCTGCTGGGGGGTCAGCGCCTGGGAAGAAACGAGTGGGACTCTGACCCTGAGACGGGCGCCTGAGAAGCTGGAAGCCTCTCATCCCCTAGAACCTCTGGGCTGGTGGAAGTCGCCCATCCCATTTGGAGGAGAGCAGCCTCCCTGACTGGAGATTAGACAAAGGCCACCCCAAGCTGGAGACGGTGCTCGGCAGTGCTCACTGGCCTCCAGGTCTGCTCCTGCGGCCTCCTTGCTGCCAGAGCAATCATTATGGTCAAGTCTCGGTAGGCTTGGGTAGAGGGTAGTGTCCCTGCTGTGGGAGGAGAGGGGTCGTTCACCCTGACAGCCACAGGATCTGGCCCGGTGCTAACCGACTTCCAGGGAGTTCTGCCCCTGCTCAGTACATCCATCCTGTTTATACGCTGAGGGACCAAAGCATCTTTTCCCCTCTTCATGTTCAATGACTTCATGTTGGTGGCTTGGAACTGGCCACAGAGGGAGTATGTACAACATAAAAATCAGCGAATGCTACATGTCCAACTCAGGGCTTTTTTCCTTTCCTTCTCTTTCTCCTCCTCCCACCCGCTACCCCCTTCTTCTCCTTCTTTGTGGAGAGCTGGCTTACTAGCATACCACTGGAATGGAAGGAAGACCACAGGGTGGTCCATGAGCCTACTGGCCCCATTTTGAGACTGACTTTGGTCACTGATCACATGGTTCTGTGCTCCACTCTGACGGGGCCCTGTTATCAGCGCCAACTCCAGTCCTCGAAAGCCCTGGGTATTCTCCTTTCTCCATGGAGAATTACTGGGGTAAGTGGCTATGGGAACCTTTGGGGGAGGGATTAGGGGACAAGCTGCCAAATGAATCTGATGTGTATGTTCGGGATCCTCCTCTAGCGGCCCGGCCTCCCCTTCAGTCAACATGCTCTGGGTCTGAGGACAGACTCTCGTCTGGAAACTGGGTGATGGTCTGCGATTTTTCACTGCGGTAGCTGACTCCAGCCTTCTGCTCATTTGCTCTTGACCATTTTGGTTACACAGGTTGAGCAGCACCCACACTAGCCGCCCATGACCTCACCCCCAGGCACACCATGGTCTGTCAGTCGTTACCAGACGCCCCGGCAGGGCAAGGCCCCAGGTTGCTGTCCGCCTTGCTTCCTATTGTGCCAATTACTTCCTCCTTGCCTCTGATGGTCAAGTGCCTCCATTTGGCCTTTGGTACCCAGAACAGTATCATCCCCACTGACTATGGAGCCTAAGTCCAACACGGCGTCTCGTACAGTCTGTCTTAGCCTGCAGAAGATACTGCTGCCAAGCTTCTGAGGGATGTTGGTGCTCCCCCCCTCCTCAATTAATGGATTCCTTATTATTTCAGTAAAGAGAGTGCCCTGTGTGCCCTCACCAGGACACGAATTCCGAGTTGGGAGAGAGTGCCCCCGTGTCAATAGCTCTGCTTTATTTTCTGTCCCCAACCCTGACTCAACACTCAAGCTCCGTTCCCACACAAGTTCTCCCGCTCAGTGCATAAGAGGGACAGAGATATTGATTGGCTGGCAGAACTCACCTGGGCGCTCATTAGAAATGCAGACCCTTGGGCGCATCCCAGACTCACCGAATCAGAATCTGCATTTTAATGAGACCCCACGTGATTCAAATGCATAGATATTTTTTTCCCAAGGAAGATGGACCCTGAGCTAACATCCATGCCCATCTTCCTCTATTTTATATGTGGGATGCCTGCCACAGCATGGCTTGATAAGCTGTGCATACGTCCCCACCTGGGATCCGAACAGGCAAACCCCGGGCCCGTGAAGTGGAGCACGTGAACTTAACCGCTTCGCCACCAGGCCAGCCCCCAAATACATATTTAAGAATGAGAAGCACTGCTTCAGAACTATCCAGAGACCCCCAGCAGAAAGAGTCTGCAGTGTCTTAAGCCTGAATAAAATATCTGTGACTTTCTCCAACACCACCATCACTGTCCTCATCACGGACTGTCGTCATTATCACCATTGAGCAGTATCCATTAGCAGCGGCAGGTAATCATTTTTATAATAGCA